>NW_026622819.1:51692500-52317500 GCF_023065955.2 Ursus arctos | reverse complement strand
TAATTTTTTCTTCTTTCTATTTGAATAAGTAATTGAATTAACAGCCTTGATCATAATATGATGGAGAAAAGTGGGTGAGAAAGGAGAATATCCATTAAAAATATTCTGAAAAGTAAAAAAAAAAAAAAATAATAATGAAAGGTTAATACACAGGTGTACCTTAAGTGAAGCCTAAGGACTGACAAGCCTTAAACAGTCATTTTTGCTTATTAGCGTCTGATTGAGATTATGTACACTGAAAATGAAATTACGGGAGGGTTGACTAACACATACATTTGGGAGCACGTTTAGTCTGCTTGGATATCTTTTTCAAAAGAAAATAACTCAATAAGCAATAACCAAGGTGAAATGATTCTGTGAAATTCCTGCACTAAAATCGTGGAACAGGATTGGTTACTTTGTTTATAGAGCCCACTGCAAAATGAAAACGCAGGGCCACTTGTTCAAAATTAGATTTTCAAAACGGCAATAGCAGAGCTTTAAACCAAGTAGGGGGCCCATCCAAGTGCGGGGACCTAAACTCTATGTGTCATATGCCTATGACGCCGGCCTTGCTTCCGAAGGCTGACTCCACTGGTCTGACCTGAGGCTACTCTCCAATGAAGCCAGCACTGAAAGCAAGAACTCATAGCACAATGGAGTCTCGTCTTGATTCTGATCCTGGCTCCACTGCCCAAGTGTGACCTTGAGCAAGTTATTCACCTAAACCTCAGTTTCTTCACCCCTAAAGCAGAGATCGTAATGCATAAAAAGCACCTTTCATAGTACCCACTATATAGTAAGTACTCAGTAAATGCTGTGTTTGCCTAACCCAGCATCACACATCTATCATCTAACAATCAAACATCACAACTCATTGATTTTGAGTCAGGAAAGAAAATAGTTTGCACCTGGATATTTCTGGTGCAATTGGTGCAAACATCATCCGTATTGATGTTTTCCCTAAATGTAGTGTAGTAGCATAAAAGAGAACTACAGCTTAGTTAGCATTTGCGTGCTTTTTTTCTTTTGATTGAAATACCCATTCACAATAGAAATTAAATCATATTGTACATCTTAAACTTATGCAGTGTTGTATGTCAATTACATCTCAATAAAACTGGAAAAAATAAATCCATAGAAGGCTAATAAAAGTTAATTTTTTCTATTTAATTAACATCATCTAAAAACAACTACCGCCCAGGACTGTGTTAAGTAGCAAAATATGGTAAGTACCTAAAAGAGTTATCAGAATTGTTGAGAAGAGTTCGGAAAGGAAATACCTCTCCCTGGACATGATACTTATTTCATATTTCCAGTGTTAGTGGTGCTGACCATTATAATTACTAATAATCACAGTTATAGCCAAAATTGTGACATGATAGTGACCCATCGACACAGAGCAAATGACTACATTCCTTCAATTCTAACAAAACATCAATTGTAACACACAAAGCACAGATTCACTAACAGCCTTTTGATGGAGAGAAAAATAATTAAAACACTACCACATTGTATGTACTTGTGAATTTTAAGACCCAGTCTGGTTTCTGAAATATTGACATATTTTATATGCATACTAGTACTAAACATTTTATTCACACTATGATCACAAAAGTTTGTTCATCTATTTGCTCACTTAAGGGGATGTGTGTGTGTGTGTGTGTGTGTGTGTGTTCTTATATAATGTAAAGTATGTTAACATTCTCATGACTACAAAGATAGAAATTATTCACTGCTTCATTAATTCATTCCACAAATATTTATTGAGCACTTATACGTGTCAAGCACTATTTTAGTCATTGGGATTAAAAAAGTAAATGAACTAGACAAAAATTTCTACCCCCATGGAGCTTATATTCTACAGGGGATGATTTTCATTAAGCAAAATGAATAAGTAAAATATAAACTAAACAAGATAATGCTAAACATTATAAAGAAATTTATAGATTTGAAATTTGGAAATTGATGATTTAAAATAGGTGGTCACGGATTATGTAACTTGGAATTCTTCCTTTGATATTCTAATACAAATGGTGACTCATTTGTACTAAGACCTAGACTCTGAACATAATCATGATTTTTTGTTTGTTTGTTTGATTAGTATCTGCTATGAGTCCTTCATGAGGCTAGGCATTTGGAAAATTTTTAACTACTAATAAATAATGTTCTACATTTTAAGATGTGAATTATCTAGCTTGAGAATAAAGAAAAATACATCTGCAAACATTATACAAGATATTTCATATTTTAAGTGCTGAGTTATATGGTAGATAGCTAAGTACAGACCATGTTGAGAGAAAAAGATAGATAATTCATATTAGATTCTAGAGGACTCATCTCTTCCTTAAGTTAGGGAGACATGTTGCAATTAGGTATGTGTGACAGAGTGTGTGTGTGTCACCTAGTAAATATTGAGAATCACCAGGAATTGCTTGCCTTTTAAACCCAACACCTTTTCTCAGATGTGGGAATATATAGCATAATCAATAAAGGCTGTAAGATGAATGGTGTTCTTTCAGTCCTTCAATCCATCTCTCAAAGGGAGGGGGAGAGGTTTTATAAGGAAGTGGTTCTTATTTTTAAGTAGATTATAATTATATCTCAAAATTTTATTATTTCTATAAAACTCTGTTCATATACAGATAAATCCATACCTACCTTCTCCCAAATTATTGGGTCTATTATTCAAAATCTTTAATGACAGGAGCCTTTCTGTTAAGGTTTTGCTAGAGATTATATTGTTTCTTATTGAAATGTACTGTAATGAATACATTATAAGGGACTTTAAGCTTGGAGGAAAATAATTCTAGAAAGAATACTAAATTGTACATTTCAGGATGGTAGTGTAAGCAGGACAGTAGAGAGTAATCACTCTAATATCCATAGCTTAAGGTTGAAAGTTTAGTACGAATTCTATTTTGTTTTATTGGCTTGTTCTCAAAACTACTTTAAGTTCACTTATACTAAATCTCCACATTTGGATACTATGATCTAATTATCTGTACCATCGTTGACTGTGTTGAACCACACACAAATTATTTTTTTTATCCCACATAACTCCAAGTTCTAATTAAAATTAGGCCACGCTAATAAGATATCATAGTCACAATAGTTCACATTCTTACAATTGTATTTTTAAAACTCAGGTAGAGTAAAAATACTGTTTCAGTGAGAGGAATCTCATTAACTTTCAAAGAAATAGTAGGTCAGATTTTTGGTATTATATAGGTGAATAATATAACCTTGGAAATACTGAAATCATTTAAATGATTCATAGCTATTAATTTTCATCCAGCAGATTTTTAAAGGATTTCATGATAAAACATATTTTTATAATAATAGGCTTATTCATTAAATGGTATTTGCATGTTTAAATAGATAAATTACAATAAATGGAGAGGATGGCATTCTCATAAAAAAAACAAGCTAACTATAAGATAAAACATACTGTTTTCTGTGTTTGAAATAATAAACATTCATGTTTCTCACTTCTGAGTGAATACATGATGGGTTCTTTTTTAGTTCATTCATATACTAACCGACTTTCTCTCAGCCAGTCACTGTTTTAAGCTCTGGGCTGTCAGGACACAGCGTTAACAACATGGTAAAAATCTTTGCTTTCCTACAGTTTAAATTCTAGTAGGAGAGACAGATCATAAATAAATACATACATAAATTACTAAAATTTCAAATAGTAGTAAGTATTATAAAGAGAAACAGAGTAAGAGGACGGTAGTGATAAAAGAGAAGGACTATTGTAAGGAGGGTGGTCAAGGAAGGCATTTCAAAGAGATGATGAACTGGCAGAAACCTGGAAGACACGACTTTGGAAACTATTTGAAGATCTGAAAAAAAGCATCTAGGAGAAAGAACAAGTACAAAGATCCCAGGTCAGGAATGAACTTGGTGCCTTTGAAAAGCAATATTAAGATGATGAGCCTAGTGTCTAAGGAAGAAAGAGCAGGAGCCTCCGTCAGAGAAGAAGGCAGGGGTCAATTCAGGGAAGGCCATGTAGGCTGTGCTGAGGCGTTTGGGTTTCTTCCAAGTATGATAGCAAGAACTGAGCAGCATTGAATAGGATTCTGATGTGGTTTACATATAGTTTAAAAAAGAGCACCTAGTTTCTGCAAGGCAAGGACTGAAGAAGTGAAACAAGGTTGTTGCTGGACTATAGGCAAATGATGAAATGGCATGCATTATGGTACTCAGGGTACTAACAGTCTAGGTGGTAAGATATAGTGCACTATTGTGCTGCTCAGAAATCCCAGTGTGTGTTTCCCTATCAGAGAGAGGGAGATAAATTTGTTTGATGATGCTGGTTATGTCCAAAGAAACTGACTTAAATGATATGAATGGAAAGAAACAATCATATTTCAAGGTTAATCACTGGCCTACTTTTAGACAGTTACAAAACTCACAATTATTTGAGCACAGTCTTTACATCAGGTAGTAAGTAGGGAAAAAATGTCCAAGGAGAAATATTTTGAACAGTGGTTATTTATTTCTGTTGTCTGAGGAAAAGGAAGTAGATATATTGTATAAATAGATAAGCTGAGATTAAGCTCCTAGATATACCATTAAAAAAAGAAAAAGAAAAAAGAGAAGCTTGCAATCACTGCCCTAGACTATGTATTTATGATCCCCTAAACAACATCTATGTGCAATAATAATGGCATAAAAGTGATGGTTACATTTTTGAGTGTGAGTTACTAGACATACTGTTAGGTGATTTGCTTTATCTCAATTACTCCTCTCCTCACTCTGTGATGTGGACATTATTATTACCCACGTTTCTAAAGTTGAGGACATTCAGGCACAGAATGTTTAGGTAAGCTGCCTACCCAGAGTCGCAGAGCCAGTAACTGGTAAAGTTGGGGATCAAGCCTGCACCCAGGTATGTTTGCTCTTCACCACTGTGTGCTACTATTGGTTAATTTAGCGAACTTACTTTCTCTTGAAAAGGTAAAAATAAGCAGCTGATGAAGACTTTGCCTGTTCCACTGGTTCTTTTGAAATACAGACACAGCGTCTGTTTGGTAGCAGCTAGGAGACAGCTTCCAGAACAAATACATTCGCTGCAGGACGTGAACTGACCATTTTCAAGTCAGCGAGTCAATACAACCACCAAGGACGTAAACACACCAAGTGACAGCATAATTAATCCTTTGTACACAATCAATGAGGAATAGTAATGTTTCTTGGGAAATGGAATATAGTAGAATGAGCCTGAATTTTCCCTGAGCACAGATGTCGAGTCACCATTCAATGAATCCTCCCTGGAGGAGACTGTAACAAATACAGGAAACCTCTCAAGGACAGCCGCAGTTGTAAATTGTGGGCTATAAAAATAATAATATAAATATTGTGCCAACATTTATAATTTATTTGTTGTACTCACAGGTGAGAAATAGGGGTTAGCTGGCAGGTCTAATTTGAACTAGTGTTGGCAAACCCATGCTGCACACTAAATCATTGCTTTCTGTGTTTCCTTTAGCTTAAAAATATATAATAAAGCTCAAACAAAGCGACTTCCTTTGGACAAATGAAGCTGTGGGCACAGATTTTTGCAATGGTACATTATAAAGTTATTGGAGTGCTAGTGCATTGACATTTTTTCTTCACTTGGAGTGGAAACTTTATGCAGTTAGAACATTAGGTGAAGGCATAAAAGCAAGACAGAATTATTTAAAAAACACACAAAATTGCATTGTTTGGTTTAATTTGGTTGAAACTTACCATTGGAAACTCAAAATCACTAACTGAAGAAGGACATTATTGTGACAGGAAGGGGTCATTAAAAGAACACAGAACTGAATAATTCAATAAGTTTTTATCTAATAAATGGAATAATATATATATTATATATATATTATATAAAATATATATAATATATATTATATATATTATATAAAATATATATATATTATATATATATATAATATATATATATATATATAACATAGATCTCAAAAGATCTTTCAGGGGATTTCAGCTGTGTCTTAAACTAATAATCTTGGGCAAGTCACAGAGTTCCCAAGAGCCAGTAGATAGTTTAAGTAGTGCTTGCTACTTCAGACTCTGGAATAAAAAGTGAGATATATCTAAGAGAAGGGAATAATGCTTTGTGTTCAATGGTGCCCTCCAGTTCCCAGCTGGGCAGTATTGGTAAGCTTTTCAGTCTCTATGGACATGAGTTACCCCATCTTGTTAATGAGGGTAATAAAACTTACCTTTGAGAGTTTTTTAAGGATTAATGAAAATATTGTGATGCATGTTAATTTCTGAGTACTGTGCCTTAGAGAAAGCAAGAGCTTTATCATTGTTAGCATTGTACATTTTCTGTAGATCATAAAAGGTCATATACCTTCAGTAAACATTTATTGAACAAAGGAATAAGTATCGTTAGAAGTTCCACTGGATCTTTACCCGTTTTCTGTTTAGAACTACTTTACTATAGTTTGTAAGTTTGTACAAACTGATGATATGATGAGTAAGGCACAAAAAAGACAAATCTGCTATTTCTGTCTAAGGATATTAGGCTAGCGTACACAGAAATGTTTGAGGACTACCTTATCAAACGCATTAGCTTTTGTGAAGCGGAACATATGTGACAACACCAGACTCCATAAGCAAAGAGACAGAGCACTGGAAGAATAAGGGCTATTTGGAGACCTCCCAGAGTTAACGGATGATGAGATGAAAGGATGTGCTAGTGAACAGAGAGGAAGATGGAGGGAGCAGAAGAGGTAATAAATGACGTTTAACTCTCATCTTTAATTAATAAAATCTTCCTGGAACATGGTGTTAAATAAATAAGAATTTATTTATTTATTAATGTTTTGATTTTTGGAGGAAGAGTTCAGTAAGTTTGAATGTAAAATAAAAAGTCACCAAGAAAACATTCTTCCCTCTGACTATCAATAATCATGTGTTTACTGTTTCAGTCCTAAGCCAATTTAGTCTCTTATCGCATACAAAGCTTATGAAAGGCAGGCCATCTTGTCCTGATAAAATGATCACAGAGGGCCTTTTGGGGAATATTAATCGGACAGAGATGAGTCAGATGGAGTGAACAGCTTGGAAGGAAAAGGGGAGACCCTCAAGGAAACAACTTCATTAGCCCAGGGGTTAAGTGGCAAAGGCCTCAGCAAGTCTGATGACCTTACTGGAAATAAAATAAAACAGATGGTGTGGGAGGGTAGGCTGGGGTAGCTAAATACTGTATGTATCTAGTAGGAACATGCTTCCTCATTTTCTTTCATGATTAATTGAAAGGCATGTGATAACTTGAAGTATGGATGGTGAATTTCAACCATCTCTGATGTGATTATAGCTGTGTTATTACTGGTAGAGGGTGGTAACATTGCTGAATATCCAAAAAATAAAAAGAAGTCTTCGAAGTTGAAAATATAAAATATTGTCTTATAGTTTTAATATACCAGAAGTCTTTCAATAATTAAATAACATCATATGTCTTCTATCTGGGGGTAAAAAATTGGTCCTGAGTATTCTCATAGCACAAATGGTAATATTAGTAATTAGTTCCCTAGAAATAATTTCTTTTTGTCATATTTTGAAATAAAAATTAATCTCTAAAATAGTTAAGAGGCTACAAAAGACAGGGTCTTCCCTTTTTAAATGACTGTAAATTATGTATATATTTCAGCTTTGGGACATACATCTTAGGCAACGCGTATATTTATCTCAGATCCTCTCCACTTTTTGAGTCCAGAATCCTGCTGGCAAATTAACAATAGAATGTTAGAGAAGGTTATAACAGTTTAAACATCGGTTTGTCTGCATTTATCCAACTCCGTAATCTCTACTGTGGATATATTAGATTTGTTTGTATTTTTTAAATCTCATTACAACTTTTTTGAAAACAGGAAATTGCTTCTACTATGAGAGATCAATGTGCTCTTGACTCCAGCATTTCAACAATGGCTTATCTGTGCTGATGTGGTAATGGAGATCAGGCGGATATGAGAATGAGTTTGGGTTCTCTAACAGGCTTTGAAAAAAAAAAGTCACTCAGCAGAAAAACCACAATAATTATGAATTCCTAAACTTAATGATGCTTATCCAATTAGATTGTTCAACTACCCAAAGAAGCAAACTTTCAGGTTCATATCTAATTTGTTGTAAAATTATTTTTTTGAGGGGGAGGGGGAAAGGAAGAGCACTTATGAGATCTAAGACGAACAGATTTAATTTAGAGTAAACTGTATTATATAATGCCCTGTAATTAGAAATGGAAAAAAAGTCTTCAAGATTTATCCCAAAACATAAGCCAAACCATTTCAAAATGGAAATGATTCTAGAAATGTGAATCTAGGATTTTTTCATTTTGTTTCATCTTGGTCAGAAATAGCATGGGATGAATTAGGTGAACATTTGCTTCTCATTAGAGCCAGTTAACCCACTCACAAAATAAAGTGATATGGTCAAGTTTGCTATAGATTTGTGTCTTCTGCCTAAACCATTCACTGTGACTTTTGATCCAATCCTACTGCCCAGATTACTATTCTTAATCCTTTTTCTCCCTTTCTAAAAAATGTCATCCATTTCTAGGATTTAGCGCCACACCTTAAAGCTTGATTTTTAGCCGTCTACTGAATTCTACCTAGAAGTTCCATAAGCAACTCAAACATCATATACTTAAAAATGTGCAAAGCATTTACCTAACCCTAATAAAAATTCTCCTACTTTTAAGTTTCATTTCTAGTGCAACTTATCATCAACCCTAAATTTATTGGAACTCTCCTCTCTAATTATTCACCTACAAATGATGCCCAATGAATTTTCTTCAGAAATTTTTCCCCAAGTTGGGGCAACCCCCCCTCCTATTTAGGCTTTCATTAACTTTCAGTAAAATCCGAGGAATTCTCAAAGCTTAATTGGGTCTTTCTGCTCTCAATCCTCTACTTCCTTGACAAAGTGGCCTTGACAAATTCCATAGGTTATCCCTTCTTTCACTGCCTGAAATCCTTTGATGATTCCCATTGCCGGTAGGATAAAGTATGGAGCCCTTAGCATGACTATGAGGATCTTAATGAATTCGCAATAATGTTAAATTGCCAAACCTCCCAATTCCCTCCTTCTTCAGACCTACTTCTCATTTCGCAGAAAATATTTTTGCTTTTAGTTGTGTAAATAAATTCTGGATACATCACATTAAGAAACTTATTACCTGGGGCACCTGCGTGGCTCAGTTGTTAAGCATCTGCCTTCAGCTCAGGGCATGATCCCAACGTCCTGGGATCGAGGCCCGCATCGGGCTCCCTGCTCTGCTGGGAGGCTTGCTTCTTCCTTTCCCACTCCCCCTGCTTGTGTTCCCTCTCTTGCTGACTGTCTCTCCCTCTCTGTCAAATTAATAAATAAAATCTTAAAAAAAAAAAGAAAGAAACTTATTACCTCAATATACTGAACCTAAATTCTAAGTTTTTTTCTATCATACAAGGTACAATAAAACAGCATTAACAAAATAATAAAGTAAAAAATTTACACAAATATCCCAAATTCCACTTTGTCTAATCTGTTCTTAGTCTTATCTATGAATAAAAGCATTTTTTAAAAATAGTTGTAGGGGCGCCTGGGTGGCACAGCGGTTAAGCGTCTGCCTTCGGCTCAGGGCGTGATCCTGGCGTTCTGGGATCGAGCCCCACATCAGGCTCTTCCGCCACGAGCCTGCTTCTTCCTCTCCCACTCCCCCTGCTTGTGTTCCCTCTCTCTCTGGCTGTCTCTATCTCTGTCAAAGAAATAAATAAAATCTTTAAAAAAAAAAAAATAATAAATAAATAAAAATAGTTGTAGTTACAAAATGGGTAAAATTTTGTAATTTTGTTCAGATAATTTTTAATATAAACATATTTTACTCTAGGATTCCTTTTCTGCAGTTAACTTTCTGTTGAATTCTCATTCACATCTTGAAGGACCCAGACTCTTGCCTATCAGTACCAATGTGAAGCCTTCCTTGACTTGTGTGGGAATTATAATTGGAAATTTTAATATTCCTTTCTTAGTAAATGATAGAAAAGGAGACAACCAGTAAGTATATGAAAGACTTAAAAAGCACTATCAACCAGTTTGACCCACTGACATCTATAAAACAGTCCATTCAACAAGAGCATAATACACATTCTTTTCAAACGTACACAGAATATTCAAGGGGGCGCCTGGGTGGCTCAGTCATTAAGGGTCTGCCTTCCGCTCAGGGCATGATCCCAGGGTCCTGGGATCAAGTCCCGCATCAGGCTCCCTGCTCAGAGGGAAGCCTGCTTCTCCCTCTCCCACTCCCCCTGTTGGTGTCCCTCTCTCGCTGTGTCTCTCTCTGTCCATTAAGTAAATAAAATCTTCAAAAAAAGAGAGAGAATATTCATCAAGGAAGGCCATATTCTAAGCCATAAAACAAGTCTTCATACATTTAAGAAGATAGAAATCATACAAAATATGTTCTCTGACCATAATGGAGTAAAATTACAATTCAACAACAAAAAGAGCTTTGGAAAATCTCCAAGATATTAAGAAATCAAACTCCTTTTAAGTACTTAATAGGACAAAGCAGAAACCAAAAGGAAAATCAGAAAATGTTTTGAAATGAACAAAAATTAAAACATAAAATATCAGAATTTGTAGAGTGCAGTAAAAGCAGTACATAGAGAGAAATGCATAGCAGTAAACATTTATATAGATCTTCCTTGACTTATGATGGGATTGCATCCCAATAAACCCACCCTAAATTGAAAATATTGTTGTCAAAATGCATTTAGTACACCTAACCTACTGAACATCATAGTTTAGCCTAATCTATCTTCTAATCAGAACACTTATACTAGCCTACAGTTGGACAAAATCAGCTAACAAAAAGTCTATTTTATAATAAAGTGTTGAATATCTCATATAACTTAATGGATACTGTACTGATAGTGAAAAACAGAATGGTTATAAGATTGTTTACCTTCCTGATCACATGGCTGCCTGAGAGCTGCAGCTTAGACCACTGCCCAGCATCGCCAGAGAGTACTGTACCACATATCACCATGCCAGGAAAAAATCAAAATTCAAATTCTGAGGTATGGTTTCTACTAAATGTGTACCAGTTTCACACCATCATAAAGTGGAAAAATTGCAACTCAGGATTGTCTGTGCTAGAACACATCAAAGGACTTAGTGAATGATTTAAGATCCAACTTTAAAAACTTAAGACAAAAGGGTAAATTAAAACTGAGCAAAAGAGCAAATTAACCCAGTAAGCAGAAGGAAAAATTTAAGTAGAACAGCAGAAGTCAATGAAATAGAAAAAAGTAAGAGAAAGAGAAAATCAATAAAACCAAGGGCTGGTCCACTGGAAAAAAAAAAAAAAATGGACAAATCAATTACCCAACTGATAAGGAAAAAAGTGAAAAGATTTGAAAAGACACAAATTACCAATATTAGGAATGAAAGAGGGACAAATACCTCAGATAGTGAAAGGATAATTACAGAGTATATGAACAACTGTATACCAATGGATATAATTTTAGATGAAATGGACAAATTCATTGCAAGCACAAACTACAAAAGCTCACTCAAGAAATTGAATTTAGAGTTAAAAACCTTGCCACAGGACTGGGAATAATACCAATTTTTCACAAATCCTTTCAGAATCCAGAAGAGAAATTCACTTCTTGGTACTCTACCTACGCTCAATATGAAAACAAAAAAAAACAAAACAGAACCTAGAAAGTTCTAAGAACAATTGTTTTGCTCCCATTTAAAACCTGGAGGCCAGCATTACTCTGATAACAAAACCCCAAGGCACTACAAGAAAAGAAAATTACAAATATACCTCATAAGCATAGATCTAAGAATATGTAACAATATTTTAGCAAATTGTATATAGCAATATCAAAAATAATAAGAAATCATAAGCAAGTAAGATTTATTCCAGGAATGAATGCAATTCACCATATCAAAAAAACAAAGAGGAAAATGCTTATGATCATCTCAACAGATGTAGGAAAAGTACCTGTCAAAATTCCATATCCATTCATGATGAAAACCCCTAGTACACTCCAAGTAGAAGGCAATTTCCTCAACCTAATAAGGACATCTAAAAACAGCAGCAGGCTCTATACTAAGATCAGGAACAAGGCAAGAATATTCACAATCACCACTTTTACTCAAATCTGAAATGAAAATGTATGTCCAAACAATGGAATTACCCTCGGGGGAAGGGGGGGAAGGAACAAATTGCTGACACATACAACAACATGAATAAACCTCAAAAGCATTAATTTTAAAAAGCCAAGAACACAAGACTACATATGTATGATTCTACTTACATATGACATTGTAGAACTGCAAACTCTAAAACCTGAGGGCTAGAAAACAGGTAAGTGGCTGCCAGGGCTAGGGAATTATGGGAGTAATTAATACAAACAAGCACAGGGAACTTTTTGTGACAAGGAAAATCTTCTATATCAAGATTGCGGTGGGAGTTATACCACTGTATATAGTCGCTAAAATGTATCAAACTATACAATTAAAATTGGTGAAATTTTATATATAAAATATATGTAAAATTATTTCAAAGGTTAGAAATTTTCTCAGGAAAATTAATTGGGTTTATGTAGGAGGTATTTAGCTACTGATTTTGCTTCACTCCCTTTAGACAATTTGGGTCTAAAAATATTTGTATTCATGATGTAGATGAAAAGAAATGTACTGGTGTTTTTATTAGTGAAAGCATTTTTACTTTAAACATGTTCATTTAATGAATATTATTCATTAAAATGCTGCAGCTTCCCAATTTACCAAGTAGCTCAGCTAAAAGAATTCCTAAACTGCAATATCATTCTATTATCTTCTATCATATAAACTTCAGCTGTGCAGATACGTTATTTTCTTGTATGGATATATATGTAACGCAAGACAGTAACGTCTGGAAGAGACTGTGTTTCATACTGTTTCTGATTAGGTACCAGATACTCCCCAGACTGTGGTGAAATATTTTATTGGTAGTTACAACCAGTGCAATAGATCCTAACTTGTCTTTCATCTGACCTTAAATATAAATGAAAAACAATAAATTTATTTCAAGGTTGCGCTGAGAATAAGCAAGGCCAATTGAAATAGAGGCTTTAAGCCTCCACCAATTTATATTCTGAACGAAGCTAAAGAAGGAAAAGAATAAGAATTATCCTTCCTGCTGCTGAATTACATTTAATATGGGAGGACATGATTACAATTTAAAATTTATTTTGGGGGAAATGAAAAAAAGAACGGCATTCTAATATACATAAAGGGCAATCTGTCATCAATAAATCTTATAAAGTAGCAAATCATAAGCATATGGGGCTGCCTTTTCATAGGCACTAGTTAACATTTCACTTAAAGGTGAATCATTTCTTTCATTGAAAAGCATTCTGACATCTTTCCTATGGGAGTAATACTGAAAAGAAAGGCAAGTAACTTTTCCATATACTCTTCTAAAGATCACGGATACTAGGGTAAAACTATAAGAATTTACAGTTAAAACTTGAAATAATCCAACCCAGAATAAGGCATACTTTCAATGAAGGTCAAGGGAATGACACAGATACAGAGCTATAGAATTAACTTGAAGAGCAATTACTTGTAAACAAGCCAAAGTCTTGGCCCATGGGAATTTAGAAATATTTCTATATCATATACCACCACGTCTATTTTATAGACATGCATGGATAGGAAACTTTCCTTGTTTTTGCTCCCAGTGAAATTTGAATCCGAAAAATCCACAACTCAAGTGTTCCATTTCATTACTGTGTATATTGATTGTTCATGTGTATCCTTCTAAGAAAGCAGAGAAACATGGCTGTTGTAAATCCTCTTATTTCAGACTGATACTCCAGTTTAAAAGGCAAGAGTGATAAAACACAATTAAAATGATTGTTCAAATCATCTTGAATTTTAATTCCTCTAATCAGGAAAGTAAATTTAAGGTAGCCAAGCAAGAAAGAAGAATAATTTCTCTGCCATCTCTGGTTCTTGCATACCAAGCTCTCCCTAAAACACACACAACCATTTGAATGGTGAAATAGCCAGATAAAGGGAAAGGTGAAATATGTTTAGGATTTACTTGAGGGTAAAGCCATCTGAACACAGGTCCCCTTATGCAGAAATGAAAAAGCAAGTAATGGGAGTAGTTGCTAAGATTTTTAGAACATTACAATTTACTTCCATGTCTTCTTTATCTAATTAGCCTTTTTTTTTTTTTTTTTCCTTAGGAAGTGTGAGCCCTTCAAGTCTTCCCTCTGATGCTAGGCAAAGTAAGTCACAAATTATGACAGTTCGTGCATCTTCTAAGCCTGCTTTCCTTGGAATGGGAAGTTGGACTACTGATTACCTAACCAGTTTCTAGGGACTCTGCTTTCCCCCTTCTCTAACTGGGAGTTCTGTTAGTTCCTATTCAATAATTTAACTTGTATAATTTGGCTTTGGAAAATTAGGCTTATCTAACTCTCCATGGCTTTCCGAACTTAAATATACCATTTTATTAAGTATACGTAGCAATATAGAGTGTTGTTGCATTAAAAATTAGTTTTGTTTTGATGTTTTTATGTTCTTTTAACTCAAGAAGTTTTATATATTTTCCAAATAATGTGAAATAAGAAATATTATACGTTTAAAACTGTTTGATAAAAAACACAATTTATTTGCTTCATCTTTTCCATTGTTCCTTCCACCATCCTAGTTAGTTGCATCAATTCATCCTTAAAATAAATATTCACATTATTCTTCTTTCTAGGCTTTCTGCATCTGTTTTTTTCCCCAAACTTGTCTTTCATACCACCACCAGATTAATCTTCAAAAATGCTGTTTAATGCCTTCATGAATAATACATTACCTAGAAGGGAACATCAAGTTTTCCAGCAGTTGAAGGGCTAGTATAATCTGGCTTCAAATTTTCCTTTTCAAAATTTCTCCCATTCTTCTCTGCCTCTAGGAAGAGTCAGTTATGATCCCCAAATTGCATCTTCGCTACTCTGACCCTAGCCTGAGAAATGTTCAACTCGAAGGCTCAGCAGTACAAAGTATTCTTCTATAACTTTTACATCATCTCTGACCTCCAAATTTCTGTAACACTATCACTTACTTACCATTTACTCTTCACTATAGTAAATCCGAATTAGATACGTGAATACATTTTCATGTGCATATAGATACAAATGATAAATTCATACATATATATACACGCATGATTATACAATGAACACATATAAGGTTACCGGTCCAGCACTCCTTTTTCAGAAACTATGGTTCTTATCAGCACTGTCACCGTGAGAATGAGCATTTTATACAGGTTACCCTTTTCACTGACCAGAGTTAGTCTAGAGCTCATATCAATGGCAGAAGAGGTAAATTCTGAGGCTCTTCCCTGGGAATTTTAAAACTTCCAAGAGCATTGAGTAAATCTCTTTCTAATAATTGAATCTTTAAACTATAAACCGAAGACATCCTAGGCATATTTCATGATTATAATGTGTATTGTGGATTACTCAATATCCTTTACGCATTTTAACCTCCTTCGGGAGTGCCTTCCTCAACTACCGAAGCTGACAGGCTTAAACTACCTTTGCAGAGTTCCTTTCAGCCAGGGCTGTAGGTAGGCTTTGGACTCTGCTAATCAAATGTATTTGAATGAGACATAGTTTCAAAATTGAATTCTGGGGAAAGAGTCATAGTATAAGACCTAGGTTTTATTAGCGTGGAGTAGAGCAGAGGCAGAAGGGTCTGCAATCAGCCGCTCTACCAGACTTCCGCTTTTGTTGGAAACTTCCCAGTAAGGACAGAGGCAGCAGTGCTCTTGGTGGTTTAATTCTGCAGTGTGCCTTGGGAAGGTGTCCCCAGGAATTCAGCCAAGGTTCTATTTTCTCAGCTTTCCTAATAACCCATGCACCTTTAACAAATGTAATAAATATCTTTCTGTTGTTACTAGCTAGAGAGGTTTCATTTCCAACACCGCCCTCTGGACAAAGCTGGTCTGTAGTGAGAGAGAAAAGCAGAGATAAGAGGCCAAGAGGATACCAATGGCATCTGGTTTCCCAGTTTGAGGTGTATGGCAGCAAGCAGCACACCTGCATTTTCTCTTGGGTTGGTTGTTCAACATTTTCCTGGACCGTATCAGCCAATAAATTATACTCGTTGCTTTTAAATTTTTGTTTGGTTCCTATCATTTTGACCATAAGAATCATAGTTAATACAATGTGTATCACTAATCCCTTCTAATTCTCTGTCACAAAGGGACTATGTGTACCTTAACATCTAGTGTGCATATTTAACATATTTCATGACTAAAACATACGGACTAAAGTTCTAATTGCTGATAATTTTATAAAAGTCTAAGTCAAAATATTTTATTTATTTCTTTTCTCGGTTGTACATTTTTAGGGCTATTATTGATTAACTGTGATTCGCCACAATGAACATTTTATATGACAAATTCTTTTGAAAGTTTTGAACTTCTGAAGAAAATCCTGCTCATTTTATGGACTTTGAGTCCATTAAGCCATACCCAGGATAATCCTAATAATTACACTTATTATTCCATCAGTGGGAATGTCAACAATGAAAGCTAAACATATTTTGCATAGGCCAGCAAAGATTCCATTTCTTTGATGAAGAAAATTAGTCACCCAAAATTGAGAATAGCAGTTAAACAGATCCACAGAGAACTATAGAACCTTAGAGGCCTATTAAATATTTGAAGAAAATTTAACTACTGATTCTTCCACTAACCTTCTTAGCAAGCCCCTCCTTCCATTTCCTGAGGGAACATACAGCAATTTCTCCAAGTGCAAGCACCTGATGGAAAGAAAGTATCAGAAAGAGGAAAACTGTTTAACACATAAAGGAACCAGCTAAGACCTTAACCTCATTTAAATAAGCTTGGTCTCGCATGAGGCAGAAAAGAGTTTAATCAAAAAATAAATAAATAATCTGATAACGATCAAACGTCTTGACTCACAACCAAGCAATGAATCACTTCTATTGGAACGACAAGGAGGAGGTTTAGCAGCACTTAAATCAAACTCCAGTTTTTGGGGTGCTTATTTTTACCTCGGTCATAGGATTTAACCTTCAAATGCAACTAAGTGGAAAGCATTTTTCCAGTTTAAATTTAGACATGGAAAAATCAAAGTGAATAAGAGATTGTTTATCTTCTCCAGCAAGTGATGGTAGCATTTATAATTTCATATCACAATAGCTATCCCTCGGTTGGTAAATCTCTGCCTGGAATAAATCAAATTTGTCATGTCCATTTTGTATTTCGTTTGTCTTGTGCTGTTACTAATGTGCCAGGTTTGAAATCTCAGTAACCCTGTATCTCAGCCATGAATTCCTGTGAAAGACAGAAATATTACTCATCTCTTCACATTCTATTTCCTACTTTTATTTTTTTTCCTTTTCTTCTTTTTTTTTTTTTTTTTTTTTTTACAGTATGGAGTCTTCATGATGTGAGTAACACCATCAAAAAGGTTTAGCGGTTTTAACTTAGGATCTCTCTTATGTGTGAACAGAGAAGAGGCTGTCTATCTGGGACAATTTGAGAAATGTTATAAAAGATTCCTTCCCCATAAGCTTTCATAATATATCTCTCTCCCAGGCCTCATAAATTCTTACCAGCCATGATTTAATCTATGGTATTGTCTTCAAGTCTCCAGCAGTCTTCTTTCGAAAAACAAATACTCCCAGCAGACAAATTTCAAAATAAGAAAAAAATAAACAAAATCCTAAGCTATTAACACAATTATATGAGCTAATTAATTGGAGATGCTATCACATAGGTTTTCTTGTAAGGTTCTTGGAGAAGGATACAAGGATAATTAGATTTTAACAGGAAAAAGAGAAGTTTAAGGCTACAGCAAGAGGCACTACTCGGTGCCTATTAAAGGCCAGGTTCAGCATGGGGACCTTGATGGCAAGGACGAAGGAGGAATGAAAAGGACTTAAAAGAAGAGAGATAGAGGTCTTTCACTCAAACATTCTTCTGTCACCCGTCCATGCTTATTCTACCTTAAGCAGCTTCTGTGAAAATTTTTACCTTAATGGTAAATGGTACTCATTTATGGACTCCTGGTCTGACCACCCTTTCAGGCTTTTTTTACTTGAGTGTGCTAACGTTTCAGGGCACATTTTAAATTCAAACTTCAGTGTTTTTTAAGTGGAAAATAATTTAATAGGAGTAAAACTGGACAGAATAGCTAACTTAATTGGAGTTGATGTATATATGTGTATATATATATATGTATATGTATATATATGTATATGTATGTATATATATACACACATAAACATAAACATACACATAAAATTATTGATAGAAATGAAAAGATGGATGTATATATAACTTGTATATATGTTTATATTAAATATATTTATTAAACCTATATATTATATACAATACATACATACTTATATAACATGTTATTTATTAAACCTTTATATAATATATACTTGTATAACATATATTTATAATAAATATATAAGTATATATCCAAGTATACATGTAATATAATTCAATAAGACTTTTAAAGAAAGGCTATTAGGTTAAAACCATTGTCCTGATCCAAAAATTATAAATAGAGCACTGATAACTGGTGAATGAAAATAAGCCATGGAATTCTATTACTCAGATTCACAATGACCTGTCTAAATTCTTCTTTATAGACAAACAAATGAAGATAATACCATAGAATAAAAACTGTTTCAAATTTTAAAAAGTTTTACATTTAATAACAGAAAAAAATTAAATTCATTTTTAAGAAAATAGAAGCATACCTAGAAATTTTTTCCACAACTTTGTTGTATGTTTAAAAATAAATATTTACAATTGTTATTAGTGATTATTTAAAATCTCCATACAGATTTAGTCAAACCACAAAATAATTCTTCTGAGTCGCCATACCAAAGAGGTATTGGTTGAGGCTTATTAATTAAAATATACACATATTGTCCCTTTCCCATAGGAATTGCAATCGGATCTTGTGGGAAACACAATGTAAGAAATAATTTTACATAGTCAGTGGAGCTCGTGTTCCAGAGCGGATTTCATTTCCTGTCGAGTGTATAGGGTCCATTTATTTGGTTTCTCAAGGGATGTGAGATCCGTTAAGTCGACAAAGGTACCAGGAGGCAGAGCTACAGTGCTCCGGGACAGGAATTTTGCTGCCATGTGGTCTAGCCTCTTCACCTCTTCCCACATTCAGGGGACTGCTTTCTTAGAGCTGAGTTGGAAGTGGTTACACAAGAGACTCCTCGGCTTGGTTTTCAGCTCTGTGGTCTCCTGACAAGGAGGAAAAACAGAAGCCCTACAGTTGCTTTGTGAGAGACAGTAACATTACATCTCTTCCTCCTTGTTTAATTTACAATATTCTGGTGGTAAGGATTATACTTTCAAATGATGGTGGTACAAAAATGCATAGAGAAAGTGTTGCATTATTATATGTTTCATTCCATTTTTACCAGTTTACTAAATGTTGTTATGTATTCTCTCCTGAGTCTTAAAAAAGACCCGGGCCATAAGCTACATCGGTTAAGAAGTTTTAGTTTGCAAGTAACAAATAATCCAAGCCAAATTAGTTTAAGAAAAGAAACAGTGTTGGTTCATCCAAGTGAAAAGCCCAACACTTTCAGACATGGCTTGACCTAAAGCTTCAGATGCTGGTCAGTACTCGTACTTTCCACCAGTTTCATTCCCATGCTCATCCTCCCATATCCAAGTTCTTTTGGACTGGCTCATCTTGCCCGTCTTATTTCTGTAGCATGGTGCCAAAGTTACACATTTACTTACAGCAGGCAAGGGCACTTCGGTGTATTACTTTATTCATATTTGGCAGCATGTGAATCAACATATTTTATTCTAAACCAGAGGGACTTCTATCTAGGGAGAGTCCTGGCACCTCAAAGTCTAAATGTGGATTCCAGGGAAACAAGGAATAATGGCCAAAACACTTTTTCCTGCAAGGAGTATAGTCATATATTTGATCCATTACTTGAAGACAAAGGTAACATATGACCAAAAATTTATTAATAAGCTTGTTCTTCAGTAATAAAAATAAATAATACATATTGTTTAACTGACGTCAGAAATTGAGCTGTATGCTCTATTTGCATAATATCACTCATTTTTTATAAAAACTAATATAAAATAGTCGTTGCTACTATCATCAATAATGGTAAGCAAACTAAAGTTAAAGGCAGTTAAGCAAATTGCTTAAGGTCAAATAGATAGGAGAGGTGAGTGGCAGAGAAATGGAGCCAAGTTTGAACCCAAGTAGTCAAATAGGGAAACATGTACTTAAAACACAACTCCATCAGCATAGAGTCTGTAAGAGCCTCGACACACAAAAGTTCCCTTAGAGAGGCTCCAAAGGAGCTAAAGTTCTCTTAGTGACTCTCCTTCCTGGTTGAAGATTTGGTCACCAACCTAAGAAATTAATATATTACTCAAAAGGAGGTTTGGAGCTCATGGCAATGTGGGGAAAAGATGACTGCTGAGCCAACACAGACATGGCCGTTACGGTAACAGGGAGCCTCACTCCGCTCAAGGGCCTTGAGTCCCATGGAAAGGCCATTCCCAATGTGAGGTAGAGGAGGTAGGGCGCTCTTTTTGACATTGTTAAACTTTCTATTGTGGAATTCTCTCTGGTCTGATTAAGCCGATATCCGATATCCTCCAAGAAACCTTCTGATAATGACCTAGTTTTCTGTAGGTCTACCTTTAAGAAGAAAATGAGCTGGCATAAAGGTTTTGAATGTTCAAACTCTAAGTGGTTATTTCCTTTTCTAAATGATAAAGGTGTTGAGCGCATTTATACCTTCCTCTCAGAGGAGCCATTGTCACCTCTTCATCTTTTCTGAGCCTGAAAGACAAATTCCTAAACTGGGCAAATTCCCCATGAGGCCTCTTCTGAAGCCTGGGAAAAAACCCTTTGCACCCGCTACTTACCTTTTGGGCTTCTGGAAAGTAAAGCTCAGGGAGACAACTGAACCTAACTAATGTAAAAGGTTAATAAGCTATCAGCCTAGGGTCAAGACTCCACTTTCTGACCATAATGTCTGAGATACAGCTTTCTTTATATATTTTCAATTCTTTTATTTTTAAGATTTTATTTATTTATTTGACAGAGAGAGATAGAGAGAGGGGGAACACAAGCAGGGGGAGTGGGAGAGAGAGAAGCAGGCTTCCCACCGAGCAGGGAGCCCAATGCAGGGTTCGATCCCAGGACCCTGGGATCATGACCTGAGCCAAAGGCAGATGCTTGACGACTGAGCTACCCAAGTGCCCCTATATTTTCAATTCCTAAAAGTATATATATTTTTAATTAAATATAATATTATGTCCACTAAAATTCATGATGCTTGGTCTAAATAATCAATCTGGAAAAGTATCCTTTCTTAGAAGACTGCCATGATTATTTCTTTAATGAACAGATCCTTCTTTTTTAGAGAAGTTTTAGGTTTATAGAAAAATTGAATAGGAAGTGCAGAGAGTTCCCATATAGCCCTTCTCCTTCTCAACCCCCTGAACACTTCTCCCTATTATTAACACCCTGCATTAGTGTGGCACATTTCTTACAATTAATGAACTAATAAAAATATATTACTGTTAACTAAAGTCCATAGTTTACATTAAGGTTCATTTTTGCTGTCGTCCATTCTATGGGCTTTGCCAAATACAAAATGTCACATATCTGCAATTACAGTCTCATACAGAACTGTTTTACTGCACTGAAAATGCCCTTTGCTCTGCCTATTCATCCCCCCTGCCCTCTCTTTCCTGAATCTTGGTGATCATTGATCTTTTTACTCTCACCATATTTTTGTCTTTTTTCAGAATATCATATAGTTGGAATCATTTATAATATGTTGCACTTTCAAACTGGCTCCCTTCATTAGTAATATGCATAGAAGGCTGTTCCTTGTCTTTTGGTGGTTTTATCAAGAAACTGTGGCTTATTTTTTTTTTATTATGTTATGTTAGTCACCATACGTACATCCTTAGTTTTTGATGTAATGTTCCATGATTCATTGTTTGCGTATAACACCCTGTGCTCCATGCAATACGTGCCCTCCTTAATACCATCACCGGGCTAGCCCATCCCCCTACACCCCTCCCCTCTGAGGCCCTCAGTTTGTTTCCCAGAGTCCATAGTCTCTCGTTTATTTCTTTTTATCACAGAATAGCATTCCATTGTATGGGTGTACCACACAGTGTATACCCACAGTTTGTTTATTCACCTATTTAAGGGCATCTTGGTTGTTCTTCATTTCGGGAATTAATGAATAAAGCTGTTATAAACATTTATGCACAAGTTTTTACACGGACATAAGTTTTCCACTCCTATGGGTAAATACCTACAGGCATGATTGCTTTATCATATGGTGAGACTATGTTTAGTATTAAAAGAAACCGCCAAACTGTCTTCCAAAGTGGCTGTACCATCCTGCATTCCCGCCAGCGAGGAATGAGAGTTCTGCTGCTCCACATCTTTGTCAGCATTTGGTGTTGTCTGTGTTCTGGAGTTTAGCCATTCGAATAGGTGTGTGGTAGTATATTACCGGTTAATTTGCATTCCCCAATGACATATGATGGTGATCGTCCTTTGCTGTGCTTATTTCCCATTTCCACATTTCAAGAGACACTACTCTTGAGATCTTTTGCTCACCCTTTAGTTAGGTTGTTTGTTTTCTTACTGTTGAATTTCAAGAATTCCTTGCATATTTCAGATACAAGTCCTCTATCAGATATGTGTTTGTTTGTTGTTTGAAGATTTTTATTTATTTATTGGATAGAGAGAGACACAGCGAGAGAGGGAACACCAGCAGGGGGAGTGGGAGAGGGAGAAGCAGGCTTCCCACCAAGCAGGGAGCCCGATGCAAGGCTCGATCCCAGGACCCTGGGATCATGACCTGAGCTGAAGGCAGATGGCTAACGACTGAGCCACCCAGGCGCCCCCAGATATGTGTTTTGGAAATATCTTCTCCCAGTCTGTGGCTTGTCTTTTCATTCTCTTAATAGGGTCTTTCACAAAGCAGTTTTAAATTTTAATTAAGTCCAACTTATCACTTTTTTCTTTCATGGATTATGCTTTTATGGTGTATGTAACAACTCATTGTCAATCCAATGTCACCTAGATTTTCTCTATTTTATCTTCTAGAAGTTTTATAGTTTTGTGTTTTACATTTATGTGTATTGTCCTGTTGGAGCTAATGTTTATGAAAGGCATAAGGTCAGTGTATGATTTTGTTTTTTGTTGTTTTTTTGTTTTGTTTTGTTTTTTGCATGTTGTTCTAGTACCAACTGTTTAAAAGCCTACCATTCTCCACAGAACTGCTTTTACTCCTTTTTTTAAAGATTAGTGGACTATACAGGATTATTTTTTTTCAAATATTTTTCTTTTTTCAAGTTTTTAAATTCCAGTTAGTTAACATACAGTGTAATATTAGTTTCAAGTGTAGAATTTAGTGATTCATCACTTACATACAACACCCAGGGCTTATCAAAACAAGTGCACTCCTTAATACCCATCACCACCTTAGCCCATCCCCCCACCTACCTCCCTGCCAGCAGCCCTCAGTTTGTTCTCTGTAGTTAAGTGTCTGTTTTATGGTTTGCCTCTCTCTTTTTCTTTACCCCCGTGTTCACCAGCTTTGTTTCTTAACATATAAGTGAAATCATATGGTATTTTGTCTTTCTCCGGTTTATTTCGCTTAGCATAATACTCTTTAGCTCCACTCACGTTGCAAATGGTAAGATTGCATTCTTTTTTCTGGCTGAGTAATATTCCATCACACACACGCACACACATACACACACATTTTTATCCATTCATTAGTCGATGAACATTTGGGCTCTTTCCATAATTTGGCTATTGTTAATAATGCTGCTATAAACATCGGGGTGCATTATACCTGATTATTTTTTTAATAAGAAACTGGTTAGACTTGTTTCACGACAACTGTGTGAATGATTATCTGAACGTACGGTGTACTGTGCTACTATTACTGAGAATATTTATCTGAAGTTAATGGAAACTACTTGAGGTCATTTACATTTTAAAATGAGCCACAACTGAACAAAGATTCTGTCATAACCACACTGCTTGTTTCTTACAACAATATCTGTCATATTCCATGTAAGAATAATAGTATGCTCTATTCACTCATTTCTTCACTGTCCCACATTTATGTTCAAGTTAAATAGTATTCAAACATGTCTTGACTGTGGATATTAGCCACAAAATGGTCATTCTGACTATGCACTATTACTAATGAACACTTAGAAGCTTGGTTGAAGACATCAAAGGTATTGTCTTGGAGAGTCAGGAAGTCACAAGGTTGCCTGGACAGGACGTGCTAAAAGAGAGCTATAGCAAGCAATCAATACAGGTTACTGTGGCTTTGTTCCTATTTTCCTTCTCCCTTTCTCTTCCTCTGTTTTTTTATTCCATTTGCATAACTAACTCATGATAAAATGAATCCCGAGTCCTTAAGACATTAGCACTGAAGCATTGATCAAGCTGTGCAAATCAGAACCCAGTAATTAAAAGTACATATAGAAAGATATATGGAGATGTTATAAATCACAGCTTCACAAACTCAGCATTTCTTTAGAACTAATGAGTTAACACCTGGAAGGACAGGTAACAGAGGAGAGTGAAGAGAAATGAGTTGTACTATGCTGTTCAAGTTCATGCCTAACACAATTTCTTTTCTTTTGGAAAGAACTCTTGCTTAAAATTGAACTCAGACCCCTAATAATCTTATTTTCTTAAGTTCCCTACAGTGATCCTTTCCACTATGATATGTCTTCAAGACTGGCCACATAATTTGTGAGGCCCAGTGCAAAATGAAAAGGCAGGGCCCTGTGTTCAAGTATTATTGAGAATTTCAAGGTGGCAATAGCAGAGCATTAAACGCCAAGCATGGGGCCCTTCTCAGTGAGGGGCCCTGCATAACTGTGCAGGTCACTCACTCATTGCTGAGGCCAGCCCCATCTATCTTAAAAATTAGGTTATAGAATTCATACTCTTTCCCACCCCACTCAGTATTAATATGTCCTTTCTCTGAAACCTCATGGAGTTTTCCTACATGATATCTCCTGCTTTCATACATTTCTCCATCTCTGTCCTTCCTAGCACTCCCTCAAACGTGACTCTACCAACAGTCACAGCTGGGAATTTTCAGATTATGTGATTTTTAAGTTAATAATCGATGTGTTATAAACCCTTAAGCAGACAGATTCTACTAGTTGGAAGATCATGGTGCCATTTTTATCCTGTTTACAAACAGGGCAAAGCTTAAGTCAAACAAGACTGATTTTCAAAGTCTATGTGTTTTACCTTTCATTAATAGTTCTTTTAGGGGCGCCTGGGTGGCTCAGTCATTAAGTGTCTGCCTTCGGCTCAGATCATGATTCAGGGTCCTGGGATAGAGTCACTTGCTCAGTGAGGAGTCCGCTTCTCCCTCTGCCCCTCCCCCCACTCCTTTTCTCAATCTCTCTCTCAAATAAATAAATGAAATCCTTAAAAAAAATAGTTCTTTTAGAGTATGGGGTAATTCTTTTCTTTTTTTCCCCCAGAGAGATTTATAAGTACTTTTCTTAGAAAGATGCTTACTTTTGCTCAAAATGGCTGTGCACGGATTTACTCATTTTCTGACACCTTTTTAAAATTTTTAAATCATTATTTTCCATCTGTGGTGTATAGCTATCAATAATCCCATTGACAACTCACCCCAAAATGGCATCATATCACCATCATTAAAACATCAGGTATATTTAATTTTTACTTATGGAAAATAGGCCTTAAAATTACTAAATGAATAAAGATAAGAGAGGGCACTTGAATAATTTACACGTGTACTGATGGCATTGAAAGGGACACGTAGATAAAATGGCACTTACTCAACAAATATTTGAGTACTTTCTAACTACAAATGTGCCTTGTAATTCACTTGCAAAAAAAAAAAAAAAAAAAAAAAAAGATACACATGGCTCCCGCCCTCAGGGAGCTTCTATTCTAATGTTAAGAGAAAGACAGTGCTTTAACAGAGACTCATAAATTCTATGCAGCAGAATTCTGGGGGCAGAGAAAGCAAATGATGGTCATGTGCTTGTCTGGGAATCTAGAGAAGGTTTCACTGTGCAAATAAATTTTATTTTTATTTTATTTTATATTTTATTTTTTTTGCAAGTAAGTTTTAAAGGTGACAAAGAGCCAGCCAGGTGAAATTGTGGGGTGGAAGAAGAGGGCTCCAAAATGAAGTTCCAGAGTGAGTCTGGGGAGAAAAGAAGTGCTAACTTGTCAGTGCTAAATTATCTATCCTCATGTTCTGGCCTTAGTCACCCATTTCTCTTTGATACAGGCTCTTGATTGGCTTCACGGCATCACTTTCTGCTGGTTTTTCTCTCTAACACCGATTGTTCAGTGGAACTTTGTCTTCTAACTCTTAACATAAAAGACTCAGAACTTAGTCATTGTTTTTTTGTTTTCTCTTTTCCACAGTTACATTGTGACCTCATCAGTCTGATGGCCTTCACTAGCATCTCAATCTAAATGACTCCTACCCTTCCATCACTAGCACAGTTCTCTCTCTACCATGTCTACTCATATATCCAAATGCCTGTTTTTCCAGTTGGATGCCTAACGAACAGCATCACCTCAACAATGGCCAAAACTGAAAACTCAGTTCCCTTGACCTGATGACCTGACCCTGCTGGAAGTACAGCCTTCCCCAAACCAGCTTTATCTTTACAAAGACCTTAGAGCTGTATTTATCTATTTTTTCACACACTACATCCAATTTTTAGGAAGCCCACTGGCTCTAATTTGAAAATACATCATGAAACCCAATAAAAAAGAGAGCATAGACAGTTCACAGAAATAGAACTAATGGCCCTTCAAAGTATGAAAAGATGTTCAGTTTCACTCATAATAAATTAAATAAAAATTAAAACTACACTGAAATACTATCTCATATATCATGTTGGCAAACATTCAAAAACTTGACAGCACAGTCTGTTGGCAAGGCTGTGGAAAAAAACGGCACGTGCATGTATTTGACATTGGGAGTGCAAAATGATACGATAGATAGGAAGTAGAATTTTGCAACATTAAACAGAATTATAGGTATGTTTCCTTTTTGGTCCAGTAATTCTACTTCTAGAGATGACATCTCTCTACTCTGGAGATGATATATCTCATACATCTCACAAGCCAGTTTTCACTCAGTTTCAAAAGACAGAAAACAATCCAAATTCCCAACAATAAGCGATCGGTTGGATACATTATAGCACACAAAGAAATACTACAGAGTTCTAAAACAGAATAAGGAAGACGTCATGCATGGATACCATGCTAGTGTGTGTTTCTGTGTATGTGTGATTTAAGTAAAATTAACAAAGCAAAGAACAGTGTATATACTAAGCTATTTTTGTTTAAGGAAGAAAAATAAGATGCAAAAAGAAATACAAGAAGAATAAGGCAGAAGCTAATTTTTAAAAATGCCTATCTAGAGCAGAATCAGCAAACTGTGGCCCACAGGCCAAATACAACCTGCTGCTTGTTTTCCTGAATTCAGTTTTACAATGTGAAAATAAAGGAAACCTCCTCTAAAATGGAGTCAAGAAGCCCTGAAGAGGGGGGTCTCATGCACATACCTCTCCCTGGGGTTCTACAAAACCAGCAGGAAAAGGGAAGGAAAGAATTACATTGACAACAGAGGGTGTTTTTCACAAAGGAATTTCATCTCCTGCTTATAAGAAGAAGAAGGAAGATCTTCTCTGCCCCTGCAACAATGTGCTAATCACTGGTTGCCACCAATGAGAAGCTGCCACAACTTTACACTCTTGTTCCTCTCCAGTAAACTTTTGTTTGTAACAGCCCTCCCCAGTTTCCTCCCAAAACCTCCTACAAGTGACCTTCCCTTTATTCTGCAGACTTGCCTATGGCTCACCATAGTTTGCATGTCCCAACATGCAATTCCTCTGCTATTCCCAAATAAACTTGTTTTCCTAGTAAAATAACTTTTACGGTGATCAGAAGTGGGATTCAAAGGACATTGAGAGGATCTAGCAACCTCCATAATCCTGTGAAGTACCCATTTGAGCCCTTTGCACTCTCTGCTTCCATGAGTTTTCTTGTCCGTTCTGTTTAGCAAGCACCTCAGATTCAAGCTCCTTCCCTTTAGTTGAGCTCTCCAACTTTCTCCAGGATTTGTCTGTGTAAAGGCTTTGCCCCTTCTGGTAAGTGCTCCTTTGTTTTTCTGAACCTCTGGTTTGGGAATTGGGATTTCCACTCTGCTAAATTCTCCCAGGAGTGTCCTCCTTCTGGGAAGGCAGTCAGTTTCATATTTAAAAACTATGGTCCCTCCTTCTGTGCATTTTTAACTTAATAGACAAATTTAACCAAAATTACAATGACCTTTTGGGGAACTTTGAACCTCTCCTCCCTGACTGAATTAGAAGATAGTGACTCTAAAATTAAACAGATCGAATGGGATGCCTATTTTATATGGTACCTCAGGGCTTCCAAACATATTCAGGACTCAAAAATTGCCTCTTTGTAAAATACCATTTCTAAATTAATTGAGGCAAAGAAACGATTGAAAAAAGATAAAAAGTCTTCTGAGGCCTCTTCCCCTCTCCGCCATCCTCTTTTGTCTTAGGCGCCATCTTGTTCCCTTCCTCCTCCTCCTTTGTCTCCAGGCTTGCAATGGCTACCTTGCACGGAGGCTCCGCTTTCCATTTTTCTTCCATTTCCCCTTCTCTGCCATCTCTACCTCCTCTGCACCCTCCACTTCCTTAGTCCAATCCTCTCACAGCCACTCTGGGGAAACTTTTAGATAAATCCACCTTAAGGGGCATCCTTAGGAAAAAGGATTCTAAACCTGTTGGGGACAAAGGAATGCATTCTTTGCTTGGAGTCTAAAACGACTCCAAAAACAAACAAACAAATGAACCAAAAAATAGCTCTAAAGGGATTTCCACAGTATGCAAATAAATGACTTTGGTTATCTGAGCAGATAACCCTAATTTAGTTCATCTGCCAGAAACACAATTTGGATTCAACTATCCTCAAAGTTTTGTCCCAGACTATGACACAAATTTTAAAATAAAACTATAAAATTTCCACTTAAGTTTGTCTGTCTTATGTATGTATGTTATAGATACATGATATTTCCACTTCTGGATAGTACTGCCAAAGTTAATTTATAAAAGATCTCTATTTCATTGGCTTAAAGAAAATTAAGCATGTATATAAATTAAATATTCCAAAATTTCAAGAAATATAATAGAAACCAACCTAAATGTTTTTCAAATTCACATAATCTGACATAATCTTTGATAAATGCTAGTTTTAAGTCTGCAAATTTAATAAAAACAGACATTTCTTTGGAGTTATCACTATTAAATATAATACAAATCACAAAATCTCATGTTACCTCTGCATTACAAAATGTATCAACAAGAGAAATAAGACAATGGTTAGCTATCTCATGTATAATCCAAGTATAATTATTAAAAGCAAGTAATTTAAATAAATGTAAATGAGTTCAAAGTTTCTGCTAAGTTAATCTACGTAATAGATATTTACTGAATATCTAGATCATTTCCAAATAAGATAATATACGGAGATATTGACTGCTAAACGTAAGTTCATTTACTTCTAGGCTTTTAAATTTTTCTTTATATAGAGAAAAAATGTTTTTGTCTATTAATAAATAGTTTTCAATCCACATTAAACAATTTTTACTATAAGGGGAAACATACTTCTAGAAATTATGAAATGTTTTTATAAATTTCCCAAAATTTATTTATTTCTTAGTATCTACTGGGAATTAAAGATCCTAAGAGTTAAGAATTCTAATTAGTATATGTAAAAATAAAACTACTAAAAACAGTAAGGATAAAAGAAAATGACCGCATATGAAAAGTAGGCAAGGAAAGTAAGAGTATGTTTTTGGTAAAAGAAGGTATCAAGAATGTACATGCTTTTTGTTGAGGAAAATTAATTTTTACTACAGTAAAACTGGTTACTTTGGAAAGGGGAAGAGAATAAGGAACAAACTAAAATGGGCATTAAAAGTTTATGGAAAAGGAATCTTGGGAAAGGAATTTCATATGCGGTCAGCCTAAGATTAAAATGAATTTACCTAAAATTAAGTTTTGATATCAAAAGTACACTGGTACAAAATTAGAATTTGGTTTTCTCTCTGTTAAAAGGACAAAGCTTTCTTAGATCATTGTCTGTTCTTAACAAGAAATTGTAAACAAAGTTACTTTTAATGTAATTGACATGGGAAACAAAGATTCTATGTTTTTTCTTTATCAGGTCTTTGGTTACTTAGAACAGCTAAGTCTTCTCTATATAAGAGAGCTATGGCTTTTTGCAGCTGTGCTAACTTTCTATTTTTGTCTTTGAAATCTTTTTATCGCTTTGGTTAAATGAATAATTAAGTACTGTTTCACTGTTTTCTGTGATCCTGTGCATCATGTCTAAATTCTTTTGATATTTTGGATAAACTGCCCAAAATTCGAATTCTGATTAAAGTGTTTTTGACTTTGAACTAACTTTGGGTTCTTCCAGAGGGTCCTGAAACATCTCAAAAGATGTGTTCTCTCTCCTTAGAAAGGAGAGATATTAAACTAACTAGGCTTGTGGACATGTTAAATTACATGAGACACATTGTTAAATAAGAATAAGAACCATTTGTTATATAACATCTGTATAGGTATATAAGTGCCCCAGAACTCAAACGAAATTCTGAGAAATCTGGTATGTCCTGACGGAATGTTAGCAGTCATCATTTTAAAATTCACATCACAAAAATAAGCAAATCCTCTTGACAATTCCATTATAAGGAGCTCTCATCAGATCTTTAATAATGGGCACTTAAGTCTTTTGTTATTTGTAGACAGTTATTGTTTCACTCCAGTGCTTTTATAAATGAGTTTCATCTGCGAAATTCATGGAAAGGACTCTGGCAAGTACTCTGGAATGCAGGTAACTAAGATCATACCCCTGAATCGGATTTAAAGAAATTGTTTCTCTTAAGTATCTATGATTTATAGCAACTTGGTAAAATTTTTGTGAACAAAGATGAATTCTCCTTCCTACCTGATCCCTCCAGAATTTGGAAATTCTTGAGTACTTTTTTTTAATGGCAATATAGTTAATTATTCGCATAAAGTCAATAAAAATCTGTTCTTCTTGTGGATAGGCCACTGTTTACTCTATGGCTAAGATTCTGTTGGTAAGGATCTTTTCACAGTGCCTGCCCCCCTCAAGCTTCAGGACTAAGTGATCATTAAGACTCAATTAGCAAAACTTGTAGAAACTCTTCAACTACTCTGGCCAAAAGCATGGCCATTAGTTCTAAACTGCAGGTCTATCGTTGTTAGTAACCATAAACTCTCACCCTTTGAGAACTCTCATACACTGTTGGTGGGAATATAAATTGATGCATGGAAAACAGTGTAGAGGTTCCTCAAAAATTAAAAATAGAACTACTATATGACCCAGTAATTCCACTTCTGGGTATTTATCTAAAGAAAATAAAAACACCAACTTGAAGAGATATATGCACCCCCACTTTCACTGCAGCATTATTTACAATAGCCAAGATATGGAAATGACCTAAGTATCCAAGGACAGATGAATGAATAAAGAAGATGTGGTAAATATATACAATGGAATATTGCTCAGCCACAGCAAGTAATGGAATGCTGCTATTTGTGACAACACGGATGGACCTAGAGGGCGTTATGCTAAGTGAAGTAAGTCAGACAGAGGAAGACAAATGCTGTAGGATTTCACTTATATGTGGAATCTAAAAAATAAAGCAACAAACAAAACATACCAGAAAAAGACTCATAGATATAGGAAATAAACCGTTGGTTACCAGAAGGAGAAGTGGGGGAAGCCGTGAAATTGGCAAAGGGGATGAAGAGTTACAAACTTGCCATTATAGGTAAATATGTCATGGAGATGTAATGTACAGCCTAGGGAATATAGTCAATAATATTGTAATAACTTCATATGGTGACAGATGGTAACTACACTTACTGTGGAGATCATTTTGTAATATATAAAGATACGGAATCACTATGATGTATACCTAAAACTAACACATTATTATGTCAGTTATATTTTAATAAAAAAATACTCTCACTCTTGAGATCATCACAGGACACCCAATGAACCTGGATCCTCTTTTAACCCATACCAAAAAAAGGGAAATATAACTTTAATATTGTAAAGGCCTAATTGCTTCTATTGAAAAATACCATGCTTGTGTACAGCAGTCTCTTTAGAGCACACTCCCCCTAAACAAAGACCTTAAGCATCACACCTTACAACCCAGTGATTATGTCAACTGATAACAACAACAACAACAACAAACCTTCCAAAAAGACTCTTCGACTTCATTAGAAAAGCCCCTATCAGGTGCTGTTAACAACCTCTGTGCTACCAAACTCCTAGGAATAGATTCTTGGGTTCACATATCACATATAAAGAAAGTACCAAACCTTGACTGGACTTGTACAAAAACTGGTCACCTGAACGTGAAGATTTCCAGGAATTAAAGTAGATGACAGCTAAAGGGGACAACTTACCCAAAACGACCGGGCCAGGACTCTAAACCGTATTTTCACCGCTGCTTCTTACCTTGTTTTTGCCTTCTTTCTCTCGGAGACACAATGCTCTTAGCTACATTCTTCAGTATTTGCAAAAGGGGGAAATCTCTCTGACTGTTGGATCTTGTCGCCAGAAACTTCACTCTGTTCACAATGTCAGAGACCCCTTCCTCTTAGCTGTAACTCACTTGTCTTCAGTCCCAACTGCCACTGCCAATTATACACAAGCCTATGCGTGTTATTTATCAGGTTAAGTTATTAGGACCAGGTGTTCTGATACCTTGTTTCAACTTTTCCCTCGTTGTAACCATATAGCTCAGCTGCATGCCTCTATCTGCCAATTATAAATCGTCCCTCCACCAGGGACTTTTTCTTATCTAAGTGTGATCTGTCTCCCTGAATCCAAGGGAAATACAAATGAGTTTACACTTCTTTGCAAGATTTTTTTAAAAAGTGCACTTTTGGAAGGAATGGCCTCTCGCAGAATGTGATTTCAATCCAGGGCTTGGGTCAGGAAGCCTTGAGGGGGCTTACACATACCACTTCTTGCAGCCTGCATCACCAGCAGGAAGAAGGAAGATAATTATTTTGACAATGGAGAACTTTTTTTCTATAGGAATTTCATCTCCTGCTTCTAAGAAAAAGAAGGAAAGATCCCTCCCTACCTCTGCAATTACATACTAATAACCGTTTGCAGCCAATGAGAAACCACCTCAACCTTGAACTCTGTTCTTTCCAGTGAAATTTGTTCAAAACAGCCCTCCCCAGTTTCCTCCTGAAACCTCAAGTCTCACCTTCCCTTTGTCTCTCTGGACTTGCCTATGGGTCACCATAGCTTGCACGTGCCAACTTGCGACTCCTCTGCTATTCCTGAATAAACTCATTTAGCCAGTAAAATAACTGGCTGTTTCGTTTTTAAGGTTAACAGCTGTAATACAGCCACACCCATTGATTTGTAGATGGCCTGTAACACCTAACCTGTTTATTCTCTGGCCCTTTACAAATTTTGTGAAACCCTGTTCTATGGGAGTGGAAGATTACTAAGTAGAGCAGCTAAGGATGGAAGCAAGACTTCTCCAAGTATATTTATTAGTACAGTTTTGACTTTCAAACCATGAAAATATTTTGTACACTCAAAAATAAAATAAAAAACAAACCTTAAAATTCAAAACAATAGACACAAAATAATCTAACTGTACACCAAATTGATAAAATAAGGTGCCTGGGTGGCTCAGTCGGTTAAGTGTCTGCCTTCGGCTCAGGTCATGATCTCAGGGTCCTGGGATGAAGTCCAGCATCAGGCTCCCTGCTCAGCGGGGAGTCTGCTTCTCCCTCTCCCTCTGCCCTTCCCACCCCCCAAGCCCCCTCATACACATTCTCTCTCTCAAATAAATAAAATCTTTAAAAAAATTGATAAAAGAACAACAGACTAAAGGAATGTTTCAAGTGACCTCTGACTGTACATCATTCTAGCATCTCTAATAATTGGATAATACAGCATTATGTGCTTCCTAATATGTTATATTTCAACTTCATAGCTGTACTGATGAAGTCTCCTTGTCAACAACATTTAACCTGAATCTAATCAAGACATGAAGCCTAACTTCCAATTTATAGGAAATACAGGAAAAATTAAACAACACCACCATTAACAATCAGGCAAATCTAATGTGGGTAACTTTCTATAAGACAAATGTTTTCATTTATTTATAGAAAATGTAATAATAAACAATTACTCTAATTTAAAAGAGATTTAATGCTCAAATGCAATGCATGAACCTGGATTAAGTCCTGGCTTGGAATCAAGTACACACACACACGCACACACGCACACAGACACACACACACACGCACACAGACACACACACACACACGCACACACACACGCACACACGCACACAGACACACGCGTTGTAAGGGATATTTTTAGAATAATTCACAAAATTTGAAAATATCAATTTAATCTGGATATTAAGTGATATTACAGAATTCTTAATTCTCTGATGCTGAAGTATGGCAAAATGGAGAGATACGATGTCTGCCACTTTCAATACTTCCCAAGATAAATACGATAAAATATTAAACACTGCTAGATCTAGGTACTGGGTAATAAATGTTTATTGTAGTGGTCTAACTTTTCTTCATACTCGAATTTTTCATAATAAAATGTTAAGAAGAAAAAAAGGTTAATATATATGTGTGTGTCCCCTGTCTCTAAAATCTGAGCACTTTTCACTACCTTCACTGTCAGCCTGTTAAGCACCCTGATCAGAGTCACCATCATCACCTCTCACCAGAATTGGGGGGTTATCCCCTCTTTGGCTTTCCTGTTGCTCTCCTTGTTGCCACCAGGGTTTTTTCCACAGAAAAAAAACCAGAGATTAAAATGTAAGAAAGAGCATATCACCCCTTCACTTAGGCTTCAACAATGGCGTCCCTATTTCACTCTGATTCAAAGTCTGGGTTCTCACAATGGCCCACACGGCCCTAATGCTCTCCCTGCCCTCACCCCCCTAAATCACTTCCATACCTCCAGCACGTAGGTTCACTTTAGTCTGGCCAGTGGCTCCCTTGCTCTTTCTCAAACATCTGGGCTTCTTTTCTTCCTAGGGTCTTTGCACTGGCTCTTCCCTCTGTCTGCAATTTCTTCCCCAAGATAGCCACATAGCTGACTTCTCTACCCCCTCTACGTTTTTACTCAAAAATCATCACTATGCTGAGATCTACCTTGATCACCCCACTTATAAACTGTTAATTCCCCATACTCTCCCCTCCTCTTACTATTCTGCTCTACTTTTTGAAGTAATAGCTTTTACATTTCCTCTACTTTTAAAATGTTTTTTCCATAGCCTTTATCACCTTGGGACATAGTGTATGTATCATGCTTATTTTTCATTGTCTGTCTCCCCTTGGTAGAACGTAAGCTCCATGAAGGCAGATATTTTTGTTTCTTCTGTTTACTGACAGATACAGTAGCCCAAACTTCTACAACATTTGTAACTGGCATATAGGCCTGCTTCAAATAAATACTTGTTGGAGGAATGAGTCAGGGAAGTGGGTGTGTGTTGTAGCCCTTGTCGAGTGGGTTGTTCTGATTTGGGTTTTGGTTTTAATAGTTTATGTGAGATGGCTTTTCCATCATAACTGACACCACCAGGTCAGTTGTAAAAAATATTCTCCTTCAGAAGGCAAAAGGATGCAGAACAAGTCACTGCTAAATAGTATTTAGATCTACCATGCTTCTAAGTATGTCAGTAACTCTATTCACTAAGAAGACATCTGCCTTAAAATAATAGAAATTAATTTTATGAGAGCTATTAAGTTTTTGTACTGAGTAATTTTCTGATTTTCAAAGAGCAGGAAGCAACCTCAACATTAATATAAATTTTCTTTTTATCTGTAAGTTTCTTGAGACATTGTTCAATTTTTTATATATATACCATGAATAATGGTCAAAAATATTGCAAATAGGTGAAGGAGGTCAAATGGTAAAAAGAGAAAGAAAGTTTATTCACTCCAAAGTAAACAAAGTAACATATGGATACTAGGGTAGTAGGAAATATACATATTCAACTTTATATTTTTATGAATAATATATAACAAATATTTTTACTTTTACAATAAAGGAGAATAAAGTTATTTTCCAAAGTATAATTCAGCCCCAAATTTATTTCTTCCAGAATTATTTATATAAAGTTCAATTTTGTGATTGCTAATTTTTTGTACAAATAATTGCAAACTATTAGCCAAATCGGCTCTCCAGGGTGCATCACCAAAGAGGTCACTCATGTCAAAAAGATTACAATCTTGAGTGGATGTGATTCATTTGCAGGAAAATTATGAACCTAAATTAAAAATGTACAAACAAACAGATGAATATAGTGTTTAAAGAAGGACCTGGCGCATAGTAGGTGCTACTTAAGTATTAGCTATTACCATATTGTGATTATTATTTAACCTTCTGAGCATCAACTTCTTTCATCCATACTTTAATGTAGGACTTGCTACCCAGTGTGATCCCTAGACCTGAACCAGTAGCATTATCACAGTCAGGTTAAAAAAAAAAAAAAATTAAAGGCCAGGAATACTGAAGAACAGAATGTGAAGGGCACAAAGCGTGACATGAAGCTGAAGAGGTTGTCTTCTAGCATAAGCAAAGATTAGGGCCTTCACTGAGAGTTCCCGTCTTCATTCTAGATTCAGTGGGGAACTACTGAAAGATTTCGACAGGTGTATAAACAGGTCACTTTTAAGTTATTAAGTTTGCTTTAGCATCAGGGTAAAAAATCTCTACGACATGGTGGCATGGGCCAAGTAAATGGAGGGATATCAGTAAGGAGACTAATGTGGTAGTTTAGGTGGGACTACAGCATAGGAAATGTAGGGTGTAGAGGGGACAATGAATTCAAGAGGTACTTAGGGAAGATTCAAAGATTACTCTTATAGTCCAGGGTTGTTCGGTCAGATGACTGATAGTCCCATTTAATGAGATGTCTTACATCAAGAGACAAGTGGATTTTATCTTAGATTGAAGATTTTAAATTTGACCTCAGAGATAGTGAATTTGAGGTATTATTAGGACATCCAAGAGCAAAAGATGAAAAGGCTGCTTGATAGAGGTAACTAGTCTCAGAGGAAGGATGTTGGCTGGAGATATAAATTTAGAAGCCATTGATTAGATTTCAAGGAGCTCCCATATCTACAGTCTGGTTAGAGAAAAAAAAATTGCAAATAAAAAATTGATCAACAGGGCACGTGGATGGCTCAGTTAATTAAGGATCCGACTCTAGATTTCGGCCAAGGTCATGATCTCAGGGACCTGAGATTGAGCCCCCTGTTGGGTTCCTCACTGGGCGAGGAGCCTGCTTAAGATTCTCTCTTCCTCTCATTCTGCCCCCCACCCTTGAGTGTGCACATATTCTCTCTCTAAACAAAACAAAACAAAAAAACAAAACTGATCAACAAAATGCACATTAATGACTCAATGATCAGTCCCAAAAATTCAGTACATTTAGGTTAAGAGCATGCCATTTTCTAAGAGATGAAAAAGTATAAAATATGAAAAAATCTAAACAAGTAAGTAATCGTGCTATTCTAGAAAAATTTATATCCAAATCATACTTTTAGATACAGAATAATGCATTTAGTAGATATTTATTTGATATCCTTTTAGCAACATGAGCGTAGATTTTACAGTTCAAAATCCAATAGACGGGAATTTCGTAACGTGGTGAATGGCAGAATGGGAGTAACAGGGAGCAAGATCCTTGAATGAAGCTGGGGTAGAGGATTATCAACATTTAAGCCAAATTGCAAATGTTATAAAAGGAAGGAAGTGATAGATAACATGAGCAGACTGAGGAAACAGAAACAGAGAGGGAAAAATTGCTCCATGTTTGGAATCTCATGAACATAGGAAGACTGGCTATGAACCTTAGGGAAAGCAGTCAGCAAACAGTTTCAAATTTTGAAGTAACAAAGAGAGAAACCCATGCAATTAGCATAAAGTATAAACAATTTGGAACCTGGAGCCTAATATAAATGAGCTGAGGAAGGGATGGAAAATTCTACTTTTGAACTAATGACTATAAGAAAGATTACTTGAATTAGATTGGAAAGGGAAGACTACATGAAAAACTAAGGAATACTAAACATGCTTAATTCATAATTCATAGAGGGGATCTCTGTTAGGTGCTTGTTTCAGCCTTGCAAGCTGACCAGATCTGGCTTTCACAATTTTTAAGGTTTCAAGGGGTAATTTTGACCCATAGTATATCTGGTCTATGTGCAAATGAATCATTTCAATTGATTTCTAAAAAGAATAGCTAAGACTATTTTTAATCTTATTCAATAAAGCAAAAAGCTAATAGTTTGGACTCTAGAGACTCGTTTTTATGATCTAATTATAGCTTACAAACTGACATCTTGGGCAACTTATCTAATTTCTCTTTGCCTCAATTATCTTGTATGTAAAATGGGAATAATAATATTACTTGGTTATTCATGGTATATATGAAGTGAATAATAAATTTAGCTATTATTATTGTATAATTATATTAATTGTAAGTCATGTCTTCAAAACAGCTTAAGAATTTTTGTAAAGATAAATGAAGAAATGTACTCTCTTGCATATTCTATTTTAGAATATTAGAGCTAAGTTTATATAGTTGTTTTATTCACTAATGAAGGACCAGCCCTGGAAGACAAGCAAATTTTCATAAAATAATGGTGAGTCTATTTCTTCTACTCCTAATCCAGGGCTGTACTTCCATATAAAAGTAACTATTTTTTGTTAAGCAAAGTTAAAATTTTATGTCTACATACATATAATATTTTCTAATCTCATTGCTTCATTGTATTTCAGTCATTCCTACTATAGTAAGGATGCAGACATACATAGGAAATTATTTAACTTACACATTTTAAATTGATTTCAAGGTAAATATCTGAAAAACTGAAGACCTATATAGAACTCACTTTTTAACTGGTTATAAAAAAAATGTTTTACCACTTGTCTTAGTCTATTTGGACTCCTACAACAAAATATCATATTCTAGGTGGTTTATAAGCCACAGAAATTTATTTCTCACCATTCTTGGAAGCCCAAGAATCCAGTAGATTCTGTATCTGGTGAGGGGCCACTTTGTGTTCACAGAAAGCCATCTTTTTGCTGTGTTCTTACAGGACAAAGGGAAAGGATTTCTCTGGGGCTTCTTTTATAAGGGCACTAATTAAATTATGAGGGCTCCACCCTCATGACATAATCACCTCCCAAAGGCCTCACCTCCTCATACCATCACCTTGGAAGTTAGAAATCCAAAATATGAATTTTAAGGGAACACAATTGTTCAGACCATTGAATTCCTTAAATAAGATAAAATAATTTGATATTAGCATAACTGTACTTAGAAAATGAAGATTTAGTATTTAGAACAAGCTTTCAATATAATTATTTTCTAGATTATTGTATTAGTCTGCTAGGGCTGTCATAAAAACAAAAACAAACAAAAAACCCCCACCGACTGGTGGCTTGAACAACAGACAGGACTGGTTTCCACTGAGGACTCTCTGTCTCTTGCTTCCTCTTTGCACGGTCCTGCCTCTGAGTACGCGAGCCCCTGGTGTCTCTCTGCATGACCTAGTCCCCTCCTTATAACACCATTCATACTAAATTAGGGCCTACACTCATGACTCATTTTAATATCATTATCTCTTTAAAGACGCTATCTCCAAACATGGTCACATTTTGAGGTACTAAGTATTAGGGCTTCTTTAAAATCATTTTAAATTGTAAAATGTCACAGGTCTTAATAATTTACTGTTACGTAAAACTAGAGTTTTACTCTCTGTACCCCTTTACTGTTCCTGCCCTTCAAGAAATATAACTTTGCTTAAAAAATGAACTGGTAAAACCTATTCCATCTGCGTACTTTAAATAACCCAGAGAGAGTCTTTAGAACAAGCTCATGAATCATGTCCTCAACTTTACTTATGTCAAAATCCATTTCTGGACCCTTTCTTCGTGAAAATGGTCAATGATCCATGTACTATCTGACAATTCAAAATTCCTTCTACTTCTAGGCTACATTTGTGGCTGCATTTCAGGGGTACAACATTTTAATATTACTACTGAAACTGGATAAATTGTCATGCTATTAAAAAGCAAGGGCAGGAAAGATGTCAAAACCACAGCACGACTGTATGTAACTTAGTCTGAGTTTCAGCTTTACTTGTTTAAATGATCTTACCTCCTTTGCTTTTCAAACATACCTTTTTCAGACATATTTTTTCTCACAGTTTTCTTTCATTATCTCTCTATTTTATTTCTGAGAATGGTTAAGAATACAGTAAGAATAGCAGGGAGACATTTAGCTGCCATGTATCTTGCCTAAGGATCTCCTAATGTATGTATTTTCTTCATCTTCCATCCTCATTTCTGAAATTCTTTGTATCTTTAGAACACAAACTTTTCCTGAGAAATGTCCAATCTATATAAGATGAAGGAAAAAATATACATTAAAGAAATCTAGAAGTCTGCTTGAAAATCTAATTGTATTAGAGTCTATATAAGTGCAGAAGAAGTTCCACAAAGCAAGAAATTAAAAACCAGTCACTGAAGGTTTCCTGCCAGAGATGGGATCTGAGATCTTTTAAGGAGAGGCATGATTTGGATAAGGATAAGTTTGATGGATGGTTTCTCTGAGGACTTTGTCACAGCCTAAACAGAGGTTTTGAGGCAAGGATTAGGAAATGCCTGGGGCATTTTGAAGACTGTTTAGAATAGCAGTGCATTTTAATCAGCATTTTTCTGTATTTCGTGAGGTATTGGTACATTGACAAAATTTTGGAAGTATAAATGTCCACCACCTTTTCTACTCTAGCTTCCTGAGGCAGATTCTCATTCTATTCTACACCACTTGGGGTTTTTACCATACCTGTGGGATTAGCATAATGGGTAGAAGATCAGAATGGAAGAAGCCAAATGACAGTGCACAACAAATATACTAATGTGAGTTCACAGCTAACTGGTGAAGAAAAGGGTCGCTCTAGGAGGTTGGCGGAAGGTGGGGGTAAGATGTGGATGGGAACCTTGTTAAGAGCTATTTGGGGAAATGGTCCACACAATGAATTACTGAGGAGAGAAGTAGCTTAAGTGCCACTAAAAAGTTCTTTCTAAAAGGATAACTTGTTTCCCCTGGGACTAAAATGTATTATATTAACTCATATTAATTATATTAATACTTCTTAGGAAGTTTCTTAGTTTGAGAAGAAAATACAGATTGCTTTTTAAGATATAAAACTAGTTTCTCTAAACACTGGGCTAAATAGGTTTCATGTAGATGCATCATTAAAACCATAAACACATATTAGGATGTGGATGATGTCCCTGCCTTGCCATTCCTAAGGAGCCATCTATAGTTCATTCCTCTTGCTGTAGGCTGAGGTTGCCTAAGTAACTGAAAGGAAGCACTTGACTTCCCTGTAGATTCCTATTAGGTTTCAGCTCACCCTCCATTGGCACAGAAATTCCATAAACAAATATGAAGGCTGTAAGAGATTTTTACATCATTAGCAACAACAGTCTACTTGATAGTCTCATGTCTCACCCAGGTTATGTGGCATAATCTAGCATTTGAACATATAGTGAACCACGAAATATTTAAAACAAAGTGTATTTATTAATCCCCTCAACCTTTTCTTCATCATTGCCCTTCAAAGGAGACTTTGTTGACAAAACCTAGTTGTCGTTTCTCCAAAAGAAATGTTAACATCACAGATATACTGTTTATCTGTTTATGTGCTGTATGTACATCCATTCTTTATACATAAAAAGAGCAAGAAAGAATAAGACTCCACCCACCACCACTTCCAAGAACCAGTTTTCAACCCCTTGGGGGTGATATTGCCCAGAGGGAGAATGCATTCCCTGGAGTTTCCCTAAAATGATTTTGTAAAAAATTAAAAATAAAAAAAAATTAAAAAAAGCAAAAGACTGATTCCCTCAATGTTACCACCTTCAGCTAGACTCCTACTTAAGGAGGAAATTTACAAGGATAAACTTAAAGGAACCTGCACTAAGATGACATATGTCAGACATTTTGCTTCTCTCAAATCTTAGCCATATTTCGTACTCCAACTTATGTGGTAATGGTGTGCAGCTTTTCTAATCATAGATGCCCTGAGTTATATTTTAAGCAGATACTACAAATGTTGGTTCAAAAACATGTCAAGTAGAATTATTGTCTGAAGTTTATAGTAATTCATCAACCTGTAAAGTTCAGACAAGTAAGCCCTGATCGTAAGAAAACCTGAAAGTAAATCCAAACAAAAGCAGTAGCTAGGCTAATCAGTATTTCTAAATAAAAAGAGAAACATCAGAAAGCTCTTTATTAGAGAAGATAGAAACAGAACAGTAACCGGAGTAGCCACTTCTGTGGAGCAAAGGGAAAGGAAGATTTGACATTTACTAACCTAAATTTGTAACATAATTTAACTTTGATTTCAAAGACATATATACACACACACCCTCTTTCTGCCAAGATATGCTTAATATTTCCTTGAACTGAAATTTATATTTTCACCTTAATAACTGCAAACATTTATCAAAAAAAAAAGGAAAAACTTTCATATAGGTTTGGAGCACTTTACCTGTGGTAGAATATAATGAATGTTCCATATTACCTTTAATTGAAACATATATATTACCAGTAAAGTTCATAAATCACAAGTGAAGAAAAAAAAAACCATGAAGTCATAAATTTGACACATTTTACATTAAAATAGATACATCAACTATTAAAATAAATGTATCTCTTACTGAGAAAATAGATCAAAATCAAATCTAATAGTTCACTTACCAAATCAGACATCCACTATTGAATCATTACTTATTGAATACTGAAGAAGATACATCATCTATCAAATCAAATACCTTCTCTAGTAAATCAGCCTCACCATCTGATTTAAAACTGCCTCCTACTAAATCAAAAAACCACCCAATAAATCAAAGCAATATTGCATCAAAGAATTTCATTTAAAGTAAATATGGTGCATCACCAGACAGCATATATCATAGCAAAGGTATCATTTATTAAGAGAAAGATATGCTTTTTGCCACCTAATTCTTTCAAATGGGTTCCTTTCAATACAGTATAAACTTATGCATTTAGACTGCTTTTAACTATCATTTTTAAAAATATATTTTCTAAGCAGATAATACCAAGAAGAAGAAAGTGTCTGAGGATTCTTGAGAGAAGTTCGTACTCTTAGCTCCAGCTGGTTACATTAGTTTAAATAGCTTAACTGTAGGTTAATATTACTTCAGTTTTTTTCTATTCTGTTAAGTGCGATAGTTTTTTGTTGTTTTGTTTTTGTTTAATCAGTTGGTGGCAAAACACTAGAAAGCAGGGAGTCAAAGTCATCTTTCTCTCATGCTTACCACTTTTTTACAAGCACATACAGATTGCTTTAAGGTCTCCTCACATTCTCCATTGCTCCCTCCACTCAGATGTGCTGGAACAAAGTGGTAAAAGCCTGTATGTGGGATAGCTAAGAAACATTGCAAGAATATCTTTGTAATTCCCAAGTTTCCTGGACAATTTAATGCAAAACATTTTCTCCAAATTTATATTAAGAAACAGTTCCTTTTTGTTTGGTTCTGTATTTTGTTTTTGAAAACAATATAGTATACATATTTTAATTCAGAACAGACTTCTAGTTGAAGAGATACTCAGTAATCAATCCTATAAAAAATTCTCATCAGATTAAATATATATTTTTTACTTTAAGTTAGATTCTACACCACACATGGGGCTCAACCTCACAACCCCAAGATCAAGAGTCACGCACTCTACCAAATGAGCCAGCTGGGTGCCCCCCATCATATTATGATTTTAACTAAAAAATTTTTACCTCTCAATATGAAAGTTGGAAGTACACAGACTGACTAGATTTCATCTAAGAGACTGCTACATTTATTCACTGAACTATCAGCTATATAGACATTCAAACTTCTAGAACTTAAACTCACTCATATTACCAATATATTAAGATTAATTCCCCATACAGCTGAGATTCTTAACTGGTAGAATATAGACAGACACAATCTACAAATTAGCTATTTATGTATTTGCTCTTTAGGATGGGTTGAAATAGAAATAATTGCCTGAGTTTAAAATTCAAAAATTCTAATAAAATTTTGACAATAGCTTCTCTGGAAAAAAAAAAAAAAAAACCAGAATATTTGATAGTACTAGGCCCAAGTTTTCTTCCAGGAAAAGAATTAATAGCAGCTACCATTTGGAGACAGGACCTATGTTTGCCATGTAGTCACTGGCCCTATTTACTTGCAAAGTCTTTCCAATTTTGAAGTTCAGTTTCCTTCTCACATCATATATCTGTTAATTTTATATGTTTATGTTACCTATTTAGTCCCTGTAAGCTTTGAGTTTATAAACCTATCTATAAAGCCTGTCACTCAATAAGTAATTTTGAGTATTACTTCATGCTTGTGTATTTCTGAGAGCTATATGAATGAGAATGAAGTTGAAGACTTAGTTCTTGTCCTCAAGTAGCTTTCTGCTTGCTAAGAATATTAAAATACTGACAGAGGGCTTAGAGAATTGGGCAAGAATATTATAATAGACTAAATGCACAGTGTAATTAGTAAATGCAGTAAGTAAACAGAAACACATATGGTTGGACTTTAATGCTTATATTGGATTTGATACATGGGAAAAACAAAAAAAAAGTACTAATTAAGCAAACCAAAGTTTTAAAATTTGGTGTTTTTAAGAACAAACAAGTAGGAGGAGTAAGTAGAAGTTAACCAGTTAGGGGCACCTGGGTGGCACAGCGGTTAAGCGTCTGCCTTCGGCTCAGGGCGTGATCCCAGCGTGATGGGATCGAGCCCCACATTAGGCTCCTCCGCTATGAGCCTGCTTCTTCCTCTCCCACTCCCCCTGCTTGTGTTCCCTCTCTCGCTGGCTGTCTCTATCTCTGTCGAATAAATAAATAAATAAAATCTTTAAAAAAAAAAAAAGAAAACCAGTTAAAAATCAAAAAGAATAATTCTCTTGAAAATAAGTGCTAGAAAGAAAGTTAAAGTTAGACTGGATTTAGAGAACAATTTTGAAGCTGTTAATCTGAGTAAACATATTAGTGTGTCAATATTGCATAAACCTTGACTTATCCTTATGTCTGTTCCCTGTACCCAACTTGTATTTCTATTCCACTCAAACTCTTAATAATAATAATCTAAAAGTTTTGGTTTTCTCACTAGAAATATGGCTACTCTACTGTTTGTTTTGAGATACTCTTGCCTGCGTAAGGCTCGAAAATAGATTGTAAGTCATTTCTAAGTTAGTCAATAACACCCAGCCCTCCCTTATTGCAAGCTATTTGCAAAATGTGGCCCAAACATGTTTATTACTGATCAGCAGTTTCTCATTATTGCTCTGTTTCTGTCGATATAAACATTGATTAATTGTAATTGCAGTTTTGGCCAGCACGGATTGATTAGAACATAAAGTAACAAGAATCGTACAAGAATGTCAAAAGAAAGGAACAGTTCCATGGAACATTTGGAGGATATGCTGATCCATTCAACATGGAAGGCATATGCTGCTTGAGTCAGCAGAACAGAGACAAAATAATCACATTACTCTAAGAAATGAAATGGATGACTAAAAGAAAATATGGACCTCTATAATAAATATATTCTAGTTTTCTATCTTATATGGAATAAGTTCCTGACTCAGAAAAAGTAACACTTTTTAAAAAGTCTCTTATTGCCTCCAATGCTAGGTTAACTTTTATTGTCTTTTTTTCTTTTTTTTTTGAGAAAATTGTAAAATAGTAAGGTAATAATGCACATGCCTAATTTTATAACTTTTTTCTTTATAATGAAATGGTACGTTTAGAAATGTAAACACCCTGTAGAAACTTTCTTGGTTCTCAAAGCATAATTATTCATAAATTACTTAAGGTGTTGTGTCTTTTTTTTTTTTTAAGATTTTATTTATTTATTCGACAGAGGTAGAGACAGCCAGCGAGAGAGGGAACACAGCAGGGGGAGTGGGAGAGGAAGAAGCAGGCTCCCAGCGGAAGAGCCTGATGTGGGGCTCGATTCCATAACGCCGGGATCACGCCCTGAGCCGAAGGCAGACGCTTAACCGCTGTGCCACCCAGGGACCCCTAAGGTGTTGTGTCTTATGCTGAAACATTCTTAGGGAATGAGTTTCTGTGACTCCTTTGAAAAACAGTGTCTCAACATTCTTTCTGTTACATATTCAGCCAATAAATTTAAGTATGCACCAGGTTCAGGGGTCTATGCTAAACTTACTGGGAAACTATGAAAACAAATTAAGACCTTATCTTTGTCCCCAAATGGCTCTTAGCTTCTCCCCAACCCCACCAAAAGAAATGAGACACACACTGGAATTTACAATGCAAGACAGAATGGCACATATCCAAAGTGCTTTGAAAGTTTGGAGAGGGAAGTAGTCACAGTTCACTAAAAAAAAAAAGTATAAGAAAGCTTCTTGGGAAAAAAATGGGCTAGACAGTTGCTGCCCATCCTTTTTATGAGTAGCTATCAGAGTAGAAGGGATTTCAAGGCAGAGTCAGACCACACCAACATTTATGGAGCAACAAAGCAAAGGGCATCAGGTTTGGAAATGCTTGGTATGAATATTTCTAGAGGACCTCAATCTTTAAAACATTCTCCAAACAAAAATGTCGATGTCTGTAAGTTGGATAAATACAAAGCTGTACTGATTTCAGAATGGTGCCCCAGAACTCTGTTGATGCCTGTCTATACCACCACCCTACCAATTTTATCACTTGTGAGGCTGGTAAAGACTTCTAGCACACCTTTTTTTGCACTTAGTGAATGAGTATGTAATGAGGGAAGAGTGAGAAACAAAGCTGGATTTAAAAAAAAAAAAAGGATGAGACTATAGTAGATTGTAGACTGCATTGAGTTTCCATACTTTTGACCAATACGCAGCAGAAAATAGATGGAACTGCTAGCAATGACTTGTTTTTTGTTTTTTTTTTTAACACAGTAGTGATGCGATCAGAGCTCCATCTTACAAAGATATTCAGTGCTCTTCTAAGGGAATTAATCTCAGCAGAGTTTGTAATAAAAGGTCATGATGCTCTCAATTTGGTTTGGAGATGAAGAAATAAACCTATGACTGATTAGATAAAAGGCTTTAGTGGAACTTTGATTGGTTGACAGCATTACTTCCACATCTAAAAGAACAGTATTGCTATTACCAGATAGGAGATAAAGGAAGTGTGTGAAGAAGAATAAGTTCAGTGTTTCCCATTTTGAATTGTTGGCACTAAGTGAATACACAGAGAAAAAAGTCTACTAGAAAGCTGTGAATGTCTGACTCGTTGTCATAAGGGAAGAGGAGAAAAAATAGCATGGTGGAATACTTCATAAAGAGGGTGTACAAAGAGTAGTGGGGGGGAAGGGCCAAGAACAAAAATCTTCATAATGAAAAATTAATTTGAAATTCAATAGAGTTCATTCATTTTTCCTGGAGTCTGAATTAAGTTGCAAAATTCACTCAGCAATTGTTTAACTATAAAACAAAGCATTTCCAATAATAATGATTCGTTTATAAAAGACATTCCTAGAAAAGTTAACTCTAATTCCTTCTTTAAAAATACCTCCTCCTCTGGCTTTGCATTCAAATACTTAGCCCTGCAGACAAAGCTCTTTGCTATTCACTTCGCTCCCTACATGTTGTCTGGTGCAACCTTTGTAATCCAAGTATAAGGTCTTTAAGTACAGACCTTAAATCAATTAAGCACAATCCATCAAGTCAATTACGAAACTCTAAAATATTACAACTCTCAAAGTCGTCTTTGTTTTCCTTAATGAAAGAAGAGAAGACAAATTTCTCACTCACTAATTTGGTTTTTTAAAAAGTTGCCTAGACCTTAAATCCAGCATAGGGTATTGACTTTTCTACATGAAAAACAAATCTGCAAGACTTTGAGATTACATCCAATAAGAGATTTTTTTTGATCAATGAGTAAAAAGTAACTTAGATAACTGTGTAATATAGCCAAGGAAAGATTATTCTGCTCCTGAAGATGAAATACTACTTACTTCTGCCTCTATTTTTAAAATTTTTTCCTCCTGTAACCATTTCTTCAAGGGCTACGAGTAGCAATGGCTTTGATCAAATATTTAAACCCACCTCCTCCCAACCCTGCTCACTTTAAAGACGGGACATAAAATTGATTTGATTTAAACAAGTACTCATTTTAATTTTAGTCATCTTATTTCCAGTTTGCCTTTTCAGATATATACAAATGCTCACTTATTCTGATTTTCTGGTAGATGATTTACAGAGATAAATGAGGGTCCCACCCCAGTCACTTGAACACAACTCTTATGAAACACTGATCACCCTGTAGAGTTGGAAGAACAAATCACGTAAATATATTAAAGAGGTTAACTGTGGTGATTTAAAGGATTCTGGAGAGAGAGAAACTTTTGACACATATTAACATTCATTAAGTTACTTAACCTCCCTTAGCCTTAGTAACTCCCTGCTAGAGTAATTGTGAGGATGTATGGAAGGCATTTACCAAACAGTCCAGCATGAAGTAAGCACTGAATTAATGATACTTACTGTTTTTATTGTATTTCTGAGTTTCATGTGGCTCCCAATCATGCTTTTGTCAGAGCTATTTCATTTCTTCATAAAAAATTGCAATAAATTCTCTCTCTCTTTCTCTCTCTCTATCCCTCTCATTAAGTTCTGTCACAGATTTGGTTTCTTCCCCATGATTCCCTACGGGCATCATGTGGTGGGGCATTTCCCTCATTTTAAAGATAAGGAGAATGAGGCCATGAAAAATGAGGTTTTTGCCCCAGCGGCCAAATAGGAAGTGACTAAGCTGAAACTGAAATCCAATTTCTAACCAGATACTCCTTTTAATAAATGACATTTACCCATACAGTCCAGTAATTCCAGTAATACTACAGGGTATTTCCTAAAGAAAACAAAAATACTAATTCAAAAAGATGTATGCACCCCTATGTTTATTGCAACATTATTTACAATAGCCAAGATATGGAAGCAATCTAAGTGTCCACTGATAGATGAATGAATAAAGAAGATGTGGTATATTAATACAATGGACTATTACTCAACCATAAAAAAGAATGAGATCTTGCCATTTGCAACAACATGGATGGGACTAGAAGGTATTATCCTAAGTGAAATAAGTCAGACAGAGAAAGACAAATATCATATGATTTTACTTACATGTGGGATCTACAAAAACAAAACATATGAACAACAAAAAAGCAGAAAGAGATCCATAAATACAGAGAACAAACTGGTGGCTGCCAGTGGGGAGGAAGGTATGGGAATAGGTGAAAAGGGGTGAAAGGGAATGGGAAATACAGGCTTCCAGAACGTAATGAATGAGTCACAGGGAAAAAAGGCACAGCATATGGATTATAGTCAATGGTATTGTAATCGTGTTTTGTGGTGACAGAAGGTAGCTATACTTATGGTGAACACAGCATAACATACAGAGATGCTGAATTGCTATGTACACCGGCAACAATGTAACATCATGTGTCAACTATACTTCAACAAAAATTTTTTTTAAATAAATCATGTCATTTAAAGTATAAAGAATAAAAAGGAAAAAATAATTTGTGTCTCCTGTAATTATTACTTTCTTTTCTGAGTTTGGTAGAAAAAAATTACTATAGTTGTATATTTTGTTACAAAAAGCTTTGAAGAAGAATCTGATGTATTCTAAGTTTAGGTTCACTTTACAATTGTATAATGCTGTTATACACTTTAATTTGCCTTCCCAATTATCCCTTGATTTTTCTTTTACTTTTTTTAAGATTTTATTTATTTATTTAAGAGAGAGAGATAGCAAGAGAGAGAGAGAGCACAAACAGCGAGAAGAGGGAGAACAGAGAGCCCCACATGGGGCTGGATCCCAGGACCCCAAGATGATGACCTGAGCCGAAGGCAGTCGCTTAACCGACTGAACCACCCAGGTGCCCCATCACTTGGTTTTTCTTTTCCATCACTGAGCAAGAAACAATTTACTTATTGCAAAAGAGACTCAACTAGTCGGAGGTTAGTATGACTGCCCCGTTCTCTCACAGAGCAGCCATGAAGGCGAAGTTCTTAGATTTGCTGGTCCTTTCTCCTCAGATAATGCTATCGCTCAATCAAGCTGAGTTGACGAAGATAAGGCTTGGGAGAGAAGTTACGTTAGACTTTCCTGTGTTATTTTATAAAAAGTTTGGATACTGTTGGCATCTCTTGGAGTTAGTGAGCTGGTGGCTATATCATTTCTGTTTGAAAAATGTAGGAAGACCCTGCTGTGTGAGTTGGAGGATGTGAACAAACTGTGAATGATTCCATGAATGTTGATTTATTACTGAACACAATGGTGTCTTAATTGAAGAGCCACCTGTGTAGCAAAAGAAAGATGTTGTTCTTAGGTATACATGTTTTTAAATAAATAAGAACATGCAAATTTTTTATCAGGAAACCGGTACCATTCCCTTTACTCTTTAGAAAAGACATTTCTCTCTTTTCTTCAATTGTAAAACATATTAGTTTTTCATTTTATGAAACCATAATTTGAAGGGAAAGTGTCCATTATTCATAACTAAATCTCTAATCAAAACCTAGAATTCCACAAAAACTGGAGAATTGGAAAATAATGTGAAATCCAGTCCAGGACAATTTCGTTTGATTTATAAGGAGCCTCTTGTCTCTACATTTAAATGTAGCCATGTGCCCATACAGTCATCTGTCAGACTGGGAGAATTTCCAGATAATCAAAATGTCACAAAGTTAGTACTTTTAATTTTTATTTCATCTCCCGCAAGTATGAACTCTGATTGTAATTACAGCTTCATCTGCTGTTGAATGATTTTGTTTTATCAGACAACGACAGTGCTCTAACAACCACACTGCTGGAGAAGAAGGAACCTGCTTAAGATAGGAAACAGTAAGAAGGTTGAGCTATGGGAAGCAGAAAAAAAAAAATCCAGTATTAAAGAGTATACAACATGTGCCTTGATGTCACAATTCAGAGTTAAATATTTAACCCCCATAACTTACCTCTACATCAGAGTCACGTGTTGTTTACTCTGACCAAAATATTACATTGGAGGAGACAAAACCTAGAGCAAAAAATGCTCTAGTGGAAACAGCAAAGTTACATGTAGAAGTAATCTAACTCAATAGGACCGATCAGCTGAGGTGACCATTATTTAATAAGATAAGAGAATCTGAGGAATATCCTTCTCTGGCCTTATTCTACCATCCATTTGCCACTTAGATAAAAAACATGAAAGAGGAAGGCCTTCCCCACTCACATCCTTAATGAATGCCTGGGGAGACCATTTAGGGTTGGGTGGTACTTTTATTCTACTTCAGCCAGAGTAGGGCATTAATAGAAGAGCTTATATGAAAGCTAGGTTTTATTCCTTACTTAAGAGGCACAGCTAAGTGATGCTGAGTAAATCATTAGCACTAATATTTTAAATTGCCCCTCTATCAAAAAGGAATTATAACATCGGCCCTACTGCGATACGCAGTTATTTTGATATGGAAATGAGATGATATAATTTTTGATCAGTTTGAAGTATTATGAAAATAAGTTGTATCAGCTGCTGGCTATTTTTTAAATAATATCTGTTTTAGAAGCCAGTCGTTTCTTAAGTTTATAGGAAGACCAAGCTGAAGACACAAATTCCGTGAGGAAAATAGAATGAGAAATGGACATAGGTGAAAGTGGGTGCGTGCTGTATTGTATAATCCAGTGTTGGTGTCATTAAAAATCCTACTGTTTATCTACTTCAAAAACTTCTTGTTTGGAAGTAAAAGCCTGAAAAAGTAAACAAGAGTCATACCTAATGTCACACAGCTTATGTGAAGCACAATTCAGACTAAAGTCTCCAGAACCTGAAACTAATGTCCTTTTCTTTATGCCAATTCACCACATTGCAAAATTTCCTTTCTACCTGTAAAACTGCCTAAGAGTTAAAAGGCAGATCTTATTAGTAGGATGTGAAGTGTGTGTCCCACAGGCTCATCTCATCATAAAAGCTTAGAGCAGAAAATAGTTTTTGAGCCCATCTAATTCAAAGAAGTCTGTCATACATTCCATTCTCCTTGGCAGATGACGCCCACCCCCCTATGATTACCTCTAGAGAAAACAGGAAATCTTTCCTTGGGAAACACGGGAAATAGCTAAAGACAGATGGTTCCTCTCTATGCACGCACGTGTTTATACATTTGAATGCTGAGATGGCATTAAAACCACTCCATGGAGCTTCCTGACTCCCCATCTTCATTCACTATGGCAGGCACACTGACCTCCCTTCTTGCTGTTCCTTAAGCACACCAGACCTTCTCCCAAATGGATGCCTTGCTTCTTCTGCCTAAAAAATGCCTCCTTCAAATGTGTACATGATTTCCTCCTTCTTTTCTTCCAGGTCTCTTGTCAAATGTCTCTTCATTGGAAAGGCACATTTGAGTACTTTATCATAAACAGGATCCTTCTGGGATGGGGTACATCACTTTGTCCCTTATACTACTTTGCCTGACATTCATTTTATGTATTTATTGTCTCTTTCCCTCTACCTTAACTCTTTGAAAAGCAGGGCTTTGTTTTATATCATGCTCTATTTCTTCTCAGCACCTAGAACAGGGCCTGGCATACGGAAAGAGAGGAAAAAACATTCAAAGGAAAAAAAAATACTCATCTTTTAATATAATCCTTTCACAATTTCAGACTTTTTATTTAACCACCAAGGAGAAATTCTATCATAAGGGATCCGTTAGCTGTCTTTAAGGAACTATCTTCATTTCCCTTAAGTAATAATTATTTCAATCATTTCAGTTGCCATATAATAATTTCCAAGTGTATTTTGAATTCTTAATCATCAACATGGTATACTTCAATGACTTTGCCTGTTATGTGAAACATCTACATATAATGATAAATATTCGATCAATTAAAAATGTTTTGAAATGAGATGTTTACAGATATAAAAAAAACTCATCTAAGTTTTGACTAAATTAATAACATTTGAGCTGACACCTTATCATGCATATGTGATGGGCCTATAGACTTGTGATTTATGGATTTGAAGCATTTCCTTACAATGCATAGTGGTAGGCAGAAATCCAAAGTTAGTTCTTGCTGTCAATGGTGGTGATGAAGAATCCATAGTTTTAATATCATTGTTCCATGATAATGAGGAGATAGAACAGAAGGAGAAAGAATAGAAAGAAGAAAAGACACCACCAGAATACAAAATTCAATTTTTAATTCTAAGAATGACTAGGGAAAATGAGGAGCTGAAAAATGTGAAAATCTCAAACACATAAATAACTAAAACACATTCAGGATCTAGAAAATGGAATAGACCAACAAATGGAGAAAAAATTGAAAAAAGTAGTGAAAGAATTGCCTCCCAAAATAGCCTCAGGTCTATGCAGTTTTATAGCCCAGTTCTTTCAAGCTTTCAAAACACAATAATGTCTTTTTTATATATAAGCCCTCTGGAGCATTAAAAAAAAGAGTGAGCGAGAGGGAGAGAAAGTCCTGATGTGTTTTATACACTGCACATAATATGGTTAACAAAATCTGAGAGAGCATAAAAACAGGAGACTTAAGACCAATAATGATTATAAACATGAAAACAAAAAAGGTAAATAAAAAGTCTACCATACTGAACTAACCAAAATATTAAAAGAAGAATTAATCATATTCAAGAAGAGTTTACACTAAAATGTAAGAATATTTAGTTTTCAAGGCATATAATATAATTGATCACAGTATATTTTAAGGAAAAATATGCCTGACCATTTGGGTTGACTTTAAAAGCATTTAATAAAATTTCTTATTTTTAAAAACGTTCTTAGTTTGTATCCACTGTAATTAAAATAGGGATTATCTAACCAGACTCATATACAATATCCAATATCACACCTAATGGTGAAACACTAGGAGCAATTTCATCAATGTCAAGGAATATACAAGAATCTTCCCTTTCACCTTTTTTTTTTTTAATATTTCAGTTTTTAGCCCATGTTGTAAGTAAGGTAATATCAGAGAGAAAAGACCTCACTTTTTTTTAAAATAATATTTCTCACTTTTTTAAAAAATAATATTTCTCACTTTTTGAAGGAAAGAAACAAACTCTGTACTTTCCACATTATTACATATATAAAGTATCCAAAACTATTTGGAAAAAAGTTTAGTCAGATATCTTGTTACCAAAAAGTATACCAAAATAATTTACTTTACTACATATTAGCAATAGTATATTAGAAAATACAATAAAAGACTATCAACAATAGCAAAATCATTACATAAAATGCCTTTGACAAAATTAGTAGGTATCCAAGGTTTGTATGGAGGCAACCATAATGTTTTACTGAAGGATATTAAAACAAAATTAATAAACTGGGAGGCATACATATTCCTGTATCAAACTTGATATTGTCAAGCTATCAATCCTCAGAAACTGATTTATATATTTGATGCAATGTCAATAATACATATTTTGCTGCTTTCAAGTGCTTTTTAAATTTCCAAATGAATTTTAAATGCTTTTATTAAATTCTTTATAATCTCTTTGGAAGTATTGTTGGAATTACATACAGTAATTCATTCATTTGTTCTAGTTGACTTTTCAGAAACAACAATAAAACATTCCCCCTAAGCCATGAGCAGCAGCATCAGCTATCTTGTATCACCTGTCTGGGGTGATAGAATCTGTTTAGATAGACAGTATTACAGCAAAACCATGAGGTAAAAGTGAATATGTGTAGCTTTATTAAGTTCTATAAAATTTAGAAAACGACCTATTAGTTGATTTATTCATTCAAGTATCATTTATTTAATATCTACTCTGTATCCTACTGAGCTAAATGTAAGGCAAACAAAGATGTCATAATAAGAGTCACAGTGAGAGTCAGACATACTAACTGATCCTAAATGGTGGCTCTGTAAGAGAAATTTATCCCATATAATTCTAGAAGCTATAGTCTCAATTCCAAAGAAACTGAATAGTAGTACAACCTTCAGTCAAGGGTGTTAACCACTGATAGTTACATTCTTATTGCCTTCCCTGTCTCCTTTCACAACTAGCAACATTTTGACAACAGTAAGGTTATTCCATATATATTTAAGAGAACTAAATCAGAGACACAAATTAAAAATAAAATAGGGTTTAGTCAATGTAATCCATACCTTTTTCTCCTAACATCATCAGGCTACTTTGGTGTCTATATTATCACCAAGTAATAGGCACATCTGACTCTAGGAAATATATAGATGATGGATATTACTGAGTACTTAAGCTGTCTGCTTCAGAGTGAAAACTTAAGTGTTTTTCTCTTTAGGGATTCAAAGCGTTCTGCATTTTAATTCATGTATGTATGGGTCCAAAGGGAAAACATTTTTCATTTGTCAGTCAAGCAAGGTATTTTTAGAGAAAAGTTTAATTAAGATTAAACAAACTTAAATTGTTTGTAGGCCTAAAGGCATAGAGCTCTAAAAGCAAATTAGTTGCAGGATAACTGCTATTGTGAAAAATATTTTCTTGTGCACAAGCCCACTACTGTATATTTTAAATTAAACATGAAATGCCTCCATCTTTACAAGGAATTCATAGAATAACAGGTGTAAGAATGTCCTTAATTTCCAAATATCTACTAGGCCACAATTGTTAATTTTTTTTAATATGGAAAAGTGGATTAGATTTAAAAAGTGGATTATCAAAAACATGAACAAATTTTGGATTTTGAAAATACCAACTTAAAAACAAATGTTTTCTTTCCTTGTGTATTAAAACTGATTATCAACAGTTAAAAGTGAAAAGTATCAATATAAGTATGGGTGGGAGGTGGTCAGATTGAAAGATAAAAAAACAAGGTAAAAAAAAAAAAGGTGATACGTGAAGGCTGAAATCACAACTGTGCATATGTACTCACTTTTTTATCTGGGAAGAAAACTGGTACAAGCAGTGATATCTGTTAGGAGGTGTTTCTATCAATTTAGAAAACATCTTTGTGGAATAAAGGATTAGAAGAGTTAGACTCTGACTTCTAAAGAGAAACCCCCAAAGTCTAATTTTCCGCAGATTCTAACTCTATAAATTACTATGACACAGTGCGACAGTAGCAGGTGTAAAATCCTCTATTATTAATCTCAAAAAATGATGATATGACTCTGAACCTCATCTCAGGAATTCTATTTCAAATGTTTCTTCTTTTGAATCGGTAATTAGATATTTAGCTTTTTAACTGAGTGGAAAAATTTTTTTCAATTTTTATTTATTTGAGAGAGAGTGAGCATGTGTGCGTGTGGGGGGGGGGAGGAGCAGAGGGAGAGAATCTTCAAGTAGATTCCCCACTGAGCACAGAGCCCCATGCGGGGCTCAGGCTCACAGCCCATGAGATCGTGACCTGAGCCAAAACCAAGAGTCAGATACTTAACTGACTGAGCCATGCAGGCACCCAATTATTTGAGTGGAAACTTTAGATTACAGTTTCAGCCAAGCTGATCTGTCAGTAAATTTTATTATCACGTATACGGGGAATTTTACATATTTGGAATAAACTCATTCTAACAATCTGTATCCTAGGAAAGGATTAAGGACAAGTTTAAGTAAGGCTGATGATAGTCTAATCATTGGGGAAATAATTAATTACAAAACAGGTAGTTGTTAGCCTATGCTCACCAGTAAAAAATTAGTGACATCCTGTAATTCCTGAGAAAGAAGGAAATTTAAATACCATGCACCCCTCTCCAAGGATACAAACTTATGTTTTATGCAGGGCATCATCTGTCCTCTTTGGCTAATCTCACAAATAATTATGGAAATGTCAAAGCACTACTCTCTGGTTATAAAAATTAGAAAGCATTCGGAGAGATCTGAAATTTGTGTGTATGTGTGTGTGTGTATGTGTATTTTTAAGGGAAAATCAACCATTCGACAATGTAACTCTGGGAAATGGATAGGGAAGTTATTTAACCTCTTGTGCTTCCATTTCATTTTTCTAACTTTAAAATGAGAATAAAAATATATTTTGTGCTTTTTTGGAGAGAGAGTGAGAGAGCACAAGTTGGTGGTGGGGGGAGCAGAGAGAAAGAGAGAATCTTAAGCAGGCTCCACCCTCAGCATGGAGACCAATGTGGGGCTCGATCTCACAACCCTGAGACCATGACCTGAGCCAAAATTAAGAGTCAGATACTTAACCAACTGAACCACACAGGCACCACAATTTTGTGCTTTTTAAAAAAAAAATTGAGTAAGATATTATGAGTACTACATAAGTGAGAAATATACATATTTAAATAAAAAATCTTCTTACATTTATCAAAAATATATGCAATACACAATATAAATAATATATAATACACAATATTTGATGAATATATATGTATGTTTATATATGTATATATCTATATATATATATATACATACATTAACAAATAATGATTTGATAGAAATCTGAATAGTATGTGTTAAATATAGATGGGTGTTTTGAGGAATATAGCTAAATGCTGACCATGACACTTGATTAAAAGTCACTCTATGAGCTATAGTGGGAGGATAAACCCATATTCAGTGAGTAGACCAGCTATCCACCTTCCTCTCGGGGAGAGGTGATCGTGGACTCTGTAATCAGCCAGACTGGTTTAAATCCAAATCCTTCATTTATTATTTATGTGATCTTAAGAAAGACGATTTAATCTACTTTGAAAGTTGAGGTAACCATATTACCCTATTCTTGGATTTGTTGAGGGGTGTTGGTACCTGACGTAATCCATGTAAAGAATCTGAGTTTTGATTAATGTTTAGTTGTTGCTGTTCTACCGGATGTGCGTTATTCCGGGAATGCAGATCCCGTAGGTCTGCTGGTCACCAAAATTGCATTGAGCTGTGATCAAGAAAAAAAAGTAAAGGACGTAAGAAATGGCAGATATACAATTCCTCAAAATACTGGCCTTTCAGAGAAATGAAATAAGGAATGTGACTTAGATTCAATTCTATAATTATGATAATAAAAACACGATTGGTATTGAGTGAGAGTTTAATTTTGTGCCAGATACTGTGCTAAATGCTTTGAATGCATGGTCTAGCTTCTTAGAAACCATGAGAATTAGGTATTATCATCTTTCTTTCTATAGATGAGGAAACTAGAGCTCAGTATGGTAAAACAATCAACCTACTGAGCCAGGTGATTGATAAACAGCCACTCATGTTACAAAAACTTAAAAGTGCTATGCAAACCATTAATTTGACTAATACAGTGGAGGACTGAAGCAAAGGGAATTAAATTATTCCTTCCCTCAAAGAACTTATAATCTATCAAGATAAATGCAGTAACGCACTTAAAAAAATATGAGAAAAATACAAAACTATTGTATTTAAATTAAGCACATAATTACTGAGGCAATAGGAATAGAAGAAAACATATTAGTAAAAAGGTATCAAAATGGAAATACTTCCTCATTTATATACATAAATTGTTTCATATATACTGAGTTTTTCTAAGAATCTATTTGTAATGCCAGCTGGCTGATTTCTATTTCTTTATTCCTAATACAATTTTTGCTGATATAGGAACCATGTGTGTTTATTTTGGTTAATGAACCTGTCTTCTTTGAAGGAATCCAAAAGACATTATTCTGTGATAACTTATACTGCAGGAAGAAGCTGTTTTGTTTTAAAACAGGAATAATTTAAGCCTGCATTGTATCGATCAGGCATTGCCCAGTATAGTTTGAAACATTAAAAAAAAAAAACCTGTAGTTTTTCCAACACACATAATATAATATTATCAAACACAGACAAGAAGTCTTAGCATAATGAGAGTGTTTTGCAAATGAGAAATTATAGATAATTGCTGTTTGTTCTTGTTTTCATAGAACGAAGTGTAATTATTATTAACAAGAGGCTTGTTTCAATAATTATTTCTGGTTATCCCAGGGCACAAATGCATTGAAGCAGAAAACAATGCATTTTCACTCAAGAGTTTTTGTTCCTAGATCATCTCTTATCACTGCTAGAGGTTATGTATGAATGCTTGCTCTGAGTGTGTGTAAGCCTGGCACTCTCTCACCAAATGTGTGTGATTTCTGAGAATATCACATCATTCTGTTGAGATTAAATACACTCTCATCAATATTTTAAAAGAAATTATCTAACCACACATAGTATTGTAGCACTGTTATTTTACTTAAGGGGAGAAAAAGAATTTGAAGCATATATATCCAGTTGGGATTTGGGATTCCAGGTAACAAATTACAAAGAATCAACATATATTAAAAAAAGGATGAGACAGTGCCCTTAGCAGTGACGTTGGAAACCTAGCAAGTAAATGCCTGTCATACTATTTGTTAAATATTGTTAGTATTACCCCTGGACATCGTAATTACCATAAGAGTTACTGAGCTCTTATTATGTACAGACACTGTGTTAAGGCATATTTAATCCTACCAGGTAAATATTATTATCCATGTCTTTTACATATAAGAAAACTGAAATGCAATTTTCCCAGTCATTCTGCAAAGAAGTAGTGGTACTAGGTCTTCAACTTGGTAGTCTGGCACTATCGTCTAAGCCTTAACACAACCCTATAAATTTATCCTAGACTTACATTATGTGCGTGGTGATCTTTTATCTTTGATTGCTTCTAAGTTTTTTATAAAAACTAATTATGATAATGACTGTCAGAATCTGGGGTCCAACTATGGTTGAAAGAGGGAAATATTTTTCAGGGCGGCACAGATACACTAAAATTCACTTAGAAGTAATGACAGAAAAGAGTCTAGACAGGCAGATGGAATGTCTTATTTCTGGCAGCAGGCAAGTGAAGTGCCATAATGGCTACAGGGAATTATTTTAGCTAGTATGAGCCGAACCTTGCAAAAAAGGAGGAAGAACGGCTAGGCCCCTGGCTCAGGTGGTGCCAGATATCTCGTAATGGGGCCAGGTTTATAATGCTATTATTCTAGCCACTCTAATAGGCAATCTCAAATAAATCAACTTTATAGAACAGTTATCAGTAAAGCAATATCCTTCCTTCTTCTAGAACAGGAGAATGAGTCAGGGTATCTTAGCAGAGACTTGGAAAGGCTCAAGTACTCAATATTTTGGATGAGACACTTAAATGTTTGTCTTGAGAGAATGAGCTATTCCATTTTTGCATATACAAGACACTGTAAACATATCCTTTGATTCCTATAAATCTTCTAAGCTTTTGGAAACTACAGAAGCTACTCACTTGCTTAAGTGTCTGTCCTGTTATTAAAGTAACTACGCAACATGATCCAATGACTTTTTAAAAAATAGTTATTTGTACTTTCAGAACAAAATATATTCTGGATATAAAACGTTAAGTTGTTCATCTTATTTCATGGCTTTGAGAAAGAAAAAAAGTAACACAATAAATAACCATGTTTCATATTAGCTATATTCACCATTAAGAAGCCAGACCTTGAGGGTGCAGATTTTTGTATGTGTGATAGTGTGCACACACACAGAGATACACAGACACACACACACACACACACACGCACACACACAAGCATACCACACAGTTCCTAGCAGATATTTGAACAGATGAAAAAATGAAAAAAAGAAAAAAAGAGTGTATAAGTGCATTTGTTAGCTTACCAAAAAAAAAGAGAGTTATTCAGAAATTAACAAGCTACCTAGAGCATATGTCTCTTTGAGAAACAAATGCAATGTGGACTTGACAAAAACATTAGAATGGAAATCTTGAGAAAAATACCAACTATTTTGAAATTTGGTGATAATCTCAGGCCAAAATTAGGGTATTACCTCATTGCACAAAATCATCATACGTTTTTTATAAATTTGTTAACATTAGAAAGCATCTATAAAACTACTAATTTTTCATGCTTGTAGAATCAGTATGAGAAGTTCCTTCATTAGTATCATCTTGTGTCTGATTGTAGGCATTGATAAGTGAGTTTGCAACTCATTGTGTTAACTAAACTCTAGTATTAGCAGTGCCTACATGGTTGAATAGGCTTATATATAAATATGTATTCTGTGTGCTCATTTCTTATTATAATCACATCAATTAATTATGCATTATGTTTGTGAATCTTAATGACTTATTTATACTCATTATACAAGCATAATTATATTACAAAAAATATATATGCCATTCTAGAGTAAGAAGAAAGGCTGGGGAAAAAATCTTTTCTAAATACAGACTCGTAGAGGGGTGCCTGGGTGGCTCAGTCAGTTAAGCATCTGCCTTCAGCTCAGGTCATGATCTCGGGGTCCTGGGATCGAGCCCTACATTGGGTTCCCTGCTCAGCCGGGAGTCTCCTTCTCCCTTTGCCTCTGCCTTTCCCCCTGCTGTGCTTCTCTCTCTCTCAAATAAATAAATAAAATCTTAAAAATATATATAAATAGATACATACATACATGCATACATACTAGTAGATACAGTTAGCATACAGAGAAACCTTCAAGAAGACGAGATTGCCAGTTGGTGTTCTGTCAAATGTTTCACACAGGGCTCCTTGGCTATTCCTCTTAACACTGCACAAAGTTACTCTTTCCTTGGGTCTAAAAATAAATAACAGAAAATACTGCTGCCAAAACAATCTGACTAGAACCTTCCTTTACCCTATTCCAACCTCTCAGAACATTTCCAAGCCAGTAATGAGCACATGCATTTGTATTATGACACTCGGTGCTCTGTACCAAACACACAACACACACGTGTGCACACACACACACACACACACACACGTATGCACTCTCACACTGGGTGAGGAAATGATTTGCCCTGAGGGAGTATGAAAAAGGATACCATCATGTCAATGTGGTCTTTGCAAATCACATATTTCAGCTACAGAAGAAAAGATGTCTGTTTTTCTACACCAGTAGGCAATTACTGAGAGCAATCATACACTAGGCATGGTTTAAAATGCTTTCTACATAATGTCTCACTTAACACTCACTATAAATATATAAGAGAAGTGCTATTACAATTTTATAGATGAAGAACAGAAAGTATGGACAGGCTGCTGATGCCGCTCACCTAGAAAATGTCAAGCCAGGTGGCCTGATGCTAGTGTCTGTTCTCTCTACCATTATGTTACAGAGATCAAGGAGACAAGGCTCAAGTCTGTTTTGCCGGTTTAGTATTATTTTTACTAAAATAAGCAGCAGGCTCTACTATGAACTATAAATTAAATGAGGGCTGTGGAGATGGGTCAGGCTAAGCAATTGAAGGAAAACATATAAAAGTCACTCAGGTAATTAAGTTTATTTAGAGTCATTAATTAGTGTTATCAAAACTGTCCTATTTAATATAAACAGGAGCTCATACATGTAGTGCAGAGGTTAGAAATTTCTAACCAATATATGGAAATTTTAATTCTGGTGCAAATTGAACCCTTTTGTCTTCTTTCCAAATAAAAATCACAAAGCTTGTTTGAAAATGATGTCATGAAGATGATTGGATTCCAGCTTGAGAGAGCTTGCCTAGCATGAAACTGTAGAGGACTTAACAGCTGAATTATCTCATGATAAGCCTATTAAAGATTCATAATTCCTTGAGTTTTAATTGGGTGTGATTGATACCCACTAGAGTATTTGTGGGTAGTAAAGTAGCCTAAGTGGTTCTCCCTCCTTCTAATTAAAAATTGCCCATGTTTATTGAAACTGATTATTGAAGACAACATGAAATATTGTTTTATGAAAACCATCCTGGTAATGACAAATTTCAGATCCACAGAAAAGGAATTTTACTTGCAGATCTCTTTATGCAGAAAAAATTGGACTGTTCAAATTACTTTCTTAAATGCATCTTACCTATTATACTTTGCTTAATATACAGTATCATATTTCATTTCTTCATGTGTCTATATACTGTAGAGAGAATTTTATATGAAACTACATATGTGCCTACTACTTAGCTTCAAAAATTATGACCTCATAGTCAATCCTAACTCATTTTTATTTCTATCAAGTACTCTCATTACAGATTATTTTGAAGGAAATCCAAAAGATATTATTTTATCTGTGAATATGTCACCTTAATATACAAAAAAGAGACTCATCAAAAATTAGTCAAAAAAATAAACAATACACAAAAAATAAAAGCATATAGGGGCACCGGGGTAATTCAGTAGGTTAAGCCTCCAACTCTCGACTTCTGCTCAGGTCATGATCTCAGGGTCGTGAGATAGAACCCCAGGTCAGGCTCTGTGCTCAGTGGGGAGTCTGCTTGAGATTCTCTCTCTCCCTCCCCCTCTTCCTTTGCCCCTCCCCCAACTTGCCTGTGCTCATGTACTCTCTCTCTCAAATAATTTTTAAAAATAAAGTATATAAAGTATATATGCCAATATATTTTTTAAGATTTTATTTATTTAAGAGGGAAAGAGTGAGCAAGCAAGAGCGAGAGAGAGAGCACAGACAGGGGGAGAAGCCGACTCCCACTGGGCAGGGAGCCCAGGACACTAGGATCATGACCTGAGCCAAAGGCAGACGCTTAACCCATTGAGCCACCCAGGCGCCCCTACAGACAAGTTTCTTAACTGTCACCTAATATACAGATTACTGTTTTCTCTTTTCCTTATAAATTTTTATTGAATAAAACAAAACATTTATCCTATACAGTTTCCCACAGTTTGGATACTGCTCTTGGATACTCCTGGAGAGTAACAGGTAACTCTGCCCCCGGTATTTTCTCTAAGTTGGTAGTTAAATTACATCTAGAGGATTGATGAGATTCTGGTTTCATTTTTCTGGGGGTGGAGGACAAGACTACATCACAGGTAGCGTAGTTTTCTTCCATGAAAAAATACCTAAATGTTTTTCCATCAGGAATTATGTGTATATAATGCATCTATTGGAAATGTTAGAGACCATTGATTATCACTGCCTAGATTAATGATTTCATTTTAGTTTGTAAAATAGTGAAATGCTAATTCTATCATTTCTTATTTATTTATTCATGAAATACTTTAGCGAAGAAAAACTTTCTTCATCAACTCTGGTTATCCAGAGACACAGTTTACATAGTAAATCAGAAAAAAAAAAATATTCGAGTGTTTGTCAGTTTTCAAAATACTGAGTTTGCTCCCTAGTATCTTACTAAAATGAACAATGGTGGTTTTGTTTGTTTATTTGTTTGTTTGATTTAGTACCATTATGAACTTACGCATTTAAATGTATTGCAGTTGTTATTCTTACTGATGCATCAGATTGTTAAATGTTTGACAAATGGAACATATTCATGTACCTACTCAGCCCTTTTGAAGAGATCCTAATAGTCTATCAGAGCTTCCTGGCTTTCTGCTATGACAATATGTTCCAGGCTTATTTCGATGTTGCTGTCGTACACTTGAATTAACTAGTTCTCTAAGAAGCCTTAAATCCCTTTAGTAGAGAATGGCACTTAAATCCCAGTCTGATACTGCTTTCAAAGCATGTTAGAAGAGAGAAAACAAATGTTTTCTTAAGCCTCACTTATATTATTCAAATTTCTGTCACCTTTATGTGAATTTATGGTAGCATTTAACTGTTTCTTTTTTGTTAAATGAGTTGATGTATTTTTTATACAGTATAAATAAGTGATTTAAGTTTATTTATAAAGAACAAAAGCAATACCTTTTTCTGACTAAAAACTACATCAAACTAAAATTAAGAACTGTCTTTTCTTTTTTTATAAATTAGAATGTAGGAGCAATAGATCTTATTTTATTTCATTCAAAATGGCTTAGTAGGCCAAGAAATTGGCCCTGAGAATTTCATATAGACATGAGAAAATGTTTTCCTGAAATATGGGAATTAGGGACTGGAAGTTTCTTTCTGATTTACAACACTCTCCCTTTCCATCTCTTTCAAACAGTGCCTTGAAACCATGCTGGACATAAATTTTTTTTCAAGTAATACATAGTAATCACAAAAGGACTGACAAAAGTTAACATGGATTAAGTTTTTCTGTCATGAATATATTTTTAAAGACTTTTTTTCTGGGGCACCTGGGGGCTCAGTTGGTTAAGTGTCCAACTCTTAATTTCGGCTCAGGTCATGATCTCAGGGTGGTGAGATTGAGCCCTGTGTCAGGCTTCATGCTCAGCGGGGAGTCTGCTTGAGATTCTCTCTCTCCCTCCCCCACTGTTCACGTTCTCTATCTCTCCCTCCCACTCTAAAATAAAATAAATAAATCTTTTTTAAAAAAAGACTATTTTTTTCTATTTTTCTATTTTATTTCCTGTTTCCTATTTTGTTGTTGTTGTTGCTTCTTTAGCTTCCCTCCTGTGCTATGGCTAAAAATAATTCTTATGAGGCTATAATCTGTTCAGGATCTTGGGGGCTTTCCACTTCTGACTACCATGGAATACAGGCCTATGTCCATCTACTAAGAATAAATATGAAATCTAGATTTCTTTAAAAATCAATATTTGAAGGCATCAGAGATCACTGAAGGAGTCAACCGTGGAGAGTCAAGATCTTAGCAAGAAGTGAATTGTGTTCCATTGAGCCTGGCTTTCTCCTCTGCATTTGTGTGTGTTGGTGCATGTGGGGAGTGGTGGTGTCAAGGGACCTAGAAACCAAGCAGAAAATGGTAGCTTAGAGTCTTTGGTCATTTCATAAGACTAGGAAAACCAAATCTTTATTGATTTGCTTCAAGAAATTTGTTTACTCTCATTATGGGACAAGAAGTAACAAGAGAAACAAAAAGTAGCTCCCAAGCGGCTAAAAAGCTAAGCAGAACTGATGAAAAAAATGGAACTCAAAGATCATCAAACAGGAAGAGCTATGGGAAAGAGCACTGGCATTTAGTCAATATCCATGATGGGCTGGCTATATTCTAATAGGAAAGCCAAAACTGAAATAAACCAGACCTCACATAGAGTGGAACTCAACCTTCAACAAGCTCAGTTCCTAATGACTGTAATCTGCTCCTGCTTTAATAGCCTACTGAAAGGACAGCAAAGAACATTCTCTAGAAAGATAAAATACAGAACTACAATTTTTCATACATTCAATGACAAATGACCAGTAGACAAGAACAAATGACCAAAAACCAAGAGAAAAAAGATCAACAAAATCAAATCCCCAGATGATCTAGATATCAGCATGATTAGACAGATTTTAAAATAATAATTAATAACAAAATAAGTGATAAAATAAAATAAAATTGAAATTCTAGGCAAAAAAGTAGAATAACTGAAAATATGAATTTGATAGATGTGTTTAACAGCAGAATTATAAAAAGCAGCAAAGATGATTAATGAAATGGCATATACGTCAACAGATATCTAGATTGGATAATAGAGAAAATGATTTAAAACATTCAGAAGAAAATATGAGACATTTTAGAATGGTGAAAGTCTAAGGCAGTATAATTAGAGTCTCATAAAAAAGGACCAATGCAATATTTATAGACATATTAGCCAAGAATCTCTCAAGCTTAAAAAATTCCCAAGCCAATGATGTTGAAAGCTCTATAAACTAAAACTGGGAAAATGCAAAGAAATCCACACCTAATCACATCACAATAAAATATCCAAAAAGCAAAGAATATTTTTAAAAAACCAGAAGCGACTAAAGGAAAAGAGACACATTATCTTTAAAAATGAAAATAATGAGTGAGAGTTGCGTTTTTGGCACAAATGAACATATATCAGAAGACAAATGAGTGACATATTTAAAATGCTGAAAGAAAATAATAGCCATCATTAAAAGTATCTTTCAAATAATTAAGGTAAAATTAAGATGTTCTTAGAGAAAGGAAAACTAAGAGAATTTGTCCATCACAAACCATACATTAAAAGAAAAGCTAAAAAGAGTTCTTTAGACAGAAAGAAAATGATCCACAATGTAAGGAGGGAAATGACAGAAGTAAAGAACATAAAAGGATAAATAAACATATACAAAAATTGAATCAATACCGACTACATAAAACAATAATACTCTCTTGTTGCCTTTAAAATATATGGAAAACTTAAAAATAAACAATAGTCCAAAATGTGGGGGTAGGGAAAAGGGAATAAGGGGCTAGGGTTATTAACACATCTAGAACACATCTGTTCTAACAGAACAAATTAACAACAACAACAACAACAATGGCAACAGATACATAGAAAATTTGAACAACACAATTTACAAATTGGACATGACTGACAAATATAGAACATTGCAACCAATAATTGCACAATTTTTTAAGAACATGGACCATTTACCAAAACTGACTATATTCTGTATCATAAAAACCATCTCAACAAATTTTACAGGACAAAGTCATATTTGGTATACTATCTGAGCACAGCAAAATTAAGCTAGATACCAATAACCACATAATGGGATCATTTTCAAATATTTGTAAATGAAGAAAGATACTAAAGATAACATGAGTCAAATGAAAAACACCATGGAAATAGTTAAGAAATATTCCAAAATATGGTTCTCAGCAGACCAAAATATAAAAATGCTTACAGGATTTCATAGATGTAGCTTGATAATACTGCCTATCTGGCATACAAACAAGCAATACATAATTTTCATTTTACCCAGTCACATTGGGTGTCATGGAGACAGAAGAGTCAATTGATTGAGTATTTCACATTTCAGCTGCTTTGTTTGTGTTGTATAAATTCAGTTTGGGTTTGACTGAATAGAGGCAAGTACTACGGATGGAAGGTGATCGCAATGTCCTAGAACCACATACAAACTCTTTGAATCCCATGAAACGAATCCACTGACTTAGTCAAATGATTTCATGTACATGCCTTGAAAGACAAATTGCTCGTCTAATGCTTAACATGAACTGGAAGTGAAAACAATTAGTATGGTGGATGCTACTTTGAAGGAAAAATGTTTTCTTCACACAGCAGATGCGGGAACATAAGGCCAGCAGTGGGTATCAATGCTAAACTGTCACTGAATTACACAAAAACAACAGGCTATAACAAAATAACTAGTGTTTTCAAACTTGCTACTTTAAGATTGAGCCCTTTGCCAATCTCCTTTTTTAAAAAAAATATGATGTCCATCTACACTAATTTCCTTTGACATATGTCTTGCTGAATGAGAAGTTTCAGGATCAAACAGGAGATCTAATGTTTATGTGACCAAAAACATGTAATTAGATTGTGTAAGTTGGTTTGTTTTTCATGTTTTTTTTCCTTCCTAGGGCAGAGTCCATTCATTATATTTAAATTCTTTCATCTTCAGCAACTTTGAGCTATTCTATAATGTTGCCTCTCTAACCTGATGGCTTTACTTTACATTTGTATCACATTATCCAAATAAGAAAAGTTGATTCATATAAAAAAATGTTTGGGTTTTATAGAGTAGTAGGAATGTCAAATACAAAAATGACCCATAACTTACAAATTATCCTACAAAGTAAGCATGGAGTTTTTAAATATTATTTTCTGCATTCATTTCAAACCACATGAGTGTGACAGTTTACTCCAAGTTATGGTATCAAGTTAGAGTATTGAAAACCCCTTATGGTCAAAATTATCCTTGAAAATTCCCTATATTTCCTATAAAATGTGAATGGGTTTGTGTATACTATCCTCTACAGCAATTTTAAGCACCCTAATATATAAGAACCAATGAAATAAGAGAAAACAAAAAAAAACACAAAAGAATGACTACATGAGATGTGTCTGCATTTATGTCTATGTACAAAAAAAAAAAAAAAAAAAAAAGGAACTCCAAGTGAACACAAAAGCTTCCAAGTCCCTAGAGATAAATGAGGGATACTTGTACATTTCTATTTTGATATAAACTTGATACATATTAATAACTGTATTTACAGTTAAATGCATTTTAAATGTGATTCTTCTGTATCTTCTCTTAAATTGCTATGTATTTGTATAAATGGATAAGATATAGCTACCTGAAAGTTTTAACTGAAAGAGAAATGAAAAAATATCTGACTGTGATGCCTGGGTGGCTCAGTCAGTTGAGCGTCTGCCTTTGGCTTAGGTCATGATCCCGGGGTCCTGGGATCAAGTTCCAAAGCAGGCTCCTGCCTGCCACTCCTCCTGCTTGTGCTCTCTCTCCCTCTCTCTCTGACAAATAAATAAAATCTTTAAAAAAAAATCTGATTGCTCATGTTTTTAAAGATCTTAATACATTATTTAATTGCTAAATGCTTTTTTATGACCAAGAAGTATTATCTTTCAGTTACTAGCATAAATACTTGTATTTATTTTTCTTTTTATGAGTGTGATTTCAAGTATTTGGCAAAGCAAACATAATTGTGAGCTTTGGCCTTGATAATGATCTATTTTAAATAGCCTTGCCTGCTTCAGTTTCTCTTGTAATTCACTCTTCATATTCTGGCCAAACAAAATCTTTCCTCTGGTATCTTTTTATTTTTTCTATTTCAAAACCTTTTCTGCCTCCATATATTTTACTTATCAAATTACATAGAAACTCATTCTTTCATATTTGACATCTGCAGTTTTTAATCTTCTTCCATGCTAATGATTCATGCCCTACAGGTTTACCAGCCATTCTCCTGTCTATGCCTTGAATTTTCTGAATCTGTTACATGGATTTTGTCCTTTTCCTAATCTCCAATAATACCTTCTGAATCTCTGCTTGTTATAATCTTTAAAATTTCAGTTAAAGTATGTTCATGACAACTTACCCAAAAATAGTTCTGTATCTTTAGATCTTTTACAGTACTGAAAAAAGAAGGAAAATGATCTCATTGTTCTTAGGTATACATATTACTTAGGCACATAGATCATCCTTCCCTACCCAGTCCCTTCTTCCTCCACTCCTTCATTCCCTCCCTCATTTACAGAGACCTTACTACTTGCCATAAAATGTACTAGTCATTTCACACACATTCTTTCTAATGCTCTCAACAACTTTGTGCAATATTATTAGCTCAATTCCACAAACATATAAACTAAGGTTCAAAGTAAGTGACAAAGATGAGAATCAAATCAAAAGGATTTCACCATAATGATTTTAACTACTTTTTATGGTACATCTACTATGTTTTAGTTTGTTTCACTAAATAAATTAATGTTTTGTCCATGTTGCATAATTTTGTCTCCAAGCAACAATTCAACAAGGTAGTTACTATTATAGGCAAATAATGTCCCTTAGTTTGCTTAGAATATCATATGTGATTGCTTTTTTCACATTATGATGGCTAAAATTTACTGTGACCTTTCTGGAAATAGCTTTATGTCTCCTGAGAGTCAACTGGGTGATTTATGCATAGCCCACTGCTACTGAATGACCGTTCATTTTAGAGATGAATGTTTCCCAATCCCTCAGCAGCTGGGGATGCCAGGTGAAAAAAGGGGAAAGAACGAGCATCAGAAAAAGATGGCACAAAACCAAACCTTAATGCTTTTTCTCACCCGCCCCCACCATTTCTCAATTGCCATCTCCTTCCCCTCAAGCCTCCTTGCACAGAGGATACGAATTTGTAAGCTGCTACACTTTCATTGGTAACACCATTTCCATAATCACCCCAGCCATGTGGAAGCACTGCCCTCTACTCTGTTGTTATTCCAAATCTCACCATGTAGCTGCAGTGCTCACAGTTCGATCTGTATGAGACATAGCAAGAGCTAATGGTTTATGTATCATCACTTTGAACTTCTAGTAACATTGTTTTCATCAAAATTTTCCCAACTTTAATGATGATAATTGAACTCTTACCATTAGTTAAGCATCCATAATTTCTTACAAGAAAATCACCTGTGACTTCAGAAGTTGAATTTTCAGACCTGTCCCTAGTCTATCAGCACTGAGATCTCTGCCAGATCCTAAACTGAATTTTCTAGAAATTTCAGTGGAAATGTCTTAGGGTTTTATCAAAATAAATTCCATGTCTTTGTTGTATTTGCATTGATTTTTCCTACTTGTGGGTAAATTTTAACAAGGATTTTGCTATAATTACAAATTTATTTTGAAAAACTGGACATTTAAAATAAGAAACACCAGATACACCAAAAATACAAGTAGTTATTTTTGAAATGTGACTGTATCTACATGAGTTCAAATTTACTCTTTTTTAGATGATTTTTTACCTGTATAAATATTACAGAAGGAAAAGAAGTGGAGTGTAAGTTTTGAAATTTTTCATCAGTTAAAAAAAACTGGAAGAGAGAAGATATGTAAATATTTAGAAAACAATGATCAAAAGCACCTGTCAAAACTAAGTTTTCCTTTTTTGATATTTCAAATTCTCTGACAGCTTCTCTCTCTCTCTCTTTTTTTTTATGGCTCCCATTCTTCTATCTGTTCCTAACATTTTTTTCTTCCAGAATTATGTTATTAGACATTTTTTTTGTCCAGCCCTATTTGATTACATCTTTCCAATGGCTCCAATTAATCTTAAATACTCTTAAATATTTCCACAGTTTTATCTCTAGCTATCGTTTTTTTTTTTTTTTCTTTTTAGCTACAGTCCCTGTTTTGGTATAGGAATATTAGAAAAATTCCCTCTAGAGATCAAACTTCCTTTCCCTCTCCCCTCCAGCCCCCAGTCCAGGTAAATATTCCTTTGAATGAGACTTGTCTCTTTTGGTCAATAGACTCCATCCCAAAGCAGCTGGAGTCTGGCTAATGTATATTTTTATAATACAGTTCTAACACTACATTTAAAATGTGAGAATGTGACTTTTTTCTGCTATAGACTATAAAGAGATAAGTTCGCTATTTCTGTTTAGGATGCCTAGCCTCTCTTAATAAAAGACTATACCCAGTGGCTTCATAAAAGACAAGACACAATGGTCCTCTATTCAGGGAAATTGGTGACAACCGGAAATGCACCCACCATGATGCCCCAGTTATGCCTGATGTGACCCAGAGATAGAAAGTTGGCTTATCTCCTGACCAGAAGAAATAAGAACCTAGTAGCACCTGGCCACCCTTCTACCTCCCATTGTCAATCACTGTAGTCTGTTCTGCTATTGGTTTCAGCCATTCTGTTTCACATGGTGAGTAACTGTAACCCTTTGATCCCTATAAGGAAAGGCAAAGGCATTAAAGCTTGTTTGTATTTGACCCATACCCAAAAGTTATCCTTTCTGCATGGAAAGGCCCACTTATTTGAAGTTTTACTCCTAAAACTAGGAAGTTAGCCCTTCATGAGACCAACATCATCCCACATGGCCCTATCTATCATGCAGATGTCCAAATACAGGTCCTGTGAACATTGAACCTCAGCTCTTCCAAACTTGAGCTTGTCTCACAATCACAAGACTTTTCCTCCCCTATTCCTTATTGCTGGCATCAGTATCACTTCATCCCATTTATAAACCTTGAAGATAGCTTTAACTCTTCTGCCTCTTTCACCTTTCATAACTGATCCATCACCAATCCAGTGAATTTCTTGAGCCCATTCCCACTGGTCCATGCCTTACTTCATATACTCATCATTCCAACATTCTCCACATCTTCCCAGTGATTCTTGGAGTATAGTGTCCCAGTCAGCAGCATTAGAAACAGCTGGGAACTTGGAAGAAATGCAAATTCTTGGGCCCACACCACACCTACCAAATCAGAAACTCTAGATGTGAACCAGCCATCTTTGTTTTAACAAGCAATCAGATAATTCTGCTGCATGTTCAAATTTGAGAACCACTGGTATAGAGTTAACTTTGAAAAACATAGTAAACTATATCTTATAAATTATTTGGTTAAAAAACTCAATGACATGCACAGACTCCAAATCACATCAGACAGCAGCATTTTACCATCATCTCTCTTTATTTTCCCCATATCCCCTGCATTCCAGCCACACAAATTTCCTTATCTCCATTTTATAAGAAACTGGATATTTACGGAGATAAGTAGCTTGCCCAAGGATAAATAACTAGCAAATGATAGACACATCCAATTTCTCTTATCACTTAACAATAGTAATTATTGGTTGGTTGGTTGGTTTGCTTGTTTGTTTTCTACAGAGTAGATGAATGAATGGAGGAGTGAACACAAGAATCATTGGTCTAAGCATCAAGATTTAGTATAAAATAATTAAAGGGCGTTCTACTAAAGGTTTTCAAAGTAATATCTTTGAAACAAATAAGAAAAATAGAGACCAAGTCACAATAATTAATTCAACTTGATTTAATACAAGTTAGTGTATATACGAAAGTGATGAACACTGGGTATCATACAAACTAATGAATCATTGAACACTACATCAAAAACTAATAATGTACTATACAGTAGCTAACTGAATATAATAATTAAAAAAAGAAAGTGTTTATCAACACCAATACGCAGAGAAATCTCGCACTAGAGACTCTGACCCCTTACTCCAACCCTGTGCTAATTGCGTATGTTCATGGGGGTTGGATAAGGACACAGGCGGTAAAATGAACATATGTGCAGGTGATTGAATGCTAGAAGAGATATCCAACATGCAGGATGAGAGAATATAAAGACAAAAAAACCTGACAAGATTTTTAAAAAGTTCAATGATGCTAACTATAAGGAATTTAATGGGAATATATTCTGTCTGAAAAAAGCATGTGTGTAAGTTCAGAATGGACTTTGGAATCGGGCAGATCTAGATTTAAGTCCTACATTCTGTTTAAGTTCTTACATGAATGATCTTTAGCATTTTATCTAATTTCTCTGGGCTCAATTTCCTTATTTGTATAATATGGAAATTCCTATAACTACCTCTTGGAATTTGTGTTGACTAACAATATGAAATTTTCAGCAAGTATCAAAGCAATATTATTTAGTAGCTCTTTTTATATATCACAGATTTTGCTACGTGGGGAAAACAAACATAACACCTAAGCTTCATAAAACCATCTAGAGATCTGAGTATCATATTATGGGAGAAAAATTAACAAACTGAATTTCATCTACGGGCACTGAAAAAAAAAACCAGAATGAGGGGAAACTAAAAAAAAAATCATATGTAAATGGTTAATTAGGAAGGTACTTCAAAATTCTAAGGATTGCTCTGTGAGAGTCTTGAATACAGAATTTGGAATAATTAGAAATTATGAGAAAATAGATTTCTACTCAATACAAGAAAGAACAGTTAGACAGTTAGAGCTGTCCAGGAGAATTTCAGAAATTATTTAAGTTTCATGACTCGTAATACTCAAACAGAGGTTGGAGGCCACTTTCTGGGGTTAGTAGAGAGAGGATAGAAACCCAAATCAGTAGTTAGAAGAGAGGAAAAGTTTTAACTGAAGGGTTTGACTTTAATGACTAATTAACTGTGATTTGCATTGTTCATTAATTGTGTCTTAGTGGTGTCAAAGGAATGGAAATATTACCATTTGTCCCTTCATTACTAATTTTTGAGTGAACTGTTAAAACATCATTATAAATCCTCTCTCCTTATGTTAAACTTATTTTTATGTTCTCCATTAGCAATACCGAGATCCTTTTAATTGGAGGCGTCTAATCTAATTTGGTTATGAATGGATCCCTTTGTTTTTCTCTTTCTTTGTCCCAAAGCAAAAAGAGGGTACTATAATTTTTAAGAAGAGGGAGATGTTATACATTATTGCCTATGCCTGGTTACTTTTGAGAGTGAAAAGGGAGTAAGACAGGCTGCTGGAACAACTGGAGTAAATCAGAACATTCTTGGAAAGCTGAAATGTATAGGAAAAAGTGTTCACAGAGAGAACTCAGATATATAACAAAGCTCCCCCAAAACTGGCCATCATGGACTCTGAGATTTCAGGGGATTTGTTCTTCCCTAAATGCATCACTGTGATTCTTTTGATTTTTTTTTCCTTTTGCTCTTTGATGATGGGTCGCTGTATCAACGCAACAACAAGAGATGACCCCATTAAATAGTTAATAATGTTTCTTTCAATGTAAATAGAAATATGCCAAAGTATCAAGTAAAGAGAAAACATAAAATTATAGTCCATTTTTTCCATCTTCCCATATTTCCATTTTTTCTTATTTATCCTTTTTTAAAGAAGTGACTTAACTGACTTAACATTTTCTTTCTTCCTTTTGCTATGAAACAAAACAAAATAAAACAAAACAAAAAACTGTCAGGAGGGAGAAACTTTATGGCTTTGTAATATGTTTCCAATATACCTTTGTGAATTCTGCATCTTTCTTTTTTGAGATGACTGAAGCTTTGGAGAAGCTTCATTATCCGAACACATTTGGACTGATGGGAGGCTAGAGGTATAATTTGCTCAGATGATGGATTGCCAGTGCTGAATAACATGGAAAATTTCAGTACCGTAAATCATTCTAAATGTGCAAAACTAGGCAGAGAGCCAGGGATATACAATGGATTAATGGGCTGGTCTGTCACCTCTGAAGATATGAGTTCAAATCTTGATGCCCAGAATGAAGAAAGTTGAGCTAATGATTGGCCTTTTAGGTGTTGAGGGGCAGATCTCAAAAGAACGTAGAGAAGGCATAAGGTTTTTAAAAAAAAAAAAAAAAAGTAAGCTGTTTGGAAACTTCTTAAGTTTGAGGGGGAGGAAGGGATAAGAAAAGAAAGAGTGGCAAACATGATTCCCTTTTTCTGGCCAAATGTCAACCTTAGCCCAATTAAAAATGTGATAATATTCAAAGAAGTTCTCATACACTTAAGAATTATACTAGCAATAGATCTGAGGAATTCAAAGACACATTTGCAATTGCCATTTGCCACAGTTTTTATTTTATTTTACTTTCTAGTATTACTTAAATCCATAAGTAATGTCTATTTAAAATCAGAAATAGCTAAAGAAATACATTTTCTATGCAATTTGGGATAATTCATGATTTAACATAATAAAATACTGTTCCAATTATTTATCCGTAAAAAATGTATTAGGTTGAACCATTAACTTCAGAGATGGCAATTTCATACGGTTCAACCCAGTCGATTTGTACCTACAAGGATAAGATAAGAGGACATCTATATTGATCATGTGCTATTCACATTAATTAATATTCCCTCATTTACTTTCCACTGCAATACTGTATGGAAATTTGGATTTGGAAATTTCAAATAATTTTCCTAAGTCACATAGCTGGGATAACTGGTATCAAACAAAGGATGATCCCTTAAGCAAGGATGCCATGTATGATTATGAAGGTTTTGATCCCTTAAGCAAGGATGCCATGTATGATTATGAAGGTTGTTCACTGCACAAGGGTAGCAGCCAAGGAGGAAAGCAATGGCTTAAATTTAGCAAGATGGGAGTCCCGGGGTGGCAGATTGTATTTTTCAAAGGCTGAACCAATATATAACCCATCCCACATTCATTTCTTACTGTGTAACATTGGCACTTCTCCAGTGAAAGGGAGCCTATTTTCTCTCTCATTCAAACTGGGCTGGACTTTAAAACTGCATTCAACAGTCAAATGAAGCAGAAGTGACACTAATTGACTTCTGAGATTAGTCATCAAAAGAAGTAAGACTTTACCCTGGTGTTTTCTCTCTTAGAGCAAGTATGTTGGTAGCCCTGAGTTAATGTGTTTTAATTATTAAATTTAGTTTTGTTTACCAAGGCAGATTGCAATTCACTTGGTATATTGCACCTTTTACTTTTAGGGGAGAGGGGTTTGGGGGTGCTGATGGTAGGAGTCAATCTGGGATATGGTAAAAAATGATCTCTTTTGAGAGATGTTTACATGTGAAAAAATATATGCAGTTTGAAATTCAATGGAATACTAAGCATCTCTGAGATAAAGATAAAAAATAAAAACAGAGCACAGGTTCAGTGATTAAAGTTCTTTTTGTCACAAGAAACAACCCATGTTTATATAAAATATTGATATAACAGTCATACCACTTTCCTAAGTGATAACATTGATAAAAGACATGATGAACTCAAAAATGTGTCTTTGGCAAAGACAGTCAATATTCCCCAAAGGGCTCTACATAAATTAAACATGTAGCAAGCACAGCACAAGGTAAAATGTGTAGGGATTTCATCTGTCATCCACCTCCGTGACTTATATTAAGCTCTAGGTACAGTGACCAATGAATATTTTCATGGCTGTTATAGATCTATGAGGGTGTTTAAGATCCAAAGTTATATCCCGTTCCAGAAAAATAGACTTTTAACCCCATTACTTTATCAAGTTAGGCTGTAGATTTTTTGAACGTTTTATATCATTGTTATAGAACAGTAGCTACTTTAAAGAAAGATCTGTACGTTTTCCATTACTTTTATTCTTCTACATTTAAAATTATTTAAACACACTTTCTCCTCTCTTTTATTGGCCAACATTTAACCACATTGCTAATCTAATTTTCACTTGAGATGATTCAGAGCTATCCAAATCCATACTCTGTTCAGATGACATGCAAATCAGATTAATTTGCTTGTGTTACAGACTTAGAGATAAGATTGTTGCCTCTGGGGCTTTAGCAGTAAAATAAAAATGCCTCTAATGTTTACTATTTCTTGTTTCTAGCTTGGCAGTATATCTCCACAGGAATGTCTTTTGGCAGATGAGTTTTCTAAGGCGAGGATCTACTCAGGAGGCAGCGAAATTCAGCAAAACCATTGTAGGAAATCAGAGAAAGCATTTAAGGCTAAGGCTTCAATTATAACCTAAGGGACTTAGATTAGCTATTCAGACATACTTGAAAAGAAGCCTACGAGAAATTTTAAATCTTGTTGTTGTTAATTTTTAAATTTTATTTTCAGTAGATGTTCCTGTCTGTAATAATTCAAAATAACTTAGAGCAGGGGCAGACACAAAATGACCCTTCTGAATTTATAAGTCTAGTTGCCAGGTATTTCCAGTCCTGTTTGCTTCAACCAGCCAAAAGAACATGAAATGAGTATTTTCCCATAATTTTATGCCAATTCAAATACATATTCTTGGAAAAGAAAAAGGGGGAGTAACACTTTGTCATGCATGTGAATACACAGGCCAGTTAAGTAATGGTGTAACTGCAATGTGTGAATAAACCAGGGAATGTCTATCTTTTCCTCAGTCTCAGTTCCTAAATTCAGCAACCTGATTATAAGCTTTCTCTAAAATCTGAAAAAAAAATATTATATGTAAACCAATGACGCCAGCCAGGATGTCTAGTACTCAACCAGAGGACTAGTCACCTAACCCAGAGCTGGAAAGAAAACTTTGGTTTGGACTTACTGAGGGGCAGAGAGCCTGTCCTCAACAGTGTGCCGTTCAAAGCATTTTTCAACAGTAATTTTGGATGGCAGCCCGTCAGAATGGAGTTGAGATTAAAATTTGTAGGTTAAGTAAATGAAGTGGGAAAAGTAACAATAGAGATCCATGCCATTCTTAAGAAGTAATAATATGCTACCTAATATGTCAGGCACATTGTATTCACATATTCATCTTCTTTCATTACCTCACTAATCCTGAAGGTTCTGGATTATTATTTCCATCTCAAAGATGAAGAAACTGAGCATCAGAGAATTTAAGGAAAATCCCTCAGTGTTAAAGTAGAATTGTATCTATGATCTGGTTTGAAGGACCTCACATTTGTAGCTATGCAAGGCTATTATAACTCTCCCATTATAACTACTGTAATTGTGACCCTCTGGATATTGTCTGTGTTCTGTATATTTTTCTTGCTTCACTGAGCAGATTACACAGTTTATTACAATTGTTACGATAGATTTGTTTTGCCTCATCACAACGGCCTGGAAGAATGGACATCTGCTTGCTACTGTATTTTATAATTGCTGTTAAAATAGGACTTTGACATTAAAGAATATGATAATCCAAGCCTCTCGAACTCATCGTAAAACAGAAAAATATTTCTGAAATGTGAACAAGAGACTTTAGATTCTAGGCCACTTTTTGTACTGAAGCCAGAATCAAGAGATAATTACTTTTATATTGCTTAAATATGTCTATATTGTCATAAATAACCACATTTGATACTTGCTGTACTTAGTTCTTCCCCACTAATGTCCTCAGTCAGCACAATGATGCCAGTTATGTTCCCAGCAGCAGGCCATACAGACTTAATCTGTACTCAAGACCGTTTGTTCAAATGACAGCTAAACACATTTTAAGGTCCTGCGACTTAATTCATTAATGCCATGGCTTTGTGCAACCTTTAGTCAGGGTCATATAATTCTTTATGGTTCTTTAGCTTTAGATATAGTGGGAAGCTACTCTGTCTAGCAAGAAAATGCCCTTGATCCTGCAGGATATAAATCCGATGGCATGCTGCTCTTAAGAATGAGCCTCCCTTGAGTTTCACTCAAGACTCTTAGGGCATTAACCTAAAGCACCCTCAGTTTCGCCAACGATGCTGATGCTCTCTCACCCCTGTCAGTTAAATGCCTTTTGCTCTCAAGCACTACCTTTTCCTTAAATGACAGAAAACCTGTTTTATCACATTACCATTTTGCTTTATTTTACTATTTTATTTTCGCTCTCCAATATCTCAAATAGATAAACTTCCTTGGCTCTATCGATTTCTGCTGGTATTGATTTCTCTATGGCAAGTATTTATTGCCTATTTACCCCTTAACCTGCTGCACTTTGCCTTCCTGCCTTCTCACTTGGCTGAAGCTGCCCTATTAAAAGTCATCTGAGACTTGCTAATGACTGAATCTAATAATTTTTCTCAGGTACCCTCCCCTCAATTTTTTTTAATTTCTCTAAGCCACCTTAACAGTTATGGCCGACATGTGTCGAGCTTTCCCTACCAGGCACTTACATGCTCTTCTTAACGGAAGCCTCATAGAACACTACAAGGTAGATATCCTACTTAATCTCCACTTGCAGATAGGAAACTAAAGCTCACACAGATAAAATAAATAATGCAGCTGCACTTTAAATACAAGAAGTCTAACTCCTTAGCCTACACTCTCCACTTGTTGGTCCCTTATCTTACTCTGCATTAATCTCTTTTAACTTGGTAGTATTCGTGATGGCAGTCATCCTCCACACTGCATTAGAAAATTCTCCTTCAGATACCTCACCTTCCCAACTAGTATATGAACTCTCAGATTCTGGTGACTGTATTTTTTAATTCCCCCCAATATGTGATTTTCTAAGTAGTGTTATGTTTGTTACATTAAATTGAGGTGTTCTTTGTTCTTCTTGACATTCAATAGCATGGCATAATCCACACATTTAATGGCTCATATATACATTATAAGATGTGAAATTGTAATAGGGTGTGGCTAGGAAGAATTACCACCCCAGGAAAGAGATGTTTATCTTTCCTGTTTCTTGTTTAATGCACGGAGAGTTAAGTAATACTGTTTTTACCACCAGTGGACCCAGTTGAGGGGAAGAGGGTTTGGGGTAGCACTAGGGAAATAAACTGATCATGAGAGCAAGAGTCTGGCCACCACTCTGGTCTATCTATAAAATCAAGGTACTGGATTTTAAGGATTTAAAGGACCTATCCTGCCTTCAAATTCTATAATCTGTGAAAGAGAGAGAATAATTAAGAGAAAGAAAAAGGAGGGGAGACTGGGAAATTTCATCTAGGGGATCTTATTCTTTAAGTACGGTACCCCCTGGGCTTTGGTAACCTTCATCTGTTGCCTGGTTACTAAGATTCCACCTTGAGGTGAGAGTCCCCTATTTTACCTTCTCTCCAATTTGAATGGCAGAGAATGGGCTCTCAGTTGAAGGTGTGAAGATACCAACAAGCGAACTGAACTCTCTCCTCCTTCTCTATGAAACTTCTTTTTCCTAAAACTTATGAACAGGCAGTTTTTCAGAAAGAAGATATACAAGTGACCCTTATGTGAAAAAGATGCACAAGATCATTAGAAATGGGGGGGGGGATAAAGGTGCCAAAGAAAAAACTTCACAGAGTTTCTCACCCATCAGATCACCGAATTTCTCTTCCGTGACAACATATTCTGCTTTTGAGACTATGCGAGGAAAGTCTTGCTCGTGCTTTGAAAGTAGGAATGAAAAATAGCACAGTCCCCAAAGAAAGATTCCCCAAGAAGAATAAGTAAATATTTAGCATAATTGTACATGCTGATACCACTTGACTCAATAATCCTCCTTCTTGGAAGCCAACTCAAAGTTAAGCTGAAAAAAAGACAAAATGATTTATATGCAGTATTATCCACTGTGGCATTATTAGTAATAGCAAAAGATAAGAATAATACAAAATGTCCATCTAGAGAAAACTGATTGAATAAACTATCCACAGAACAGAGTACTAGGAAACCACAAAAAAGAATAAGGAAGGGCTACATGTGTTGATAGGGCATTATATCAGAGATATGCCATTAAGTAAAGAAAACAAAACACAATAAAGGATAGAATACCAAAATAACATACTACTTTTGTGTCAGAAAGACAGAAAATACACATGCATGTACATATTTTCTTATTTTTGCCAAAAGAAACAAAAATAACCAACCAAACACTAATAAATAACAATTTTAAAAGGTTGCTTATGGGCAGCACAGGTCACCCGCCTGCAAATAAACATTCTCATGTGCCAGGAAGGAGGTCTCTAAATAAAAGGAACCAGGAGTCCTGAGGGGGGAAAAATGGCTGAATCCAGTCTAAGGCAGGGAACGTGAAGGATGAGCCTGGGAAATCTTCTTATAGAAAAGAAAATCTTTTATTATAGTAGAAATGATAGAAAGAGAAAAATCACTGTTTTCAAACACTAATGAAATATTAGTACTGTAACTAAATGAAACAGTAGCACCAGAAAATTGATGGGAACTTGTCAATGGAAGAATCAGGCAAGGATCAATCTTTGCATCACTAAAAGTGAGACCACCAGACAGACATTTATGCTTTCTGAGGAGCAAATTGCTTTAAAGTATATAACAACATAAAGTAGGGAAGGGAGTGATAAATGAAGAAGAAATCACAAAATGTTGACAGTTACTGAATCTGGAGAGGAGTATAGAGAGATTCATTACATTAACCCTCTCTCCTTGGGTTTGTATAAAAACTTGAAAATTACAAGTTTAAAAACATAAAAGTTCCCCTTTGAAACCTCGTTTCTCTCAAATCTAACAAGTTAAAAATCCTAGACAACGTCCTGGGTTTCTAAAGAGTAGTCCTGGAGAAAATGACTTGCAATGTGTTTTTCTTAGCAAATTAATTCTTCTAATTCCATTTCATTGTAAGTCTCCCCTTTCGGAGTCCTTCCATGCACATTAGCACAATAAATGTTCTGAGCAGCTCTGTAGTAAAGATGGTTTCGTCGTATTTTCACCCGGTTTTCCAGAGATCATCAGCCACAGCACCTGTTGTTGGTCTGTAGACACCTGCTGTTCCTCAGAAAGAACTACTTCTTGACACAAGCAAGAGGGTGTGATGGTAGGAATTTCAGACTCAGGCACTAGTGGAGAGTGAATCAAAATGTTGTTCTTCAATCTTTCTCTAGCTCTAAATCCTTCACTGGATTCCCAACACGTTTAAAACAAAGTCAGAACATCTCAAGGAAGTACACGCAAGCCCTCTCGATGCAGCCCTATCTAATCTCATAGCTAAACGTTTCTCTTTCACCTCCAGGGGAGCCTGGGGCTGGAGGTGAAGTGAAACCCCCAGTGTGTGCACTGTTTGCCCATGTGACCATACCCTCTGGTCTCCATATCTTCACGTCTCAAGTTCCTTGACAGACCACCTTTCTCTTCATTGCCTTAACCGTGCTCAGACTAAGCTTCAGTTCAGATATTACTTCCCCAAAGATGTCCAGGGGTAGGGGAAGGTTTCTAGACTCTCTCTTAGCATCTGCTCCAACCTTAACCATAGCCCCTATCACCCTGTACAATGGATTTCTCTGATTTGCCTTTCATTCCCATTAGATATGATTTCCTTGAAGACACGATCTGCATCATTTCTCTGTCACCTCATAGGATGACATATTTGCTCAAAATTACGTGTGGAATAGAAAGAGGGGAAAGGTGATACTAAAGAGAATATGTATAGAGTTAAATATTTATTGTTTGCAGATCCTATAACAAGAGATACTTCTGAGGGAAATACTGTAGTTAAAAATTCACAAAGTACAAAGGACTGGTATTTGGTTATTTCCAGAAAACAATATTTGTGAGAGATGAAGATGGGGAGGAAGTGGTCACTACATTTCTGAAGGGGAAGGACACAGTGGTGTGGGCCTTCTGATGGAGAGGGTAAAGGTTAATAAAATGGAAGGCTGTGGCTTACGGAGATAAAGTTGGCACAGTCTGCCATTTTCCCAAATTCTCAAGCTATCTAGATTCAAAAAGCCACTAGCAGAAGTATCAAAAGGGGGGCGCCTGGGTGGCACAGCGGTTAAGCATCTGCCTTCGGCTCAGGGCGTGATCCTGGCGTTATGGGACTGAGTCCCACATCAGGCTCCTCCACTATGAGCCTGCTTCTTCCTCTCCCACTCCCCCTGCTTGTGTTCCCTCTCTCGCTGGCTGTCTCTATCTCTGTCAAATAAATAAATAAAATCTTAAAAAAAAAAAAAAAGAAGTATCAAAAGGATATTTGGATTTAAGGGAGAAGGGGAGAAAAGTGAGTTACATAAGTTTCTCTCTTCCATTCTTTCGTATGGACAAGTACTTTTTAAATTTTTTGTCTCATGCACAAAGCTCTGCAAAGGCTATTCCAAGGAAACTCGCCTATGCTCTTCATTAGTCACCTTCCCGCTCCTGGGCCCAGGCCCTCCTGTACAGCAGTGCTGGAGACAGCACTCTGCACTAGAGAGGTTGTGTCACAATCTTGCAAGTGGAGTTTTTGTTTCATTATGAATTTGCATTCTCTATCTACACAAACACCTCAATTTACTTCCCTTTTCAACAAATTACTTAATGCCAATTCATTTCTTTTAAGGCAGGTATTTTGCATTTCATACGGAGCAATTAAGTAACATTTTCAGGGCAGATCACCTTTTCCTTCCTTTCCAGGGACTGTGTCTTCATGGGTTCTTATTATCTTTTTAAAAAATTACAAATGGAGCACCATCAGGGAGTGACCATTCAATCCATTTTCCCGTTCCCACTAGTGCGGCATTTGTCATTTTCCCCCTCATGGCTGCCAACAAGCTTTCAGTTTACTGAGTTCCATCAAAACCCTCCAGGTGTTTTGGGCTTTTGCTTTCTCTTTTACAGATTGGTTTTATTTACATTAGTTCCAAATGTGACAAAAAGCAAACAAACAATTATGCACATGGTCCAGACGTGGCTCCTCTTGTAACTCCAATGAAAGAGGCCCAACAATGTCACCCAGCCCCTGCTCTCTCCGCAGGCTCGATGGAATTCACTAGCACTACACTGGGAGCTTGCCAACCTGGCTGATGAGCCCTAATTGCAGGAATGCTGCTCACTGCCAGCAATTACGCAGGCGTAGTTAAATTAGATGCATTCGCTCTGTCTAGGTCATAATGGCACTTTTTCTATTGCTGTATAAAGCTGTAGCCAAGATCTCAGAAATTATGTTCCTTGGTTGAGGAAGGTAATAAATACTTCCAGTGAATTAAACAGTAACTATTCTTTCCGGGGTTAGCCTTAAACAAAATTGTGAGGAGGCACATCTTAGTCCTTTGCTTTTCTAGCCTCACCAATTTATCTGTGCCATACTCTGATCCCCTCTGGCCTGTCTTTATATATTCCATATCCCCAGCCAGGAACAGCAAATAGATTTTTATCTAATGTGTCAACTTTGAGAGCAATTTTTTGGAAGTTGGTTGAAAATATCTGGAGGTTGCTTAATGGGTTTCAGTGGGAAAAGTGAAAGGATCAATTAGCAATGTTTGGTATGGCCTGTGACATCTCTATTTTATAGACATCTCCTCCAACTTCACATGGAGAAGAGATTCTCCAAAAGCCCCTTTTTGATGATTTTAAGGTAATATGTTGAGATGGTGGTTGGTTCTCAGACACTGAGGATGCGGCCAATAGCAGAGATTTGCTTAACATCTATTCCAGTTTCCTTTTCATGACTCTTCCTGTACATCAGAGGCTATAGGCATAAAAATCACACTTCCTAGATTACGTTGCATGGAAGGTTCTAGATCCCACTAGGTTCTGCTAGTTAGATTCACTATTCTGAAACTTGATTTTCAGAACCGACTTACATGGGAACAAAGGTAGTGCTCCAGTGCTCAAGAAAGCCATATTGGCTTGAGTAGACAGTACCTGACAAGAGGTTACCCTGAATCCCACATTTAGAAGCAGTTTACTGATCCCCTGATCACAGCTAAGGTTTTAAGTTTCCCCAGTTTCTTCTTTGTGGCCAGGGAAACAGTTCCTTGGGCAAACCAGTTCTACGGTGTTGAGGGGAGTCAGTCGTAGAGGCCACTCTGGAGCTTGCCCTTAAAGGCTTTCAACCCCTTCCATGAGTACTTAATTGAATCCTCAATAGTTAGAATGGTTTCTGTTATCTACAAATGTCCCTGGACTGATACAGACATATTATATCATTACGAAAACAAGACCACAAGACACACAGTGGAACTATGGCATTCTGCCAGGCTTACCTTTGGCCTAATCTTGTTTTCAGAGCTTAGAACCCCTGATAGTAGTGCCTCACACCTGACAAAAATCTGTCGCTCGTGGCTCAATTTCAATTTCACCTTTTCTATGAAATTTCCCCACTAAACTCCACCGCCATCAACTATCATCTCCAAGCAAAATGAGACTTTCCCTATTCACATGACATAACATGTTGATTATATTTTGAGCACTTTTCCTCCAATCATATATACTCTTTAACCTAAAACTGGTGAGGGTGTGGAATCCTCAAAAGCTTGGTTACAAAGATACACTTTAGTGTCTGTGTGAGTTTTCTGTGGGTTCATCCAAGTTCCTCTGTACAAGCACCAATCTGAGCACAGTTGCTATAATCCAGTATCTATCCAATAATGCTGGTTCACTTGAATTGAAATAATCAAAACCAGTTAATCCTAAATTAAAATGCATAATGTATTGCTGTTAGCCTATAACAGCTTATAATAATCTATTATAACATAATAGAAATTAATCTCTAATGATGGAAGTTTGGCTTTAGTCTAATTGGAGGAGATATTTTTTAATGTGGATCTGTGTGGGCTGGTGTGAAAGAATAGATGGTTGGAGGAGAGAAAAGGGTAAAGCAACTATCCTCGAGCATTTCAAATTCATTTAAATCTGCAGCTGCCACCTTTATTGCCTCCAAATCCTGGTTCTTTGGGTACTGCTTCTATAGGGTTGGTCTCTTTTTATTAGATCATATCCCCAGAGCCAATATAGAGTGCTTATGAATCCAGGCTGTGTAGCTAATGTGCCCAGTTTCAGATCCCACCACTACCATGTGCTACCGTGTGGGACCTTGCACGGTTCTCGAAGCATTCTTTGTTCCAGGTGACTTGTGTGTAAAATGATAATAACCTTACGTATATACATGTCAAAAAGAGTGCCAGAAAGCATGACATCTATGTTAGCGATTATTACTATTTGTCAAATGATGGAGATGAAAGCATTAACCTCAATTCACATAGTTTTAAGAAATTCAAGGTACATATTGGTAATCTGAAATATAATGAGCTAGAATGCTGACTAGTCTAATGTTCACAGGTCCCTTTTGACCTTGAACCTATAAGTTAAACTTTATTAGCTCCATTTTGTAACAAACAGGAAAAAAGTAATATGTGAACAAGTCTCTCCATCTAGACTACCTAGAAGGTCCTCTTTTCATAGGTGACTTTCCGGATCAAATGTCTTTAGGGAAGGTGAGCTGCCATCCTCTGGCCTTAAGGAAAGTAAAATTAGCTTCCTAGCCCAGTGGCCGGCCATCAAAACATCATGCTGTAAGCCTTAAACTTATGGTGATGCATGTCAATTGTTTCTAAATAAGACTGGGGGAAAAAAAGATGTTTGTTGATTGAACAGATGAATAAACATCCTGCCAAATAATCACAAATAAATGAATAAATTAATTAAAATGCAATGTTCTAAAACTATGCTTCCCAAGAATTTGTCTCAAAGGGTTTCTTGAGAGAACTAAAAAATGGGGCTAGTGCAGAAAACATTGAATGATTGGGTGCTGGCTGTTTTTAAAGTTTACATATTGAGCATCTGCAAAAGAGGAAAAGATTATAAATCTAAAAGTTTGCCAAGAACTGCTATAGAATTCCAAGAATTCCCCTTCCCCACTCCTATTCTGTGTAGCCAAGAGATGCCTCCTCCTGATGTCTTGATATTAATTTTACCCAGTAGTGATGCAGGCAAAAAGCCAACTTTGTTCACACTAATGAAATTGATTGATAAATTCAGACTATCAGTTTCTTGCAGTGTCAGATCTGCCAGCCTGGGGGCAGTAATGGAGTATTTGCACCCAAAAGGGAAGTAAATAATGGAGTCTAGTTTAAATCTGACGGCAGTATGGGACACACTTCCAGACCAAACCACTAAATGGAAAGCCACCTGTTCTGAGAGGCCAGATACAGATCTTGCCCCTTTTCAAACTCCTTGCTCAAGGGGATGACCACAGGTTGTCCAGAACTCGCACAGAGCTGCTTCTCAGCTGAGGGCCATTTGTGTGTGTTTTTCCAATTGGCAATTCAAAAGGTCAGAAAAAGATTGGATCAACTTAAACTTTACAGCAGCAAGATTGCAATGGGTTCTTTGTGTCTGCCTTTATTATTATCTCAGTGGTTGCAAATGCCCCTCTGCGTTCACCTGCCCTTGGAAGGATGAGAGGAATAATGCAGTCTTTAATTTCGGATCTTGCTTTAAGTCTATCCTGCTGTGATTCTTTTTCCCGGGGAAAAAGGCCATTTGACGATTTTTGGCATTGCCTAAACAGTATAGTGCTGATGTTTTTGATGTTAAAATAGACCTCACCCTGCTACTCCTACTCCAGCTTCGTACACCTAGTTTCTATCACCATCTTGCTCTTAATAGTTTACATCATCCATAAAAATGAAGGGCTGCTGATTTGCAAATCACTTAAAAAAAAGACTCTGCAAAATTGAACTAAATATTTGTTAAAATGTTTCTTTGTGTGTGTGACATTTTAAATATATATATATATATAGGTTTCTTTGTTGTTGTTGTTTTTTTTTTTTTTTTTTTGTCTGCACCAACAGAACAGAAATGTCTAGAGGCCAGTTTTATGCAAAGTGCCTTGAGATGTTCTGTTGGATTCTGGATCCGAATTATAAGGTGAAGGAGGAACATGGTGAACAGTAAAAGCCTTGGCTTGTCTTCAGGGTGTGGAAGAGGACAGCATGAATTCACAGCTCGTGCTCAGGTTCAGGGCTGTTCTGCCATCTTCAGTGGAACTTAGCTGGAACATATGAGCAAGCCACATCTTAAATCAATTTATCCTTGCAGCTTGTTTATCATTTTGCTTGCACGTGAGTTTATTTGTTTTCACCAAAAATCAGAGAAAGAACTAACATCCTCTGCTTAATCTGCAATATGATGTTATGGAAAAAAAAGTTTATTTTTTCCATTTAATTACTTCTTTACATACATTTACAGTAATTAGACATCAGATGCAGTAGCTAAAGCAATTACTATATGTCATTTCAGAGAATTACAGTATAAACATACAGTAAATACTCAATAATCCATGACAAGCTACTTAAAAAGTAGTAAGGAAATTTAATTTAAAATGTGGGAGCTGAGATGCGTGATGTACTTCTGAATGAAATGCCCGCAATTATAAAAGAGAGATTCCAGCTTTGAAAATCCACCACTATTAATTTACTACTTTTCACAAGGTGGGTCACTGGCCATCTCCCTTCAAAATTAACATTAACAATGCATGATAAAGAGCCTCTTATAAAATGGAAGCCTCTTCTCTCCCTTCTTCTCTCTCTTTCCCTTCTTTCTTCTTCTCTTCCTTGCCCTCTCCTCCCTTCTTTCACAGACACACACACACACACACTGAAAACTCAGGCGACACTTAACGCCCACTAACTTGACAGCATAAAAATTCAATTTGTAAATAACATCACAGTGACTACCTTACATTCACTTTTAAAAGTTTTTTCCTCCTATTACAACACACTATAATAAAATGCATAGGGAATCTGAAACTCATCGGAGCTGAGTTCAAATCTCAGCTCATTTACTGAAGAGCCTTGGGCAAGGTTCTCGACTCCTCTGAGTCTCAGCTAGCTTATCCCTAAAGCAGAGATGCAACAATTTGTCAGAGAGTTTTCCATGTAAGTTGTCCCACATAAGGTGAGTAAAGTATCTGTCTGGGGATCTGGGGTGAAGTAGGCATTGAATAAATGGCTGCTAGTCTTATGTCATCCATTTATTTATCTACATGCATTTAATCAGTCTGGGACATTGACTCTTTTCTATTTAGATTTTGCACCCTTCATAACTTCTTAGAATGATCACTTCGATGTATTTATCAACCGCTATGTGATGTAAATTTTTCTTCCATTTATTAAAAAAAATTTAAGGTGGTATGCTCCCCCAACAGATACCAAAAGCTGAAGACTAACTCTGTCTTCACCATTTTATATTTACTTATGGTTTTATAAATTCTTAATTATCCTTAACAGTCTCTCAGGATTGCAGATTCTCTCCCTGCCTCCCACTGCCCCAGTTGGACCTCCTTCTCCAGTGGGTTATAATGAAAAGAGTATAAAAGAGAGAGAGAAGCACAGACCTGGGAATGAAGTCTGGATTTACCACTAAGACCCGTGATATTCTGGAAAGATGAAAGCAGCCTTGCTTTTAAAAAATGGGACACTAATACCTACTTCATAAGTTTGTTATGAGGATCAAATGGGACAACATCATTCTTCATTCATCATATTTTTAGTGAATGTCATACTGCCTTCTTCTGCCCACTGGGGAGACTGGCGTGTGGAAGTTAATTCATAATTTAGAAGTTTTGAGTTCCTCCATTCTTATGCACAAATTTTGCCTACTCCCCAATCAGCTTTTCCCAAAATATGTTCCACTAAATAGTTGTTACAGGAAATGCTCTGTCAAACAAGGGTTCCACAGTCAACATGTTTGAGGAATGTTACTTAATTCATTGCTTTCTTGTTTATTTCTGGTATAAGTTGGCATATAAAGGCTTCAAAAGACTAGTAATAGTTAAGCAGGACTGCTGGGGCTTAGGATATATGCATTTTTATTTGGCTCATGAACAAATTACCCTCCAAATCTGCTATAGTAATTGACACTGCCACCAAAAGTATAATATGATCTTATGACAATGTGGAATATACTGATATCACAATCTCTCTTCTTAATCCCTGATTTTACAGATGAATAAAACTGAGTACTAGAGATGGAACTATTCATAAGACATAATTTACAAATGCATTCAAATAAATCCCCTAATGAACTTGTGAGAACAAGTTTCTACAGTTGGAAATATCAGTTGAGATCCTCCTGAATCTTAATCATGATGTCAGATATTTATTTATACTTAATCTTTTCAGAATTCCTCTCACACTGTCACTAATGCATTTCAATATTGAAAAGCTGACTCAGAGAAATTAAGACAGATGTTGGGTGTCACAGAGCAACAAGTGGTGCTCTTCCATCCTCAGGCCCCCTCTACCGTGGTCTGCCTGAATCTGATGAGACATTTTTGGCGCACACTCCGTTGAACCTTGCAACTATAGCAGGTAAATCAGAATGAGACTACAGGTTACATTTATTAATATAAATATTTGATTCTACTATAATGTGTCAAATCACTCAAGGGAAATATTACCCCTATACATTTATGAGGAATAAAGGTAATGAGAAAATTGGTTCTTTAGTCTTTATTTCCTATCATTTATAAGAGCTCCTGTCTATCAGGGAAACTTCAGCCAACTGAAAAAGCTAATATCTATTTCAGAGAAAGAGCAGGGAATTCCAACAGAGGCAGACAATCTCATCAGAGTCAAGCGGATATAATCTTTGATTGCCAGGGCACTGCTCGGTTCACTAGGACTCACATCATGACTATGTCTGACTTCCCAGCCTCCTGATAATTGTCTCTGGACCCATCCATCCTGGTAAATGCACTGCATATGACACTCCCCCTGCCCCTTTCTTTTATCAGAAGTTCTGTAGGTCTCATTTTTTCAGGTACAGCTGTTCAAAAATGGTTGAGTTCTTTCAAACTGATCAAAAATAGTGACAGAAATAAGATAGCTCTCAAAGCTTCTTCACTCTCTTTCCCAGGAGCTGATACAGAATCACTACCTCCAACACAGTTTCCAAGCTGGGTCCTGTTCCGTTACGTGTGTACTGAGTAATGGATTTTCTACCATTTCCCTTAGGACAGTACTTCTGAATCCAGTTCCCCCTGTCAGAACATTTTTACCCACATTTTATCAGGGTTCTCTCTCCCCCTCACGTTTTAGCATTCCATCCCATAATTTGTGGTCCTGGTCCTGTCCTCTCTGCCAGGCTAAATAATCACTATCTCCTCAGCTTCTCTCTTTGTTTCCCTGCCACTGCTTCCTTTTGTTGTTCATTTTATCTTGTATTTTCATGGCTGGTGATTTTATTTCACTTTTGTAGTAACGTGAGCCCACCAATCCCTTCATTTGCATACTTCCCAAATATATAAAAGATGTTTAAATTCTAGAATCCCATGATTTGGATTTGTTTAAAGAGCAGCTTTAGAAATAAAGCAATTGCATTCTTTAAATTATGGAAAGAAAGATGAGCATTATGAATTTTTTTTTAAAAGGAGAAGAAAAGGAAAAAACATAGGCCCATCTTTACTACTTTCAAATGCAAAACCATTACAAGTACAGGTATGCTCTCCCCCAGAATGAATACAGAGAAAAGCCTATTCCTCCAGGAAAGATTTGGAAATACTTTTTAAGCTTACTGAGGTCTTGTGGAGAATTATGATTACAACAAACCTGGGAAATGATTGTTGTTACAGAATGCCTGCAAAAGGGTTTATTTTATGCCAAAGAGCTTAGCTTATTTGGAATTAAATCAAAAGAGCCTTTGTGTCTCTGAGGTTGAGCAGTTCATTGTTTTCTTTTGGCAAAGCATGACAAGGTTGAGCCGTCTTGGTCTCTAGCTCCTTCACCCCTCATCCCAGTAGAGAGCATGTCAGGTTATATTGTGTAAACAGACATGTTGGCAATTGGCTATATTTGAGGATTGAAAGTATTTTGTGACTACCATGGGACACCCAGAGCAATACTCTGGTTAGTCCTTTTTAAGTTGTAGGTAAATTTGCTGCCCCTTGAAAAATTATTATTATTATTATTATTATTATTATTATTATTGTCAACACTAAAGTGTAAAAGAGAACCTAAATGCATACTTTTCTCCTTCACATTTTCTAATAAACTTTGACAATTCACACAGTGCAAAAAAAAAAAAAGTACAGATTTCTCATAAGACAATATTATCTCATTACATTTTGGTGAGCAGTAATTTGAAGATTTTAGGGCTTCTAATTATCAAAGTTCACTCAAATTCAGGATATATATAATCCAATGTGGCATAATAGCAAAATATATCCTAGTAAGGTTTGAATATTACTCAACCAACCCCATAAGAATCAAATGAAGTATATGGAATATTCAGGTATGATTCTTTAGCCAGTATTCTAATTCTTTTCTTTTTCTTCTTCTCTCCTCCCTACTCTTCCTCCTCCTTCTCAGCCTCTTCTTCTTTTTCAGACCAGAAAATAATTTGATTTTAAACTTTGTATTAAAAATTATATGCAAATCCTCGGATACATCACTGTTCTCTTCACCCAAAGTCATCATGATTAAAAATAACATATTAAATCCAGAACACCTAACTTTCAAAAACAAAATGAAATATTTGATCAAACAGAAATCCTGGGCCCTGACTTAAGGAAACGTTTTCTTAAATAACAAATTCATGACTGAACAGTCCTTGCCCATCTTGTACTTCATTTTATTATCTAACAACTAGTGGCAAATTTACTTTAATAACTACTTGGTAGGGTAACCAAAAGGATCAAGGCCATAATAAAAGGAAAACACTTCTAAATTACTAAGTGATAGGTGGTAGATATTGGGGTGATTTTATATTCACATAGACTTTGTAATACTTTCCAAATTCTCCTAATTTTATATTGGGGGAAAAAAAGTCATACACTATAAACTGTAAGGTGCTGTGCAGCTGCATTATTAATTAGGATAGCATTATTTGGTGGAGGTGGAAGTTCTTGGACGCAATTAAAAGAAGAATGAGAATATGAAATTATATAATAGTAATAATGTAAACACGGGGAATAACTGACATCAAAAGTGAAAGAGTTCAACCGTAAAGAAATGTCTGAGAAAGTTCTCAATTCTTGGAAAGTGTAGTTTTACTCTAAAATTAATTTATTCTCATTTCAGAAAGTTGGGTTTCTATATAAGAAAATCATAGCAACCTTCACATTCCATTACTTATGGCACTGTAAAATACACTACATACAGTTCTGGTTCCTCTTCCCCATGGGGATCAGTTTGGAGAGACGAAGAATAATCCAGCATGGCCCAAGGGCGCAAAGCATTTTAACCGAGCATCTCAGTTTTCTCAGAACAGCCTAGGTTTTCACCACTGAATCATTAACACCCATCTGCTTTGAAAAATATTATAATTGGTCTAATTTAAACACATCACCTTGGATTTCTTCATTCTTTGCCCCAAGAGGAAAAACATGTGAAGTATGTGCAGGGTTGAAAACCTAAAAATTTGTCCAAATGTTCCACTAGAAGAAACACTGCCTGCAGGGCTCACAAATGTATTCAAGTGTTAGTAAAAAGTCCCAACATTCTGAGTGTAAAGCAGAGAGGACTGACCAAACTGTTCCTTCCCAACTTAGATTTAAAATTTCCAAGAAAATTTGTATATAATTTGGTTTCAAAGTTGACTTGTAGTCAACCTTTAGTAGTTGTGTGTGTAAAACACACAAAAAAGTAATTCTTACAAATTCACACTTAGTTGAAATGAAGTTATAAAAGTCACATGCTTATAGTTAACACTTTCTCTAAAATATTTTATGCTTTCTTTCAAGCAAGTGTGTGTGTGTGTGTGTGTGTGTGTGTGTGTGTGTTTCTTTAATTCCATTTTTTTCTTTAAGTCAAGAGACTGGATATATGTTCTGGCAATCTTGAGGCATGAATTCTAATTCTAATTATTATGTCAAAGTTACTCTTTCTCTGAGTAAATCAGAGCTCTAATTTCAGGCAGAGAAAAATATATTCAATATTGTCAATCAATCAAACAAAATACTGCTCTTAGCACTTACCAGCTAAACTCTAATGTCTTGTAGAGCTTATACAGCAGTTTCCAAAAGAATATTATCACTTTGGTCTCTCCTTTCTTGTTCAATCACATTTTTGAAAACTGTAAATCTCTGCTGGTAATTAGTGTAATTCTACCCTACACATTCTTTAACAACAACAACAACAACAACAAAGGTACAAGTATTATTTCATGAGTAATCACTTTTCTGTGAAAAATCTCTGGCTTTTCTGAATAAGACATTCATAGATCTACCTAATCACAAACTGTATAGTGCTCTTTTTTTTTTTTTTTTAAGATTTTATTTATTTATTTGACAGAGAGAGACAGCCAGCGAGAGAGGGAACACAAGCAGGGGGAGTGGGAGAGGAAGAAGCAGGCTCCCAGCAGAGCAGCCTGATGTGGAGCTCGATCCCAGAACGCCATGATCACACCCTGAGCCGAAGGCAGACACTTAACGACTGAGCTACCCAAGCGCCCCTATGTGTTCTTGACAGTTAAGGACATTTTAATGTCTTCTCCCAAGAGAAGATTCATGCAATTAATTTCTTCCATATGATTCATTTTTAAAACATAGAAAGAGATGATATTAATTTCTGAATTATTTCACTGGGTGTTTTCTCATTTCCCCCCTAAAAAAATAAAATTAAACAAGAAAAGTATAGCCACGCACATAAGCTCCATTACCAAAAGAAGAAATTATATCTTACTTGTATAAAGACTTTAGGAGCACCTAACACAATTTATTTCTATTTGCTATAAATAAAGACAGAAAATTCAGATGTATAATTTCTGACTTATAGAATATTCTTAAAGAGCAATGAAGTAGCTACTTTCTCATTCTTTATATGATTTTATTTGTATATAAATGTACATAAACACAGCATTTGTAAACACATTTTTAGGCTTTGATTACAGACACTAAATATAAATTTTGGCAAGAGTAGTGAGTATACGAGTGTCTTCTAGACTTACGGGAGTGTAACTTAATCTGCCTGTGTCAAAATCATTGAAGTGCTAGCAAAAAAATGCAAATTAATGACTCCATTCCAGATCAAATGAACCAGAATTCCTGAAAGTACAATCAGAGAGTCTTCATTTTTTACAAGTTTCTTGATTTTTATGCCTACATCAACTTGAAGAATATTGGTAAGTGGATTTGCTGTTGATCAGGACTCAAGAAAAATATGGACTTTTTATTTCCTACAGAATTATAAGCCTGTGGTCCCACTTTTTCTTCCACTCCAACCACTTCATGAATTTATAATTAAAAATCTTCTTACATCTTCCTCATCAAATACATGACTTTAAAAAAAATTTTTTGGCCAACTAAATTTTAGCAAGTACTTGTAAAAACAAACTGAAAACTGGCCAAATTTTTCCATTTGGAGGAATTTATTTCATATAAATATTGAGGAAAAACCAGCTCAGATTATATCTAATCAAATAAAAAGCTATTTAAGTGCAAGAGGCTAAGTTATAATTGCTCTGGGAGCAGTGATGTTGAGTTTTCTCACTTTTTAGATTTATGTTCTAAGCTATAATGCTGAGTTAACAATTTTGCTTTGGGATGAATACATAAACACCTGTAAGATGAGGGTTTTTCAACCTTCCTGAGGATCATATTAGAAATGAATTGAAGCTTAGAGTGCAATTATAACATTAAGTCCCAAGCCACTGTATAGTCAGAAACTTTTAGAAAAGATTGTCGATTTGTGCTGTGGGCTCTGAGCCAAATTTCTGTAGGAGACTCAGAAAGTCTGTATTGCCCATCCTGTTTGAAGGTAACAATGCTGACAAGGCCTATTTTCCAGAGCCAATTTGTCAACATCAGAGACACTGGATTGCTCACATTGATTAGTATGTAAGGTGTTGGTGTTTTGTTCTATGCTTCTATGAATATCCTAAAGCATAAGGAAGACACCTAACAACAGTTATCTGGTGTGTGTATGTGTGTGTGTGTGTGTGTGTGTGTGTGTGTGTGTTGCACCAAAATCTTTAAGATCAGCAGGCGAGTAATTGTGCAATATCTTCCAAGAGACTCAGAATTTATCTATAAGGCACTTGGGAACTTTTTCAACTGAACGGGTTTCTTTCTATTTACAAGAGAGAGCTTACAAAAGCTTCTCTGACTTGAGAGTTTGTCCACTACTAGAAACTCATTATTCCCCAAAACTAGTTATTGATATTTAAGTGTCCTTCAGTCTCCCTATTTCTGAATCAATCAAAAGCAACTCCATTATGTACATATTAGCAAAAATAAAAGTTATACTAAAATTATCCAAACAAGCAGAGAAATTCTCAATTAAATTCCAAACACTTACTGAATAATTGTTATTTACCCAGTGCAATTTGGAATTCAAAATTTATACAATCAAGTTGTTGTCTTCAAGCACCAGTAATTAAATCTGGGGAGGAAGCCTGAAAAGGCATGCTTCTTAGAGTGTGTAGTGGGAAGACAGGGACTGATTCTCCAATAACAATTTGACTATACTTATTTCTAAGAAAGTAAAATGAGTCATACATTCATTTCATACAAATGGTACAGATAGGATGGTAAGGTTTTTAAGAAAGAACTTGAAAGCCAGACTGATTGGATTCAAATCACTTACTAGGCTCATGACCTTAATATTTTACTTAAGTTACTTGATTTTTCTCTGCCTTGTTTCAACCTCTATAATATGGTCTAATAAGAGTGCCCCTTCTTAGAGTCATTACAGAATTAAATAAGATGGAATTATAAATATTAATGACATATAGATACCTGAATATAACTACTTAGAAAACTTAGAGCACTGAGAATATAATTGTGTGTGTGTGTGTGTGTATATATATATATATATATATGTTTTTTAACCTCCAGATAAGTATATATATTTATATATTTATATTTATGTGCATATATTTATGTATATATAATATATACTGTGTGTATGTATATATATGTGTGTATACAAACATATATATATATATATGTTTTTTAACCTAAAGATAAGCATAGAAAGAGCTTGTGAGCTAGTATGAAATTGGATTCAGTAAATGTCCATTTGTGATCATTCACTGTGATAACAATTCTTGGCTTCTCAAAGCTCTTTCTATGGAATATCAATCCAAATTAATTAGTAGAACCTGTCATTAAGTTCACCCATTACCTGAGTTTTCAACATTACTAGTAGACTCTGATCATCTTAGGCCAGATAATAGAGATTAACCACAGTCTAAAAATTACATAGAGCTGCATTTGAAGAAGCAAAAGAAGCACTTAAGATATTGTCTCATTTTTCCAAAGTCTTTTCAGGAATTCTTTAGTCCTTTGAGCACTTATCAAACATTATTCATAAATTTACTTTTGTTTTATAAGAACCTTTATATATAATTTTACTTTTTTAAATGTTTTTTTATTATATTATGTTAGTCACCGTACAGTACATCCCTGGTTTCTGATGTAAAGTTCGATGATTCATTAGTTGCGTATAACACCCAGTGCACCATCCAATACGTGCCCTCCTTACTACCCATCACCAACCTATCCCATTCCCCCACCCTCCTCCCCTCTGAAGCCCTCAATTTGTTTCTCAGAGTCCATAGTCTCTCATGCTTCATTTACTTTTTGAGATAAAGGTCCTACTCTTTCATCACTAACAACTCAACAATACGAAAAAGATTGAAGTTCTTGGTTTCTTACCTGAATTTTATTTCAGTAGTAGTTATTTATCAAGAAATGTTAGTTTGAATGTTGTATTAAACTATATATCTGTATCAGGGCTTTCTTGTTGGAAAGCATTACAATACACAATAGAACCTGGCTAAGGAGAATAGACACACAGAGAGGATTTACTGCCTCGTGTATTTAGAAAGCACAGTGGCTGGGAAGGCTTCAGGTGAAGTTTTATTCAGGGGCTTCAGACAATGTTGGCAGGACTCTGTTTCTCTCCTGACTAAACCCTGCTCCTCATCACTTGTTTCTTTCATTCCCTTAGAGTCTCTCCCTTTATGGTTATAAGAAAACCATCATCATCTCCTCAGGCTATATCCTTTGGGATTCCAAAAATAAATAGAAAATATAATACATCCAACATTAAAAAAAAAAAAAGTTCAGATTCTTGGCCCAAGCAATCTCCACAGAAGTTCTAATTTACAGGCTTCATTCACCAGCCCATACCTGAACCAAGTGTTGTGGAGAAGGAAATTGAACACTGATGACTGTAGCCCTGTATGATGTCATCGACTCATGCATCAGATAATATTGTCCCACCTCAACCACATGAACAAGCTGGGGGAGATGTGGATCCCTCAGTGAACACTGAGGTTATTTTAAGAAGGAAAAATTTATGAAAGAAAATTGGACCTCTTACATTGGGAAGCAAAGATCCATTTTTAATAGAGTATAGAATAAGAGGAAACCAAAGTCACAATTCCTTCCATCCAGTTTACAATTGCTTTGTAATTTTATTTAATTTACTAAACAAGAATAGAATACCTACTAAATTTAACATTGAAATCAATGTTGAGAAAAATCTGAAAAGAAATAAAATATAATTCTGTCCTTAATTAATTCAGGACTCAAGAAGGGAAATGTGAATATATTATATATAATATTCCATATATTAGTAGCACATATATATGTATTCAAGGATAGCCAGGTATTCATGAATTTAACACAATGATTCTCAAACTATCTGTTTTGAAGAACCAGCTATTGTCCTGCATTCCACTGCAGAATAATACTTTTATAAAATGTAATGAAATTAATTACTAGGGAAAAAAGGATCACAGACTTAGAGACAAAAATCCTATTGCTATTAAACTTTCAAAATGCTCCCTGTTAATTTTATATTTATTCTACACTTGGCATTCACAGACTGGCTCCTGCATGCAGATCACACTTTGCAAAGCACCAGTTTATAAATACGGATTGAATTCACATTGTTTATTAACAATGCTAAGTATTAAGATTATGGTGCAAGGGGGTGAAGATTGTGAGGGAATACTCAAATAATAGATATTTAGGTCTCTGTCTTAGAGAGAATCTTTAAGGGGTCTCTTTAAAAGGGATCTCTTAAAAAGTCTATTTGGAAAAAGAAAATGACAACAACAACAACAAAACTGCTAATTCTTTACCACGTGATTATCAGGAGTCTGTAACTTTTTTAAGATAAAGAGCCAGATAATGAGTATTTTAGGCTCTGAAGGCCATATGGTCCCTGTCACAACTATTCAACTTGCCAATACCTGGACTAGGTCTTCAGTTGTAGGAGACAGAAGACCCAACACAAACTGGTGTAAATAAAACTAGGAATTTATCGGGGCGCCTGGGTGGCACAGTCGTTAAGCGTCTGCCTTCGGCTCAGGGCGTGATCCCGGCGTTATGGGATCGAGCCCCACATCAGGCTCCTCTGCTATGAGCCTGCTTCTTCCTCTCCCACTCCCCCTACTTGTGTTCCCTCTCTCGCTGGCTGTCTCTATCTCTGTCAAATAAATGAAATAAAATCTTAAAAAAAAAAAAAGTTAAAAAAAAAACCAACTAGGAATTTATTGACTCTGCTAATTAAAAATCCAGAGACAAGCTTCAAGTGAAGCTTGATCCAGGGCTCAAACTCTGTTATCCGGATGAGTTTTCTATTATATCTCAGCTCTGTCTTCTACATCATTTTTACTCTTAGGCAGAGGACCCAGGTAGGTTCCAGGCTCATGTCATTCCTACTGCCACAATATCAATAGATGGAGAGAATTCCTCCCTAAAAATAGAAGTCTTGCTGCATTTTGTTAACTTTAATTACGCCACATAATTACCCCTGAACTGATCACTGTGTCCAGGGCAAATTACACATTCATTAAACAGATCTCAATCTCTTCCTCACACCCAACCAGAGGACGAAATCATCTATATCTGATCACACAAATCTGAAAGTCAGGCGGGGGTTAAGTCCCCAGAAAAAAATTAGGGTATTTCTGTCAAAATTAAGGTGAATGGATAGTGGAGACCAAAAAGAAGGAATGACTGTAAAAGGAAATAAAAATCACAAAAACAGAGACGTCACAAGATTGGACTAAGTCAGTATTGTCAGTGTATGCTTTCAGGTATAAGAAACTGACCACCACACGGTGAGATGCCCACCTTGGCTATCTGCAGAAAGCTGTAACTGAAACCAAAAAAAAAAAAGGGGGGGGGGTGAGATGTGGATGGGTAGTGAAGATTGAGGAAAACATTCTCATGTAGGAAGCATAAACAATAGAAGGACACATGGCATTCTATTGACCGTGCTTAGCCTGGTGAAGAGAAACACACATTTTGGTATCATGTCTGGATTTAATTCTTAGTTCTTGCGATTAAGAGATAAACTTGGACAAAGTGCTTCATTTTTTTCTGAGTTTCAGTTCCTTTCCTTAAAATGGACACACTTAATTCATGAGGCTACATGAGAATTAAGTACACATTAAGTACTCCAAAAGTTGTGACTATTCTTTGTATGATCACACAGGTCTGGTTAAAACTATGGTTTCACTGCACAGGAGTCAAGGAAAATACCCCTGAGAAGGAAGCTTCAATTGAAAATAAGAGCAGAGCCTTGAAAAGGAAATAAATTTTATTCTACTGTAATATAGATATGAGTAGCAAGAAAAGATTTTTGAACTAGAAAGTGACATAATGCAATTGATATTTTAGGAAGGCTTTCTGGCAATGAAAAATCTACGAAGAATTGAGCAAGAAAGACGCTGGACAAAGATAGTTCTGTTCAGGGAACTCCACGATCAATGTCTTTAAATGTCTATCATGAAAATACAGATATCTTTTAAAAGACTGTGCTGTATATTGTATTTGACATTTCTCAATATTCTATGCAATATAAAGACATTAATGCTGAATCCTTACATAGCGAAAGGAGCAGAAAAAGATCTTTTCTGGCAATGAGTGAGGAAAAGATTGACCTTCACCTTTTATTAGCAACAACTGGAATCTTTAAAGTGGTGTTGGTGAGAAAGGAAAAATGAGAATGGGAAATGACCGCAAAAAAGAAAAGGTTCTTAGGAATTTCCCATAAATGGCATCATGTTTCCTTTCTTTCAAATGTGGGAGTAAATATGAAGCACCAGGTTTGATAACGCAAGATTTAGAAATTTTAAGGTTAAAGGAAGCAACCATGGCATAGAAAATCATCTCCTATTATAATAATACCCCTTAAATATGTACTGGTGAGGGTTTCAACCAACCAAAAATACACTTTCATTTTCCTAAACTGGTATATACTCAGGGTTCACTGTATTTCACGCATTTATTCACATATGCTTCAATCACGAAAGGGAGGCGTTTACCAGCTTGATAAGTTCTCATCCAAGAACTTACCTGATCTTTTCTCCCTCTATTTCTTCCTCAAATTCTCTGTCCCTGGGACATTATTTGAAACACAAGATATTACAGGTCCACAGTTGTGAAAAACCCAGTTATACAGACAAACGTTCAACCTACTTATTTTTTATATGGTTTCATTTTAACCAAACCCTAAATCCTTTATGCAAATATATATGCAGTGTTCTGACCAACAAAAAAAATATATAAGCATTGTGGCTTCGTAACCACAGGTGCTGGCAGAAATCATAAATCTCATTTTATAGATTGAGCGCCTAAGAGAGGGGGAGAGAGAGAGATTAAGTGGATTGCCTAAGGTCACAAGCTAAAGCTGTCTCCTAGTAAGGTTTCTTAATTCTACCTTTTGTGCCTGCAATCATTCAATCCATTTGATGTTGGAAACTGTAGAGTCAGATTCTTTATCTCCTACAGTACATCTTCAGGCAGTATGAGATTCTGACAGGTGACAAGACTATGTTTGAAGTGATCGCTCCCTTTCTTGGATAGTGCAGGGAACTTTGAAAAAAAAAATGGAATTTCCATTTGATTCCATGGTCAAATATCCAGGAAGGACTACATGCCAAAAAGAAGGTTTATTTTAGTGTTGGAAATTTTTTTTTTAGTTTTATAAAATTGTTTCTAATCAGATCATTTAAATAACTGAAAATGCTCAGACTTGGCATGCACTATTATCAACGGGTTATACGTAAGAACTAATGTTAAAACCTCAACATGCATCTTTATATTTGAAAAAAAAAATCCTTCTATGTTCATGCGATTTTTGCCCATATTCTGATGTGCCTTATATAATGAGTGGTAGCTGATAGATGTTTTAATATAACATCAGAACAATCAATCCAGTTTTCCTTTTTTGAATATACTGTGATCTCTAGCCAAAGAGGAAGCTTTCTGTAGTCAAAGACTAAAAATGACAATAATTGTATCTCTACATGTTTGTGACCCTTTGTATTTCACAAGGCATTTTTAAATAATTTATCTTACTTGGCCTCCATAATGCCACGAGTTGCTTTCATATTATTCCCATTTTAAACAGAGACTCCCAGGCTCTTGAAGGTTAATTATCTTGTCCAAAGCTTTCCAAAGAGGTATGCTTCTCAACCAGAGAGGGAATAGTTGTTTAACCAAATCTAAAAAAGACCATCAATATGAGATCACTATCATTTTATATTTCATTTAAAAAATAATCTATTATGGGGCTGGGTGGCTCAGTCGGTTATGTGTCTGGCTCTTGATTTCAGCTCAGGTCCTGATCTCAGGGTCTTGAGACTGGCCCCATGTCAGAATCTGCGATCATCGGGGAGCCTGCTTCTCTCTCTCTCTCCCCCTCCTTCTGCCCCCCACCCAGATCATGATCTCTCTTTCTCTAAAATAAATCTTCAAAAAATAATAATTATAATGATATTATTAATTTTATAATGCATCCAATTTCAGTGATGTTAAAAATGTTTTAAAATATGTATTTAAAACAGATGGATCATGGTGAGTTTTGCCTTTCCATCACTGGAATTCTGGTCTGGACCACTAGGCTTCTCTGAAAAGTGATCTCCATGAACCATGTTTTTTTCTTATAATTTATTCACCACTAATTCCCCTGAAATCAGACACCTGTGACCCTCAGACTTCCCTTTTTAATAGTTATACAAAACAGTATTTTTTTTTTCAAATCACACACACACACGCGCACACACACACACACACACACACACACATATGGATAACTTTCAAAATTAAACCTTCAACTTTAGAATCCTTTTCTGGTCCTGTTTGTCTTGTCCTGCCCTTCTTCAACTTTCTCGAATGGTCTCTTTTCATTCCAAACTTAGTATTTCTAAAACTGAAGTCATTCTTTCTCTTAATAACAACAACAACAAGCAAACAAAAGAGCCTAGTTCCTTTCTGACTTGTAAAGTTTACAAAAAATATAACATTTCCTCACTTAAGTCTGTTCAGAATCCAGTGGATAATGTTTTCATTAAAAATAATACAACTGCTTCAGAGTGGGTTCCTAAAAAGGAATGCCAAAGGAGTCATTCTGGAAAACAAAATGTATGCATTGATTTGTACACATATATTCATTTTAAGTCCATTTTTTCCCAGAATTAGACTTCCGGATTTTTTTTTACAATATGCGAATATCATATTTAGGTGTATCAATCACATATTTGGAGAAATATGGAAAACCCAAATTCATCCCCATAAGTCCCAATTAAATGGGAATAACCACTTCTACTATAACCAAAGGTTTAGATTTGCTATATATATATATCCCTTAATTCTGTATAGTCTGTGTGTGTGTGTGTATAGTTGCTATGAATGTGTGTGTGTGTGTGTGTGTGTGTGTATACATATCTTCATAGGTCAGAGAAAAATGACCAGATTGACCTGACACAGGTCCCCCTTTACCATGAACATTCTATCTTTTGTCACACCATTTTAAATTTTATTCTTATATCACTTATTATTTTATTTATTGAATTGCTCTTTATCTGTCTCCTTTAAACACACATTCCATAACAGCTGAATACATGGATGTCTCTATCACCTTTGTATCCCCATCATCTAGAACAAGACTGACATTTAAAAGGCATTCAATATTCTATTGCACACTTTATTAAAACCTCTGGTATAAGAAAGAATTATTGTCTTGACTAGAGAGCAAATGAGGAAAACAACACATTTATCACTCTTATGTCTTCAATATATTGTAAAACTGTTCATTTAATTGTTGGTAGTCAATACTAGTATATGGCTTGTCTCTAGCTAGCTTTGAAATGCAAAATTTGAAAACTCAAAATTTTGAGAGATTAATGAGATATGTCTCTTTCTGAGAACTCATTCTTGTTGAACATAGCCTTGAATGTATGACTGACAATTTAACACTGCTAACATGTTTTCCTACAGCTTATATAGAAATAATGCTATGACATCTACTTAAAATTATCCAGCTTCTTTTCTTTCTAACTTTTAATATTGTACTATATCTTTATTAAATTTTAAAGTTTAATATTTTATACATTTGGATTTTGTAGGATATACTGTTTCCACTTATTAATTTTACCAGTAGTATCAGTGTTCAGCAAATTAAGGTTTGCTAAATAGAGTCATACCACATTAATAAGCCCACATCTCTTGGTCCTAATGTTTAATTCACTGCTTTTATTAGTATATTTCCGAGTAGAAGATTTAATTTATACATATTAAACTCTATCACACAGTGTCTTGCTCACAAAATCTTTCATTAACTGTGTTCCCCAGTATTGAATATTTTACCCTTTTATCAAATGAAACATCCCTGGTCATTATTACTTAGATAATAATTTGAGAAAACTTGTCAATACACAAAAAAAACAAACAAAAAATAAAACAAAATACTTTTCTGTTAGAATATTCAGTTCTTCTATTCTTACGGAATCCATTTAATTCACTTAAGTCCTGTGTTTTCTAGTAAATATTTCAGAATTTAGAATGTTATAACATAGCTTTTCCATTAAACACGATTATTTGTTAGAAGTAGCTCTTTTCATGAATAAAGAATTATTCGTTCTACATGGTATGGAAGCCCTAGCTAATGGCCAGGGAAGTTCAGGTTTTCACTTCTCATAAAGCTCCCACAGAGGTACACTTGTTTCCAATGGTCTAACTAACTTACTAATAATGAGCTATGGAGGGGAAAGCAAAAGACTAACATTTATTGTACCAGCTTTTCCCAAATATTTGATGCTATCCAACCCCATGAGACACTTATTTTAAAAGTGGGTTTTGAGGAAGAGGAAACAGTTTGTTGCAAAGGATATTCCAGGAAGGGGCAAGTTATACAAATGTATAAAACCCCAACATAGTGACTTGGATACCAAGTTTGCAGGGCTAGGTGGACTGATATTGCTAACTACTACCATGATATTTTATTAATGAGGTGGCCATTGATTAAAACCCTACATTAGAAGTCTCCTTGATTCATTTTCCAAAGTTATGTTTAGCATGTGCATTGGTGGTGGGGAATACTTAATGATGACAAAGTCATATTCTCAGCAGGGAAAAGCTTAGACCCAGTTTTGACAGGGAACACTAGTGCAGCTTTGGGGAGACTTCATAACAGATAATACAAGTTTCTATTTATTATTCTGTATATACATAACCATAAAACACAACCAATTGGAAAGGCAATCAAAAGGCAATTGATATAGTATAGCTGTTTTGTGTGTGTTTGCATGTATATTTCTCTAATAACCTTCAAACTTACTCTCTCCCTCTCTTTCACACTCCCCATTTCTCCTTCTTTCACAATTTATATTCATAACCTGTATTGAAGGTTCCTATGGGAAATCCAGGACAAAATCAGGAATTGTAAAATGTTGATGAATGTAATTTGAACAGTTATTATAAAGTAACATGATGACAATGAGATTATGTTCTAAAATATGATTAGCCAGTGATGAGTTCTAACGTTTATAGACTGTCAGACCCAGAAAATACAAGGATTTTAATGATCTTGTTCAGTGCCTACCACTGCACTTGGCTTCTATTAAATGGTCAATAAGTGTTGACTAAGCAAATGAATAAAAAGATGGCAAAACACGGAAGAAAAATGGTTTGTTTGGATATGTTTAAAAGACCTTACCTAAAGATCGATTATCATTTCAGTTCAAGGATGCATTTATTAAGTACCATATACTGAGCACCATACCAAAACTTGCATTTATAAATATGAATAAGCAAGTCCTCTTCATAGAGCTTGCACTCTAGTGGAAAAGCAAATGCCAAAATTTATCTTCGATGTACTTTGTCAGAGCTATGGTACAGACAAGTAGTTGCTATGAATGTAAACAATGCATTAGGCCCAGACTAACTCAGTTGCAACATAAATGGATATAGACACGGAGACATGGAGGCAGAGAACTAGTAACTGGGAAAAATCATCCTAAAGGAGATTTTTTTAAAGGGAGATGTTAAGGACATCACTGAAATTTTAAGGTAAAGCTGAAGAATGAAGAAATGTCACTTATTCAAGAAAGTCTTCTGCTCCTTTACCCAAATGTACAAAATCCCTATTATTCCTGGTGCTGAGTATGTTTTCTTTACTGCCCTTATAATGACAATCTTTTTCTAAAAATGCTTACTTTTTCCACTAGGTTGTAAGCTCCATGAAAGCATGGGCCATGTCAGTCTTATTCACTATGTTATGCCTTGTGCCTAGCAAGAAGTAGGTGCTCCCCCAATATTTATAGGAAGTATGGAAGGGAGAATGAAGGGAGGAAATAAAGGGATACAAATTAAGAGACCAGTAGAAACCGTTTGGAGGAACTTGGCCAGGATGGCAAGGAAACCAAAACCATGTCATAAAACCCACTTAACCCTACATACAGAATCTCACTGGGGACTCACCAGCTCTATCCAAATTAAGAAAATGGAGAAATGCAAGTGTCTTGGAAAGAAGATTAGATTGAAATTAAACTGACTGGAGCATAATCCCAACTGTGTGATTTGATTAATTAACTTGACATCTCTGCTTCTCCATATCCTCAGCCAAGGGTGATGACACTCATGCTACCCTCCCAGAGTGGTGGAGAAAATGAATGAGATGGCATGCAGGAAGTCCTGCCACATGAAGGATTAGGCAGTAGTCTAGAGGGAGATAAAATGAAAGGACCACTATGCTGAAGCGAGAAGGAGGAAGATTTTTGACTGCCATAGGGAAGACACTTCTAGTAACCTAACTGCAATGATGGACTGTGCTCCCTCAGAAGACGCAGACTTATCACCTCAGATGTTGTGTCTCTGGCCAGCAGACCACTGAGGATACTTTAAAGTGGGTCATGTTAACAGAAGAGTAATTGCTCATTAGATGATCCATAAGGTCTCTACCATTTTTTTTAAAGATTTTATTTATTTATTTGACAGAGAGAGAGAGACAGCCAGCGAGAGAGGGAACACAAGCAGGGGGAGTGGGAGAGGAAGAAGCAGGCTCCCAGAGGGGCAGGGAGCCCGATGTGGGGCTCAATCCCAGGACCCTGGGATCACGCCCTGGGCCAAAGGCAGACGCTTAACAACTGAGCCACCCAGGCGCCCTGGTCTCTACCATTTCTTAAGACTGTATTATTCTACTACCTGTGCCATGAATAGTAATCATACATGGTATAATTATTCACAAGAGTAATGTCCTATTTACGTAGAATACTGACAACTAAAAAGCTTAGCAATTTTATGGTAAAATTGTTCAGAAAGATAAACTATACATATAATTCATTATATTCTGAGCTGCCAATGAAAAATGAAACTAGATATGGCATACTTTGTATCTTATAATATTTTAATAGAAGAATAAACCCATTTTAATCAGAATACTCAAACAGAAAAGTCCCTTTTCCTACCATTCTAGGTTAGCAGGAATTTGGTATTATAAAGAGATTCTCAATATTTGTATTTTGGAACTTAAAACATTACAAGATGATATGTGTTCCAAAGCTTATTATATGATCATCTAAATCTGATTTTAGACAATCTTTTCATAAATGTTTCGTCATTTTACTCAATTGTGGTGGTTTATCTTTAATAACACTTACTCTTTTAACATAGACCCCAAAAATGCTTTTATTGGGGGAAAATAGCTTAAAATTGCTTAAATGATTACCTCATTTAAAGAATAATAAAATTAATATTTTTTTTCTTGCATAATAGAATCACTTTTTTTTTTAGTTCTCAGCTTTAACCTCCATGACAGTAAAATTAAAGGGAAAGGAAGTAGAAGAGCCTTGAAAGAACATATAGTACAATAATAATCATTTTTAAATCAAGTATAACAATGCAAGCTAGAATTACTAGAAACCCATGTATTATTACCTACCCAGGTGTGCAACAGAGGATAACTACTGGTGATTGATGTATGTTTATGTTCCAAACAGTTATGTAGACATTTTCTAGAATAAAGGACATATGCCATGTTAAGTCATTTTTCTGCTTGTTAAAACTAAAAGTCAAGGGCCTTAATTTTCAATGATAGCTGTAAAATGACTAATTGCCAGAAAAGTAAATGATAAGATAGTCTAAAGATATAATATGAACCATACTCTCTTAGATGAATAGCTTAAGAAAAATACTTTAAATACTAATAACTTTATTCAAATAGTATTATGTTACTGAAACACAATATTTTACTTCATTTTTATATAGTTGATAAGTAAATAAGACAAACATAAGGATATTTTGATGTTAACTGAAGAGAAATCAGAATAGGAGGGACAATATAGTTTCACCAAAATAATAAACTTATAGTTTTTGATCTTTGGGAAAATTAATCTCCTTGAGTGTAGGTTTCTTTCAGTAATTCTCACTGAGTTTAAAAGAGCACTTATTATCTTTTATTCAGAAGCCATGAATTAAAAAAGTGGTCCTCTTGAACTTGTAGGAGTTCAAATTATAGCTTGAGGTTATAACTAGGCAGAGTTTCCTATTAAACAAAGATTTTAGTAATAGAATATTAAGGATTATTACTAATCAGAAGAACAAGTGAAGCATGCGTAAGGACAAACAATAGCTGATTCTATCCCTGATGAACTTAAATTCCAGAAAGGCTTTAATGCTTCCTGTGACTAATGAAAGATGGCCAATCAAATCAGCAACTGTCAAAAACTCAGCAACACTGCAAGTCGGGATTTTTTGTTTAAATTAAAACCTTTACTTGACTTCTCTGTTCCCATGTAGGAACACAAATTTAGCCAGTGTTCTTATTACATTATAAATGAACCACTTCATTTTAAGTGGCATATGCCTGTGCCAAAATATAGCACATACCATGCCACAACTCCCTGACCTGACTATTAAGGAGACAAACTGCATTCTTTTAAACTCAGATATCTCCAAGAAAAATCTTTCCTTTCCTGACAAAGACAAAAGGTTAGATCAGATACACAACATCAGAGGAGCATTATCTTGTCAAGTGGCTGGAATACATTAATATAGAGGAATTTTTCAGTTAAAATTTTAAGTATGGCCGAAGGAAAATCTTTATACCTGCTATTTATATTACTTTCGCCACATGGATAAAAATACAAATAAATCTTGGTGAGTATTCCAAAGCATACTGGAAGAAATCCAATTTAATTAGGAAAAAACGCTGCTCATTTGGGGGTTGGAAAAATAGGACTTTGAAACACATATAAACCATTATAAAATCCAGTTTATGATTAATAAACAATGAATTCCTCCTTGACAGATATGCGCCGTTGTTATTTATTGAAGTTTCTTAGTTTATGCTTTACATGGCATTCTCTTCATTTTTAAAGAGTAAATGTAAAATTCTTTTTCTTGTTTACACCCATGTTCATTTTACTCTTAACAAGATAAATAACAATGAGACTAGGGATGCTTATGCATGAAATGTCTTAGAGGCTGCAAGTATTGGTTAATTGCCTTCATCCTTCCCTTACGTCAGTGTTTACTCTAGCCAGAAAAGAGTCAGAATAAATATGATCTGACCCAGAGCTGTCCTTTGTAAAACATGGAAGTTCAACATGAAAGAAGAATATGTTGGGAACTGAAAGCTTTTCCTCTCGGTGAATTCTGATCAGTGGGGCTCTGAGGATGGCTTTCTTGCATAAATTATACCCCTAAAACACTGGGTCAATGTTCAAGGTTGGATTTTTTTTGAAGGTCAGATGAGAATGATGGGAAGTAATCTGAATACAGAATTTGTCTAGATTTTTTAAAATGCCATTATGAAAAAGTTTAAGTACCCTTAAAATTACAAAATCTATCACTCAGATTCAACAATTATCAAGAATTTACCACACTTATTTTTCTGTTGTGTTTTTTTTAATAGATTTTATTTATTTATTTGACAGAGAGAGACAGCCAGCGAGAGAGGGAACACAAACAGGGGGAGTGGGAGAGGAAGAAGCAGGCTCCCAGCAGAGGAGCCTGATGTGGGGCTCGATCCCAGAACACCAGGATCAGTCCGTGAGCCGAAGGCAGACACTTAACAACTGTGCTACCCAGGCGCCCCTATTTTTCTGGTTTTTTGAGGCTGAATTGATACAGTGTAAGCAATCCTACTCATTAAAACTTTAGTAGGCATCTCTAAAATTATGAATAGAATATTGTATTAGATATTCACACTGACATTAACAAAATTAACATTAATTTCTTGATGTCATATAATACTCAATCTATGTTCAGTTTTTTGACTGGGGGGGGAAGAAACTTCCATTGTCTAAAACAGACAGACAATTAAAAAAAATAACCTTCTCAAACTATTAAATAAGATACCCAAAGCACAAGCTTTAAAATAAAAGCCAACTCATCTGTTTATATAAAAGGTTAAGAACTCTTCAGCAAAGGGCACCATAGTATTATCTAACTCTTGCAACATCTGAAACTACAAAGATCCAAAAAACAAAAATAATCAAACAAAAAGTGCAAATTTCTGCCACTAGAAAACCTAATATCACCCCACTAAATTTTCTACACAGAGAAAGTCTCGAATTCGTTTGTTTCATACAGCTAACATAAGGAAGGAGTAACCAAAAATTCTAGCAAAATATTAGAGAATATGGTTATGTTTTGCCATGTTTTGATAGTTGATTTTGATCTCTCAATTATATTAAGATAGGAAGATAACAGAAAGAGAGCAAAGGTTATATCACAAGTAAAAGAAAGACCTTGCTAGTATTTTCCAACAGAACAGCATTCTCAGTGGAAATCCAACTTAACTTGTACCTTAGCTATCTTGCAATCTTTTTGATTAAATGATGAAATGAACAATAGTGGCCGCGAAAATATTAAACTCATTAAGCAGCTATGATGTGTCAAATACCACCTAAGTGCATTACATAGTTTCTCCCATTTAAACTGCATAGCAATTATGTGGGGGAGGTATTGTTATTCCTTACTTTTACAGGTGAAAATCCTAGTGTATGGAAGTTATGTAAATTAACTGAATTCTCATCATTTAGAGGTAGGTCAGGATTAGAATACAGGTATCTGGCAGCAATCCATGCTATTTTTGTTTTCCCTTTTTTATGACATTTTTGTTTGCTTATCAATAACTGATAAGTTACATGGTTCAAACTTCAAAAAACATAAAAATAGGGGTGGGAGGATGGGTTCAATAGGTGATGGAGAGTAAGGAGTACACCTGTGATGAGCACCGGCTGATGTATGGAAGTGCTGAATCACTATGTTGTACACCTGAAACTAATATTACACTGTCTGTTAACTAAGTAGAATTTAAATAAAACCTTTTTAAAAAGCATAAAAAGATATTCTCTGAAAAGACTTCCTTTGACTCCTGGTTTTCTTCCAACTTATTCCCATACCATTATTTTTTCTTTTTTGTTTATACTTCTAGGAGACTTACGAACACCCAAGAGCCTCTCTGCACATGTGTGTGTGTGTGTGCATATTCTTTCTTCTCCCCTTTCTAATGCCAGGGCCAACATATTCTTCATCCTTTTATATATCTTTCTAAAATACGTATCTTACATATATTCGCATATCAACACATTTCCCTAATTAATTTTGCAGTTACATATTATTCAATGAAATAGATACACCATAATTCAGTTAACCAGTCCCATCACAGTGGGAATTTAGATTTTTTCAATCATTTTCTTTTAAAAACAATCCTGCACATCATTTGGAATAAAGATGGCGCCTCTATCAGATTGTATTCACGAGTGACTATGATAGCAGAAAGATAAATCTCTGCCATGTGTGTCAATTCTCTGAGATTTGGAGTCAACTGTCACAATAGTAGCATAACTTGAGTTGTGGTATACTAATTGCACTGATGGCTCTCACTAATGCCCTCTCTGCAATCTTGCCCTTTGATTGAGCTCTACCACACAGAATCTGAGTTGACTGTGTTAATTGTTTTGCTCAATTGGGCAATAAAAAAATCTGACCCTGGCAGTGGCTTCACAGTAAACTTGCACATTTATACTTCTTTTGTATATCTGCCATTGGCATGAGATCATGTCTGGGTTAGACTGCTACAGGATTGAAAACCAGGTGCAGAAGAACTGACTCATCCCAGCCATCACCATCCTAGACCAATCAACTCCTGGCTGGCTGACTAGGTAACCAGAGATGTATGAGCAAGTCCAAGTTCCCCAGCCATTACTAGATCAGATCAGCCGAAACAACGAACCAATTGACAGACTTGTGAGGGGAAAAAAAAAAGACCACTGAATTTTGCATGGTTTGTTATGCAGCAATAGCTAATAGATACAGCACATCCAGACTAGTTTATTAACTAATCCCTATTCCATTCAAATAAGCTATTCTGTTTGCTCCTCACTCATCCCTGTACTGCTTGAATTCTCTAAAAATGTGTAACAAATGCGTATTTCTTTTTGTAAAAAAGTATCCGACCACAAAATATAAATTTCTTAGTTTAGCCCACATCACAATGAATCTATTTCAAACACCTGTTTTCAGTATTGTCAACAAAATTTCATCTCTATGCCACCATCCCACTTTATTATGAGACAAATGAACAGTCACAACTAAAGATTAGTTATTTCAATAACTGTATGAAAAACACCATGATGAATTATTTAGGATTTTTTCCATTAATAAGAATGAAGAATGCATGTCTGAAAGAGAAAATGTGCCATCGAGTGTTAGAACAATTGAGTCTAATCTAGTTGGGGATGTTTATCCACTTGATGATGCTTGAGAGAAAACTTGGGACTTGAGAGAGAGATTTATGAATTCTTTACAGTGAAATGATATCGAAGCTCTGAATCTGAAAGGGATTGATGAGGGCTATCACAGATCTGAAGAAATAAAGGCAAAAGAGAACGCATTACGGTAAACAATCTCATTTAGTTGGAAGCAATTGTGAAAATGTCTTCTATGACAGTTGTTCTTAACCATCCAAAGTCATGCTATATTAGAATTTGATGAAAACTGAAAAGTACAAAATGCACATGTATACATGTCCATCAGGTAATAATAAAATTTATAATAGTGCACAGACACTGATCCATCCATGGATAGAACCTAGATCAATAATCTGCTCCCCAGGTTAAGATGCCTTGCTAGAGGAGAGTATTTCTAATTCACTTTCTTTCCTGAAAACCAGCCTTTTGAATAGCATATGTCATCATGGAAATGCATATATTTTTCTAGAGCTATAAAAATCCATAGTGTGTGAAAAGAGACATTAAATGGAAGAAAGCCGATCGTATTTCCACTACTTAAAATCTTTCTATTCAGTTACTTAGAATATGACTGTTTTAGGATTCTGATATTTTTTAACAGACATGTTGTGTTCATGTATCCACACTTTTTCATTCAAGGCCTTAACTGCAGTCAAAAGGAGATGATGGATGTTTCATTTTCCAAGAACTATATTAAATAACAATGACAAAATGCCCTCTACAATGCTCTTCAAGATGGAAATATGAAAGTTTTGCTTTACTAATGAAAAATAAGGTGATCTCAGTTTCTTTAAGAATTATCAAAGATTGAGATCTTGTGAATTTTAGTTAATAATTTTAAGATTTCACAGTCAAAATAAAATTAAAGTGTCTCATATGTTTGAGGCCTTCTCTTATTTCTTCATGAATCATTGACCTAATCAACTAAATAGTCTATTCAACTAAACATTAAAAACTAGTCACATTATGGAGATATAGCCTAAGAATAATTCTTGCTGACATTTATGTGTTCTGCAAGAATTTCACATATACTCATTCAATTCTCACTCCAAATTATAAGATAAGCACAATTATTATCCTTATTTTAAAGAAGAGGAAACAAAAGCCAGGCCAGTATAACACACAGCTGGAAAGAATGAGAATATATAAAACCCAGAACCCCAAGCTCATTTTCTAAAAGAGTTTTTGAGAGATGGCTTTCTTAAGAGGCTGCTTTCGGGTCTGAAATGAATTTCTATAAGGAGGCCAAGCATGGGTTAGAGATGAGTAGTTTCATCTAAAGTATAATTTAAATTAATAATTCCTCCATGATTAGGTAAGGCAGGACCTATCTAGCACGTAGCATTTGAGCTGAGCTGTAGTAGTACTTGGTATGTTGACAATCTGTTTGGGGTTTCTAATCATTCACTCAACACTGGGTTATGCGTGTTTATGGGCTATGAGCTAATATTCACCATATTAGATGTCCATTACTGTATTATTGACACCGAACATTTTATTTTGCCCATATAGGTGCTCAAATGTTTGTTGAAATCTAGAATGTGGAATGAAAGTTTATACAAGATTATGTTTGGGACATATGGGATAGAAATTGGCGTGGTGATTAGGGGAACTCAAGAAAATGCCACCTGCAAACTTCTTAGAAATAAATTCAGGGATATTAATTTACACAATAGAGAGTTTCCTGAAAAGCAGCTTGAAAAATCACACCTTTTGCAGTCCAATCATATTTTCTATTGATTTACATTATCTACTCAGAGCTCTTAGCCTTCGTTTTGGATTGATCCTCAGTTGGCTCAATTTACCTTTAATTGAACTCCTCTGCTATTTCCTCTCCTAATTCACCTGCCCCCATCTCTTAGCTAGTGATCTAAGCAACCACTACACAAAAAGAATTCCACTACTAATGTATATAATAGATATAACATATAATTATATATATATATATAATATAGAGCACCTAATAGAAAAAAATGATTTTTTCTAATAATATTTTAATTTTACATATCAGTGTTTTAAGAAGAGATATACTTCTTTTTCTATAGCAGTGGTCATTTTGGGAAAACAGTTCATTATGGAATAACTGCAGAATTGAGTTACAATGTACTGTAGAAATGATGAACCAACATTGTTCTTTAACAATGAATTTCATTTCACTTCAAATTAATTTTCACACCCTTTTCATCAGTTTTCTGTCTTTTCCATGTAAAGTATTGCTCATTCACAGGTAGTTAAATTGTAGTCCAGAAAAATTATAAAAGGTGTGGCTGGGTTCAAATTCAATCTCAGCATTCACTGTATTTGTATCTTTGGGCAAATTATTAAACTTCTTGGTCTCTAATCTTCATTACTAAAAATGGCAATAACAACAACATAGGATTTTTAAGAGGATAAACTATAATAATAATGGTAAACTGCTTTACACAATGCCTGTGTAGAACACAAGAGCTGTATTATTAATATTGTTTTTATCATTACTTATTTCATTAGTAAGTAAATACTGGCACATTTACTGTTATTTCTGATTCAAGCTTTACTGTCTAAACAAAGTTGCTGGCTTTCAACAAGAAAATAAAATTCTGTGTTAAGTCTTTTATTGACTAGATCTAAAATCTAATGTTTTATAAATAATGGTTCAATGATACCGAAATGAAATCTAACAATGGAATGTTGGTTTTATTCACAATAGCCAATGAGATAGTTGATTCACTCTCAATTCAAGCTGTCCATTTGATAGGATTATTGTTAGAATTTATGATGTTTGTGACAACAAGACCCATACAGTTGGAAGTGTGGAAAATGCTTTAAAGCATGAATTTGCTATAAATCATGAGAAGTACACTCGTGCTAAATATGTGTGTGTGTGTGTGTGTGTGTGTTGAAGTTATAATTACATCAAGTTTGTGAATTGCATAGAAAGGTGACAAATATTTCTGATTTCCAAAGCAAAGTCAATGACACTGAAAATGAGTATCTCTTCCATTCACCAGCAATACTGAATACTATACTACAAATACATGTATGTATATACGTCTACCCTTATAAAAATATAAATTGTAGCTAAATTATTCTGTACATCAAGCTTTATTTCTGTTAATTAGTTCACTTATATCTAATTAATAGCCATATTTAATCTATTCTATGGTTTGCTCTTCTAAGGTAAATTCACAAGTAGTTGAATCTTCTAGTACTCCCTTACTCTGAGCTATAATTAATTCGGTGGTTTTACAGAAGGATGGCTTCCAAAGACCAGGATGGCAGGTGTCCAATGTAATAATTCCTATATTCTAGGTTGGGTGAATGCAGAGCTGGAAGAGAAATATCCAAGTCTGCTAATAGAAATTTACTGTACCAGTTCCTCACCAATCAGATTGCCAATCGCAGCTCATTAGTTCCCTAATTAAACTCTAAGTGTAATACATACACACAGATCATATTTTTGAGCTACTGAAATATTATATTCATTTTCCAAAAGGCTAATCACGTTAAATTATTGAACCCAGGAAAAATAAAATTCTATACCTACAGTAATTTAAACTTGCCAGCATGAACCCATTTTTTCAAAGAATAAAAAAATCTGTCAAATAATAGTATTATTATTCTTGGGAGATTTTTTGTCCTGTGGTAATCAGATTTTAATTATGAAGTGAGCAGCAAAATGACAAATAGCCAGTAAAATCAAATGACTATCTTTTGCCCAGTCAGCTTTCTTCTTATTTCCCTTTTTGGTTATCCTTAAGAAAGTAGAAATGATTTTTTTAAAAATTCAAAGCAAGACACAATTAAATACAAATGCCAAGTGAAGAGTGTGATAACATTTTCAAGTCTATAGGCACAAAAGCTATTTCTGTAGTATCCTTGCAGGGTGATTTCTTAAGTGGGAGATAGCTCTGATTTGACAATGGTTCATAAAAGTATTTTTATCAATGGAAATACTGCAATGAGACAATGCTTCCTGACACTTAGAAACAAAGTCAGCATTCATTTCTCTGCACATGTAGGGAATGGTACCAGAGGCAGAAAAAAAATTACTTTTTATTTAAGTACAAGAAGAGTAGTTAAATGGAACAGACTTTGTTCTTGTTGTTCCTGGAAAGAAAAGGTGAGATTCTTATCAAATGGATTGCATTTAGTGTTATATGTATTATAAGAATGCAAAAATAATTGTTTTAAATTAATAAAATAACAGATTAATTAGTAAGGTAGACATGGAGGGAGGCTTAGCATTGGGGGCAAAAAGGGCCCCTGTCAAAAATGACCCTGAAAACTATGGTCATTGAAAAGAATCTGTGAAGACCTGGTTGTAGGTTTCCAGACAAAATGAAGTTGTGTTGGAGACTTGGGGGAAAAGATGTTCTGCAAGGAAAGGTACATGAGTCAGCATTCTAAATTCTGCATAGATTGACACTTTGCATAAAGCAAATAAATTTTCCTTTCATAGAATTTGGTAAATGCAGAAATACTTTACTTTCTACCAAAACCACAGTCTGCTAAAGTGGTAGCTGAATCATGAGTGATAATAGCTAAAGCAATACTTCAAGGCAGATTTAAACTTTTTTAATGATGGAATTGTGCTATCTTGTTGAAAACAGACTATTCTTGAGATTCTTTGTTTCTGTCATTATTTTAAGTAAACTTTTTATATTAGAATAGATTCATATTTACAGAAAGGATGTGAAGACAGTACATAAAATTCTCATATACTCCACACCCAATTTTACCTATTACTATCATCTTACATTACTATGGTTCATTTGTCACAGTTAAGGAACCAATATCAAGACATTGCTACTAAAGGGTATACTTTATTTAGAATTCCTTAGTTTTTACCTAATGCCATTTTTAAAAAAATTCCAGGATCTTATCTAATAATCACGTCTCCTTAGGCTCTTGCTTATGACAGTTTCTAAGACTTTTCTTATTTTTTATGACCTTGACAGATTTGAGGAATTCTGGTCAGGTATTTTGTAGAATATCCTCAGTTTTGACTTGTCTAATTTTTTTTTCATGATTATGCTGAGGTTATGGGTTTTCAGAAAGAAGACAACAAAGGTGAAGTGCCATTCTTATCACATCGTATCCAGGGAACTTACTATCTACATGACTTATCACTTGACCAAGTGTTCACAATTGCCCATTTGTTACCCTCTGCATTGTCTTGACCAGATTTTTGTCAGGCTTCTCTCCTTTCCAGGGACCCCTGCATTTTGCTTGCCCCCAAGCCTGAGCAAGCACTAAAATGCAGGATGTGCCCCCTTATTTTCCTGAAAATTGGCTGACCACAGTGAGACACATTTCCTATCAAGCCACACTGGTCATTTTCTCCCTCATTTGCCAAGTGTATTATTTCCTAGGGCTGCCATAACAAAACACCACAGGCTGGGTGGCTTAAACAATAGAAATTAATTTTCTCTCAGTTCTAAAGGCTAGAACTCAAAGACCAAGGTGTTGGCAGGTTTGGTTCCTTCCAAGGCTTCTTTCCTCAGCTTGCAGATCTCCTTATGGTTGTCTTCTCACTATATCTTCACAGGACCTTTCATCTGGGTGTGTGCACTGCTGGTGTCTCTTAGTGTGTCCAAATTTCCTCTTCATAGAAGGATACCCATCAGACTGCTATAGGGCCCATCCATTTGACATCATTTCACCTTCATTACCCCTCTAAAGGCCATATCTTTTAAGGTCCTAGGGGTTAGGGCTTCAACATATAAATTTGGAGTGGACACGATTCAGCCCATTAACACCCAACTTCTTACTCACCGCTTATTCCTTCTTATTCTATAGAAGAACAGCTCCTACAGTCTAGGTTTGGTGTTTTTTTTTTCTTTTTTAAGACTTTATTTATTTATTTATTTATTTATTTGAAAGAGAGAGAGTGAACGAGCAGGTGGAAGGAGCAGAGGGAGAGGGAGAAGCAGGCTCCCCGCTGAGGAGGGAGCCCAACGTGGGGCTCAATTCCAGGACCCTGGGATCATGACCTGAGCTGAAGGCAGACGCTTAACCAACTGAGCCACCCAGGAGCCCCTACTGTCTAGTTGTGAGGCACTTGCTGATTTCCAAGATTAGAGCGATTTCCCATTACAAATCTTTCTGAATAAAGTTTCTCCTTATCTAAGTCTGGATTTGTTTTTATTTGATATGCTGCAGATGTTGACTTTGACCACCTGGCTGACATGGTGTGGTAGTGAGGTAGTTTTACATATACATTAATACTTCTGTAAGATTTCATTGACTCTTTCAAATGTGCTACACTGATGGGGCAGAAAGAACATTTTCATTTAAACAAGGAATCTACATACGTTAGCTTATACATTTTTCTTCACTATAAAAATCCTCTCCCTCTTCCAGAAGATACACTATGGAATGAAGTCACTAGGAGCATCCAACAGTTAAGGAGTGGAGAGTCATGCTTCTCCTCTTTCAGGGCAAACTATTTATATATATTATTTGGAATTCTTCTGTATAGGAGATTTGCCTATCCTCCTGCTTATGTATTTTTCAATCATTTATTTGTATTAGAATGGAATATGAATAATTATTATACCTTGGGTTATAATCCAAAACTACTTTGTTATTTTATTATTGAGTTTAAACCAATATTTTAAGCTAACATGCAGCTAATTCATGTGCAGACATGTATCTTAGCCAAATTCTATTAGATATCCTTGATCAGCATACTTGATGAATCTGAGTTGAACCTGCATCTCCAGCTCTTTGCCTCCACGTTTGTCTTAAAAACCAGTTATGGTGTGGGAAATCTGTCAGTAACAAACTGATTCCTGTTTCTTAACATGATGACAGCTGAGAATTGTGGCTACTGTAACCCTGTCAGAACAACATTCAAAGCTAAGTGGCAGTAAGTAATATTTCATCTAGTATTGTCAAAGAAAGTATAGATGCTAAGTATTCATTCATCCAACCAACCTCCATACCCTCCAAACATTCTTATAATCAAAGAAGGGCAGGACTATAATAAGCTTTCTCTCTGAAAAAGAGGAAAGAAAGCCAAATATGTAATCAAAAATTAAAACTTGACAATCCATGAAATATAGGTAACTGTTACATGATAGGATTACACCCAATTTAGTGCAAGAGTGCCTTTCACTATTCTAAGGTATTGATTTCTTCTATTTTTAATTTTTAAAAATTTTAAGAGATTTATTATTTTAGAGAGAGAGAGCACATGAGAGTGGGGGGGGCGGGGCAGAGGGAAAGAATCTTCAAGCAGACTCCCTGCTGAGTGTGAGCCAGATGTGGGGCTCCATCTCATAACCCATGAGATCATGACCTGAGCTGAAACCATGAGTCAGACGCTTACCCGACTGAGTCACATAGCTATCCGTATTGATTTGCTCTAAATGTAGTTTCAGCAAATTTAAGAAAGTTATGAATTACTTTTAAATTTTTGTGACTTCTTACAACACTCCCTCTTAATATTTTGAATTTTGCTAGATGTAGATAAGTCTTCTGAATTTTGCCAAATGTAGATATTTATAATAGCCTTTAAATTTCATTCTGAGCAAACAAATCAACAAATCTTAGAGTTTCTATGTGGACACGTTTGCTTTATCTGCTCACCTATCCACCTATTCATTTAAACTAAAACACACATATACACATACATGAATGTTTCTAGACTAAAGGATTGGGAAAGACTATGTAGAATGAAGATTTACAAGGTTTGACCTCTGTTATTTTAAGTAGAGGGGGCTAAAGCTTGTCAGATATAAATCAAGGGACTAATTAGGTAAGCGTTTAGAGACTCTCCCATGAAAAAACATCATAAAACTTTATCACTACAATGCAGGTGTACATTGTAGTTAAAGTGATTGTGGTATCTGTAAATTCTGTATCATCTACAATTTTAAAAATAATTTCACGAAATGAATTGAGGTGATTTAGCTAATAATTTGTAGTGATCAATGTCCTTGCTTTCCTAAAGGATTCAAGTGGTAATAGCTGAAATGAAGATTGGCATTGACTAGAAAGCAATAAATAAATTATTACAATTTGCATTGCACAGATAGTACCAGTTTTAAAATCTTACGAAGGTTTGAGGAACAATAACTCTTTGGCCAGTGAACCAGCCTGACTTTAATGCAGCAAGCAGATCCATTGCTTTTGGCTGGAGGCGCTATGCCACAATAAGGAGAACCTATTCCCATTTTTATGACAGGATATAACACTGATGTTTTGACATGTCCATGATTTAGACAATTTAGTTGAAAATAACTACTTCATAAATTCTGGGAATGAGAAAGGAAATTGAACATGGTTCAGTTTCAGCATTTTTAGGAAGAATATATTGCAGACTTGTAAAATAAATAGACAAAAAAGAGAGGGAAAAGGAGTATAGTTGCTAGCAAGGATTGATTACCAAAGTTCATTAACTACATGTAAATTTTTAAAACCCTTTAAGCTTTATATTATTATGCTCGCTTCTTTTCTGTTTTTCTAATGGCTATTGTGTCTCTTGTTAACTCCTACTAAACAGTATGCAGATTCCTGGATTAAAATAGTAAATATCAAATCCTAGTGGTTATAGATTTTGAGAGATGCACAGAACTGCTTTTCAATTCTGAATAAGTCCTTTAGCAAAATATTTAACTTAAAGAGGCCTATTTTGTCATTTTTAAACAGGGATACTAATTTTGATTTCTATTTTTTTTGTAATTGGGTAATGCATATATGTCTAGAATAGTATATGGTAAAAAACTCAATCGGTATTACTAGCAGCAACATCAGAAGCAGTAGTAGTAATTATTAATTATGAAAGTTCCCTTTGATCAGGAACTATTTCTCTAATTACAACTCAACTAAGGGCCTACTCACTCTGATGTTTAAAAAGTGGAAGCACTTAATTAAATCTGTTTGGCTTCTTTCCCCTTGCCCCATTCTATTAGAAATAGGGAAGACTATTGTGTATCTATTATATTAGCCACATGCTTCTAACCCTTGTATGGAGTTTTTCAGTAGACTCGATTATTTTCCCCCAACTTCATAAGGCCTGCCCTCCATTAATATAAGTAGAGTGGGCCAAAGATTGGCCTAAGATGGATTTAAATCAGGGGACTAATTACATTGTAAGACTCTGCTTCTGATAACATGACCTTCATCCAGGCAGAGTCTCTTTCCTTCCCCACACAGGTGGAAACCAATACCATGCACCAACCACTGATGGTAGAGTTTCTCTTGGTCATTTCAACCTTACAGTTTTGGCTTGGTGACAGTGCTTGAGTAGAAGGAAAGTTATTGAGTGGTTTGGGAGATCTGATTACAACATGCATAATAAATTTTGAACTAAGAAAATGCTGAAGATGGGTTTTCTTACCCTTATTCAGACTCTTGGAAATATGACTATAAAAAGAGGACAGCAAGAAAAGGAAAATATAAAGCAATGAAATGCATAATTTTAAATAACTCAATTATGGGGAAGTCCCAGGAGAGTCACCCTGTGGTTCGTAAATCTGTCTGCTGTTTTCACTATTGCTCCATCCTGTACCACTTGTTTTTGTTTTATCTGTCTAGATAAATTAACCAGTAAAGCATCATAAATATCCTTAGGAAGCAAGTGCTAGCTTTCCTTAGGGAAAGGCATTCTCTTTCTGATTTTCTTCTTGTTAGTTTCAAGTTTGAATAAACGGTTAGGAAATCAAAACAATTAAGTTATTATTCCTATAATCAACTTCTTTCTCTATGCCTTAATTACTGTAAATTACTAGAGAAATGAATCATTTTAAATCCTTTGAAACCTGGAATTTCCCAACTGGACCAATAATGCCATTCAAAATTTATTTAAAATAGGGCTACTGGGTAAATCATGTTTCTCACTCAGATAATATTGTCATATCTGTTATGTATCCTTTTACATGTATATTAACACTTTTGTAAGAATTTATTGACTCTCAATGTGTGACATTGGTGGGGCAGAAAGTACATTTTCATTTAAACAAGGAATTGACACAGCCAACTGTGGTCTCTCACCATTTTTATGCACTTCATAGCCTGTATTCTAATTTTAAATTAGGGATCTGATGTGTATATTTATCCACAGCCATACTTGAATCAACCTGTAACTGTAAGTCTTTGGGGAGTGATTGTGTTTGAACATCTGGACTTACCACATGTTTTCAGTTGGAGATGAACCATCATTTACAAGACTAGCTTTTAAAAAAGGAAGATATGGTGATGGCATTCTATAGGTGTTCCAGATGATAAGAAATGTATTCTGGAAATATGATTTCAGATTTGTTTTAGCAAATAGGGATGTAAAATGATACTTTAAACTGAAATACTTTTACTAAAATTCTTGTCATAGGTCTTCCCCTTATTTCACACAATTACTGTTTCAAGAAATAATAAATTTAATTACATGACAATTAATCTATTTTAAAATATTTTCTATAAAAAAATCAATGATTATTTGCTTTCCAAAAAAGTAAAAGAACCTTGGGAATAATATCAATTTTCAAGGACCCCCAAGTCATATTTTGTGTTTATTAAACAAAGATTAAGCATCACATACTCTCTTTTGAAGTGCTAATATCTCTTTTAATCACAACTAGAAGTTTGCCTTCATTAAATAATTTCCTAATGGTGAGTATGTTTTCTTATAATACTTAAAAGAGAATATTGATTTCAGTCTTCTTTTGTAGAAATTGAATTAATTTCTATTGGAACCCTATGGTTTATATTTACAATGTATGTATATATCATCAGAAAATAATTAATTGGAATCTGAATCCTTCTAAGAGTAACCTTAAAGCTTGTAATATTTTCTTCTGCAGATTAAAGCAAACACTGGGAGCTAATCTGAACAGAAGTTTCTTAAAATGTCAGAAACCCTTTAATCTGGTAAAGAAAGTTCATGTAAGAAAACCTCTTTAATCTTTGTCTTTCATATGCTATAAAACTAACAATCTAACCTTTCTACATATGTGCAAGTTCATTTACCTTGCTATATATAGTGCTATTATGTAACATACAAGTGACTGTATAAACTGAGATGGTTTTGTCATTTTGCATGTACACAGTTTTAGGAAAGTAAATAATGGGCACTTCGTTTTAAAATTAGAATTGTTTCCATTTGTGAGTATACACATACACTCATGTAACTGTCATTGTAAATCTACCTCACTTTGCCTGGTGGACAGGCTCCTAAAAATGTGAGAATAACACGTTTTTTAGGTAAAATTAATGATCTTGAATGTATTTAAATAAATGTGTTCTTTAAAAACTGTTTTAACTAGTTTTTTGGGGAAAAAAGTACTTTTAAAGCTAATAACAAACTTTGTAATTTAGCATTTTACTGAATGAACAGGTTTTCCTGTACCAGCCCTCTTTGAAGCAGGACACACCTGTTACTATATATTTAAGGATGGCTGTGTAATATGTGCATAGAAATATTATTAATTATTTGGTGAAAAGAATACAGAGATCGGATTTTTTGACATTGGATATTTATGACTATGTCAGGCTTCTACAATATAATCTTTAAAATGTAGACTGCAACTAACTTCCACATAGCCAATCAGCAATTTATAATTATGATTATTAACTTATTTATACAGACTCATATTTTTCATTTAAATAACTTAAAAATACAACAATTAATTTGGTCCAAAAAATTCTTCCTAAGGGTCAGCATTAACTTGCGCCCATGGGTAGCATGAGGAAGCTGCTTCTTGCCAGTTCTATTATGTCACTAAGATCAGTAAGGAGCTTTGATTTCCAGGATCCACAGCACAGTCTAAGAATATTTTTAAGTGAAGTAACTGAACCAGAAAACTAGCTGGAGGTCTCTCATTACTTATTCTAGCTTGTTACTTCAGAATATTTTAGTTGTAGCTATTTCTATTCATGTTTCAATATTAAAGTCATCATGAAAAGGGCTTGGAATTATATGGGGTTTTTTTTCTTTCTTCTCTCTCTCTCTCTCTCTCTTTTTTTTTTTTTTTTTTGTAGTTTTAGGAAACTGTCCATGAGTCCAAACAAAAGACTCATCTGATACCCCAGAACAAATTCCTGAAGAAATCAAGAAGGAACATTTCAATAGACCAATGTCACATCAATGAAGGCAGACTCTGTCAACAAGTTATAAAAGAGCTCATGCAGATAACAGAGTATAAACTCCTCTTAGATCCTAGGAAACAAATTCTCTTGTTTTTCACTATCATTGCATCAGCCAAAGCCTCAAAATTAACTTAACCAAGCTCCATCTTCGCCAATATGCTCTGTGCCATATTGAAATTCAACAAATGTCTCAGACGGTATAATCACTCTATCACCTAACCTCATGTTTTTAAAGATCCAGATAACTTCCTACTTGTGATGTAGCTCAACTTTAAATGGTACTGAAAGCAAACTTTTTCAAACTTTGTCAATTAGAAAGATGAAACCATAAAGAAATTGAGAGCAGGAACATATTTCTGCCAATGTTTTGGACAACTTTGGGATCATTATTTAGAAGTATTATTAATAGGATGAATATTCTCTATAATTAAAAATAAAGTTTCTCTGTGAAATAGTTTGAAATTCCAAGGTCCTGGAAATCATGTTAATTATGAATTTACTCTTATCAGACATTTTTAAAGTTCTTATATAATTGGAAAAACTAGAGAGTTTGGGGAAATGAAGATAAAATGAGCAGGATACTGAATGTAAATAATTCATGTAATTACACACATTGCTTTGATATGTATAAATACAAATATGGTGCTTTTGTAGTATATCAAAGAAGAAAATCTAGCACATGTCTTTTTCTGGAAGAAAAGGGATGAGTGGACTAAATAACTTTGGGTAAATAATTTAAAAATTAATATTGTAGTTTCAAGACACACATAAACCATTTTATTGAGTATATGCATTCCTTAGAAAAAAGGGAAAACTCATATAAGTCTTGTGTGTCAAAAAAAAAGAACATTAATAAACTTTAAAGACCTGAATAGTTTGTAAGTTACTTTTCTCACTTTATAATTCCAAGAGATCTTCCAGGCAAGATGTAATTTTGGAAATTGCATATTCAAATATGGTAACTAAGTAAAAAGAAGAGTTATTTTTCCATCAGATATTTGGCCATTGGGATTTCATTCATGCCTGAGAAATGGTATTCTTGACACCTCTTTTTCCCTGCCAGTCATAAAAGAAACCAATTACATTTACTGAAAATATTCTATCCTCTACAAACTGTAAACCTCCTCTCTACTCTTTCAGCATTCACTTTTTCTTCTGAAAAATTTCACATATTGACATATATTTCACATCAAGTTCTCTTGATTTTTTAGTGCACCTTAGAAGAAACTCTAAAATGAATTCATTACATTCATGCCAGTTACCAACTTCCAAACAGTCCTAAAAAAGTCACTGCAGTAATAATTCTTTCCTCCTTTAATTTTCACATCCTCAGTCAATTGAATATTTTACATACACTTCCCATGGATTTAAACCTTTTGTAAGTGAAATTGGAAAATGAAATAAGTCATGCACAGGAACAAGAATCACAAGCCTTCCAATGAATTATGTATTTTTGCATGCAAATGTTTCTATTTTCACAATACTCTACTGTTAAACATGTGGTCCTCTAGGATGTGCTTTAATCTTATGCTACACATTTTATTGTATATAAGGGTTAAAGCCATTAACTACCATGTGTAACTCTAATGATTGCAAATTACGAGCATGTTAAGTATTTCAGGTTAGGGAATTCGATTAGGAGCAATTCATTTAAATACAGTTAATAGAGTATTACAGACACACCATGATAGGAAACATATACATTAATTGATGTTAATTTAAATTAAAATGTCAAGTAAAAAGTAGCTTTCTAACTAAAATTGCCCAGTGCTTTTAGGTCTGATCATATACAGCAATGTAATTAGACTTCCAAGTTGCTGGTATCCTGAATGGGACAGCAGAATATAATGAAAGTTACAAGTGACTAACACTACAAGATGCTCTTGTCAAAACTCAGCAGAGCAAAATTTTACAAACCTGTTGACAATATTACTCCTATATGCTACAGACCCATACACATTCTTAATATATTTCTGTAGTTTCAGTTTTCTCAGTAATGTCAGCAACACTGAATGACCTCACCTAAGAGCTAATCTTATTTTTAAAAAATAATGACAGGTAAAGATGGAGCACAGGTATAAAGACAAAGGTCAATTTTAATTTAAAAAGCAAACCTGAGACTCTATATCAATAAATATATGATTTATCAACATCGTTGCATTTTCTCTTAATATTACAAACATTTTACATGTTTGCTGCCTTAATTTATATATATATATATATATATATTTTTTTTTTTTTCCCTCATGACAACACCTTGTTTGTAAGACTATCCCAGCACATGCTCCTGGATGAGTAAATTAACCCACATTTTAATGATCTGATCAAACTCTACAAGTTATATTCCTCATCACTGTTTACCCCAAACTATAAAAGTTAAAAAAAATACTACATACCATGTATATAGCACAACACTGTAGTCAGGGAAGGATTATGATTTATACAAGTGATAGTGAATAACTGGATACATTTAGAAATAATATACATTATGAATCGCATCTTAGATCACAGTCTGAGATCAAGTTCCTAACTATGAACTCAGAGCTCATGGAAATGAAAACAATTGTGCACATTCCTATTAGGAAAGATTTGGTGGCTCCCTCATTTAATTGCAGCTCTCTTATAAAATTATTTACTTCAAGGGAGACTAATAATTAAGAAATAAAACAAAGCAGTTCAACGTAAACCAGGCATTATATTTAAAAGTCATCATGCTTAAAGTGTGTAAAACTACAATGATGTCACAAATAGATAAATCTGAACTGCGTCTTACCTGTAGTAGCAGTGTCTTGGTAGTGCTGAGTGTCAAAAAAGATGCAAGTCTCTAAATTAGAAAACGGGGGGTGGGGGGGTTGCACTCCCAGTTTTAGCAGAGCTAGAGTGTTCTACGTATAAGTAATATATCACCTCTTCAAAGTCGTCCTGACAACGGTGCTCATGGGCAATAGTTAGAATTACTGCCCAGAAGCTTGCTGCTGCTGCTGCTCCTGCAGCCTTCCGCCTTTGCACAGAAACCTAACATATGAGTGTGCCGAGAGCATCCTTTTTCTCCCCCCTCTCTCTCCCCATCCTTTTTCCCCGTGATTTTTCTTCCTCTGTATCTCAGTGTGCTGGCGTGTCTCTCTGTCTCTCTCCCTCTGTCTCTGTCTCTCTCTCTGCCTCTCTCCTCTCTCCTTCCCTCTCCTCCTCTCTCTGTATCTATCACTCTCTAATGGAGAGTTACAATTCGGCTTATTCCGCAGACAGAGAGGACAGGCTGGCAGGCAACTGTGCAGTTCCTCCCCCCGCCCCCCCGCTGAGACACGTGAATGTGTTGTGAATAAAGACAAAGCCCCGAAACAGTGCAGCACATTACTCCCTGAAAAAGCGCTGCAATGATACTCCGCACTGCAACTCCGTAGACGGCCAGACAGCCAGGCTTGGAGGTGGACCGCATTCCCCTTGTCCTCCCTCATAGGAACGTGCAATGTAAAGTTTGGCTCAGGACTTTGCTTCTCTTTTAGGGGACCTTGTTTTCTGCGGATAGAAGTTCTATATTAACTGGCTGAACATCTTGAACAGAAGTGTTTTAGATAGTTTTCTATTATGTTAAACTTGGAGAACCTAGATAATCCCTGAGTTGTTGCCAAAGTAACTGAATTTTCTAACTTTTGAAGATAAAGATCAGTTCTGTTAGACCCCAAATAAATGTTTTCATGTAGTGGAAGATGGATTTCTCTAGTCTGAGTATTCCCGGAGGGACTAAGTGAGAAGAGGTTGGGGGGAGGTAAGCAAACAAACAAAAAGCATCAGTTATCTCACAGGTGCCAAAAATAGAAACTGAGATAAACTAAAGTGAAATTGATGAACGAGTCTGGAAGAACATAAGTGCAAAGGAATGAACAGAGTAAATAAATGGGACTCACTGAGTCCCTATAGCTATCATTCAGTTTGATAACAGAAAGAGATCCTACTTATATAGTTCATGTTTTGTGGGTTTTGCAAGTATTAATATATAAATAAACACAGGCTAACATATATCCTGCATTCAGAAACGGTTTAGTAAATAATAACCTACCGATGTTTGTCTAAGGAAAATTAGAAATTTTCTTTTTCATATTAAAAAAGTTACAGGAAGTTAATGAACTATGGATACAGAGCTTTGAGTTACATACCCCCAATGTTGGTCCCAACTAATTAATACTCTTATGATAAAAGTACAATAATATTCTAAAAGCACAATAATATAATTCAGACATTAGTTTTTGGAAAATTAAGTGTAAGTTAAAATTAGGTTTATCTAAAAATGCTTAGACATGTAAAATAAATAATGACTGAAATAAAATATTAATTTATTTCTATCCCTTATGAAAAAGAAGTATGTAGCTTAAAAATCTGGATTCGAGTTCCATGATCATCAGGGAAGTAAGCTCCCTGTTAGCCATCTTCAACATGGCCCAGATGGTTATTCAAGCTGTGGCCATCAAATTGATACTCAATCTTCAGGAAGAGAGAAGAATGAAAAGAATATGCTGCCTATTTAAGGATATATCCTGGAAGTTGCACATGATATTTCTTTGACCAGAAATTAACTATTTGGACAGAGCTAGCTGCATGTTAGCCTGAAAAACAGAGTATCTATTTGAAATGGCCATGTACATGGCTAAAAATCGGAATATTCTAAAAATCCGAGTATTACTAAGGAAAAAAGCAACAGTGGGATGTGGGGAGATGCAGACGTGTCTGCCATAGGAGGATAAAGAATAATGGATATTATAAATGATACTGTAACATTAATTCCATCTTTATCCAATTGTGCAACTGCATTGTAATTTAGGGAATTGATTCCATCTCCAGCCGGGGACCCTATTTAAGCCAATACTAACTCTAACCTTCTAGTTATATGCACCAATATACTCCATTTTTAAAGCCACTCTGACATGCTTCTCTGTTGGTAACATAAAGCATTCTCAATTCTACATGAATCAACCTTCCTTATTAAGGATTTGGTCTAATTCTTTGTCCTCAGTCTTAACATCATGTGAAACTCCATGGCTCAGTGATACCAATTTTTTTAATTAAAAATAGGAAATATAAAGGACTTAGTAAATCTCTACTTATACCAGACTTTGAAACTTACAGTCTATTTATTTGAAATGGTTTCTAACAATTTTATTTTTCTAACAGTTTAATTTGGCATTGCATGTGGATTGGAAATCCAATTTATTGATGAGTTGGGGACATGTCACAAATTGCAATAGATGTAAATAGCTATTGTTTTGGTTATAATTACTACTTCTCAGAATTTCACCAGAATAATAGACTATTGTGCGTGCTTTTCATCTTGCTTCAGTACGTAATAATAATTATTGTCTTTTAATAACTAACAGTTGCTCATGGTGTTTTTACCCTATGTCAGATCCTGCTTTAAGTATTTATACTGTATGAATTCATGTAATCTTCACAGCAGCTTAATGAGGGGTATATTATTCTACTCATTTTTATGAATTAAGAAATGGAGTCACATACATAAACAAAACTGGCACAAGAAAAAAACTTAACAGTCATATGTCAATTAAGGAAATTGATTTTTATAATAAAAAACCTTCCCACAAACAAAACAAAACACTCCAGGCTCAAAGTCTGTACCTGTCAATTCAAGATTCAAGGAAGAAATGATATCAATTAACACAAAAACTTCACAAGCCCTTCCAGTAAAGAGAGTAAGAAGAAACAGTGCCCAATTAAGTTTATGGAGCCAGAATTACCTTGAAACCAAAGCCAAAAAAAGATATCATATAAAAGAGGACAAACAGATGTCTCTCATGAACTAAGATACAAATGTCCTTAATAGAACACTGCAAAGGAAATCCAGCAATATATGTAAAGACTAATGTACTATGACCAAGAGAGTTTTACACCGGAATTGAAATTTGAGTTAATAACAACAAACAATAGATTTATCATATTAATATAATTAAAGGTAAAAGTTATATTATTACTCTAACAAATGTAGAAAACTGAAAATTCAACATTCATTCATAATAAATAACATTGTGTATTCTTTCCCTTTTATTCACCTATGTTTTGGATGTCCAGACACTGCAGTAAGATAAGAAAAGAAATAAAAGGCAACCAGATTGGAAAGAAAGAAGTAAAGCTATCTTTATTATCAGACAATATGGTTATTAATGTAGAATAGTCTAAAGAATTTCAAAAATAAAAAGGTATCAGAACTAATAAGTGAATTTAGTAATACATTTGTACATGTAAATATACCAAAATAAATTATATTTCTAGATACTACTAGTGAAAAATTGTAAAAATGTACATACATATGCACAGATGTATACATACACACATTTGCATATAATTTATGTATGTTAGCACCAAAAACTTGTAATACTTAAAAATAGATTTAACAAAACATATGCAATATTTATATACTGCAAACTGAAAAACACTACTAAGAAAAATTAAAGACTAAATTCATCTTCATTACTTGATATCTTTAAAACGACAAGTCTTCCTAGATTGACTGATACCGTGAACATAATTCCTATTAGAACTGCAGCTGGATTTATGAGAAATTGACAAGCTTATTTAAAAATGGATATGGAAATACGTAGGACCTACAATAACCAAAATAACCTTACAAAAAAAAGAGTTAAAGGATTTATACTACCTGTTTTGCAGACTTATAATAAAGTGACAGTAAGATAAAAGAAAAAAATTATAAAATGAAAATTTTATAAATTAGACTTCATCAAAATTTAAAACTTCTGCTATTAAAATGATACTATTAAGAAAATGAAAAGTCAAGTCACAGCGTTTGAGATACTTATAATACTTACATCTAATAGAGATTTATATTCAGATTATATATAGATATAAAACTCTAAAATTACAAGAATAATACTATTATTTAAAAATGGGCAGTTTCAAACAAATATTTCACAAAAGAAGATATGCAAATGGCCAATATGCACATGAAAAATGCTCAAAACCTTTAATTGTCAGAGAAATGCAAAGCAAAATCATAAGGAAATAAGTGCACTCTGACTAGAATGGTTAAAATTAAAAGGACTGATGCTATTAAGTATTGGTGAGGATGTGGATAAAGTAGAACTCTTACACATAGCTATTTTGGGAAACTGTTTGGTAGCTTCTTATAAAGTTAAAAACACATGATTCGGGGGGCGCCTGGGTGGCTCAGATGGTTAAGCATCTGCCTTCAGCTCAGATCATGATCCCAGGGTCCTGGGATCCAGCCTCGCATGGAGCCCCACATCGAGCCCTACATCGGGCTCCCTGCTTGGCAGAGAGCCTGCTTCTCCCTCTCCCTTTACTGTTTCCCCTGCTTTTGCTCTTTTGCTCTATGTCAAATAAACAAATAAAATCTTTAAAAAAAAAAAATCCACGATTCAGGAATTCTACTTCTCAATGTAACAATCAAGAGAAGTAAAAAAAAAATATGTCCAAGGGGCGCCTGGGTGGCACAGCGGTTAAGCGTCTGCCTTCGGCTCAGGGCGTGATCCCGGCGTTATGGGATCGAGCCCCACATCAGGCTCTTCCGCTATGAGCCTGCTTCTTCCTCTCCCACTCCCCCTGCTTGTGTTCCCTCTCTCACTGGCTGTCTCTATCTCTGTCGAATAAATAAATAAAATCTTTAAAAAAAAAATAAAAAATAATAAAAAAAAATATGTCCACAAAAAACTTATACACAAATGTCCATAGCAGCTTTGTATTAATAGCCAAAAAATAAACAGGAAAAAAAGAAATTTCCATCAACATATGTCTAAATAACTTGTGGCATATCTATACAGTGGAATACTTTTCAACAATAAAAAGAACATACAAATGATACATACAACATGCATGAATTTGTAAGATTCTGTAACATTGCACTTATATGCAATGCTGGAAAAATGAAAATTAAAATAACGGACAGAAAAAGATCAGTGTTTGCCTGAGGTCAGGGTTTCTTTGTGTATGTATGGAGAAGAACATAAAGGCTACAAAATGGCATGGGAGTACTTTTTGAGAGGAAGGAACTATTCTACGCCTTGACTATTATTAGGTGGTGGTTATAATGTATATATATTTTATACATACATTTCTTCAAACTCATCTAACTATGCAAATAAAGTGAATGCTTTTTTATTTTATGTAAATTATAGCTCAATAAAGTTAACTGAAAAAGAAATGAGAAACTGATCATTAAGTAACTTGTTCAAGATCACACAGTAAATAGCAGCACTACAATTTGAACCCTAATTTTTTTCCTTATTAACCACTTATTTATGCTGACTTTTGGTAAGTTTAGAAATTAGTTGCAAGAATGAGGAATTTAAATAATAGAACAAGGAAAGAGGAAAGGAGAGAATGGTGGGAACTAGAATGGCATTCAAATTTTAGATAATTCCAAGGATATAAACTCCCCAATCCGTATTTATCCATGGTGTCTTTCTGAATATTTTAGGTCTCACTAGAGATGTTGGATTCTTATCCTCTTATCTATAAGCTTATTTTGAATTTCTGCTGATTTGTCTTAGCTCAGGCTGCTATAACAGAATACCATAAACTGGGTGGCTTGAGTATCAGGCATTTATTTCCCCCAGTTCTGGAGGCTAGAAAGTCTAAAATCAGGGTGCCAGCATGCCCAATGTCTGGTGCAGGCCTGCTTTCTGGTTTGCACATGGCCATCTTGTCCTTGTATCCTCACATGGTGGAGAAGAGAGGGAAAGATTTCTTCCTATTTGTATGAGGACATTAATCCCATCATGGAGGCTCCACCTTCATGATCTAATCTAATCCTAATTACCTCCCAAAGACTCCACCTGCTAATACCATTCCACTGGGGGTTAGGGTTTCGGCATATGAATTTTGAGGGGCAACAAATATGCAATCTATAACAGTTATCCTTTCTGCTTTATAATGTCGTTCTGACATAAATCCTCATGAAGTACATCTTTACAGATCTCTTTCTGCTTAACGTTTTCCACTCTTTTTTTTTTTAAAGATTTTATTTATTTGACAGAGATAGAGACAGCCAGTGAGAGAGGAAACACAAGCAGGGGGAGTGGGAGAGGAAAAAGCAGGCTCATAGTGGAGGAGCCTGATGTGGGGCTCGATCCCAGGGATCCGGGATCACGCCCTGAGCCGAAGGCAGACGCTCAACCGCTGTGCCACCCAGGCGCCCCAACGTTTTCCACTCTTAGTTCAAATTCCCAAGAGAGGAAATCTGATTGGTCCAATAAATTTGGATGAAATCACAATAGTCTTATAGGTCAAAGGAAGCTATTGTTCAGCTTTCCTCGGGTATGGTGCCCAGTCTTAGATTGACTAGGTGTGGCATATGAGATAAGGTTTACATGGTTTAAAAAAAAAAAAAAGAGGTTGCCAGATGGGATTATGAGAGTGGTAACTGCCATATTAGTTTCAGTTTCCTTTGAAATAAGTGCTAATATTTGTGAAAGGAGTATGTATATTAATATATTATAGGTTTATGTATGCAAACATATAGACACACATATCTACACGTACACATATAAAGAAATATATTCCTTTCAGACAGCATAGATCCCGATGACTTTATAGTTCTATTCCAGGTGAAGGCCTCACATTCTTTCTTTCCCCTATCCTCATCCTATTTGTTTTTATTAAATTACTCCTTTTTGCAACTTTAATGAATATGTGTGTAATTGCATGTGTGTGTGTATACTCAGATATACAAAGAAATAATTTATTCTTCTTAGATGTCACAGAAAAATGTAAAATGTTCTACCTGTAGATTCTTTTTTATTGAAGTAGGATTCTTGACATGCAAATAAACAAGATTGCTTTTAATTTTTAAGACTCTTAGGGAACACTGAATTAAAATTTGCAGACCCATCCTAAGCCTCCTACACTCAAAACTCCTCCACAAGTCAAATTAGTGAATGATGACCCACAAATAGATAATTAGAACAACAGAAAAGGAAAATGAGTAAACATTAGTCATGCCTACTGAATGGGGTGAGCACAGTTCATCCCACTCAAAATTCTGCCTAGCAAATTAATTTCTAATATTATAAGAAAAACTCATTGTTTGTCTTCTTGATTTTTGTTTTCTGTATAAATGAAGAGAAACCATACACCTATAAAACTGTGAAATAAAGAAAATTCAGCCTTACTATAGCTAAATCTGAATTAGCAACTTTCTTATTACAGGGCAGGAAATATTAAGTCAGCACAATGAAAAAAGAGAAAGAGAGAAAGAGGAGGGCAAACCAAGAAACAGACTCTTTCTTAACTATAGAGAACTGATGGTTACCAGAAGGGGGGGGGGGTGTAGGGGAATGGGTGAAATAGGTAATGGGGATTAAGGAGTATACTCATCCTAGTGAACATTAGCACAATGTATAAAATTTTAGTGCAAAAATAACCTTAGTGAGCAAATATATACTCCTGTATTTGGAAATAGCATAACTGTTCTTCCATGTAGATAAGAATGGCAAAGTTGGGTAGGCAGGATGGTCCAAATGTTTTCATGCTGTGCCATTTTGAATAGTAAATGTCAGTTTGTTAACTACCAGGTTGGCCTTACACTTTTTTAGCTAAATCCTTGAAGCATCATATTGAGTACTACTAATGAAAGGAAATACATCGTCTATGACACATCTTATTTTCAACTGGTTAACATCACCACACATTTTTGTAAAATTAGTTAATATAAAAATAAATTCCCTTTAAGTTCCAACCCTTGGTCGAAGTTTTGCCTTCTAGAGACTGATTAATCTCTGCTTTATATACTTGTTTATATAATGTCTGAAAACAACTCTCATTTACTGCCTCACCCCTTTGCCCCAGCTTTCCCTTGTTTAAACAAAACATGACTAATTTTCACTAATTTCTCATGTGACATTTTTAATGTATCTTTTATAATTTTACCCATAGTTCAGTGAACCTGCTAGAGCAGGCAGTTAGACAAACACAAGCAGAAGGGGAAAAAGGAGGACATTAGATGGCAAATTGCTGGGGACCACACAGTCTCCATGCAGAGATCAACCTGTCTCCCTTAGACCAACCTCTTTTGTGGTTAGCACAGTGATAAGCAAAAGATACTGGAAGCAGGGGCTTTCCCAACTTTGGACCACCCACACTTAAGGAAAATCTTGTCCGCCAGTAATCCCGAAGCTGTTATATCTTTATAATATTATTTGCATTGTGGTTTTAACCTTCTCCCCCTACCCCCCACCCCGTGGGTTTCACTTAGGTGCTCCTGGGAAGAAGGCCAGCATGAACATGTGCAAAAGGTTGGAGGGCAGGAAACCAGAGCAGGTCCAGAGGGTAATATAATAAATGACAAGAGGGGTATGAGGAGACCAAATAGACCCCCATAAAAAATCACAGTACAAAACCTAGCAGGCTGCTACTTACCCACGGGTCAACACACCCTTCTGTCTCTGGAGTGTAGTTTCACTTTGCTAAATAAAAACCTTTGCTGCTTTAACTCTCTATGGAGTCTCTCGACATCAGAAGTCAAGAACCAAGTAATGCCACAATCCACCACCCAATAACAAACTCACTACAGTTGGTGAGACTTCTTTGAAAAGTTGTGTCCAGATTCAATAGGTAGCTTTATTTCTACCTACATAACCTCTGTTTTCCCTCTTCTGGTAACAACACCTAGAATTCCTATTGGATGCTACTCATTTTTGCCCTCCTTTAAGTCATCCTTGTGTCCGAATGATTGAAGTGGAGTTGAACACAACCACTGGGCACAGCAATTCAATCAGAGATGGACATGTGGCCTCAAGATACACTTTTCTGAGCTAACCTGGCACTGAAATTGGAACTACTGAGGAAAGAAATCGATCAGCACTGCTAAACCACCATTATAATGGTGGATAACAGGTGCCTATCTTGCTATTATATGTATTTTATCTGAGAAATAATCTATGGAGGAAAGAAAAGAAATAGAAATGGATCTCTCACACCACCTAGATCCATTTGAGAATGAGGCCTATCTTAAGACTCTCAGCTATTACAGACATAAATTTCCTTTCTAACTTAAGCCATTTGAGTAAGAGTTCTTTGAATTGAAACTTGAAAAGTCTTGCAGAAGAGATAATCCTCAAGTAGCCTGTCATATGTAGACACGATGTTTTGATGGAGCTGCCTGGGATTCAGCCATCTTGACTTGCAGCCCACCAGACATCTCCCTCTTTTAATATCATCCCTGAGAAGGCAGTTTATTATACCTAAATTCAGGACTACAGGCATACTTTTTAAATATTTTATGTTATTAGTTTCAGAAACTAGCTACCCTAAACAAGCTTTTACCATCTTCATCCACAGTATTTATATCAAATGTTGAACAGGATATGTATCTATAGTGGGCCACCAGAAACTAGCTTCAGATAGAAATGGATCTATTAATTAGTGCTCTGAGTGGAGTGGTAGTTACAGAATTGCATATTATATCAGGATATTAAATTGGAGATTTCAACTGAGGCACAAAGACAGAACAGATATAAACTTACATAGTCCAGCATTTTCAAAGGATTTAACTCTTAAATATCTTTCAGTCACACTAAGGTTATAAAGAGAGGCAAAAATGAAGAAAGGAGAATATTTCTGTGGGGAAGATTTCTTTGGGAAAATGGTGCTGTATATTCCGCCCCCACCAGTTGAGGGGTATATGATGTGGAATAAATCAAAAGAAAAAAAGTTATTGTGATACTGTGATTTAAAATAAGAAATATATAATTGGCCTTTGTCCCCATTTCTGTCTCAGAGCTCCTTAAACTCCTGGAATTGCCTAAGTGTAAGAGCAAGAAAGGTCTTTTATTATGTTATTGAAGTGACTTTTGGACCTTACCTAAGGATGGGGGCTGGTTGTCAGGAAAACCAACCATGCTGATTAGAGGGTTGAAACTTTCAGTCCCAGCCTTAACCTCCAGAGAGAGGAGAGGGGCTGGAGGCTGAATCAGTTGCCGATGGCCAATGACTTAATCAATCATGACTATGTAATGAAATTTCCATTAAAAACAAAAAGGATTGGATTTGGAGAGCTTCTAGGTTGGTGAACACATGGAGGTGCTGGGAGAGTGGTACTCCCAGAGAAGGCATGGAAGCTTGGAGCCCTTTCCCCAAGCCTTGTCCTGTGCATCTCTTCCATCTGGCTATTCCTGAGTTATATCCTTTCATAATAGGCTGGTAATCTAGTAAATAAAATGTTTCTCTGAGTTCTGTGAACTGCTTTAGCAAATGAGTAGAACCCAAGGAGGGAGTCTTGGGAGCTTCTGATTTTATAGCCAGTCAGTCAGAAGTATAGGTAACAACATGGGCCTAAGACTGGTTTTAAAGTTTGGAGTGGCAGGTGCAGGTGTGGACGGTCTTGTAGGACTAAACCCCAACATATGGAATCTGATGCTATTTCTGGGTAGATGATGTCAGAATTGAAATGAATTGTAGGACACCCAGCTGGTGTTCTGAGAATTGCCTGTTGGTATAAAGACCCCACCCCCAGAGTGGAACTGGTGCCAGAACCTATTCAGTTTTATAGATAGAAGCCTGACAGATACTGATGGAAGCCATTGTAGTTATACAGATAGAAGCTTGATATATACTGATGGAAGCCACTGCAGTTAAGGGGCCTCTGCCTGAGAAATCCGGAGGATTGATAATGGGCTACCCAACTGGTGGCAAAACAAAGGAAGAGTTTCTATGGCTCTGGAATTTGCCTGCATCCCCAGTTTGTCAGAGCACAGAATGTATATGTGTTTTTCATGGCCAGATGTGCATCTGCTGAGAAGGAAAAGGAAGAAAGGAAGGAGGGAAGAAAGAGAGGGAGGAAGCAAATGGGATGAAGATGGAGTCAAGGAACAGAGACAGACAGAAGGCCTGGAGACATTTAAAAAGATATCCAAGGGCACCTGGGTGGTTCAGTGGGTTGAGTCTGCCTTTGGCTCAGGTCATGAACCTGGAGTCCCAGATCAAGTCCCAGATCGGGCTCCCTGCTCAGCAGGGAGTTTGCTTCTCCCTCTAACCTCTCACTCTCTCTCTTTATCAAATAAATAAATAAAATCTTTAAAATAAATACATAAATAAAATAAAAAATATACCCAAGAAGAATGCCTAAGGGCACGATTCCTCAATAATGAGAGTCTAACTAGACTAAATTAAACATAAATATACTACCTAAAGCAAACCAGGAAATCAGAGACTAAATGGGGATTAGCCCAACAAGAGTAAAATGCATTTTCTAGGAAATGCAGATTAAAGTTTACATTATGGGTATATGAAGAAACTACTAAAGCATTCATGAAATACTCATTTTTCAACACTTGCCAGATCTGAAGATGTGGAAGTGTCTTAAGTCACCCTAGACAAGAATTTTCCTGTCCTCTGAAATAATATTCTCCTCCCTTCTTTAGCAAAGTGAAATTAAATACTAGACAATAATAAGACATAAAATGAAATAGGTATAGGAATCAATGCAAAAACAAACAAAAAACTGCAAGTAAGCAAGATAAGGTGGAAGAGGGAAGGATCATGTCCCTTTCTGCAGCTTCCCACCTAGAAAGTCCTGTTGGGGTGAGGGAAGCTAATTTTAACTATTTTGAATCAAATATAGTTTTATTTTTATGTGAATTTATATTTAATTTCTGAATGGAGTCTGTGTTTGCAGCTTAAAGTGGCTACAAAATATCTCCTCTAAGAGGGTTCAAAAAGTCAAGGAGCTGCCCCAGTTTTCACCTAGGGAAATGGAAGTCCCTCTGAGTTAGTTTAAAGGATCAGTAAGAGATAAATATAAAGATGCTTTCTGATTGCATCCCATAGGTCCTGTTTCTTTACTGTACCAGTGTCTTCGTTCATTAAACCCCATTCCTCCATCTTATACACATTCATGGGATGGAAAACATTGGCAACAACCTTACTAAAATCCAGATGTTTTTTATGTTTTCTCTTACTCACTTTTTGTTAGACAATTTAGGAATGGAAATAAAATTAGTTCGTATTGACTAACTTTGGTGGAACCATGTTGCTGCCAAATAAACATCACTTTCTTTTCTGAATATTTATAAATGTTCTGATTAATATTTTATTCTAACGTTATTAAAGTGACTAATGTCAAGTTTATCAGCTGTAATTGCTGCAAGCCACCTTACTTTCAATATTAGGGTAACTTGAATGTGTTTCTTAAGTGATTTCAGCATGAAAAGGTTTCTGAATGGCTTTCTTGAGGACCTGTGAAGATGAAGATCGATGATTAAATTGATAAAATTTTCTGGAACCCACAGAGAGCAATTTAGACAACTTCCTGTTTACTTGTTTTCTTGCATTATTCCATTGTTGAGAGTGATTAGGTTGAACAATAAGTTTCCAGATATGATGTGCTCTTCACATACCGTAAAATATTAATGTTGTGCTTAATGATACTAATCCTCAAGTCACCTAGCTGTGTTTTTGTTAAGCCAGAGGACTAAATGATTTGGTTTGATTCCTTCCTCTTTAGTTGCCTATGGCATTTCACGAATATTAAGTGGCTACACTATCATATAACTATGTTTTTTCAAAATTTGTATACTAGTTTGTCATGGAGGGCAGCACCAAGGATACTGACAGAGTAGAATAGTAAAATTGATCTTTACAAGCCACTGTTTTAATTATTCTATTTACTCTAAATTTCTCTGACTGGCCATTTTACAATTAACTAGAATGCTCAATTAATTGGAGTGATTTTTCTGTACTAAGCTTTTAAAAGGAATTCCTACATGAAGAAGAAAACTGAAAACAATGCACAAAGCTTTCACAGCAGAATTCTTGACATAGAGTAGACACTCAGTAATAAATGTGGAACAATTAAATGAATTAACAGGAATTTAATAAGAAAGTAATCACAAAGCAATATTCTCAATATAGATCCTGTCCTAGTCCTTCAAAATATATCTCTGAATAAATAGAATGAAGTGTTTGTACAAATTGAACATATATAATTGCCAATATTACAACTTTTTAAATAGCTTTATTGAGGTATAATCGACATACAATAAACCATACTTACGTAAAGGCTACAATTTGGTAAGTTTTAACTAATGAAACCATGATCATAATCTAGATAACGAACATACATATCCCCTCCAAAAGTTTCCTCTGCTGCTTTGTAATACCTCCCTCAGGCCCCAACCTTTCTGGCCAGATGTGCATCTGCTGGGAAGGAAAAGGAAGAAAGGAAGGAGGGAAGAAAGAGAGGGAAGAAGCAAATGGGATGAAGATGGAGTCAAGGAACAGAGACAGACAGAAGGCCTGGAGACATTTAAAAAGATATCCAAGGGCACCTAGGTGGCTTGAGTAGTTACCCAAGGTAACTACCGGGCTGCTTTTTGTCACTATAGAGGAGTATGCATTTTTGAAAGTTTTAAAAAATGAAATCACATAATATTTAGCAGGGTTTTTTTTTTTTTTCTGGAGGGGGTAAGGAGGTCTGCCTTCTACCTCTCAGCATAATTATTTTGATACTAAGACATGCTGAGTGAACTAAGTGAACTAAGGCATGCTGAGTTTATTCCTTTTTATTCTTGAGTAATATTCCATTATATAGATATATCATAATTTGTTTATCCATTTACTTAATGGACATGTGGGTTCTTTTCTAGTTTTTAACTATTACAAATAAAGCTAGTATGGATATCCCTGTCCACATCTTGATATGAACTATGCTTTCTTTTCTTGTGATAAATCTCTGGGATTAAAATGACTGGATCATGGAATAGGTATATGTTTAACTTTATAAGAAACTGCAAAATTGTTTCCAAGGTAGATGTACCATTTTACATTCACACCAGAAGTATATGAATGTCCCACCTCTTCCACATAGTGCCAACATGTGGTATGTTCAGTGTTGTCGTTGTTGTTTTGCCATTCTAAAGATACTGTAGCTGTAGTTTTAATTTGCAGTCTCCTCTGACTAATGAAATTGAACATTTTTTCATATGTTTATTTATCATTCATATAACATTTTTGGTTTAGCATCTGCTTAAATCATTTACCATTTTTTTAATTTGTTTTGTTTTTTATTGTTTGTGAGTTTTGAGAGTTTGTATATATTCTTGGTTCAAGTCTTTTATCAGATATATGCTTTGCAAATATTTTTTACCAGTCTGAAGTTTCTTTTTTATTCCTATGAATGTCTTTTGACATTCAAGGAATCTTAAATATATATATATTTAAATATATATATATTTATGGATAGTACTTCAGGCGTTATATCTAAAGTATCTTGGCCTAGGTCACATGGATTTTTATCTATATTTTATTTTAAAAGTTTTGTAGTTTCAGGACTTATATTTAAGTCGACATTTTATTTTGAATTAATTTGAATTAATTAATATATATGGTATGAAGTATGAATCAAAGTCAAATTTTTGTGTATGTGCATGAATGTCCAATTGTTCTAGCATGATTTTGGTGAAAATACTTTCCTTTCTCCACTGAATTATGTTTGTCCTTTCATAAAGAAATCAGTTGTCCATATATGCTGGGGTCCATTTCTGGACTCTCTTTTCTGTTCCATTGATTTATATGCCTGTCTTTATGCCAAGGCTACACTGTCTGAATTACTATAGCTTCATAATAAGCCTTGAAATCAAGTAATATTAGCTGAATCCTCCAACCCTATTCTTCTTGTTTAACATTGTTTAACTTCTCTGGAGTCTTTGCATTTCCATATAAATTTTAGAACAAGTTTGTCAATTTCTACCAAAAGACTTGCTGCTACTTTGACTAGGATATCATTAAGTCTATTGATCCATCTGGGGAGAAATGACATACTAATAATATTGAGTCTTTCAACTCATCAACAAGATGGACCTCTCTATCTTCTTTCTCTGATGTTTTATATTTTTCATTGGATAAATATTTCACATCTTTTGTCATATTGAACATTGAATATTTCATTATTTTGATGCTAGCTTAAAGGGTATTGGTTTTTACATTTCAATTTCCAATTGCTATTATATAGAAATAAAATTGCTTTTTGTGTATCGTTTGTATCTTGCAATCCATCATCTCATTTATTAGTTCTAGTAGCTTTTTTTGTAGATTCTTTAGAATATTATTCATAGAGGATGCTGTCATCTGCATATACAGTATTATAACTTCCTTTCCAAGCTGAAGTTCTTTTATTTTTCTTGTTTTGTACCTGTGGCTTAGAACCTCTAGTTCACTCCACAAATCCCTGCCTTTTTCCTGATCTTAGGAAGAAAACATACATTCTTTCACCTAATATTAAGTATAATGTTGGCTGTAGGTTTTACCTAGATACTTTTTATCAAGTTGAGGAAGTTTCTTTATATTCCTAGATTGCTGCAGATTTTTATGAGGGATGTATAGTGAATTTTTTTTTCTTTTTACATGAATTGAGATGATCATAAAGCTTTTTCTTTTTTTTTTAATTTGCTAATTTGGTATATTACCATGGACTGATTTACAAATGTTAAACCAATCCTATATTCCTGTGTAACCCCTACTTGATCATGATGTATTCTGTGTACTATTGGAGCACATTAATAGTGTCAAAAATTTTGTTTAAAAACCTTTGCATCCATATATATGAAGGATATTAGCCTGTAGTTTTTTTGGAGTGGGGGAGGGCAGAAGGGAAGGGAGAGGGAGACAGAATCTCTCAAGTAGACTCCATGCTGAGCATGGAGCCCAACATGGGGCTCAATCTCACAACCCTGAGATCATGACCTGAGCCAGAAATCAAGAGTCGGATGCTTAACTGACTGAGCCACCCAGGTGCCCAGGTGCCCCTTTTTCTTTTGTAAGATAATTCAGAGCTTGAGAAGAAACTTGCGATATATTTCCTCCTCTTCAATTTTCTGGAAAAAAATTTGTATAAAAAGAGTACTACTTCTTTCTTAAATATTTGGAAAAACTCACCAGTGAAACCAATGGGCCTGGAATTTTCCTTGCAGGAGGATCTTTAAGTACAAATTCAATTCCTTTAATAGACATAAATGTATTCAGGTCTCTTCCTGAGAAACTTTAATACTTTCAATCTTTCAAGGAATATGTCAATTTCATCTAAGTTCTCGATTTGACAGGCACAAAATTATTCATAATATTTCCTTATTATCTGCTTAATATTTATAAAATATGTCATGATGTCACCTCTCTCATTCCCAAAATTGGTAATTTGCTCTTTATCCCGATCAGTCTTCTTTATCCTGATCAGTCTGGATAGAAACCACTCATTTTTGAGAAACCTCTTCATTTTGTTGTTGTTGTTGTTGTTGTTGTTAATCTCAAAGAAGCAGCTTTTGGTGTCATTGATTTTTCTATATTGTTTTTCTATTTCTATTTTATTATTTTTTGCTCTGATTTTTATTATTTTCTTTCCTCTTTGGGTTTTATTTGTTCTTCTTTTTCTAGTTTCTTAATCTAGAAAGCAAGATCATTTCTTTGAGACTTTTCTTCTCTTCTGATATAGGTAGTCCTATAAATTGCCTTCTATGGACTGCTTTTGTGGTATTCCACAAGTTTTAATAGGTTGTGTCTTTATTTTCGTTCAGTTCAAATTGCATTCTAATTTCCACTTTGATTTCTTCTTTGATTCATGGGTTCTATATGAGTATGTTATTTAACTTAAAAGCATTTGGTGATTTTTCTACACATTTTTTAAAAATTATCATTAATTTCTCATTTATTCCATAGTGTCAGAGAACATACTTTGTATGACTTGAATCCTTTCAAATTTATTGAGACTTTTTTCATGGCTGGTAATCTTGATTCACAAAGAAAATCACAAGAAATTGTGAATTTTACTTTGTTGGATACTGAATATTTTTATATTCCTATGTGTATTTTTGAGTTTTGTTTTACAATGCAATTAAATTATTTAGAAAGTCTGATCTTTTTCATTCTTGCTTGTAAAATATATTAGGCTGTACTAGAGCAATGTTTCATCTAATTATTCCCTAGTAGTGAGTCTAGATCCTTTTGTGTACTTTACCCAGTGCTCCCCCTGAATTATATTTTTCTCCAGTCTGACTAGTAGGAACAGCCACCTGATATTCGCAGTGCAGGATCAGAACCAGCTCTCTTCTCACTAATCCTTTCTAATGGTTCTTTCTCAGCCTCGTGTAATTTCTTCCCATATCCTCAGCTGAATACTTGGTGGAAATCCTCTACAGATCTCCAGAGTTCACTCTGTGCACCTATCTCCATTTTGGTTCTCCGTCCTATGAACTTCAGGTACTTTGATCTTTCCGGACTCTCATCTCCATCTCCTCAACCAACGGAGTCCTCAAATCTTCCCTTGGGTTTGCCCTCTCTGCACCATAACCTGGACACTCTCTTAAGGTTGTAAGCTGGGGAAAACACATGACTGACCTGTTTACCAACTTTCATGGATCACAGTTTTTAGTTACCTGATGCCCAGTCCTGAAAACCACTACTTTAAATTATAAAAATATATTCCCCTCATTTTATTGATTCAGATAAAAGATCACATTTGGTCCCTATTATTTATCTTGACCAAAAGTGGAAATACCCTATTCCACCATTTTATTTTATTTTATTTCTTATTTTATTTTATTTTATTTTATTTATCAAGTAGGCTCCATGCTAAGCATGGAGCCCAACATGGGGCTTGAATTAAATCAAGATCAAGACTTGAGCTGAGGGGCACCTGGGTGGCTCATTGGGGCACCTGGGTGGCTCAGTCGTTAAGCGTCTGCCTTCAGCTCAGGTCATGATCCCAGCGTTCTGGGATCGAGCCCCGCATCGGGCTCCCTGCTCAGCAGGAAGCCTGCTTTTCCCTCTCCCACTCCCTCCTGTGTTCCCTCTGTCGTTGCCTCTCTCTCTGTCAAATAAATAAATAAAATCTAAAAAAAAAAAAAAAAAAAAAGACCTGAGCTGAGATCAAGACTCAGACACTTAGCCAACTGAGTCACCCAGGTGCCCCATCCACCATTTACACCTGCCAAATTGGTAGTTTAATATTTTTCAACCTAATATATATCTTATATTTAAAATAAAAACTGCTCAGTTAATTACCAATATGGTTCTGGAGACATTCTAATAAATCAGAGATTTATATTCTATATTCTAAATATTGACTCTCTCCTCTTCCATATTCCTTGATTTATTGGAGCCAGTTTTGAAAATTGGCAATATATACTTTATGTTAAAACCTAAGAGTCAGAAAGAGTATAACCTAGAAAACCTTTTACCTTTAGATTAAAAATATTTAGTTACCGGGGCGCCTGGGTGGCACAGCGGTTAAGCGTCTGCCTTCGGCTCAGGGCGTGATCCCGGCGTTCTGGGATCGAGCCCCACATCAGGCTCTTCCGCTATGAGCCTGCTTCTTCCTCTCCCACTCCCCCTGCTTGTGTTCCCTCTCTCGCTGGCTGTCTCTATCTCCGTCAAATAAATAAATAAATAAAATCTTTAAAAAAAAATATTTAGTTACCAATAGATGCTGCCGATAGCTGCCAAATGACAGAACTTGTGTAAAGAACTTGATGAACCAGATGAAATATTTTTCTTTGAGACGAAATACTGCTACTACTTTTTCTAACATCCATGTACTGAGCTAAGATTGCCAACTTCTTCTACCTTACATAATATCATGAATCTTTTTAGCATATCTGTAATTATCAGTGAAAACTGCCAAATTTCAAAAGCAGTGACCTAAAACCATGGATACTCTATCACTTATTTCAATTTTAGAAAAGTCTTTTCTGTTTTCTTTGCCATAGTTACCAAATATGAGAACTTAGCTAAAGTGAACTACCCTATTCCTAATGTTTCCATTTGTTCATTCATAATTTAAAAAATTAAAAATTGGATATACTAATTGTATGTTCTTTAGATGAAGCTTCACCTTTATCTGCTCCACATCCTTAACAGATTTTATACTCTTATTCATAACTGTGTAATCATTTTTCTGTTCTTTGAACTTCCTATAGCATGATGTATCAGCATCTAAGCCATAAAAAGGAAGGAAGGAAGGAAGGAAGGCAGGAAGGAAGGAAGGAAGAAAGGAAGGAAAGAAGGAAAGAAGGAAGGACAAGTATTAAGGGATGCAAGAGCTCTACAAACTCATAGAGGAGGGACAAAGTCCATTACCTTCTACAAAGTATACCCAGCTGTTCTCTGTTCTCTGTATTTCTCCCATTTCATTTCTGAGGAAAATTAAGTGACTTTTTTATGTATAATATCTCCTTAGCTACCGACAGACAGCAGAATCTGTATGGCAGATTTTTGCATCTTCATGACGGATTTTTTTTTTCTTTTTAGATCTGCCATTACCTCAAAGAGAAGCAATTTTGCTTTCTCACCGTTCAGTGCTAATATTGTGAATTTATTCACTGAAGCTAAGAATTTCCCTAGACTGGCATTCTTTAATTCACTTTACAGATTAGTTTTTAAAAAGTCAGTGGTCTATGAAAAATGAAATTTAATTCACAAAATGTGTATTGTCCCTACTTCTAATTTATATTCTCCTTTTTTCTTAGCTATCTGCATTTCCTTCTGTAAATTGTCTCTTTCACTTAGCACACAGAGTATAGCATTTCCTTTTATGAAAGTCTCTTTAATCAATTCCAAATACATCTCTTTAGTTTTCTTTTTCTTTCCATAAAATGGAAATAATAGTACTTACCTCGTGATGTTATTGTGAGAATCTGTAAAGTACCTGGTATATAGTAATGCTCAATAAATGCTAGGTACTTCTTTTCCTCCTATTATTTCTCTCAGACTCCCTAATACAACTCATCCTTTAATATTAGACAGATATATCTTGTTTCTTCACACCACTCCTTGCCTCCATGCCACTGCTTATGCTGGATTTCCCACTTACAAAACCACCATTCATCATAAACCAAATTCTTAACCACATTTTACAAGATCTTGTTCCAATTCTGTTAAGTCTTCTCTACTAATCTTCCTTTATTGCTCTCTCCTCTAGTCTTCTTTAGTGGCTGCTTCCTAGTGTTTTGGCACCAAACAACCTACTATATTCTACATAGTTTCAGTACATAATGAGTTACGTGTGTTTAGTGTCTTATCTTTTGTATTTTACTTTCAAGTTTGCTTTTTAATGGCAGAGCTTTCTCACCTGATGTTTCTGTGCTAGTTAAAGCTCTTTGTGTTTCTTCCTCAGCTTTATTTCCCCTCTCCTGAATAAAATCCATGATCTGAATCACCTGAAAACAGGTGACAGTTTACAGCTAATTTTTAAAAAATACATTTTAAAGAAATATTGCTTAGTTACAACTTACTTTTGGTGACACTAACAGCAGTAGCCATAATAGGTGCATGCTGTCAAATACAGTAACAGAAAATAAAGAATGAAATTTTGCCCAAAATATAAACAAGGAGGACATATTATCCCAAACGTGTGTGTGTGTGTGTGTGTGTGTGTGTGTGTGTGTGTAGGAGGGAAGGGTTAATATGTCCATCCAGCAGGTCACGTTATTTCTATACAATATTAATAACATAATACCCATGCTTGTTTTATTTTCTTTGGGAGTTAGTCCTTTGTGAAAATAGTCAAAGATTTTTATAAAACTGAAGTTTTCTTTCTTTCCCATTATCAAGCTTTACCCAAGGAAAAAAAGACACAGATGTTTAATTTAGCTTCTAAATTCTATTGCCTATAATTTGAATATTTACATTTGTGTAGGTGTTGAACTCCTAACACTAAGAACAACAGAAATTTCAAGACTTGTACTACATAACATTTATCATAAGCCAGGAGATACTAAACTATTCCTCTAAACTAAAAATGAAAAGTTTTTAATCAATCCAAGTATAAATATCACCTGTATTTTATGTACCAATTTTTATTATGGTTTTGAGTTGAATGAAGGTAGTTTTATGAAGTTGTTTAGAATGACTTATTAAAAATGAAGATAAAATGGTTTATTAAAGAGAAAAAATAAGAGCAAACAAAAATACCTCTAAGTATCTTTATAAAATAAAGACATTATAAGTGAATATAGACATATTTTTTTCCATTTACTGGTGTGTTTGCTCATTCCAAACCAGTACAAATATATTTGTAACACTGAAAGCATATTTTTTGTTTATTTCATTTATAATGTGAAAGTAATTGGATCTTCAGATGTAGTCCTGATTCTCAAACTTATTCAAGATTGTCTGTAACATGTACCAAGAATCACCTCCCCCAATTTTTTTTAAAGATTTTATTTATTTCTTTGAGAGAGAGAGACAGAGATAGTGAAAGAGAGCATGAGTGGGGAGGAAAGGAGAAGCGGACTCCCTGCTGAGCAAGGAGCCCAATATGGGGTTTGATCCCAACACCCTGGGATCATTTTCTGAGCTGAAGGCAGACACTTAACCAATTGAGCCACCCAGGCACCCCATCATCTCCCCCAAATTATACTTAACAATTGTTAAAATGCACACACCATTTGGTTTTCAATACTGATAAAACATACTATTTCTTTTTTCTTCTCATCCACTAATAATTTTATCACTTTCTCTGATTTTAATTTCCTTTTGTTTTGTACCTTATGATACAGTTCCAGCTTTATTAATCTTGCTACCATTTTAATTCAACACAGTAACTATCCAGTACCCTCAAAGCCTGATATGGACCTCACATTTTACAAACAGTTGCAGTACCTCATACATTTTAGCTTTACTGAAATAGGCTGTTTTAAATAATTCTACCATGAACTAATCAAAAGACAAAAGGCAGACAGAATGGATATTAAAAAAAAACAAGACCCATCTATATGCTGCCTACAAGAGACTCCTTTTAGACCTAAAGACACCTGCAGATTGAAAGTGAGAGCATGGAGAAACATCACGCAAGTAGATTTCAAAAGAAAGCTGGAGTAGAAATACTTATATCAGACAAAATGACTTTAAAACAAAGACTGCAACAAGACATATAATGATAAAGGGGACAATCCAACAAGGAGGTATAACAATTGTAAATATTTATGCACCCAACATGGGAGCACCCGAACACATAAAACAGTTAATAACAAACATAAAGGAACTAATTGATAATAATACAATAACAGTAGGGGACTTTAACACCCCACTTACATCAATGGACAGATCATCTAAACAGAAAATCAATAAGGAAATAATGGCTTTGAGTGATACACTGGAACAGATGGATTTAAGAGAGATATTCAGAACATTCCATCCTAAAACAGAGTACAAATTCTTTTCAAGTGCACATGAAACATTCTCCAGAATAGATCACATATTGACCACAAAACAAGCCTCAACAAATTCAAGAAGATCGAAGTCATACCATATATCCTTTCTGGCCACAACACTATGAAAGAGCAGGAAAACTTTTAGAAAGACCACAAATACATGGAAGTTAAATAACATGATACTGAACAATGAATGGGTCAACTAGGAAATAAAAGAACTAAAAGGGGTGCGAGGATGGCTCAGTGGGTTAAGTGTTTGCATCAGGCTCCACACTTAGCACAGAGTCTGCTTGAGATTCTCTCCCTCCCTCTCTCCCTACCCTGCCCCCACTCACTTGCTCTCTCTGTCTCTCTCTCTCTCTCTTCAATAAATTAATTAAATCTTAAAAAAATTAAAAAAGAAGAACTAAAAAGTACATAGAAACAAATGAAAATGAAAACACAATGGTCCAAAACCTCTGGGATGAAGCAGAAGTGGTTCTTAGAGGGAAGTTTATAGCAATACAGGCCTACCTTAAGAATCAAGAAATATCTCAAATAAACAACCTAACCTTATACCTAAAGGAGCTACAAAAAGAACAACAAACAAAACTTAATACCAGCAGAAGAGGGAAATAATAAAGATTAGAGCAGACATAAATATAGAAACTAAAAAAAATAATAGAACAGATCAATAAAACTAGGAGCTGGTTCTTTGAAAACAATCAATAAAATTGATAAATGTCTAACCAGAATTATTAAGAAAAAATAAATAAATAAAACCACAAATGAAAGTGGAGAAATAACAACCAACACCACAGTAATACAAATAATTATAAGAGAATATTATGAAAAGCTGTATGCCAACAAACTGGACAACTTAGAAGAAATGGATAAATTCCTAGAAACATATAAACTACAAAACTGAAACAGGAAGAAATAAGAAAATTTGAACAGACCAATAATCAGCAAAGAAATTGAATCAGTAATCAAAAACGCCCAACAAACAAAAGTCCAGGATGAGTTGGCTTCACAGGAGAATTCTACTAAACATTTAAAGAAGAGTTAATACCTATTCTTCTCAAACTATTCCAAAAAATAGAAATGAAATGAAAACTTCCAAATTCATTCTATGGGGCCAGCATTATCCTAATACCAAAACCAGATAAAGACATCACTAAAAAAAAGGACAGGCCAATATCCCTGATGAATATAGGTGCAAAAAACCTCAACTGAATTCAAAAATACATTAAAAAAATCATTTAGTAGGATCAAGTGGGATTTATTCAGGGTTGCAAGGATGGTTCAATATTTGCAAATCAATCAATGTAATATATTATATCAATAAGAGGATAAGATATATGGGATCAGAAAAAGCATTTGACAAAGTACAACATCTATTCATGATTAAAAAAAAAAAAAGCCTCCACAAAGGACGTTTAGAGGGGACATGCCTCAACATAATAAAGCCATATATGAAAAATCCATACCTTACATCATCCTCAATGAGGAAATACTGAGAGTTTTCCCCTAAGGTCAGGAAAGATACAAGGATATACACTCTCACCACTTTAATTCAACACAGTGCTGGAAGTCTTAGCCACAGCAACCAGACAACAACAACAAAAATAAATAAATAAATAAAAAATAAAAGGCATCCAAATCGGTAAGGGAGAGGCAAAACTTTCACTATTTGCAGATGACATGGTATTCTATACAGTAAACACAAAGACTTCACCCAAAAACTGCCAGAACTGGTAAAATAATAAAGCAGCAGAAAGAAAAATTAAGAAGACAATCCCATTTACAGTTGCACCAAAAATAATAAGGTACCTAGGAATAAACCTAACCAAAGAGGTGAAAGAAAACTATAAAACACTGATGGAAGAAACTGAAGATAGCACAAAGTAATGGAAAGACCTTCCATGCTCATGGACTGGAAGAACTGCTAAAATGTTTATATTACCCAAAGCAATCTACATATTTAATACAATCCCTATCAACATAACAAGAGCATTTTTCATAGAGCTAGAACAAACAATCCTAAAATTTGTATGGAACCACAAAAGACCCTGAATAGCCAAAGCAATCTTGAAAAAGAAAGGCAAAGCCAGAGGCATCACAATTCTGGACTTCAAGTTATATTAGAAGCAAAGTAGAAAACCCAGAAATAAACCCACAAGTATATGGCCAATTAATCTTTGACAAAGCAGGAAAGAATATGCAATGGGAAAAAGTCTTTTAAAAAATGGTGTTGCAAAACTGGACAGGAATATGCAAAAGAAAGAAACTGGACCACTTTCCTACACCATACACAGAAATAAACTCAAAATCGATGAAAGACCTAAATGTGAGACCCAAAACCATCAAAATCCAATAGGAGAACACAGGCAGTAACATTTTGACACTGGCTGTAGCAACTTTTTTCTAGATATGTCTCCTGAGGCAGGGGAAACAAAAGCAAAAATAAACTATTGGGACTATAAAAAAAAAAAAAAAAAAAGCTTAGAAAAAGTGAAGAAAACAATCAAAACTAAAAGACAACCTATGGAATGGGTGAAGGTATTTGCAAATGATATGTCTGTTAAAGGTATCCAAAATATAAAAAGAACTTATAAAACTCAATACCCAAAAGACGAATAATCCAATTACAAAATGGGCAGAAGACATGAACAGATAGGCAACAGACACATGAGAAGACACTCAAAATCACTCATTATCAGGGAAATACAAATCAAAACTACAAAGAGATATATCACCTCACACTTGTCAGAATTGCTAAAATAAAAAACACAGGAAACAAGTGTTGGTGAGAATGTGGAGAAAAAGGAACCCTCCTGCACTGAGAATGCAAACTGGTGCAGCCACTATGGAAAACAGCATAGTGTTTCCTCAGAAAGGTAAAAATAGAATTACCCTATGATCCAGTAATCACACTACTGTGCATTTACCCAAAGAACACAAAAACACTAATTCAAAGGGATACATGCACCCCTATGTTTATTGCAGCATTGTTTGCTTTAGTCAAAATATGGAAGTAGCCCAAGTGTCCATTGATTGATGAATGAATAAAGAAGATGTTACACACGCACATACACACACACACAGACACACTCTTTAGAGTGGAATTGTTGGTTAAAATATACTAGGAGTGGGACGAAGTTTATGTACTGACGTGACAGAATATGCCATATTGGATTTCTCTGTGGGTCCATGTACATGAGTGTGTATATGAAATCACATAATTGCAACAATAAAATCTCCTCTTAAAACCATAGAACAGATTAGTTTTTATTCATCTAGACTGTTCCCTCCCCTCAATGAAGACATCCTCTAAAGTGGACCATAACACTTGAACATTATTGTGTTTGTGCAATGTCATATATCACTTTAGACCTGTGTCCCTTCCCCTATTTAGATTAGCAAATTCAAAGACTATTTTGAGATTCATATATACTCTTCAAGTCCACAGCACTAAACACAGTACACCCTCTATGGGAGATAGAGAAACAGTTTTGTAGAATGGTAAGGCAAGTTAATATGGTGGCTTGTAAAAAGATCTGAGTTCAAATGGTGGCACCCTCTCTGACTTGAACAAATTATGTTATCTTTCATTTCATATCTTTTCTCACCTGAAAACAGATATGATAATATTGACCTCATAGAGATTTTAAGACGATTAAATATGAGGCTACTTAGTAGTTGGCAAATAGTCAGGACTCGATGAAATTAGACATCTATGGAGAATGATAAATTTGTTACAAGTTAATGATATTCATAATCACATATAAAAATTCACATTTGTTGAGTCAATCTTACAAATTTAAATGCAATCTGGCTAGGTAAGAGCTAGCAAAGGAAGTGCTTTAGAAATAGATATCTGGCCTGATAATCCCAACTCCAAGATATCTCTGCTATCTCCTTTTCTCACCCATCTCCACATTGATATCCCTAGTCAAAGCACCATCATTTCTAACCTGCACAACTGCTTCAGACTTCTCACTATTCTTATGCTGTCCTGGCACTCTATACCACATATTTGCCATTTGTACCTCTAGATCTATTCTCTACCCTCCTTCATCCTGCTGTGGGCCTCTAAAGACTAATCTCCATGGATAGCATTCTCAGCCTCTGGCTTTCACTGGATTTGGCAAATGGGAGGTCACCTATAGGAGATGTGACTGTGGAGTCACCTGTTCCCTCCTAAATGGGTCATGGTTTGACAATAATGAGTTTTATTTTTTAAGGTCATGGCTTTTGTTACCAGGAGCATTCTTCTGTAGCTATAATTTTTCCTTAGGTTCCTATAACCTCTTCCTTTGCCCCTTCAAGTTTGTTAGCCCAGGATGTTTTGACAACCCTCGTTGGTTTCCTTTAACCCTGACCACACCTTTGCAAAGTCACTTCATTAATCACTCTTCAATTATCCATCCTTGAGTGTGTCATCTATCTCCTGCTGGACCCTGTCTAACTGATATATATCCCACCACCTCCCAATACCCCAATTACATCTGTTTTTCACACTGCATCATTTAGAATGTGAACTGTGCCCTGTAACTCTCTTCTGCTGAACTTGGTTCACAGGATTCTACCTCACTGAACTTTGTGTTGCATTATATTGCCCTTCTTTCAGCTTTTCCTATGCACAAAGATTTCTGCTTTAGGTTGCTTGCAGATACTCTATCCTCTGCCAGGAACATGTACCTTCCCCATCCATACTAGGGAATCAGTAAATATTTGTAAAATTACTTAATGAACATTTTATAATTGGTATGCTCATTTTCTATTATTTTATTGCTTGATTATCTAATGAGCTGGTCTTTAAAAATCTCCTTTCAGCCTGTCTATCTACTCTATACTAATATTCACCTTGTGATAATTAAACCAGATCACTATTTCTATAAAAATGATTAAGCTTCTTAGTAAATAGTGTGTGTGTTTAGGTGCAAAACATCAAAGTAGTTCTAGTATGATTTAGATATTCCTTCTCTGGCTCACCCAGCATACTTAGTGACATTTTCCAGTGGGTTTTTATGCTGCTGTAACTTCTTCCAAAAAAATATTAGTCCAGTAGAGCCTTGGGTTATGATTGCTTTAGTAATTTTCTCTTTAAATAGTATGGTAGGAGATATTTCTTGGCTCCTATTCTGTAATTATTTTTGTCATTCCCTTGTTTTAATATTTTTATTTTGAGGCTTTCCACATGTTGACCAAAATCCTAACATTTTCAGTCAATAATAAAATTTGGCTCTCACCCCCGTCATTGTTTCATTGTTTGGTTGTGACACTTAAAAAGTAAAATCATAAACTTTTGGTTTTCCTAGGACATTTACCTCTGATTTTGTTGTTAAGTATGTAATTATTTTTAACATCCTTCTCTTTAAAAAAAATAAATTTTCTGTTTTCAAGTACAAAGAATTTTTATCATTAAGAAAATTTCAAGCCCAGAAAGGCAGAATGTAAGGAGAAAAAATCCCCCATCATCCCCCAAATGCTTACTTCAGTGCCATATCCTATCAGTCCAGCTCTTTTGCTGTGCATATTTTATATACAATTAGGATAATAAAAAAGATGCAAAATTATATTTCTAATTTTTAAATTGATTTTTATACTTATAAAAGTAATACATGCCCCAGGCTATATTAATAGCATCTAATCTCCACATAAGATAATTTTAATTTTGAAGGGCCAATTTTGGCAGTTAAATAATCTTATTCATAATGTTCTCATTTACTAATTTGGAATCTTGGAGATTTTATCATAAAAGAGCTGACCTTTATCTTTATGTCATATTTAAACAATGGATATACCAAGAAAATTAATAATATGAAGATAAAGGATGTTTGACTTAAAAGAAAAATATAATCTTAGAGAAGATAGAAAATTAATGCTGCAAACTTAAAACTCTATCTTGTAAAGTCTTCTTTATATAAATTTCAGTAAATAATTTGGAGTCCACAAAATTTATACAATTTTTGTGTGAAAGACATAAAGTTCCTGCCCTTAGGGAGCATGCTGAAGACTAGAGAAGCTTAAGGAAACATGTAATTTCAACACAAAGGAGCATCTTACACTGAATGAGAACAAGGGGGTGGAGAGAGAGAAGAGAAGAGAAGAGAAGAGAAGAGAAGAGAAGAGAAGAGAAGAGAAGAGAAGAGAGAGAGAAGAGAAGAGAAAAAAGAAGAGAAGAGACGGGATGTTTTAGTGGAAGACACTTGAAAATCAAATGGATTTGGGTTTTACTCACAGTTCTGCTACTTTTAGACATGATTCTTAATCTTGCAGTGCTTCAGTTTCCACCTCTGGAATATGGAAAGAAAATAAAATACATATTTCAGGTCACTGTTGATCTATATAACCTATCTAGCTCTGTCTCTGGCATATCAGAAATCTTCAGTAAATAGTAACTTACTCATTTCATTTATAGACCTAGTACCAGGAGAAAAATTAGAAAGACCATTTAAGAGGTCATTATTATGATAATTCTAGTAAACCTTAATGAGAGTCTGGATTAGCACAGTGGTAGGCAATGTAGAATGGAAAAGTGGATATTGAAAAGAATTCCACAAAAAATATATACAGGGATTCGTTACATAGAAAATGAAGGTGCAAAAAAAATCCAAGATGACTTAAGATTTTGACCTTTGTGAATGAGAGAATACAAAACTTGGGACCCACTCAAGCAAAATGAATCAAAGTGTATGGTTAGAGCACTGGCATCAGCATTTTTTAAAAGCACTCCAGATTATTCTAATGCATGACAAGAATTGAGAACCATGTTTGAGATTTTTTAATATGCACATACAAGTATATACATAAGTACTTTAAAATTAATTTAAATGCAATTTTATTGTAACAGCTTTAACTTTATAAAAATTTATTACACATAAAACAAGGAAATACAATCCATTAAAATTGGTTGCTAGCCTTCCCCCTTTCTTAAAGATTATATACTGGTGGATGCCTCATTTAGGAAAAAAATGCCAATGAGCATTTAAGTTGACAAAAGCAAGGCATGGCACCAAAAGGAAGGCTTTAGACATGATGCATATTGCTTTGCCCAAAGATATGATAACGTGTAATCAGTGATACAATTCTTATGTAACAGAAGAAGAGCCTGAAGACTAGAAGGGGTGGAAGAATGCCCAGTGAGGAACACAACATTTTCAAATGTTGAAAGAAAAGAACTGTCAAGCACAAATTTTATATACTGTGAAAAAAATATCCTTCAGGAATGAAAGAGAAATGAAGACTCTCCCAGATGAAGGAAAACTAAGATCATTTGTTGCTAGCACATCTACCCTTAAGATGGCTAAATAAGTTCACTAAGCAGGAGGAAATGAGAATAAAAGAAGTCTTGGAACTTCAGAAAGAAAAGAAGAGCACTGGCATGAATAAAAAAAAAAAAAGAAGGTGCATGTAAGAAATCAACCCACTTCTTAAGAGTTCATTAAATCAAATTTGATGGATGAAGAAAAAAATTATAACATCATCTGATGTGGTGTTCAGTGTATGTAGAGGGCATACTTAGGACAGTTACAATTAAAAAGTTGGACAGATTAAAGAACCTAAATGAAGTAAGGTTTTCATACTTCATTCAAACTCGTGAAATGCCAATACTAATAGATTGTGAGAAGTTATGTATGTGTATTGTAATACCTAAAGTACCCACTAAGAAAATTATATAAAATCCTATACTTGAAGACACTATTGATAAATCAAGATGAGTCCTAAATAATGAACAAGTAACCCCCAATACATTAACATAGGAGAAACAGAGGAAACAAACAGAAAACAACCTGGCAGACTTAATCCATATCAATAATTGTCTTAAATACAAATTGTTTAAATATGCTAATTAAAAGATAGAGACTGGGGCACCTGGGTAGCTCAGTCAGTTAAGCATCTGACTCTTGATTTCAGCTCAGGTCATATCTCAGGGTTGTGAGATCGAGCCAGGCATCAGCTTCCATGCTCAGCAGAGAGTCTGCTTGAGCTTCTCTCTCTCTCCTTCTGTGCCCCCCAACTCACGCTCTCTCTCTCTCTAATATATAAATAAATCTTTTTAGAAAAAAGGAGACTGTTAAAAGTGTATAGAAAAATATGATCTAACAATATGCTGTCTATAAGAAATTCACTTCAGATACAATGACAAAGGTAAGTTGAAAGTAAAACGAAGAAAAAAAGGGTTTTCTACATATGTTCATATTATTTTTGACATTTTAAGCACATGAATGTACTAACTATTCAAAAATCAAATCAATAAAATTTAAAAAGCTGTGATGTAAACTGATTTAGAAACAAAACTGAGAACAATTTCCCTCTTTTTAAAATACTTGAGTAGGGGGGAGCCTGGATGACTCGGTTTGTTAAGCATCTGCCTTAGGCGCAGATCATGATCGTGGGGTCTCGGAATCGAACCCCACATTGGGCCCAGCTCGTGCTCTATCTCTGTCTCTATCTCTCTCAAATAAATAAATAAAATCTTTTTTAAAAATTAAAAAAAAATAAAATACTTAAGTAGGGAAAGAGAGCCTTTATAAAGACATATAGTGGAGTTTGAGATTTTCCATTGGATATCACATGGATCCTGCAGACACTATAATTGGTTTTTAGAAGAAAACAATACCACAGAAAGGTGAAAAACTTTAGGTGATTTGCATTACAGATATGTTGTAAACATCTCTGCAAATCAGCATATGTCCACACATAAATGTATTTCTAGATGCACTTTAATGTGTCTATATATATTTACATATTTACATACATTTACATACATGACGTATTTACATACATTTTCACAAAAATTTGTTATTGCTTATATAGCATGGGTTACTATAGTTAGTCATTTCTCATTTGTGGGAAAATTGTATTGTTTCTACTTTTTTGTTTTTGTTAAGATTGTAATTGTATTCTAAGGAAAACCCTTGTTCGCCTATCCATTATTCTTTAGGGTAAATTCTAGAAATGGTCATCCAGATTAGAGATTATCCAGATGCTTGCCTTTGGTACATGTTGCTAAACACTGCTCCAGAAAGATTATAATATGTATAGCATTGTTCTTAGGGTTTTATCTTATAACTCAGATAAATATCATATCAGAGGAGGGACCCTATTTTTCAAGAACACGGCAGTATGCTCCCATCATCACTATCAATGTCAAATTACCAAAGCAGTTGATCCTAAAGTCTATATGCTACAGTTTCTGTTCTGTTCTACGTTTGAGGCTAAAGTATGCTTGTCATTCATGGAATGCTAAATAGCTAATGCATTCTTAATTCTCTTTGCAGCCAAAGTACTGGTATATTTGTTACAGATATTCATGCCCAAGGGAATGATGCAGTTTCTTGGGTGAGCCTTTGATTTTTAAATAGAAGGAGATGTGTCAGAAAACATTTGGTAAAGAAAAGAGAAAATATAATGTGATACTTGCTAGTTCCTGAAAAATGCATAAATAGACTTTAGAATCAGGTAAATAATTCCCTCTTGGACATTGTATGTATTGACAGCTTGAAAATAATTTATGGATAGAGATAATGAGAAAGAAATAATTCATATATATATGAATTATTATATATATATGAATTATATATATTATTTTCCTTCATCAAGATCTCAGTGGTTTCCATTAAATATTGCTTTGAACTTGCAATTACTTTAGTTTTCAGAAGGCAGAATGACCCAGAGTTCATGATCTTTGTTTATGCAATATGATTCAAGTGGTACAAGTATTATAAGGTAGTTCATGCCCTTGGAATAGTGGCTACCAAGGGACCTTTTAAGGTGGCTTATCACCATCTTATGCTTTTTTAAGTAATGGAAGACTGACAACTATAAGCACATAGTTACTATGCATCTTCTTTAAAATGCAATTTCCATTGCATCATACTGTTTGAAAACTGGAGCTAAAATAAATAGAAATCAATATTAGCTTACACACACACACACATATGTATATATACATAAATATACATATATAATATACATACATATACGTATGTAGCTTATGCAGATATATATTATATATAAACAAATATATATATATTATACATATATATGATACATTAATGTTGATGTCTTATAAGGTATCTACAATATTGCAGTGATAACAGTTAAAGTTTATTGAGGGTCTTAGCAAGTCATGAAATTAATGTGCATTAACTTATCAATCTTCACAATAACCCACCTCGGTTGAAAATATTATTACTATTTCCAGTTTAAAGATGGGATACTGTTAAAAAGTTGCCCAAGATCATATAGACAGGAAGAGACGGGCTGTAATTTTAACCCTATCAATGATTTCAGATCCCAACGTCTTAACTGTGGTGCCCCAATTTAAGTCTCTCCAACTAAATTTGTAGCTAGATAAATGGAATCACCTTCTTCTAGTTTCTGAGCCCATTCAAACCCACTTCATAGGTTCCCAAGACATCTTATTACCGACTGTCTGAAGGCCCCATATGCCCTACCTCTATCCTATTTCTTAGGATTATGCCTTTCAAAAGGAATCATGGAGTCATCTCACTGTTGAATAACTCCTTCTTTTAAAATATGCTTTACTAAAAGACCCATACCATTTCTCTTATGAAAACACAACACCTCTGAAATAAGCTCAATGCCCAGAAGAAGGTATGGGGATCATACAGAATTTAAGTATATGTTTATATGTTTACTTCAGTGTCATCGTAAGTGAGTGATTCCAAACTAAAACTCATAAATTCTAGTTCTAAATCCATTACACTTTTGAAACCAGAAATACATATTAAAATATATTCTTTTAATAAATATTTATTAAGCATCAACTTTATACCAAACAGTATTATAAGCATTGGAGATTTGGAAGTGAATGAGAGTGTGAGATTTCTGTTTATATATCATAGATAGCCATGAAGAAAAGATAAGTCATTATTATAAAATATGAATATTGAAAGGTGGTATTTTTTTTCTGGTTGATAATCACTTCTATCCATTTAAAAATCAGGCATCTATATGTATTAATGATGAAATAACTTGATATATTTATCTATGAATTATACTGATCATTTAGATCTATATCAATTGAATGTCGGAGAAAGAAATTATGGGAAAATAGATTCCTAGTTCATAATCACTATTATTCTTTTTCAAAAATATATTTTTCAGAACTGCCATTAATGAATAATATTCAATCAAATTTGAAAGGTAAAAACCCTTCAAACTTGCTGCTATATATTTATGTCCTTTCAAGTTAATTTTACAGTAGTTAATGTATATTTTTAATTAATAGTATTTATGGATAATTTTCTCATAAATTCTAAACTAACCCAAATTTTCTGTCCTAGTTTTTATAAGACTGGTAGGGAGTGGCTTCCTTCTTTGACAAACTGTTCTTTTTATATTTAAAGAATGTGATTCACTCTCTCATGTGATTAGGAGTAAGCTGAACATTCTCTGTTCTTTTAACATGTAGTAGTACAAGGAGCAAACTGTTGGTATAGTCACATAGCCATGTTTGACCCCTTCATTAGCTATAAAACAGCCTACTTTCTGATAAAATATTCAGCGCACAACAGAATGTTTTCTCTGGATATATAAGTTATGTTAAGTCTGTCCTATAAAGTTATGTAAAGTTTATCCCATAAAAAATGATGTCAAAGACCATGTTTTTCTACTGAGCGAGTATCTTTCAGAAGGAGGAAAATAACAATGTGATGCCACTTTATATTCTTTTTATTATAAAAAATTGGAAAGTTGGACATGGGGTTATATAATCTTCCTGTACTGGTGGGAATGTAATGGTGTGACACCATTCTGAAGAGCAATATAGCATTGATTTGTTAAATTAAGTATTTTTATATATGCTATATGACCCATAAATACTACTCCTGTTTTCCAAAGAAGTTCTCTATGGGTCTGTAAGGGAACATGAATGAAATTATCATTCACAGTGATGTTTGTAGTTATAAGAAGTGGGGGAAAAGCTGGATATCCATTTTACAAGAGTGGATAAGAAAATGTGAGGTTTTATAGAGATACTGTATAGCCCTAGGAAAAAGCAACACAAAATTAGATGCTCACATAGTCACATATAGCCTAGAAACATAATGTGAATAAAATAAACAAGCAGCAGAAGATGCATAACATGTGCCATTCACACAAAACAAAACATCTTATAACATACAAATGAAAAGGAAGCTTATTCAACACAGTGTGTGAGTGGAAGGTGATGAGTATGGGCATTGGGGACCAAGAAGAAGGGAAGAAGAAAGGAAGTGAGGGAGAGGACAAGGGAGGGAAAGAGGGAGGAAGAGAAGAGGAGAGGGAGGGAGGAAGGGAGGGAAGGAAGGAATGAGGGAAGGAGGCTTCTGGAGTTGGAGATAAAGCCAGTGGCAAGCAAGCTTTGATATTTAATTTGTACATTTTCTTTTCTGATTTCATGTCTATGCTGTTAATCTCTCCAGCATTTTAACATGAGATGCAAGAATTCCTACACAAACAAAACGTTTTCTAAAATCATTTAAACAACTTTTACTTTTTTCGGTCTCGAGTCACTAGATAGTATTATTTCACCTACAGTGATGAGTACAAAGAAAATGTGCGATATAGTTTCTTCTCAAAAAAAAAAAAAAAAAGCCAGGATAGAGAAATAGAGAAACGTTAAATATACAAACTTGGTAACAGAATAAAAATACATAGCTAGTATTTTACATTTTATTTACTAGGCTATGACACAAAAGGATAGTTCCACTAACATCAGAATAAGAGGTAAACTGAGGAGGTTATAACGGCTGCCTTTAAATCCCAGCTCTACAACTTACAAGCAAGGTGCCTTTGAGGAAATACTAAGTATTTATGAGCTTCATTTGTTTCCTTATTTTATCAGTAATTTTTTGGAAAACCGCTTTATTGAGGTATGATTGACCTACAAAAAGCTGTACATATTTATACATTCAGCTTGATGAGTTTGGAGGTAAGTGTATATCCATGAAACCATCACCACAATCTATACCTTAAACATACCCATTACCTGCAGAAGTTTCGTTCCGAGGAGGGAAAAAAGATGGCGGAGGAGTAGGGGAACCTTTTTCAGCTGGTTCCCTGAATTGAGCTGGATATCTACCAGATCATTCTGAACACCCACAAAATCAGCCGAAGACATAAGAAGATACATCTGGATCTCTACAAACTAACGTCTCCGGTGCTGGGTATTGAGGTACAAAGCAGGGAGCCGTGAATCTACACACACAGATATTGGAAGATAAACAGAAGGGGAAAGGAGCCGCCGAGCTCAGGCGCCAGGAGGCAGTAGCCTCCTGCGCTGGGGAGCCGGTGGAACTCGTGGTCGGGTTGCCGCCGGGAGTTAGACTGAAACCAGGAGTTCTGGAGCACGCACTTGAACCAGTCTGAAACCGGGAGCTCGGGAGTGCATGCGTGACCAGACTGAACAATGGAGCTCTGGAGCGCAAGCGCAAACCAGACTGAAACAGGGAGGTTGGGAGCATGCGCAAGAACCAGGGGTGGCTGGCGGTGTTAGAAGCACTAAGGGCAGAGACGTGCCGGCCCTGGGAGTGAGGACTGGGAGAACAGCTGTGGGGCGCACAACCCGGGAGGCTGCAGGTTTTTAGCAGCACGGACAGAAATGGAGTTAGAGTGGCCAGGAGAGCTCAGTGAAGACCAGACTGTGACCTCTCTGTTCTGAGTCAGAGGCTTGGATAGGTCACTGCTGCTCTGACCCTCTGAAGAGTCTCAGAAAGCCTCCAGGGAAAACTGCCAAAGAACAAAAACCTGGAAATACCGGTTCTCACTGTGCTCATTCCCTCCCACCTCCCCCCCCCCCCCCCCCGGTCCCCACAGGGGACAGGGCAACTCTACCCAAACAGGGTTGCCTGAGTATCAGTGCAGCAGGCTCCTCTCCCAGAAGGGAGACTGAAAAAACAAGAAGCCTATATCCCTAAGGTCCCTATAAAACAAGTGCATCTTGCTTGGGTCCTAGCCAATAATTTCGGCGCTATACATCCCCGCAACCACACCTCATCAGAATGACAAGGAGGAGGAACCCCCCAACAAATGAAAGAAACAGAGACTGTGGCTTCTGCCACAGAACTAATGGATATGGATATAACCAAATTGTCAGAAATGGAGTTCAGAGTAACAATGGTCAAGATGATGTGTAGGCTTGAAAAAAATATTAATGAAAATATTAACAAGAATATAGAATCTCTAAGGGTGGAAATGAGAGTGAATTTGGCGGAAATTTAAAAAGCTATGAATCACATGCAGTCTAAACTGGATGCTTTGACAGCCAGGGTAAATGAGGCAGAAGAACAAATTAGTGAGTTAGAGGATGAGATGATAGAAAAGAAAGAAAGAGAAGAAACATGGCTTAAGAAACTCCACTTTCAAAAAATAAGACTATAGGAGATTACTGACTCAATGAAACATTCCAATGTCAGAATCATCAGCAGCCCAGAGGGGGTAGAGAAAGAAAGAGGTCTAAAAGAGATATTTGAACAAAATATAGCTGAGAACTTCCCTAATCTGGCAAAGGAAACAAGCGTTCGTGTCCAAGAGGCAGAAAGGACCCCTCCCAAGGTCAATGAGAACAGACCAACGCCACGTCACATGTTAGGACAATTCAAAAATCTTAGATCCAAGCAAACAATCATGAAAGCAGCCAGGGGGAAGAGAATCCTCACGTACAGAGGGAGAAACATCAGAAAAATGTCAGACCTGTCTACAGAGACCTGGAAAGCCAGAAAAAGCTGGTAAGACATATTCAGAGCACTAAGTGAGAAGAACAGGCAGCCAAGGATTCTTTATCCAGCAAGGCTGTCATTCAGAATGGATGGAGAGACAAGTAGCTTCCAAGACCAGCAGAAACTGAAAGAATATGTGACCACCAAGCCAGCCCTACAAGAAATATTAAGGGGGTTCTATAAAAGTAAAAAGACCCTAAGAGTGATACAGAACAGAAATTTACAATCTACAGAAACAAAGACTTCACAGGCAACATGAGAACATTGAAATCATACCTCTCAATAATTACTCTCAATGTGAAGGGCTAAATGCTCCCATAAAATGCCACAGGGTTGCTGATTGGATAAAAAGACATGACCCATCCATATGCTGTCTACAAGAGACTCATTCTGAAATTAAAGGTACATCCAGACTGAAAGTGAAGGGATGGAGAACCATTTTTCATGCCAACAGACCTCAAAAGAAAGCTGGGATAGCAATTCTCATATCAGACAGATTAGATTTTAAGCTAAAGACTATAGTTAGAGATACAGAAGGACACCATATTATTCTTAAAGGGTGTATCCAACAAGAGGATCTAACAATTATAAATATCTATCCCCCAACAGGGGAGCAGCCATGTACATAAGCTAACTCATAACCAGAATAGACATATAGATAATAATACGTTAATAGTAGGGGACCTCAACACCCCACTCTCAGCAGTAGACAGATCATCGAAACAGAAAATCAACAAAGAAGCAAGAGCTTTGAATGACATACTGGACCAGATGGACCTCATAGATATATACAGAACACTACACCCTAGAACAACAGACTACTCATTCTTTTCGAATGCACATGGAACTTTCTCCAAAATAGACCATATACTGGGTCACAAAACAGGTCTCAAGTGATACCAAAAGACTGAGATTATTCCCTGCATATTCTCAGACCACAATGCTTTGAAACTGGAACTCAATCACAAGGAAAAATTTGGAAGAAACTCAAATACTTGGAAACTAAGAACCATCCTGCTTAAGAATGCTTGGGTAAACCAGGAAATTAAAGAAGAACTTAAGTGATTTATGGAAACCAATGAGAATGAAAACACATCAGTCCAAAACCTATGGGACACTGCAAAGGCAGTCCTAAGGGGAAAATACATAGCCATCCAAGCCTCACTCAAAAGAATAGAACAATCTAAAATGCAGTCCTTATATTCTCACCTTAAGAAGTTGTAGTTGGAACAGAAAAACAGGCCTAACTCACGCACGAGAAGGCAGTTGATCAAGATTAGAGCAGAGATCAATGAATTAGAAACCAGGAGCACAGTAGAGCAGATCAGCAAAACTAGGAGCTGGTTCTTTGAAAGAATTAATAAGATTGATAAGCCACTGGCCAGACTTATTCAAAAGAATAGTCTATAATTCATAATATTATATCTAAATAATTCATAAAATTATGAATGAAAAGGGAGAGATCACGACCAACACTAATGAAATAGGAAGAATCATTAGAAACTATTATCAACAACTATATGCCAATAAATTAAACAACCTGGAAGAAATGGATGCCTTCCTGAAAACTTATAAACTACCAAGACTGAAACAGGAAGAAACTGATTATCTAAACAGACTGATTAATCATGAAGAGATTGAATTAGCGATCAAAAACCTCCCAAGAAACAAGATGCCAGGGCCTGATGGATTCCCTGGGGAATTCTACCAAACATTCAAAGAAGAAATAATACCTACTCTCCTGAAGCTGTTTCAAAAAATAGGAACAGAAGGAAAACTTCCAAACTCGTTCTATGAGGCCAGCATTACCTTGATCCCAAAACCAGGCAAAGACCCCATCAAAAAGGAGAATTACAGACCGATATCCCTGATGAACATGGATGCCAAAATTCTCAACAAGACAATAGCTAATAGGATCCAACAATACATTAAAAGGATTATCCATCACAACCAAGTGGGATTCATCCCTGGGATGCAAGAGTGGTTCAACATTCACAAATTGATCAGTGTGATAGATCACATTAATAAGAGAAGAGACAAGAACCATATGATCCTCTCAATTGATGCAGAAAAAGCATTTGACAAAATACAGCATCCTTCCTGATTAAAACCCTTCAGAGTGTAGGGATAGAGGGTACATTCCTCAATTTCATAAAAACCATCTATGAAAAGCCTACACCGAATATCATTCTCAATGGGGAAAAGCTGAGACCCTTTCCCTTAAGATCAGGAACATGACGAGGATACCCACTCTCGCCATTAGTGTTCAACATAGTACTAGAAGTCCTAGCAACAGCATTCAGAAAACAAAAAAGAATAAAATGTATTCAAATTGGCAAAGAAGAAGTCAAACTCTCTCTCTTCGCAGATGAAATGATACTCTATATGGAAAACCCAAAAGACTCCACCCCCAAATTACTAGAATGCATACAACAATTCAGTAATGTGGCAGGATACAAAATCAATGCTCAGGAATCAGTTGCATTTCTATACACGAACAATGAGACTGAAGAAAGAGAAATTAGGGAACGATTCCATTTACAATAGCACCAAAAACCATAAGATATCTCAGAATAAACTTAACCAGAGAAGTAAAGGATCTATACTCTAGAAACTACGGAATGCTGATGAAAGACATTGAAGAAGATACAAAAAGATGGAAAAACATCCCATGCTCATAGATGGGAAGAATAAACATAAAATGTCCATGCTACCCAGAGCAATCTACACTTTCAACGCCATCCTGATCAAAATACCAATAATATTTTTCAAAGAGCTGGAACAAACAATCCTAAAATTTGTGTGGAACCAGAAAAGACCCCGAATCGCCAAAGAAATGTTGAAAAAGAAAAACAAAGCTGGGGACATCACGTTGCCTGATTTCCAGCTATACTACAAAGCTGTGATCACGAAGACATCATGGTATTGGCACAAAAACAGACACATGGAGCAGTGGAACAGAATAGAGACTCTAGAAATGAACCCTCGGCTCTATGGTCAACTATCCTTGACAGAGCAGGAAAAAACATCCAGTGCAAAAAAGACAGTCTCTTCAATAAATGGTGCTGGGAAAATTGGATAGGTATATACAGAAGAACGAAACTTGACCACTCTCTCACACCATACACAAAGATAAACTCCAAATGGATGAAAGACCTTGATGTGAGACAGGAATCCATCAAAATCACAGAGGAGAACATAGGCTGTAACCTCTTCGACATTGGCCTCAGCAACTTCTTTCATGACACATCTCCAAAGGCAAGGGAAAGAAAAGAAAAAATGAACTTTTGGGGCTTCATCAAGATAAAAATTTTCTGCACAGCAAAGGAAACAGTCATCAAAACAAAGAGGCAACCCACAGAATGGGAGAAGATATTTGCAAATGAAACTACAGATAAAAGCCTGGTATTTAAGACCTATAAAGAACTTCTCAAACTCAATACACAAGAAACAAATAATCAAATCAAAAAATGGGCAGAAGATGCAAACAGACACTTTTCCAATGAAGGCATACAAATGGCTAACAGACATATGAAAAAATGCTCAACATCATTAGCCATCAGGGAAATTCAAATCAAAACCACAGTGAGATACCACCTTACGCCAGTTAGAATGGCAAAAATTGACAAGGCAAGAAACAAATGTTGGAGAGAATGTGGAGAAAGGGGAACCCTCGTATACTGTTGGTGGGAATGCAAGTTGGTACAGCCACTTTGGAAAACAGTGTAGAGGTCCCTCAAAAAAGTTAAAAATAGAGCTACCCTATGACCCAGCAATTGCACTGCTGGGTATTTACTCCAAAGGTACAGATGTAGTGAAGAGAAGGGCCATATGTACCCCAATGTTCATAGTAGCATTGTCAACTATAGCTAAAATCTGGAAAGAGCCAAGATGCCCTTCAACAGAGGAATGGATAGAGAAGATGTGGTCCATATATACAATGGAATATTACTCAGCTATCAGAAAGAACGATTACCCAACATTTGCAGCAATATGGATGGGACTGGAGGAGATTATGCTAAGTGAAATAAGTCAAACAGAGAAAGACAATTATCATATGGTTTCACTCATTTGTGGAACATAAGGAATAGTAGAGAGATTGGTGGGAGAAAGAAGGGAAGAATGGGGGGGGGGTAATCAGAAGAGGGAATGAACCACAAGACACTTTGGACTGTGGGAAACAAACTGAGGGTTTTAGAGGGGAGGGTGAGGGATTGGGCTAGGCCGGTGATGGGTATTAAGGAGGGCACATATTGCATGGAGCACTGTGTGTTATATGCAAAGAATGAATCATGGAACACTACATCAAAAACTAATGATGTACTATATGGTGGCTGACATAACATAAAAAATTTTTTAAAAAAGTTTCATTCCACCATCTTTATTTACTATTACTATTTTTGTGTGTGATAACAATTAACATAAGATCTATACTCTTAGCACATTTTTAAGTATACAATACAGTCTATTATTACTAATTATAGGTACTATATTGTACATTAGATCTCCAGGACTTATTTATCTTGTATAATTGAAATTTTGTACTGTTGACTAATACCTTTTCCTTTTCCTTTCCCCCTCCCCCCATGCTCTGGCATCCACCATTCTCTTTGCTTCTATGAATTTGACTATTTTATATTTCTCATATAATCATATAATGTTGTATTTGTCCTTCTGTGTCTGCTTTATTTCACTTACATAATGTCCTCCAGGTTGTCACAAATGGCAGAATTTTCTTCCTTTTTAAGGCTGACAACATTCCATTTTATTGCATGTATATGCCATTTATCTTATAGGGCTTTGTGATGATTCAATGAGACAACACAGTAAAGGATTACATATGCCTGGAACATAATAAAGGCATAACATGTGCTAACTATTATTAATAAAAAAGTGAGAATCAAAATGGGTTCTGAAAATATGAGAAGGTTTGGATAGAATTATGTAGGGTACTCTAGATTGAAAGTCTCTTCAGGAGAAAGTGTTTTTTTTTTCTTAAAAATTAAAAATATCTTCTAAACTTAATATCTTGATACAAATTTTCAAGATATATTCAGCATTATGATCTGCAGGAATTTTGGTATCATTATTGTTTTTTGTCTAATTTTCTGTTTCTTCTATACTATCTGCTTTATGGAATACCGATTCTATGTTAGAGAACAGATATTCATAGCTATAATATCACCATGGATGACAACTTTCAGCATTATAAAGTATTATTTTTATCAGTTAATATTTTTTTGGCTTTAATTCCAATTCTTCTGATATTAATGTCTTCATCACTGCTCCTTTTTTGGTTGCATTTGACTTGAATAGATTGTCCATTACTTTGTTTTCACCTAGCCTGAATTATATTCTTTGGTTGTATCTATTTATAGAAAGTAGTGTTTGGTTTTGCATTTTGATCTAATCTAAAAATCCTCCATAAATTTCCTCCATAATAATTAGATAAAGCCCATTATAATTAAAAAAAACATGAAAGTTGTTTACTCTTCTGTCATATAATGTTATGCCTTTTTAATTTTTTAATGTATTTTTAAGGTTGCACACGATGTCTACATTTTCTTTAATATTTTTGTTCATAGTGCTTCTGACCTCTAGGAAGTTATAATTTTCTCTTGTTTTGCTTTTGTAACTATAACTTTACATAAGACCCTTAGTCTTCTATTTTTCTCAACAGTTTCTCTTCCATTCTAAATTCAATGATAAACTTCAGTGTTTCCTCTTCCTTTCCCTTCTCTTCCCTCTCCTTTACCTCCTATTAGTCCATAAGTTCTCTCTCCCTGTGTTTACTTTTATTTTAAATAGGCTTATTATCACATTTCTGGATTTATCAACTTAAAAATAATTAATTTAGCCTCCAGCTTTTAAATATTGAGTAATCAAAGAACTTAACCACCTTCCCTACTTTTATCCCTCCTACCCTTCTTTTTTGGGTTGTTTTAATCATTTCTACGTTTTTCGGGGCATATAACACTGACATGCTGTTCTGTCAACCCAGCATTTATAGTAGCCTAGTTCTATTATTAACCTAATTTAACTCTCATCACCAGGCCTCTCATGTAAGCAGACCTGGGAATGACATCCCTTGAGTTACTGTGCATTCAAAAATGTTTTCTTGTTGAATTGTATTTGAAGAAAAATTTACTTGGTTATAAAATCCACAAAGAAAATAGTTTTTTTATCCACCAAATTTTTAAATTGAGTATTTGAGGTAGGTTTTGATTGGTGCTTTCTAAGATTTCCCACAACTGGTTACTCTTGTCAGTCTACATATTTCATCAGTTCCCTTCTTTCCACCTATCTTCCGCTGGATTTCAGCTGTTATTTACAACCCTGCCCTCCACCATTTTAGGTAGGATTTTTGACATAGAGAATTCACTAGTAAACATGCTTAATGAATGACTGGACTTACAAAAAATATTTTGTTAAATCTCGCTGTATAAATTGAAACTAACCTCATCTGTAATTTCTCACATTTTCCTATAAATAAAACTTTCAGAAAAATAAAATACTTTATGCTACCATATAATCATTTTCTAAGAAATGAAGACATTACGAGTAAGTGTTACAATGTGAATATTTACTGAGGCTCATTCAAAAGTCAAATGCAAATAGTATGACATCATTTAGCTTTCTTATGTCTAATATAATATTTTATGTAATGCAAATATATTTATGAAATTCTACATTGAAGTAACTAATACTCGATGTTTCTTTTCACTATAAACACAAGAAAGCTAGAAAACATGAAAATCTTTTAGACAACAGCCAACCAGTGTGTGGTATCCAAAAGAAACAAAATAGATAAGGTGAGCCCTACAATTACCCTAGATTTCTGCCTTTTAAATTTTTCAAGATGCTGGCCCAGAGATGGTTATTCAAGCTAGAGGACAGTGATTCCACTGGTCGAGGAGATAGTATTTGGACTTGAAGGAAAAAAGGGCAGGTGTGATTAGGGAGGCAGAGTACTGGAGAAGAGGGAGCTACACAGAAAAAGATCTCAGAGTAGAATTCCCTTGAACCTGTTACAGAACACTAACTTGTGACTATGTAGAGTGAATTTCTATGAGGCTGGGTAAAGAACTACTGGGGAACTGAGAGAGGAACAATTTCTAGAAGTCACACTGAGCCAGGAGATACTACATTTATAACCAGAGTTGAGAGACCTCACTGAAAAACCGGAGCACTGATAGAAATCCCAGGAAGATGATAACTCAACAGTATTTTTTTTTTTAAGCTCTAGAGTAATGGTTGCTCTAGACCTTCCCTAGAATATGTAAAAAAAAAAAAGAGAGGGAAGGAAGGGGAAGAAGGAAAGGAAAGCAGGAAGGAAGGAAAGAAGAAAGGAAGACAGAAAAAAGCCTTAATGGGACAAAGCTGATTTTCAAGTTACTTCATTGTTTCTAAACCAAACTGCAACTCTCTTTAGACAACTGAATGCAGACACTCAATATCATAACCTTCAAAATGTCCAGTGTCCATTCAGAAATGGTCATTAAGTGGCAAGAATCATGTTTCTATGACATGAAATTATAAGACAATTATAAGACAAGAAATTTCAGATAAATATCCTTCATAAACATAAATACAAAGAACCCTAAGGAGAATATTAACAAACTGAATCTAGCAATATAAAAACAATAATACATCATGTCTAATTAGGGTTCATCTCAGGAATGCAGGGCCGGCTTAACATTTGAAAATCAATAATAATGCTTTCCCTGTAAGACGGGGGAAAAAAGACAAAATCTACTCTCACTACTTCTATTCAAAATTATTCTGGGGGCACCTGTGTGGCTCAGTCGGTTAAGCATCTGCCTTCAGCTCAGGTCATGATCCTGGGGTCCTGGGATCGAGCCCCACATCAGGCTCCCTACTCAGTGGGGAGTCTGCTGTTCCCGCTCCCCCTGCCTGTGCTCTCTCTCTCTCTCTGTAAAATAAATAAATAAATTAATTAAAAAAAGTTTTTTAAATAAAAAAATTATTCTGGAGTTTATAGCATGTGAAGGAGGCAATTAAAAAATAGGTATACAAATTTGAAAGGAAGTAGTGTATTTGTCTTTATTCCCAATAGCATGATTATGTATAATTACAGTTGTACTTACATTACTTACATAATCATGAGGATTCTAGAACAAAACTATATATTTAGTGAAAGCCTTTACATGAATATACAAGCAGCTTTTATCCATGTCAAAAAATGGAAACAACCACAATATAAATAATCTGTGGTGCATTATGCAATGGAATACTTCTCTGTAATACAAGAAAGAAAGAGATTACTACTGATATACATGGATAAACATCAAGCTGAGTTAAAGAAGTCAGATACAAAGTCCACAATATATGGATCTATTTACATGGAGTCCCATAACAGTGAAAACTAATTTATAGTGACATAAAGCAGATCAACAAGTGTTTGGGTCTGAGGGTGGTGGTGAGATTAATGGTAAAAAGGGAGAATATCTTGAGGTAATGAAAATGTTCTATATCTTTACTTTGGTTGTGCTTACTTGACAGTATATATTTGTCAAAACTCATTGAACTATAAAACAAAAATGGGTGTATTTTATTGTAGTTAAATTATATCCTTATAAATTCTATGAAATTACACAAAAAAGTATAAATATAGATAGCAAAGGACATGTAAAGTAGTACACAGGTAGTTTATTTGGGTTACCTTTCTTCCTTTCTGTGCAGTTGGACTTAATTGCAATATATAAGTTTTTTAATTTTATGAAATGGCTTGCTTACTGGGAAATGAGCACAGTGAAGTTTATAGAAGATCCTATCAGAATATACTTTCTAAAAAAAGTAAAAAGAATACATTTTCTTTTAGACTTAGGCACTTTTCTAACAGAGCTGTTAAACTTTAGTAACATTCCTCCTGGAAACACATTTGATTCATCCCTTTCCCTCACCTTTTGTCTTATCTCGATTATCCAAATTTTTTGAAAACTGTCAGTTTCTTCCCATGTTGATCTTCAGTAAATGTTAGAACCTCCTGATTCTTTCCCCAGTCTCCAGCCTTATCAGATCTCTACCCCTTTCTCCATACTGGAGTCACAATGACCTCTCTGAATCATAGAGCTGAGGACCTGGTTTAAAATTATTTCTGGATCATCATTCTAAGTGTCAGGTTTCATATCAATGTATTATTATAAGATCCCTCGTGATCTTGACCAATTTTGCTTCCCACCCACCTACCTATTGAGCCTCTTCTCTCACTATTCTTTGTCTTACTTCCAGTACCTTCTACTGCCATCCATCCTAATCTCCCCTCCCACATACTTCAACTTACATTTTTATATATACTCAGCTAGATTCAATTTTTAGTGCCCATAATGAGACATATTCTTTCTTCTCTCTGAGTTAGATTTTAATGCTGTTCATTATTGCTTAGCATGTGCTATTTCTCCTTCTGAATCACTTTTCTTTATTCCCCCCTTCTTTCTTTCTCTTGGCTAATTCCTATTCAGCATCAAAGATTCATCTCACGATGACCTTCTCTTCAAAGACTGCCCCGAGAAGATCAGATTTGAGGCTCCTTTCATGGGATTTTGTATATTATCAATATAGCATTTATTTATTTATTTATTTATTTATTTATTTATTTATTTATTTATATTATGTTCAGTTAGCCACTGTATAGCACATCATTAGTTTTTGATGTAGTGTTCAATGATTCATTAGTTACATGTAACACCCAGTGCACAACACAACACACTCCCTCCTTAATACCCATCACCCTGTTAGCCCCTCCTCTCTGAAACCCTCAGTTTGTTTCCTGGGGTCCATAGTCCCTCATGGTTCTCTCTGTCTGATTTCTCCCCCTTCAGATTTCCCTCCCTTCCCCTATGGTCCTCTGTGCTATTGCTTATATTAAACATATGAGTGAAACCATATGATAATTGTCTTTCTCTGATTGACTTACTTCTCTTGGCATAATCCCCTCCAGTTCCATCCATGTCGATGCAAATGGTGGGTATTCATCCTTTCTGATGGCTGAATAATATTCCATTGTATATATGGACCACATCTTTATCCATTCTTCTGTTGAGGGTCATCTTGGCTCCTTCCACAGTTTGGCTATTGTGGACATTGCTGCTATGAACACTGGGGTGCATGTGCCCCTTCTTTTCACCACATCTGTATTTTTGGGGTAAATACCTAGTAGTGCAATTGCTGGGTTGTGGGGGCTCTTAATTCGCTGGATTTTGATTGCTTTTTTTTCTTCCCCCACTTACTGTTTTGGAGAAACTGCTGAAATCAGAAGTGACTCTGTTCTCTGGGTTAGGCCCAATTATAGTTTGTTTGCTTGTTTGTTTTAATTGAGGTATAGTTAACACATATTAGTTTCAGTTGTATGTTATAATTCAGTATTTGTATATATTGTGAATTGACCACCACAATAAGTCTAGCCAACCTCTGTCACCAGACATAGTTATAATTTTCTTTATTTTTTTGGTCTTATGATGAGAACTTTTAAGATTCAGGCCAAAACTTCCAGATATGCAAACAGGCCTTTTTCACAGAAAGCCTGGGGGTGTGGTTTTGGTGAGCTCTCTGTGTAGTGAGGTGGCAGCTTGCCAAGCACTCTTCTCTGTTACAGTCACGTGGCACCTAGGCATCCAAGCCCCGCTGGCCAATGGAGTCAGGCAATTAAGAGGTGTCCCCTGGGCGGTAGCCACAAAGACCAGGCCACCAGAAATAAAAACCAGGGCACTAGTCATATATAAAAGTTCCCCTCTGGGAGATACTGGCACTTTGGGGTGAGGCAGAGAGGAGAGCATGAAGATGGTCCCCCCAACTTGACTAAAGCCGAGAGGAAAGAATGGAGATGGCACCTGCCTCCGGGAATGAAAAAAAGAAGAAAAAAATAAAAAGAAAAAAACAAAACACAACAAAACTTTGGGGTTAAAGAAAAAAAATGATACTGCCTTCCAGTTGGAGCAAGACCAAGGAAAACCACAAAGAGTTCCTCTGGCCAGTCTCTATTTCCACAGAGCACCCCAGCAGACCTCAAATGTCTATCAAGTCAGGTGCCTGCCCCTGAGCCTGTTGCTCCAAGACAAGCAAATGGACCTCCTCACCACAAAGTCTGGGAGCGCCTCCATCAGCTGCTTGCGTACTGCGGCCCAGAGGCGGTGAGTCTGAGCATGTGCTCTTTTCTCAGATTGCTATAGCCTTGTGGATCTCCTAGAGACAAACCCCACTGGTTGGTGCTCATCTCTCAGGTGCAAGTCTTAAAAGTTGGGAGTGCCCAAAGTGGGGTTCAAACCCTTTGCTTCTCAGAGAGAATCTCCAGGTTTTGAATTCCTTCTTGAGTAAGGTGGGCCCCAGGGGTGTGGTTTAGGGTGAGATTGCATCCCAGTCCCTCCTACCGGCTTTCATGTGGGTCTCCTCTCGACTTTTTTCATGCGTAGGAGTTTCTTGGTCAGTTTCTAGATTTTTTTCCAAAGGAAGGTGTTCCATATGTAGCTGTAGATTCAGTGTACTCACGGGAGGAGGTGATTCAGAGTCCTCTTACATCGCCATCTTGAACCTGCCTCTACAGTTCTTTATAAAGAGTAATGAGATGAAGTTCTGAATCATGAAGAGATGGGAACCTGTCAAAGGGTTTTTCTACTGTTTATTTATTTATTATATACTATGAGTAATAGTAAGAAGTATTTAAGTCACATATGGTTAGGTTTAGCCCTTTACCAGTGAGGAATTTTTAAATTGAAGCAATTTTAGGCTCTACACCTCCCCCCGAACCCGTGTTTTTTTTTCTGAAGGTTTGGGTGACACAGAAGAATGATCAGGTGAGTAACTGAAAAGAAGGTGGAGAATTCTCACCTGTCTTGATACCTTTCCTGAGGCAGAATGTCTAGTAGTGGTAAAATCTGGTAAGATTCCAGTACCTCTTTTGAGGCAGGTTTAACTAATAAAAGGCTATTATTTGGTGGCAACATTAAAACAAAGCAAAGGAATAGTTTTTGGATAAAGGGGGTTCTAGTGGGAACACTGGTGTATTACATTTTGTATTTCTTGCAGTACTTGCTTACTTATTTTGTTTTGTAATGTTTGGGCACATAGAAATTACTGTGACTAACTTAATAACTAGTAATCACACTTAGTAATTTTCATATTTATTTTTGGGTGGGGTGGAAACAAAGTCATTTTCTGTCTGCCCATTTTTGGCAAGCATTTTCTGTCCCATAAAGAGGAATTTGACCAAGGATCATTCCTGCATCTCTACCTCCGAGACTATGAGGTCCCTGAGAGCAGAAATTGTATGCATTTCTTTCTCCAAGTTTATAGCACAGAGCTTACACAAGGTAAATGCTCAATAAGTATTTGTTGAGTAAATGAATGAATGAAGAGTACACATTTTCCCTGTGAAGAGCACCTCCTGGTTGATAACTGGTTGATGACAGAACATAATTTCAGCATTTCTAACAATTTTGTACTTATGTATACTAAGAAAATCTATAAAACATAATAGCACACAAATACTTAAGGAACTGCAACTAGGTGGTACCTGAAACTCAAATGTGACTCCCAATGCATATCTCTTCTCAGTATAAAAGGAAGCCCTTGTAACAGAAGAATATATAACATAAGATTGAATAGGATAGTGGAGAAGAAAAGGGCAAAGGTTTAAGCCAAAGCTGTGTTTTTAGCAACTTGCAATACTTACTGCTAATTAAATCAGCTGTACGTGGATTTTCTGAAACAATCAAGTAGGAAATGTGACTAATAGAAGCCAGTGTTGGAACTGGATGTGCCCAGGGTGTTTTCTATTTCTAGGCTAGTTTGGATCATCTGAGTTCTGAACAATATCTGGGAGATGGCCCAGCATTCTGAATATTTTTGCATATTCATTAGCTCAACAAATAATTGTAAGTCAGCTATATACTTCTGGGTGCTGACAGTAGGGCAGCGAAACACGAGGAGTTTATAATCCAAAGCTTATATGTCTCAGATTTCCTTTTTAAAGCTTGTACCAGGTAATGAATTAATTGTAATTTTAAATTTAGTAGTAACATATTTATTTTTCTGCTTTGACTTTCATGACTTTTTGAAAGTGCTATACTTTGAATAAAATTGCTTTCTAGGGTGCTAGTATAGTGATTTGTAATGCTTCTGTACTTTCTTTGCTTTTGTTTCCCTGGATGAGAGGGTAGCCCCGTTGATACTGAATATATACTCCCTGAAACATATATTGTGCAAGTTCTTTCCAGATAATGGCAGAATTAAAAAATAGACTGTGAGACCACATAAAATCAAGCTCCTGAGATCTGGCCAGACCTGGCCTGGTGTGTGAAATTTCACGTGCCCAGGGTAAAGTAATGTGCACTGAGAAGTGGTGCATCTAATTATGCTCAAGTAGCCCTCCCTGCCCCATTCAGCGTTTTCGTCTCTAGCACCTGTAATGTTCCTATGCGTGGCCTCTTTGGGGCCATCTATAGTTCACTTACCGTAACTGCAAATAGGCGACTTGCTTTATTCTTTCTGTTTTTTGAGGGAGAGTTTATTTTCTGTTTTTGACTTTCTTTCAGTCACTGGTATTTACTCCTCATTTACAATGTGCATAACAAATATAAAATACTATATTTTATAAGGAAGTCCTAGGCAATGAGAATGAGCGGAGGGGACTGTATTTTTACCTCTAATCCTTAATTTAGTGTTCAGTGAATGGATTAAAGGAATCCGGAAAATGTGTTCAGGAATCCCGACTTTATTTTGGTGGCAGCTTCTGTGTTGTGCCATCTGACTTTGACAGTGGCATTAAAAAGTATCTATAGTCCCATGAACTCTTATCCTCTGTTCTTCATCATCACTGGTAGCCAAATTAGAAAAAAAAAAAAAAAAGTCCAGAGCAGATGTCTGCCAATCCAGTTTTTAAGTTCATCTCTCTTGGAACAGTGAGCAGGACTCTTCCTGTCAATCACCTTTTGTAACCTGAAGAAAAGAGAAAGTCACTGACTGACACCAAGGAGAATTTCTTTACATTCCATTCTCAGTATCCAAGGGGCTCTGGGATTTGAGACTATCAAATTAGTGTCAATTTGAGGCATTTCTGAGAGAAGGAGAAAAAAAATTAGAGATTACCTGAATTCATCTTCCATGTGGCCCATTGCTAACATCCAATCATAGCGGCTGTCAGTCACAGAGAAGGGCATTATATTTCAATGGCTGAGTATCTCTTTAATTATAGAAATGAATAATCCAGCTCTACCAGCTCTCTTCTTAAAGGCTGCAGCCCATGAAACGAAAGGATTGAACTTGAAGGATCAACACAAACAGAATTTGCAGCAATTTCTATTACTAGTTTCTTTTCCTATTGTCTGAACACAGTATTTCCTTACTGACAGAGGAAATGAATGAAGTCTGAAAACACTTTTTCTAAGCTTCAGTGGCATTTAATAGCATTCCTTTTACCTTCTCAGGCTGTGTGGTTGTGAACAGTATCAGAAACTGATGATCTTTTCTTTAACATGTATACAATTTAAAAAAATCTTCCCAAACTATAAAATTGAGGAGAACATTTAGGGCTCTGAGTTATCATAGCAGCAGCACACATTGTTATAATGCTCACTTTGAATCAAAAAAACATTTTTTTATTTTTATATTTTTGTTGATCAACTCTAAAATTATTTAGTGGTAATTTGGGATAGACACATTCCCCGAATATATAGGCTCAAGGAATTGATCTTTATACTTGGCGTATTTCAGTTTCTCCCTGCTGAGTGTAAAGTGCTTAACCCAGGGTTCTGCACTTAACAACTACTTAATATTCATACTCATTACTGTTATTGTCATGGTGACTTTTCTGCTGTTATAGTCTTGCATTAGTCAGTAATATATTGAGTACTACTATGCCAAGCATTGTGAAGAATACAAAGGTCAGTCAGGCTCAGATACTAACTTTGCTTAAAGAAAGAAATGGCTAAAATGGAAATTAGTACAATGAGAAATAAAAAGTAATGAGTGTAATAAGAGACAGAAATAAAGTCCTCTGGTCATTTAGAAGCATGCGAAATAAATACCTCCAGATAAAATCAGGAAAGGCTTCCCGGTCAAAGTGGCATTTATGCTGGCCCTTAGAGAGTAGGTACAATTCGGACACGTAAAAAGCCAGGAATGGCTACTTTGAGAAGGGAGACTAGACTGAGAATGTTTACCAAGATAGAACAAGACATGTATATTGTATAAAAAGGACACAGTGAGAAGTGTTTGCCAACGGAAGTCAGGCATGTACCATGGAAAGCTTTGGGTGTCTGGGTAAGGAGTTGGTGGGGCTTTTTTTTTTTTTTTTAACTAAATAGAATCCACAAATGGTTTGGAGACAAGGAAAGAATGTGATTAGAAATATTTTAAAAATAAAATCTTTAAAAAAAAAAGAAATATTTTAAAATTAATTTGATTGCTATCCTTATGCTTTCAGAGGATTGCAGTTTGTTATCAGCTTTCAGGCATATTTTTAAAATTTATAAATTTTATATTATAATAAATAAATACTACTAAATTATATATAATAAGTTATATATTTTATAATTATAATATATATATTTTTCCTATCTGCAAGGATGGAGAAGTTTAAAGAAATACTCAACAAATACCTTCCAATAATAGCACAAGAATGGCTTCTTATAAAGTTCAAGTTTTTATATATATAAAATGTATATATACATATATGTTAGTGTGTGTGTGTGTGTGTGTGTGTGTGTGTATCTATTTTCACACTCTGTCATCTCAAATATTCAGGGTGCTTTAGCTATGAAGGATTAGAAAACATTTAAGCAATATACATAAGGAGAGAAACATCTTCAGAATATACACCAATAAAAAATATTTCAATTAGGTACCTTAATTTAAAAATCTCATGAACTTTTCTTTAATCTTCTGAAAAATGTAATATAAATTAAAAAAATAGCATTGTGAGGATTTGTAGGTTGTAATAAAGCAAAAAGAAACCAAATCGAGTACTAGACTGAAGGAAATTCTTGAGTTTCCACTGAAAAGCTGAAATCTCATTCACACGTTATTCAGTTATCTAAATCATATCCTTTAAAGATGAGTACCCTCATTCTGAACGTAGGTAAATGTAACTGAGAGGTGGAAGGGATACTGATTCTAAGGGGGTATAGACCACTTTACTCTGTACCCTTTCCTAACACTAAAATCCAGGATATTCTGAGTCTAATCAATCTTATTATTACATAATAATGACTGATCTTTTTGGTTAGCAGAACCTTTTGCATACTAAGAGACACATACTTTCCTGATGAATCAAGACTTTTTGAGCTTGAAATGATGCATTAATAATCTGCAGATAATTTTAGGCTCATTGACTGCTACTAACAGAATCAGGTAAGTTTTAAAAGTCACTCTTCTAAGGTAATTGACCAAAGAGGGTGAGGACCAAAGAGGGTTTATTTATCTCATATCCTCTTTATTTTATTATAGGTAGTATCTTCTTCGTCAGCTAAATAAGTTATTGCAAGAAAGGTAAATATTGCTTATGCAAATACCCCTTAAACTAGGCACCTTATGTAACTGAGAGAAATATGGAGGAAATGTATCACAAACAGTATTTTATCACATTTTAGGAAACTCCTCAACTGATTTGGGTAAAGTCTGGGGTATGAATGCATATCCCTAAAAAAAAAAAAAGAGTTTATTCTCTTTAATTATAGGCATTTTGGATTTCTGTCTGCACTGTGTGTAGTTTTATTCCATTAAATGCTAAGATGATAATGTGTAAAGCTCCCAGATTTTAGAAGGATTAGGCAGGGACTGTCAATTCAAGCAGAGAATTTGATCTAAATTCTAAAAGATTAAAAAGTTTAAAACTGACAGAAAGGCTAATGTTTTCATTATTATATGGTTATTCTCTACATGGAAGATATATCTTTTACAGATTATAAAAATATTCCAAAGAAATATCTTTAAGGTAGTTAGAACAAAATAGCTGTTTTACCATTTACTTTATATAAAAGAAAATAAACAAAAAAGAAATCGCATATTCATAAATATTTTCTACACTTCCTATGACATTATTTTATGGAATTTAGACATTATAAGATAAAGATTTCCAAGAAAATTTTAGAGTTCTGCTAACAAGTATAATTATATGTAAGTAAATTATAGCACATAAATTACTACCTGTATATTACTTTTTGAGAACTGGTCAAAGTTCTTTAAAAAGGCAAAAATAAAACATTAATTCTTCCCATAATATAAATATGAGTAGAAAAATAATTCAGTAGAATTCCTGTTTCCAATTTAGTTGAAGGAAAAAATCTCAAAATGATTCACCTAAGAGACGAAATTAACCTCACAGATAATAACAGTAGTACTATCGGCATTTCTGGGTTCTGTTTTATACAGAAATAGATATCAACAAGTTAAGATTTGAGTGGCTCCCTAAAAGCTCCATATCCTCCAAAATAGCTTCACATTAACCTGAGAGTCTGAAATTCCATTCTGTGAGATTGGTTTTCTCCGCCTCTCTTTTCTTAACACAATTCTTCTATTAAAATCACAATGTAACTTACAAAAGAGTCACATTAAATGAATATGTGTTATGACCATATTAACAGAATTTGAGTTAAAGGAGATTTGTATTAAAAAGATGGCATGATTATGGACCCTACCAGTGAGATGAGGACTATATGTCAGAGGCTAAACTGAATATAAGAGGGGAACTGAGTAACCGTGTGGGTAGACGCTATTGATTGTGTCATTAGATACAAACAAACTCAAAAGTCTTCTGAAGGTATTAAAATAATTATGTGACTTACGGGGATAGATGATGATAAGCAGTAGTTGTGCGGAGTGGAACATGAATACCTTTCCAACCTCAAAGCATTAAATATCATTTTCTTATATACTGTGCTAATGAAACAGTAAATCAAGGCCAGAATTTGCCAAAAAAAAAAAAATCCCTGAAAGTCCCTTGCCAGGGTGTTACCCCTAAACTTATTATTTTGAAGTAGCAGAGATTTAAATTATAAGGAAGTAAACTCTTGTTCAACTCTGTCATATCATCCAAGTCATATGAAAATACGATGGGGAGTGGCAGAATGGTGTAGTATTCAAAGGTCCCAGCACCATATGACCTCACATAGTCTATTTATACTTTCCAAGCCTTCCCTCTTGTGTAAGGTGAGGATAAAAGTAGCACCAAAATGAGGATTTAACAAAATAAGGAATACAGAGCCTGGTACAGAATAACTACTCAAAAATTAGGTACTGCTTGCTACTTTATTGTTTTTGGAAAAATACATAATTTTTTTTATATGAACTACTAATTCTAGGTAATCAGAACTTGACACTGACTTCTATTTATTTTTTAAAATGTATTTATTTATTTTAGAGAGAGAGACAGAACATGAGTGGGAGAGGAGGGGCAGAAGTAGAGCTAGTGAATCTCAAGCAGACTCCATGCTGAGAGCAGAGCCCAGTGTGGGGCTCGATCCCACGACCCTGGGATCAAGACCTGAGATGAGATCAAGAGTCAGACACTTAACAAACTGAGCCATCCAGGTGCCCCTATACACTATATTCTTACAGTAAAGTAAGTTAGAAAAAAAATTGTTTTAAGGAAGAGAAAATACACTTATAGTTCTATACTGTATATATCAAAAAAAATCTGCATATAAGTGGGCCTGCACAGTTCAAGCCTATGTTGTTCAGGGTCTACTGTATATGGCTGGCATAAGAAATACAGTTTGGTATGAGAAAAATACTCCCCAAATTATAAGTCAATAATTTTATGTATTTGTATGCGTTTAATAATAGAATTATTTATTTATTTCCATACACCTCTAATTATTGCAATTTACTGCTATAAATAAAAATAATTCTTTACGTCCCGACCTATTTTCCCAGTGATAAACCTCCTACACAAAATCTTCCATTCTTATTGACAGTATAATTGGTTTCACAATCTTCTACAAGGCTTATGGTTCACAGAAGCGGTTTTCCTTTGTGTTACAATTGTGAGGTAGAGTGAGATACATAGGCTTCAGAAGAAATCATATCTGAAGAGGGTTGTAAGAACATGTATGGCTTTGGGGTACCTGGGTGGCTCAGTCGGTTAAGCATCTGCCTTCGGTTCAGGTCACCGTCTTGGAGTATTGGGATCAACCCCCGTGTTGGGCTCCCTGCTCGGTGGGGAGCCTGCTTCTCCCTCTGCCTTTCCTCTCACTGGCTCTCTCTCACGCGCGTGCGCGCTCTCAAATAAATAAATATCTTAAAAAAAAAGAATATGTATGGCTTCAGGTTTTTTTCAGATACAAGGTTTGATATATCAGAATTTGCTTTCGGTTCTGTTTGAGTCACCTTATCTTTAAACAAGGTGGCGCACTCTTCTGAAAGAGGGCCCTGATGGGTCAGTCTTCCTCACATAACTGGATCTCCAGAAATTGATAAAAATTCATTCATTCATTGGATAAATATTTGTATAATTACTCTATGCCAGATACTATATAACATAGGAACTAGAAATACATAAACAAGATACAGCCTCTATCCTCATGGAGTTAAGTCAATTAAAGATGATCCCCTCACCACAAAAATTGACAATTGCAACTGTTTGATATATGCTCTGAGAAAGATGTGCAGAAAAAACCCAAATGGACTAAGAAGCCTTCCCATTAAGTCAGTGCCTGAGCTGCATCTTAAAGGATGAATGTAGTAGAAAGGTAAAATTTTAGTAATGCTGTTTAAAATAATACAAATACAAGCCCAGCTGTGTACCTTTCAGACAAATGGAAGGATTGTACTTCGGTGCCCACTCTGAAGTTAAGCATGGCCATACTTAGCCAATGAAATATAAATGGGGTTGATGTATGTGTATTACCTCCAGGCAGTGGGATGAAGAACCAGCAAGTGATTCACTGCATTCTTTTACAGCACTGAGGGGACTGCAGAGACACATATTGGCACAGAGCTTCCATGTGCCTGGGTATCTAGAGGCTATAATGAGTAGAGCCACACTGGCTGACTCTGTTGGACATGTACCTTTTGTTGTGGTAAGCTACTCTGACTGATAACAAGACTGGGGGAGGGGTGGAGATGGGAGGTAAGATATTGGTTTTCGGACAGAGGGTAAAAAGATGTGGAAAAGAACTAAGGAATAGTTTTGGTGTTCCTTCGTTGGTTGTTTTACAAATTGTGCTGGGACAATTCAGTATTCACATGCAAAAGAATAAAGTTGGACCCCTATGATAAGCCATACACACAAATTACTTCAACATGGAACAAAGAAAAAAGAGAAAATTATAAAACTCTCGGGAGATGGGGTGCCTGGGTGGCTCAATCAGTTAAGTATCTGACACTTGATTTCAGCTCAGGTCATGATCTCAGGGTCTTGAGATAGTCTCCATGCTCAGCGGGAAGTCTGCTGGAGATTCTCTCTCTCTCTCCCTCTGCCCTTCCACCCCCACCCTCTAAAATAATAAATAAATAAATCTTTTTAAAAAAACTCTTGGAGAAAACAGAATAAATGTTATTTCAGGTTAGGCAATGACTTCTTAGATATGATGCCGAAAGTACAAACAGCAGAAGAAAAAAATAAATTGAACTTAAAAAAATTAAAATCTTTTGAGTTTCAAAAAACAAACACCAAGAAAGTGAAAAGGATAATCTGTAAAATTGGAGAAAAGAATATTTCTGATAGGGGACTTCTATTTAATGGGCAAATGATTTGAACAGACATTTCTCTAAAGAAGATATACACATAGAAGTAAGCATATGAAAAGATGCTCAAAATCATTAGCCATCAAAGAAATGTAAATCAAAACTCAGGGAGATGCCACTTCACATCCACAAGGATGGCTATAATAAAAAAGATAACCAACAATGGAAATGTAGAGAAACTGGAACCTTCATACATTGCTGGTTGGAATGTAAAATGGTGTAGTCACTCTGAAAAACAGCCTGGCAGGTCCTCACGTGGTTAAACAAGAGTTATCATGTGATCCAGCAATTCCACTGTCAGTTGTATACTCAAGAGAAATGAAAATGTATGTCCATACAAAAACATATAAAAATGTTCATAGCAGCATTATTCATAATACCCAAAAAGTAGAAATAACCCACATGTTCATCAATTGATGAATGGATGAACAGAAGTGGTATATCCACACGATAGAATTTTATTCTCCAGTAGAAAGGAATAAAGTAATGGCAGATGTTATAACATGAATGACACCTGAAAACATTATGCTTAAGTGAAAGAAAATAGTCACAAAAGATCACAGATGGCATGCAAAATTGACAAAGGCGGAAAGTAGATTAATGGTTGCCAGGGGCTAGGGGAAGGAAGGAATGGGGAGTGACTGTGGGTTTGAGGATTTTATTTAGGGGGGATAAGATTGTTCTAAAATTAGTGATAAGGGTTTGCAAAACTCTGTGAATACACTAAAAACACTGAGTTGTACACTTATGGGTATATTTTATGGTAAGTGTATCATGTATCAAAAAGCTACTATTTTTTTAAAGATGTAATTGTGGGGTATGAGTGGGGCATGCATTTTTTCAGTTGGGATTAGCCACTGAAAGAAGGTATTTCAACTGGCATCAGACTCTTTATGAAGGTACTTGGCTACAGTTTTACCCTGAGGTGCAGTCCCCGTCAAGACCACGCAGAGGGGTACAAGGTAATCCTCCTCACTAAAATCAGGTCTATGATCCAAAGCAGCGATCACATAGAGTAACTTGATTTTTAAAAAACTGGTTGTGTATATTAATGTTTATCAATAATATTTGTAACCCCAAATTCAGTGGTGACTGGAAAAGAAGAACATCCTTTAATTGGAAGAGTAGAATGCCTCAAAGTTCTAGAAAAAAATAAATTATTTGTTAAAAGAGCATTCAAATCAATAAGATCTTTTGAAAGTATAGACAATGTAGGGAGAAGAAGCAATAGAAATTATTGTATTGGAACATACAATAAAATTAGATCTGTAGACTTATTCATCTTAACTAACTGCAACTTTGTACCCACTGACCAACATTTCTCCCATTTCCTTTACTTCCCCACTCCTAGTAACTTCTATTCTCTGCTTCTATGTATTCGACCTTTTGAGATTCCACTTGTAAGTGAGATCATGTAGTTTTTTTTCTTTCTCTGTCTGGCTTATTTCAGGTTTTAAAATATGTAGGAAAAAAGCTCCCTCTTGTCATCAGTTTGCTTTTTTACCTTAATATATTTCTAACAGTGATTTATTTAGAAAGGCTACCTTTAAAATAAAGATTGTTACAAAATTTAAATTTTTGTGACAAAATAAAACAAGTATTTACTGATAGGGAATTTTAGTCCCTCCCCTGAGGAAATCTCTCATTCTCACCTATCATAACAGAAGACATTAAATTATAAACAAATGTTATTGTTCATTATTAAGACCAATAAAAGTAAGAAACAATACGGACTTGATAATTGGATAGATGGTTGCAATAAATAAAGTGTCCCCTAACATTATGATATATTCCCTTAGCAGTGAATCATCCTTTCTGATCATTAAGAGCATAATTTATTAAGCTAAGCTTATATAGTTGTTTTCTGGAAATGCTTATTTGTAGCTCTGTTTACTTGACATATAATAACAAGCTAATTTAAAAACTCAAAAACTTCTGCTGAAGGACACTATGGAGTACCCAGTGGTTTTATTTCTCACTGTTTATTTGACAATACTTATCAGTGTCCCGGCATACATTTTTTTAATCCACATAACAAGAAGTTTTCAAGTTGATTTTAGTCTTGAAGATTCTGCCTGATGTTATTTGACAACAAAGCAGCCAAGATGTAGTGTAAAATCAGCCCACGGTGATAAGTACGCTTAAGTTTGAATCTGAGCCTTACAGTGATAAATTAGTAGTAAATAACTAGTACAAGCACCTAGATATTTAACACTTCTTGAATTCTGTGTCCCAGTCTGTAGAACGCCTCCATAGAGGGTGGTTCAGGTGGCTGAATTAAACTCTATTACAACCAACATTTAGGTGCTCAACATAATACATTTTTCCTTCTTTAACTAGGGTGTGTAAATTCTACGAAAGATAAATATAATAGGGAAAATCTGACTTTGATAGTCCCTTGGTTGAAAGCTGGAATTTGTTATATTTTTTTAAACATATGATTGAAATGAATTGTATTCAAGGGTTACTGGTCCCTAATTCTCATTAAGTCATTCAGTTTATGTGTTGATATATTCATTCAATTACATATCTCTGTTAAATTGCCACTAAGGACCAGGGATTAAGATTGCAATAGTAAAGAAAAAAGGGATGGTTACTGCCCTGAGGAAGCTTCACTCTAGTGGGAACACCTGAAAAATGACAACAAACCTCCCTCAAACTGGTAAATGCTAAAGTAATTATGGATTATTATAGTCATGTAAGAAAATACATGGATTATGGCCAATAACTGCAGGAGGGTGCTTCAGGAAGTGTTGTCCTAAGTCTGTCTGTGGAGATGACCTTGGAGTGAAGACCTGAAGAATGGTAAGCAGAAGCTATACCAAAAACTAAGGAAGCCATTTCCAGGCATAGGGAAAAAGGACTGCATCATCCCAAAAGTGGGGAAAATCTTGGTTTATGCAAGAAACAGCAAGGAGGTCAGAGGCACTAGAGCCTGACAAATCACTGGGAAAGTGATATGAAAAGAAATTGATACTGGGCAGGAACCAGATTAAGCAGGGTCTTGCAACCAAAGGAGTTTGGATTTTTTCCTAAGTGCAGTGGGAAAGCAGTGGTGTGACTTGATCTGATTTATGTTCTATAAAGATGATTTTGGCTGCTCTGTTGAGAATGGATTGGAAAAGGCCAAATATGCATATATAGGGACATACCCACACACCCCACATTCTGCCTCAAGAGGACTGTAAGAAATGAAAAAGTGTGTTTGGCCAAGTTCCTGTCATACAGTGGCAGAGAAGCTTGTGACCTAATATGAGCCCCCCAAGGGTCTTTGATCACCAGATGGTAGAGGGACCACCTTTCCTCTCTATGCTGCCTGCTTGGTCTCTGCACAGCAGCTGCCCAGAGCCTGAAACAGCATGTGAGGCTGCACGAAGGATGGGACCCAGATAGCCATGCCAGTTTGCTATACTCCAGAGACAGCTATCTCAATGTGATCACTTGCCTACACAAAATATAGTTTCATATTCAGTGTGTGAGGTAATCCAAGTGTAAGAATGTTCACTGTGTGAAATATCTAGTGTATAGGAACAATTCATTTTTACTACCATGAATGTACATTTCAGGTAAATCTTATCCAATTGTTAGGTCAGATTTCTTTTTCTCATTTATATTTGGTACATTCCATTAGTGCTGAGTTTCTTGTATACATGGGTGTTATCTATAAACCTTGGATGTCTGTTGATCACTAAAAATTCAATCACTTGATCCTTAACAATCATCTTTTACCTCCCTGCAGCATTCTTTAATTAACACACTACAGGGTTTCGGAGCTAGAGTTTTGTTGTCACAGTATGCTTCTATAGGAACTGTAACAAATTAGGAAGCAAAGAGTGGAATGAATTTAGCCTTTAAGATGCAGGTATTAATATGTTGAGTTGATGTGAGTGAAAGACAACTATAGTACAGTAATTAGTGCAAGCCTTCTGTTTTGCATTTATCATCTTGAAGGATAGCAATAGAAAATATCAAGGACATTACAGAAAATAAATGGAAAAATGACAATTCAATTACAGGAAATGGTGCTTTTTATTACATGGACTGAGACTATATAAAGAAGTCATTGGACTTTTTGTTTTGTTTTGTTGTAAAGACAGCATAGAAGTGTTGATCCTGCCAAAACCTACTCATTTATTTAATGGTTGCCAAATACAGCCCTTGATATTCTGCTAGAGATTTGACAGTTACAGTTTTGCCAAGGTTGTTTGGGAACACTTGATGTCTTTCCCATATGTTGTTAGAAGGCAACCCTAGAACACACGATATAAGAGCCAGGCTGGAAATGGAGCTCTTTGTGGAATCTGATTTTTTTGTTAAATTCTCATTTTATGACCATTAATCTCTGGTCCTTTGCAAGTCCGAGAGTGGTGGAGGGAATGGGGCATATTTAAGAAACCAGGATGATATATGTATCCCAACTTAGAATCTACCTTTGTTTCATCATTAAAATATGGCTGCTTGAGAGGTCTAATGTTAAATAGTCTCAATTCATTTCCTGGATGATTTTTAGACCTTATTGTTGATTCACCACAAAACCGTCAGTATAGTCTAGCTAACTGAGGGAGAGGGTCTAAACAGGAAGAGGAATTCTATCTTCTCCTCTTGTGGGTAATCTTTTCTGATGAGGGTGAAGCTGTTGGTGTTGGAGTGAGTGATTGCTTATATTCCCCTGTGCTTTGCCTGGCTTCACTTACGGAAGCTTTTATTGTTATTAATATTTAACATTGACTGAAGGCCAACAGTGCTCTAGGTGATGAATACAACATCAAGCTAGCTCTGTTCTTTGTCCAAGTGGATAATTTCCAATTATACAACTAGGATATAGAAATTGCTCTATATAAATATAGGGATAAATGGGACAATGAGGGAAAAAACAAGTAGTCATTAATATTCATTGACCTATGACAAATTCCAGATGAACTTTCATTGTACCTTAAGAAAAACTGGTTAATTTTCTAATGAAAGATTTAATATTTTCCAATTTTGGTTAGTCTTCTCAGCTGGTTGCACTTTAACATTTACTTAGGAGTGACTAAGAATAATACATTCTGAAGGTGGTATGAGCAAAATTACTATAAGTTTAACGAATTACTTGTTTAACTTATATGAATAATTATTGTTAGGTTCATGGATAAGTGTCATACCACTATATTCCCCAAATTTTTATTTGTTATTAAAATTATAGTAATCAAATATATTAATATATCTTATTAAAACGAAAACTGAACAAATAGAAGTCAGTATTAAAATGAAGCTATGCTGTTTTTCTTCCAATATTCTTCCTAGGGGCAGAAATTGTCTTGCTGCAAAAACTTTAGGAGATGCGTATTGGTTCATCTACTTGTCCTCTGTGTTCGAAAAAGAATTGATTTATATCCTGACTTTTTCCAATTTCCTCCTCTAATTGATATAGCACTAGATGAGAATAATCCATTAATAGCCATGGGTGTGGTTTTAAGGGAAGTGGAGCTCCAGAAAGCACTAAACTAACAAACAGAATGCAATGAGTTTTATTTATTTATGATTATCCTGAAAGAAATAAGTTGGAAGTGTCGTTACCATATAATCTTTTATAGTATTAGGTTCCTGATGCATTGTGAGTTTCTTTCATGTTTTGCATTTTAGGATTTTCTTGGCAAACATTTAGAAATTCCTTAGAGTGTCACATCTAAAACCCTGTGTTTTTGATGACTCTTTTCTTGTTTTTCTACTTCTAAGTGTACATGTCTTATTCCTTCTCAATTGTGAGCCTTTAAGGAAAGAGGCTGTACCTTACTTACCTGGTTGTCTTTGTGTCTAGAACTTACTGGGCATACAGTAAAATATTTTGTTGAACTTACTTGATTTTCAGATTAAATTTTACATTGTGAGAATGCAAATTTAGGAAATCTAAATTTGGTTTGGTTTAGAGATGATTAAGGATAGAATAAGAAAATTAGAAAGTCACTTTGCCCCAAATTATATAGAAATTGTGTATAGAACACTTCAGGTGAATTATGTAACCACACGAAATAAACTTTTTCATTATAACAGTGCTCATTTATCTCAATTAAAAAGTAACACTTAAAAATGCAACACATGTTTACTATGAGATTATTACAGAAAACACTAAAGAGCAAAAGGTTAAAAATAAAAATAATGTGCAATTTTCTTACCCATAGAAAACTTGCATTTACCTTTGAGTTTCTGTTCTTTAATCCTACTTAACATATATCTACATTTCGTTTTTATAAATAAAGGATCATATTATGTATAAATCTTGTTATATGTTTCTTACCTAATGTAGTATTCATTTTTCATGCCATTAAGTATTCTTTATGGTAGTATTTTTGTCTTACTATTTAACATGACTTTATCAAACCTATTTTCCATTATTTGTCATTTACATACAGTTGACTCTTGAACAACATTGGTTTGAACTGCATAGGTCCACTTATACACAGATCTTTTTCAATAAATACAGTATTATAAATGTATTTTCTCTTCCTCATGATTTTCTTAATAATATTTTTGTTTTTCTATCTTACTTTATTATAAAAAATATATAATACAAATAATATACAAAATATGTATTAATCTACTGTTTATGTTATCATAAAGCTTCTGGTAAACATTCGGATATTGATAGTTAAGTTTTGGGGGAGTCAAAATACATTTACTGATTTTTGACTGCACAGGGCTCCTAGCCCCATGTTGTTCAAGAGGGAAACTGTATTTTTTGAAACATTTTTATTTATCCATTTGAGAGAGAGAGAGCGTGCGAGTGAGAAAGAGAGCATGAGTGAGAGGTGAGAGACAGAGCCTGAGCAGGGGGAGGGGCAGAAAGAGAGAGAGAAGCAGACTCCTCACTGAGCAGGGAGCATACATGGGGCTTGATCTCAGGACCCCAAGATCATGACCTGAGCCGAAGGGAGACATTTAACCAACTGAGCAAGTAGGTGCCCCCAGACTGTATTTTTTAAATGTCCTCTATCATAAGCAAGTCAGTGACGAACATCTTTATTGGTAGGTCTCCACGCATACCCTATACTAACAAATACATATGCTCAAAAGCATATGTTTGTCACAATCATTAGTGATTCATAAAATCATTAAAATATGCATCTAAAGTAATTACTGTATTTTTTTTTAAACAGCAGTTCATAGGTACAAATGGGAAAAGTGTTTACTTAAAAAACCACACTGGACTGACAAATTTAATTCTGTAAGTTAATTTCTTCACCACAGCATCATAGCTGCCAACATTTATTTCAAACATTTTATTTCCTCAAACATTAACCTACTGGCTGCCAGGTGCCAGATGCTGTTTTAAGAATATAAGATGAAGATCACAAAGCTTCTATGTTTAAACTACTCACAGTTTCATGTGAACAGATTTATTTTATAGAAATGAGGTAGGGTAGGGGCACCTGGATGGCTCAGTGGGTTAAGTGTCTGACTGTTGGTTTTGGCTCAAGCTATGATCTCTGGGACCTGGGATACAGCCCCACATTGGGCTCCGTGCTCAATAGGGAGTCTGCTTGAGATTCTCTCTCACTCCCTCTGCCCCTCCCCCTGCTCACATGCTCTCTCTCTCTCTCTAAAATAAAATAAATAAATCTTAAAAAAAAAAAAAGAAATGAGGTAGGATTGCAGAGACAAAGCAAAGATAAACCTTAACTTTGCAGGAATCCTTGCAAATATACATCAAAACAATAGTAAGTGAAGAAATAAATGAATCATAAGTGATAACCAATAAAATAATAATAGATGAAAAAAGGACTAAGGTCATGATATCTGCTAAAATTTATTTAGATATTTGATGATATCTACATTACCTATCATTGATTATCACTATTATAGACACTAATATCTTCATGAAGCTTACTTTCTATCATCTTAGGTTAAATAGAAGTAAATCCATAGTAATGTATATTGGGATTCTCTATAAAGAGATAATGGAAAGATTATGAAAGGATGGAGATTTGATTTAAAGTAATGTTACAAAGCAAAAACATAATTTACTATTATTGAACTATCAAATAACAATTGATGGAACTCTAAAATACAGTCTAATTCATTTATTTAAAAAAAAATTTAGTTGAATTCCCTTCTGTGTTCTGGTATCTGGTGTACCCAAACACCCTCAATAAAGCATTCATAACTGATGACATAAATATTGTCACAATTACACACTCATTTTGGATCATGCCTAATTTTTCCTTGCCATATACTGATGTATGATATAATGACACTTAACAATGTGTAGACTTTGTCATTGCTGATTTATCTTTAATTTCAAAATTTAGCTCTATATATTTTAAAGTTTCTCAAAAAGCTCTCAATAACTTACTTTTTAAAAAATGTTTTAAGTTCAGGCTCTATAATAAGGATCATTTGAAAATTAGAGACATTTCAATGTTCTATATCCCTAGAATCAGCAATATTTTCACTATCATATTGACTTCTTCAAATCAATTTGGGGATGAGCAATGTAATTTCTCATTTCTTTGATTCAAAGTGAAAAACTGCATGGGTAAAATAGTCTAACAAATATTGTTCATGCACTGTTGGCTGTCAAAGGGAAGAGTTAGAGGGAGAGAGAAAATCAGCCATCAGCTCCTCTTCCTAATCAGACACTAATCAACCAGCACAGGTAGTTTTGTGTCTTTCTCACTTGTCCAGTAAGTAGTGCTTGCATCCATGCCACATAAACTCAACCTGTCCATTACTTTCAGGATGCAGTATACACTGCTAAATCCTTAGTGAAAAACAGAAGAGCTGGTATTACAGTGAGTGTGTTGGCATTTGTAAGGGGTTTGTATCCTGGAGTTTAAGCCAATGAATTTGATTTCCTAATTCTATATATTCGGGGGCTTTATTAAGAATGGTTAGAAGTTCTATTGGCAGAATTATAGGCTATGTGGTTTTGGCAAAATGATGAATATCTCAATTCCTCTGTGTTGTGGAATTTGAAAGAAGAAAATATGGATGAAAAATATAAACACTTACCAAAAGCTATTTGTTCTTTTTTATTTGAGTATTATAGGAATTTGTTTACTACAAAGAAATAAAAGAAATCTGTACTTTTATTCAAAATTGATTCATCCTGAAGTCTATTTCTCTGAAAAACAAAGGAAATCTAACAGATCATACCAAACTGCAATTGTACTAAAAGACCACTGAGTAAAGAATGCCTACTCTTGATAATTTAAAATATTCATTAAATTAATTCAGAACTAAAAATGTTCCTACATTTTTAAATTATTCTTTTAAAATTTTAAAATTATTTTAAAATTATTCTTTTCTCCCTGTGTTATTTTATGCTAGCGAGCAATATTTTTTCTTCCTGTAACAAACAATAAGCATCATTAACAGAATCATCCACTGTTCTCTATGCTCACTAGACTTGGGGCATTGGCTAGATGTTGGAAGAGAAAATGGTATTCTTTTTCTTTTTTTTTAAGTTTAAAGAAGTATAAGGTCAACATCTCATCTATAGGATCTTACAATCTAATTTGAGAGAAATGAGTGAAACAGAACAAAGACAGTTAACAGTATATGGTAATTTCATGAAGTTTCAGATGCTGTCCATGATACGTGCCATAAATATTGAGAAAGGAATAGTCATAAAGGAACTGTATTCATAAATGTCTTTTAGGAGTCTCTGAGAAGAAATATTGCAAGGAAATTTAAAGAAGGATATTTTAAAGAAGACTTCAAGGGAAATATTTGTAAGAGGGCATACATAGAACAAGGAATAAAAATGTGAACCTTTTATGATGACAAAGAGTAGAACTTTTGCAGAAGAAATTATTGTGTTTGACACGGTGTTTGGGGAATATTGGATTACTTTGTTAACAAGGTGTGAAATAAATTAAAGGAAAGAGGCTATATAGTGAGGTCAATAGACAGGGGTCACCAATTAGGAGAATGATGCAGTTGATCAGGTGTGAAATAATGAGACTGCTACTGGAGAAGTGGCAGTGGGAACAGACATGCCTGGCTTGATGTGGTAGCCTTGGAAAGTGGACATAAGAGAATCTAACTGACAGAGATAAACCTGTTCTACCTGAGGGGTAAGGGAAAACCTTTTTTTTTCTTCTTAAAGGTCAGTTTTGAGATTTCGATAGAAATGTTAGATTTTAGACACTATGAAGATCTTGAAGATGAAGGTGATAAAGGTTGGAGATGTAGATTTTAATGATGATCTACTAAGAATATGTGAATAGGTTCAGGCTGAACTACGTCAGTATCCAGAGTTATTTGTATACTAACAGATTTGAATGTTAAATATTTAGATATTTAAATATTTAGCTATTTAGATATTTAAATAGTTTCTCTCAGTGTCTCTGTGTTTCCAAAACCTCAAGAAGGACATGAAATGAACAAGAGAGATAGGTGAGTTCTCTGTATTGAACCAAACAGTAAAGTCGTTGACAACTGAACTTGGTACATAGATTGAATACATATCAGGGCAGGAACAGGAAACACAACTAGAAAGAGACACAAGGAAGGAATGGGCTAAGGAATAGAAAAAAGAAAAAGTTGTAGAATAAAAGTTAAGAGTTAAGGGAATTCACAAAAGAATTGGTTTGGTCTACAATTAAAAATGACAATAAAATGTGACCTGATGTTTAAGATCTTGCATAAAATAGTTGTAGTAGAAACAGGGATGCAGAAAAACAGATTTATCAGCTTAAGAAATGAGTGGATAAGAAAATGTAATGGATTATCTCAAAGAACAGTAATTTCTTTTTATTGAAAAAAGCCTATTTCTTCAAAAGATAATGTCTTTTGTTCTGTTCTTCTGTGTGAAAAAAAAGGATAAAAAGACAAGATCCTGAAAAATACAAGGGTAGATTATGCATAAATCTTAAATATATATATAATGTTAATAAAGTCCTTTGTAGAGCACAAAACCAGGCAGGCTATCCCTAAAGAACATTTTCAGTGTTTTATTCACTGCTTCATTTTAAACTTAGGATATGGAACTACAGACCATAGCAAAGATCAGGTAAGCTTTTGGTTATGTACAATCTTATTACCCTAACCAAAAATATATATATTTCAAAATACAGTTGAGCAATAGTGACATGAGTAAAACTGTGAATCCGTAATACAGAAAAAAGCAAATTACTAAAACATTCTGGTACTTTAGCTATTCAGTCATTTTTTTAATAATTTTTATTTTGTTATATCAGTCACCATATAGTACACCCCCAGTTTTTGATGCAATGTTCCATGATTCATTATTTGCATATAATATTCAGTCATTTCTTTAGGAAAAACTATAACTGATTTTCCTGAGTAGGTCAAATCCCTCTGTTGTATATGCTCTCCCATGATGATTATTGCCATTTCAACGCAATAATCACAATTTATATTTGAAAAAGTATTTTAGACTATGATTCAAATAATGATTTCTCCCCAAACGAATTTTAAGTACCATGAAAGCAAGATGCTTTTATGTCTAGTTTTGCTCATCATTATAACCTAGCACCTAGTACTGTAGCTAGCTCAAAGCGTATTAATCTCAGCACTGTCGACATTTCAGACTTGGTAACATTTCAAATATCAATACCAAACCACAAGTTCTCAATAATTTTTTCTTGAGGGTAGGGATGGGAAAGTTCCTACAACATTCTTGACTTCTAACCACCAGGGCTGTGATGAGTGGACAGCTGTGAAAACAACAACAACAAAAAAATGTCTCTAAGTACTGCAAAATGTCCCTTAGAGGGAGCACAAAATTGTCCCTAATGAGAGTCCCAGGGCTAGCACACAGTAGGTAGTCAATAACTATTTGTTAAAGGAATTAAAGCCAATAATCACCACTTCACTACTAAGCCTAAAACCTACATTGAGAACTAAACCCCTTCAGAAGGACCTGAGATGACATCCATAGTCTCTACTTCTACTACCCTTTAGCGGCACCCTGACTCCCTTTACAGTGAGACTGAGAGAGTTTGAGAGATGCTCTACTATCTCTGTAAAATGAAAATTTTAGGTCCTCGATTTAGTTTTAATCTTAGTTGGCCTTGCCTAGATAAAATTTTGCTGTTGCTACCCACAGAGGATTAAGTAATCTTAAGAAATGTACTTAAGGAGATAGTTAACTGAATTTGGTTAAAAATGCAGGATGTAGATGAATTTCTCTATAACCTGAGTTGTAATTTTAGTGATGGAATCAATCTGACCCTGGAAATACTCTCATTCATTATGTATAGGAGTAAAACTCCCTTCCGAGCAAGAGAAAATTAAGATAAAGCATGTCTTGTTTAGCTATTCCTTTAAGAATTTATTTCTTTAAAATTGCAGCTGTTACCTGGCTACAAACCCTTAGTTGGGCAGAGCATCACTTACTTATTCATTTGTTTATTTAGCACATGGACTACAGTCATCCATAATCACGATTTGCAGCATGTGGGGACATTTGCCACCTCAATCTCTTCTACTAGTAACTTCTGTTAGTCATTCTTTTTAAAGTATCAGATCTTATGGGTCACGGTGGGGAAACATAATACTATTTTTTAAGCCCTACTTCTTTTAAGTGTGCTATGGAAAATGTCAAGTATTCATTGACAAGAAATTAACACAGATAATTTTACCTCACATTTGTACCTATATATACATTTTCAAAGCATCTTTGAACCTTCTTTGCCCTCACAATAATCCTCTGATGTAGCTAGGTCAGGTGTTGCTAACTACATCTTACAAATAAATGAACAGATAGGAGCACTTTAATGTACTCAGATATCTTTAATACATGAAAAACTTCATGATTGTAAACTTGGTTTTTCTCTGTCCTGCTAATTAAATTTAGCCATTCTCACCGGAATCAAAATAAACCAGTTGACTTTCAGAGATGTTTAGATGTTTCATCCTGTTTTTATGTATCAACAAAAACCTAGAGGAAAGAACAGACTTACTAGCAGTAGGCCCTACTTGGTATATCTCTGCCAAGATAAGAGATGTGTAACAAAATCCAACTTTAAGTCGGGAGTTTCAGCAAACCTGTAGAGAACTACTATGTGCCCAAAATGTGCTTTTTTTCTTCCCAAACTTACTTTGATGCATATTTAATACTTTAATGTGTAGGAATATGAGTAACATTAACTTACTAGTAAGGTTTGTTTTTTTTTTTTAATTAGGAAATTGGAAAATACATGTGCTTTATTTAAGACCCTAAAACTGAATAAAGAGGAAACTCAAATCCTTTGTATATATACATATTGTTTTAAAGATTTTATTTGTTTCACAGAAAGAGAGAGGGAGAGAAAGAGCACAAGCAAGGGGAGCACAGGGAGAGGGAGAAGCCGGGGAGCCCAACGCAGGGCTCTCCTTGGGATCATGACCTAAGCAGAAGGCAGACGCTTAACCGACTGAGCCATCCAGGTGCCCCCTTCGTGTATGTATGTATATATATATATATATATTTTTTTTTTTTCTTAACTGGGGAAAACTTTTTTGTTAAAGATTTTATTTATTTATTTATTTGAGAGAGTGAGGGAGAGAGAGAACAAGGGGGGGGGGAGGAGGAGAGGGTGAAGCAGCCTCCCCACCAAGCAGGGAGCCAAATGCGGGGCTCAATCCCAGGACCCTGAGATCATGGCCCGAGCTGAAGGCAGACGCTTAACCAACTGAGCCACCCAGGCACCCCAACCCCTTCGTATATTTTTAACTGCATTTATACTTATGAAATAAAGAGTAGCGCTAGAGTGTCTTTATCACTGTTGAACTATAATCTAGAATGCTCTGTGGTAATCTTAGAACTGTTTGCCCTCAGAACCATTCCTTGCCTTTCCCCGTCTTTCCTCCCTTCAGCAGTTGGGGCTAATCCCCACAGCCTGCACTTCCAGCCTCCCTTACCAATTGCCTTCATCAGGATTTGGCCAGTGAGAGATACTGACAGCAGATTGGAGAGATGGAGAAAGAGAGAAACCTGGGTATGGATCCTCTTCTTGGCTTTGGGCAGCCTTAGCAGCCACTGGAAGGGCCACTTTTAGGTTCCAGTAACACTATCCCCTCTCTTCAACCCTCCAGCCCTGGATGACTGTGCCCCTGCTCTTGATGAACATGGTTATTATCCAGCCAGTCCCTGTTTGGCTTCCCAGCCATTCCATACATGGATAACAAACTCCCCCCATTAAATTTGGTCTCTTCTCAAAATGGATAATGGTTTCTGTTTTATTGTTTGGACCTTGACTGATATGTGGTTTTTATTGCTTTGGTTTCCTTTGGGAAGAGAGCAGGAGTAGTGATGGCTTTGAGAGGCTTTTTAGCCTGCAACTTTTCTGAGCTGACAAGATTAGTAATTTCTAGATGTGGCTAGGTCAACATTAGCCAGAGGGACATCTTAAAGGCAGAAAGATTATCTGGAACTGGAAAGAAAGATATTGCCATGTTGGAGGAAGCTCCAACACTAGGGAAGAGTGTGTAAGTCCTGTAAATAGTAGCCTCTACTGTGTCTGCTTTAAATTTGCTCTTTTTACTTCTAATCTAACGAGGAAAAAAGGTTGATAAAGAAGAACCATTCATGACAATAAATATAAACATTTTTAAAACTTAAAATACAACTGTGGTATCTGTTAGAAATAAAGAAAAAAATTCACAAAGGAACAAATGCAATTTATCTGAATATAAATTGCTAAGAGCTGCTGACTATTGCACCATGCATCAAGGGAGATAACAGTGGATTTCCCCTCAAAGAATGGCCTCCAAAATGTGGAGAAAGCAATCTGAGATTCCAGGTTGAAGAGCCCTCAGGTTGATGTCTTGGGCAGGAAGTTGGCTAATCTCTGCGTATAGTGTGGCAAGCTTCAAACAAATATTTGCTGTGTCCAAGGTGGCAGAAACAAATGGAGGACAAACCTCTGTCCCAAGTACAGAATTCAACTCTGTCTCTGGGGCTGCTATTAATTCTCAAACTTCCCAAACTGAACTTTACCTTCTTAATGAAGCCTCCAGTAACTACCCATCTTCTCTAACCTCCCCTTCCTAAACTTGACAAAAATAAAAAAGAATTAAGACCAGTGCTTAACAGCCTCAGAGCATATAGTCACATTGTAGGAATAGCCTTCTTCCCCATCCTGGAGCTATTTCTGTTCTTTATGTACACATTTTGATTCAGTCTCATGATCCTAAATACAATTGTTTTGTCAATGACACCCAAAACTTTATTGTCTGCTTTGACCTCTTCTTGAGCTTTCATACTCTTTTTTTCCAGTGGCTCAACATACTCACAGGACTGCAAATGCACTTAGCAGAAAGCCCCAACTTTTCAGCTGCTAACAATGTCCTCCCTGATCTCACTTCAACTTGCTCCTCTCCTACCCACTATGTTCTAGCCAGATGCATCTTCTCATTTCAACTTCACTACTTGTTCAGCCACCATTCCTTCTGCCTTCAGAATGTTCTCCCACACCAATCTTCACAGGGCTGCTTCTGTCCATTCAAATCCCAGCTCAAATGGCACTGTACAGAAATCTTCCCTGATGACCCAATCTAAATTTTCTAACCTTCCTACTTTCTTTCACTTAACAGCAGTTAAAATGCTTTGAAAGTGTATTTGTTTATTTGTTGTATCATAAGAGCTAACCTACTTTCTCTTGTTCACTACTATGTTTCTAAGACTTAGAACAGATCCTGTCACATAGCGGGTAATCATATATTGCCTAAATGAGTGAATGAGTATAGTCTAGTGGAAAAGAGTCCAAAAACAGTGTCAGCAACATAATACACTGAGAGTTAGTAAGAGGATGTGGCATCTCTCACCATCGTTGCCCCCAAATACCAACCTTCTTTTGGCCTTTAAAATCTTAGTATTAAGAATAATGTACTGTAGAGAGATTTCTGGTATTATAGAACAGATTTCCAACTAGGCTCATTGGTTCTCTAGACTGAACTCTTCTCTAGCCTAAAAAACGTAGAACTGTTATTCCTTTGAGTTCTAAACAATTTATAATTCAGATACACTTTTGCCCTAATGGCCACGTTAACTAATTAACAGAAACCTTCCAATGTATTTGCCCTCTCTCCGGTCCTGAGATTGTCAATTATTATTATCTGGATTACAGACGTGTGTAGAGTAATGGTCTCATGGGCACAAAATGTTTCCCAGCACAATATATACTACCAAACAGCAGTGCTTTTTTTAATGAATAAGAATGTGATGAACTGTGTCATTCAGAAAATGTGGACTGAGAAAACAGTCTGGTTTCTAAAAATTTCTTGGATTTCATCTTGTTTTCCCAGAATAAATTCTCACAGTACCTATTAAATAATGAGCATTTAATAAATGGTTTGTAATTGAGTTAACTTTAAGATATGTTAGTTTCTACATTAAAAAATAAATGTAAAAAAATCCTTAAATATTTGTTATTTATTTGGTCCTCATAATTTATGATATCTTTTAGAGAAACAGTTGATGTATAATTTCCTTAGTGTCATATTATGAGAAAGTAAATTCTTTATATGAATTCAATATGTTCCCTTCTTATAATCTTTTTATATTGTATGGTGTCAGTAGTTTGTATCCTGAAGTTCATGCACAGTTTTTCATACTCCATGTTGATATTGGGTATTTATCTTTATTTAATAATCTTTTATTTTGAAAGAAACCATATGCCTAACAGTTCAGAGTCTAAGTGTCAGAGCTGAAGAATCATAGCTACCAAATTCAAACTGATGACTCTTCTTATACAAATTCTCTTCCAGAAGAAAGGGACTAGAATAACGTGTGTAGATATATGTTTTCGGAAATTTTTGTGTGAATATTTTTTTTGTTAAATGTTTAGTGAAGCCTTCTGGTTGTGGATTTTTCTCTCTAGGAAAAATTTTTACCACAAATGGATTTTTCTCTCTGGGAAAAATTTTTACTACAAATTTGATTTCTTTAATAAATATGGGGTTTATGTTGGTTATCTGTTAATTCCTATGAGAGCTTTAATAGTTTCTATCATTCAGAGAATTTGTTTATTTCATATAAACTGCTAAAATTATTGATATAAAGTTGTTCACAATGTTTTCTTATCATTTAATATCTGTAGGATGTATATAGTGAAAACTCTTATTCTTAATATTGGTGATTTGTGAAAATATAATTCTATATCTCAATTTGAGTTTGTAAGATAAAAGGATTTAACATAAGTCTATTTCTTGTGTGAAACTTAACTTTTTCTTAGCTGAAGTTTATTTTCAATAGTTAAATTTTTAAAAGAATTTCAGAGCACCCCAAATTTTAGCATTGCTTTCCTTTTTACAGAGGAGAGGACTGAGAAGCAGAAAAAACAAAGGGTTTCACCAAGACAAGGTAGCCAGTTGATGGAACATCTAGATTTGAAACTATTCCAACTCTCTGTCCTAATCACACTTAGAAAATTTTCAGCCAATTATTCTTTATAAAATTTGAAACTTGATATTTTCTTTAGGGATTATTAATGTAATTATATTTCTCATTCAAAAAGTTATAATCATTTAAACATTTTAATTAAAAATTATCATGTGAAAACATAGAAACATTTTCTAATTATTCTACATTCACACACACATGTGCACGTGTGTGTGTATTACTTTTTTGTTGTTTTTATGATTGCTGTGATTCTTCTGTTCTTTGCAGCCACCTGCCCATCTCTTGATGCTTGTAATGTGGCAATTAACCAGCAGCTTTTTAATGACCTAATTAAACCATAATGATTGAGGTACAAGGCATTTCCTGGGGATTAATGGCCAACTGAGAAGAGTTGATGGCCCATGGCATAGCTGAGAGCCATTAACCCTAACCAGCCATTAATCCTGTGAAAACACTAGATACAGAAGTTATTATTATAAGCTCGAAATGAAAACAATAAAGTATGGTATATTTACATACAGTGAAATTATACTTGCGAAATATGGCATCTTACTAAAGAATAAATGTTTGAACTGCTCTAAAATAACCATTCAACCTTTAATACTGCCAACATGCAGAGATATTTAATGATTTAAATAAGCATTTCTTGAGTAACTTTGGTTGAAAATTACAGGAGATAAGTGGAGCTATATTAAGTCAATAAGAAGAAAGTAATGCTTCCCGAGACCTGAGGTCAAAAAATTGTTCCTAGGATTCAGGAATAATGGGAACTGGAATTTAGAGATATGCGTGGAATCCAAACAGTATCCTGTATATCTCTTCCATCTCTCTCTCTCTTGAATTACGTTTTTGTTCTCTCTCTCTCTCTCTACAAATTAGCTTCCTTTGCTTCAAAGACTTAGAAAGAAATAAGGCTAGTCACAGTTTCTTTGATAAGATTTTATCAAAGATAAAATGTTCCGGTCACTCAAAGAGATTAAATCTCTTTTAAATATCAACTACACATTCCTAAATTAGGGAATCTGGCCAATTTCAGGGGCAGGAAGCTAATTAGTGTTTAATCAACAGTGGCCCATGTGTTTGTATGCATACGTGTACATCTTGTTAGAAAATGAATACATGACAAATAATCTCACACAAAAAATGCTAAGTGTCATTTATCACTAGAGAAACACAAAGTAAAACTACAATGAGATACTACTCTACATACCCATTAGGATAGCTTAAAAAGATTAACCTTACCAAGGACTGGAGAAACTGGAACTCTCATAAACTGTTGGTGGGAATTTAAAGAGGTAAAATGCAACACTTACAGCTTCTTAGTTAAACATACATCTACCATATGACCCAGCTATTGTAATTCCAGGTATTTACTCAAGAAAAATGAAAACATGTTCACGTATAGACTTGTACATGAATGTTATAACAGCTTTATTTAAAATAACCACTATATAAAAGCAATCCAAATATCCATCAACATGCAACATGTATAAATCTCAAAATAACTGCAATGAGTTAAACAAGCCAAACAAAAAGGGCACTCATTTATGATTGTGTTTATACAAAATTCAGGAAGACAAATCAATCTTCAGTAACAGAAAATAGATTAGTGGTTGCATGGGTTTAGGGGTGGCAGGGAGAGATTACAAAGGGGATTGCTGAAACTTTGCACTGATAGGTGTGTTCATTATTCTGATTGTAGTTATGGTTTCAAGGGTGTATACTTATGTCAAAACCAGTCAAATAGTACACATCAAATATGTACACTTTACTGCAAGTCAGTTGTACCTCAAGAAAGCTATTTATAAAATAGCTATTCTATGCCTAACACAGAAGCAGAGACAGTCATGACATAACAGGGACTTGTCAGGTGATTAGTTGCTCTATCTCAAACTTTTATGTGCAAAAGATATAAGAACCTATGGAGTAAGTTAAGCACAGTCCCTATTTGTAAGGAGTTGCCTCCATCTTACTTATAAGGCATTATGATCTTTGTTTTAAGGAGAATAAGATGATTATTTTTTCTAAAAGAGAGAAGATAATACAAAATATTGTGCATTATAAGGAAGGTAAAATACATCTAGAAAGTGTTTTAAAGCAGGGAGAGATTATTTCCAAATGAGGATTTAAGAAAAGACTGCATAGAATAATGGCATTTGAAACTGAGGCTTTCAGAACATACAGAATTCCAGTGAGCATGAGCTGCTTAGAACAGCAGGGGCAGGGACTCAGAGGCAGGAAAATTTGGTGTGTTATTAAAAACACTAAAAAATCCAATTTTGCTGTAGCATAGTATGTGACCTGGGGAGTAGTAACAGAGAAAGGCAGAAAGGTGAGTTGGGGCATATATTGTTCAGGTCTTAAATATGACAGTTAGGATTACATGTAATTTGGGATTTCCACCTCCAAGTAAGATGTAATATGTTGAAACAACCATTTCAAGTGCAAAAAATGAGCAAATTATAAAAATCATACTTCTAAAAGCAGTGTACAGCTGTGGAACCAGATAAGACTTCATGAACTAAATTCTAGAGAGAGAAGAGCTTTCCTGGGCAAGTTGAGATCATCAGCTGGACTTTTTTTCCCAGGAGGAATAGGCTGACACTGAGGAACCCTAACTAGAGGCAAGACTCTACTAGGGGAAAGGGAAACCAGGAGACGGTTTGGGCCATGTTTTCTTGCATGACAGATTGAAATCTAGAGGAGCCTCAAACGTACAGCTGGTTTTCCCAACAGGACATTTGCTGAGTGCTACTGTGGTGCAGAAAGCTGGGGACTAGCCAGAAAAACACAGCGAAAGAACTCCCAGGCTCATAATGCTTTGGCATCAAAATTATCCTAAAGGAAGGGGCTTGCAAAAAAATTCACTGATGCTCTCTTTGCCAGATTTTGAATCTGTGTGAGGTAGGAAGCTAAACAGTTAAGCTTAAAACCTCCAAAAGGCAATATTTCAGGGAAGACAAAGCAACAACATACCAGGATATCAACAAAAAGCAGGGAAGCTACTGTGAAAGAGGGCATAGTGCAGCCTCATGGTGCTTAGGAAAAAAAGTGCCATTAGGAGACAGATACTGATAAACACACTACAAAGCTTGCCCTTCAGACACTTGTGGGCTGTGTCTAACTAAAAAAGAATTTCAGGCCCAATTTGTTTAAATCCAAATGGCCCTTAAAATTATCTGCTTATTAAAGGAAAGAGCCAATGATCTCTGGATAAAAGTAACATTACTTTAGTCTCTATTATTCTTTTAAAAACAATTACTAGAATATAATTTTTTAGAAGTTGAGACTTGAAAAGAGTCAGGAAAATATGGCAATAGATCAAGAGAAAAATCAGACAATAGAAGCAGACCTAGAAATTGTTGGAGGTAGTTGTCACGTTGCTGGAGACAGTAGGCAAGGGCTTTAAAATAATTATTGTAAAAATGTTAAAATAACTGAAGAAAAGACAAACAAAATGAAGAGATGGAGAATTTAAACAGAGACTTGGAATCCATATAAAAGAACAACTACACATCCTAAAACAAGGGTAGCAAACCTTTTTTGTAAAGCATCAATGAGTAAAGTGTGGGTCATGCAGTATATGTCACAAATGGTTAAGTTTATTGCTGTGGTATGAAAGCAGGCATAGACAACACATAAACAAGTGGATGTGGGTGTATTCCAATGAAACTTGTTGAAGATAAATTATGTGATAGAGAAATACCTTGCAGAAAAATAAAAGCACAGGTAAAGTTTAAGTTTTAAGATGAAGAGTGATTTTTGTAAAAAGAAATAAGAAAGATAATTTACCTTGTTTTTTTTTTATTTATAGGACCAAGAAAGTCAATAAAACATAATAAAAATGATCAGTTCACGGTGTGTCTTTATTAGTATTTGCAACATTATTTTAGGAGATTAGATGTCATAAAAATGGATTTGATCGTCACCTTGATATAAATTTAAGCGACAGTAAAAGTCTTAAATAGGAAACTATGCAAATTATTCAAAATTATTCTAAGGTGATAAAATTTTATTAAAATGAATATATTGCTAGAATTCATACAGGCATTCCTCTTGACCTAAAAGTTAGACAAAGTTGATACTCATTCTCTTACTCCAATGAATTAGCCAGTAGAAAAGAGGAGTGAAATAAACTCAGGCTTATTCCTTTCTTTCTTTATGCTTCTGTACATTGTCTGAACTAGCTCATAAACTAGGGGTAACTTTATTTTATTTTTCCTAAAATCATTTGATCCCTGATCTGTCCAAATTAGCAGGGAGAGTATTAGCTCTGTCTCTTTAGGCCTCATTTCACTTTCCTAAATATCCATTAATCCTGGGAACTTACCCTGTCCAAAAGGAGAGAAGGACTAGATATCTTCAAAATGAGAAGTATTTAGTTATTTAACTACTGACATGGGTCCTGAAGATAATCCAACATTAGTCATTCTCTGCTACAAATTCTGCAATTCTTGTTTTATGCTCAGATACTTAACCATTTTTCTCATTATATGTATTTTTCATATAGGGGTCTCTTTGTCCTTTCCTTCTCCAGAGCCTTGGTGGGAGTCAGACAGTTCTCATTAAGAAAAGCCTAAGTTTGAATTTCATCCTTTCTCTCCTAACATTACTGCTGGGTCTATGCAAATTGTGTAGCTCCTCCCAAGAAATCAGTATTGTCCCTCAGCAATCTTTATTAGTAGCAGCCTCAAGACAAGATGTTCTGCCACAACCTAATTCCAAGACTATAAGAACCTCCTCATGCCCTACTTACTTTAGCATTCAGAACCCATATGCTTTAATGAAGGGATAAGCTAACATTTTCACTGACTACCTGGGATGCTTATTCAAAAGGCAGATTCCTAGGTCTCATCCCAGTTCCACTAACTCACAATTTCTTAAGGTGGGCCCTAGCACATCTTCACTTTCAACCAGCTCTTTGTGTAATTCTTATGTCCAAGGTCTGAGAATCACTGAACCAGATGATTGCTTAGAACACTTTACACATAACTCTAAAGAACCATATTCCTAAGGAATAGATACAGTATATAGTCAGTAAATTTCCCTTCACCTTCAGTGGACAAGTTTCCATTAAATAATTAGTTATTCTGTTTGTGTGTGTGGTGATAGGAAGTGGAGGGATTCTTCTACTAGTACCCTGAACCTATGAACTATTTCATCCTGGAATCAGAATTCCTCTCTACACGTAACTGCCAGTAAAGGTAAGACCAAAGTGGTTTAAAACTGTAGCATGTTTTCCTGTGCTATTAACTTGAAAGTCCTGTCATGCTCTCCCATTCTTCTAAATAAACTTCAGAGAAGCCAATGCTTCTGGTAATCAGTAAAGCAGACTACTTTAGGAAAAACAAAGTATTAGTCATATGGCCTTCAAAACTAGACCTGAAAAGATATGGGCATTAAGAAGAGAAGGAAATCTGCTATAAAAATATGAGTCACTAGTTATAAGGTAACATCATTATTTTATAGATTAAACGGTCCTTAAAATTTAAGGCCTGAATTATCTTAATGCTATCATACAACATGTATGCAGTTTACAAACAAAGACAATTGAGAATTGGTCTTAAGTGTAATAAATAAAAGGAAGGAGTTTAATTCATTATAATTTACTTTGACCTGATTTGAACTAAGAGAAGGAAATGGAATTCTCCCCTTTTACATGTGGAAAATTGAACAGGTGATAGAGGAGAAGCCTGGATGACATCATTACTCTTTCCCAGATAAGTGCCTAAGTGTTTCCCACATTAATGTGCCACTGGATAAAAATGTTTGTCCGATTCAATGGAAAGATCAATATGAACAGAAAGATGTTTTACAGGCTCTGTGTTTTCTTTCTAGAATAACTGTCAACTCATAGTTAGAATGAAGGTCAAACTACTCCGAAGAGACTACTCTCTCGACTTTCAGAACGTTAATAAACACTTTGTGAGCATTATTCTTCTGCACATTTGTCAGACAACCAATCCTGAATCTGTAATTCCAGAAATTATGGGGATCCTGGAAACTGGGTATAGATCAACTCACTGAACCTTTATCTTCAACTGAAATTTAATATGAATCAAACAGTATTGAACATGTGTCATAGTCCATCATGATAAGAGTGAGCATATTAATGCCACTGTTTGGTTTGAGAATGTTCCTTTAATGTCATACCTACATGGTTCAAGTCCTTTAAAGCAGAATGATCTGTGATAAGGTCACAAAGTGTATAATTTCCTTTAACTAGAGAAGACTTTGAGGACAGCTATATTAGACATTTTACTTATTTCCATATCCTCTATATTAGCCCAGCTGGATGGGCTTCTCTTGGGTAACATTTTGACTTATTTTGCTTTGTTTTTGTGGACAGACTTGGTAGTGTAAAGAAGGCTGGCGCCAAACACAGGTAGTAGATCTACAATGGCATGAAGCCCAGGTGAATGTCTCGGTCTGGGAATTGCAGCCCTTCTATAGTGCCAACTGTCCTACAGTGTCCTCATCTCATTAAAGGTTAATTAGTTTCTTTTCAGCCTGTAGCTCCATGATATATTATGTGGGTCATAAAGATGATATGAACATGTACTTGGCATGAGATTGTGGACTAACCATATTCATTATGGAGGCATAAATTCACTGCTCTGGGGCCATTTCTATTCTGGCAATGCAAAAATAGTCTCTAGGAAAATCAGACTGAAGATTGGGACATTGCTCACATCCAGGCTCGAGGGGTAAAACTGATCCATTACTAGATGGAGAACAAATTTCTCAGGGCCAGTAACAAAGTTACTCCCAATTTCAGAAGGAGACATGAGACTCACAACTTTATTATATTCTGCGGGAAATTCGATTTAAGAAGCTACAACTGTAGAAAAAAAAACATGAAATGAACTTGTCAGAACTTTAATATCTCTGTGTTCAATTTACCGCTGCCATATAATTGTTACTGGCAGAGTAGGAAGTGACAACAAAAACAAAAGGATGTGAAAACCAGTTCTCCAAAACCTGCTATGGATGGTAAAACTTGAAAATAAGTTTTAAATAAAAGCCATTCCATTTGTGTGCAGAAATTCTACAGAACGCCTTGTAACTATGAATGACAGTTTGGACAGTTCCCAGGAATCAGACATTATAAACAATTAATTCTAATAATTTATCAAACTGCTCAGTTGTTAAGCGTCTGCCTTCAGCTCAGGGCGTGATCCCTGCATTCTGGGATCAAGCCCCACAACAGCCTCTTCCGCTGAAAGCCTGCTTCTTCCTCTCCCACTCCCCCTGCTTGTGTTCCCTCTCTTGCTGGCTGTCTCTATCTCTGTCAAATAAATAAATAAAATCTTAAAAAAAAATTATCAAACGCTATTGTACCTTGAATATTTATTGCATCACTTTTTTTAAAGAATTATTATTTTTATTTTGGCAAAATATACATAACATAAAATTTACCATTTTAACCATTTTTAACTATACAGTTCAGTGGCAAATGCCACTTCTTACACCCTAAAATACAAAATACATCTGTATCATGTTGGACTCATGAGTACTTGAAATCAATGTTTTCCTAATAATTGTTTGAAAGGGAAGTATTTGAGAACCACTTTAAAGACACTAAACTGTTGGCTGGAGGAAAGCCACAGCCCTTCCAGGATGGGCCAAAGCAGAACTCTTCCCCTGCCCTGGGAGTGAGCACTGTGACCCTAGCCCTCTATAGCACTTCTGGGTGTCTCTACCATGTTCCCTTTCTCTTCCCCTCTTTCCTGTCCCTCCACATGAACACCTCCAGTGCACACACACACACACACACACACACACACACATGACACTAAACTGCATTTTAGTATAGTTAATGAAAGTATGGTGCTCATTTTATAAATAGAAGCCCTATGCCCTGACTTCTTGAAATACGTTTTTTTAAAAACTGCTATCTTTTTAAATTCTAGAATTGTAATTTATTTAAACTTCAAATGCTTATAATTTCTTAAAGTAAATATTCCCAAGACAAATAAAATTTAACATGTATTTTGGCTAAGAAAACACACACAGGATTGCAAATGCCAGTTAGCCAACATTTAACCATCAAGAAAAATGTTGGTTCCTTTACTGGGGGATATGTGTAGCCAGTGGAATACAATCAGATTCCAGATTCCTAAATCCAATTATCCAAACTTTTAGAGAATTATTACACTGAACTCTCATTGTCATCTTAAAGATCCATGATACACCCGTGGCATCTATCCATTTATTGTAACATGATTTCCCAGTTCTCTAATCTGAGTTAGAAAGAAAAATGTCTTTGATTGCTGGGATATTTATGACCACTTGGGAAGGAAGAAAAAAACTCCTTTTCCCTTTTCAAATACTCCCCTTTGAATGAAAAGGTAATGACCTGGATTTATGTTTCAAACTTTCTATGGATAAGATTCATTTTACTGAAGTTAGCAGGCAGATAGATTTGCCATATCTTCATTCAGTGTTTGCAAATAGAAGTGGTATGGTCATGAAGCATTCTTCCACATCCTTTGAGTTTCATGCCCCCCTTTCCATGTAGCTTTAATTAATACTTCTCTCTCTGTCTCTCTCTGATCAAAATAGACAAAACACATAAATAAAATCAGCTAATATGGTAATACCTCTACTTGATTTCCACAGAGTACAATGCTTTCCATTTCAAGGTCAGCATTCAAATGTTGCTCTATCAGAATGGGACTAAAAGATTTATAAACCATAGCCAGCCTTTTTAGCAGATCCTTCTATAAAGCAAATAGAATCTCCTTGGTTTATCAGTCAATGATGGCTCCTTTTCCCTAAGCTGAAGATATAGAGATTAGCAGAGTAGAAATGAGATGTACCTAATTAATTCCCCAGATCTCTCTAGATTATATTGCTAGTTTTGATTAGCAGAACATCGTGACTAAAATGAAAAATATGTACAGTATCTGAAATCACACAGAAGGAAAGAAATAAATTTCCCTAGTACAGAGATGTTCTAGATGAAGTTAACAATTTATAATGATAGTTTATGATGTTAGTTTTTTCTAAGGACCCTTATTTATGACGGCATAACTTTTAAAAGGAAATTTCCTTTCATGGTTATTAAAATGCCTTTTACATATATTTCTTCTATAACATAGGCAAATACATATTCTCAGCTACAGTAAGTTATATTCCACATGAATATTAGGTCCAAACAGGATATTTATATTTCTTTGTGGTAATTACATAACTGTAAAAAATGTCTTCTTTTCAACTGAAAAAGACAAGAATAATTTGGGAGCTAATTACCAATTATAATTTGGATCATTTAAATGTCTGCCATTTCCTTGTACCTGTCATCAACCTACTGTGTTTGATGAGAATTTTCGCAACATCTAGATTTAGAGAAAAAAACAGCTCTGTACATGTTTCCATTAGTTTCTTGGAACTATAAAATAGAAAATGAGATCAAATCATGAAAAAAAAGAACCCTCAATTGGGTTATTGCCTATTGAATAATAGGTGTATTTTATTGGTAGTCGTAAGAATTTTTCTTTGTAGTTTAAACTTGTTCACAATTACTTTCTTGTATTCAGGAATAAAACACAGCTGCATGTTGTAAACAGTGTTAAATTTACTAGATATTGCCAAATGTTATAGCAACACATGATGTTCTAATGGAGGAAGGGAAGGCTTTCCAAAAGAGGCAGTGAGCAGTTATTGTAGGCCCCTCTAGGTCTATCAACAAGATTAACAGGGTCAGATGTTCTCCAAACATATCCTAATAAAACGAAGGCACCTAATGGTAAAACTACATTAAGGCAAAACACATATATACACACACACAAACCACTTTTTGTGGAAATCCAGGAGATTCAATATATTTAGAGTTATCTTCTAATGCATTTTCTATAGTAGTGATTCTTAATGGAATGGTACTGGTTGGACATATCTGAATTTCATTGAAGACAGTGTTGTATTGTTTGAATAGATTTATTCAGTGTTACAATTTTATATGAGGAAAACATATTGTTTTAATAATGCAGAAAATAGTGTTAGACAAAATCCTATAGTTGAAGGTCCATGGTCTGAGAAAATGGACATTATATATGGTTGTAAGGATCATAAGCTGTATTAAAGAGGTGTAAGGGCTTAAATACATTCTGTACTCCACTCACAAAGCTATGAACACTGACTCTGTCTAGACTAGAAGCATCCCTATACCTACAATAAAAGGGAAACCTCAAATGCTCTTACCTTTGTGTGTGCATGCACACGTGCACGCAAAATATATGTACAAGCATGTACACATATTTTTTCTCTATAGCCTTATTCTAGATTCTAAGTCTTTACCTAAAATATTCAATCTTATCTTCAGAGCTATTGCTAAAATATTACTTCTTGCTCCTGCAGTATGACTCCATTCTTATGCCAAACTCTGATATCTGGAAATCTAAAATGGATATAGCATTTCAGTACTCTGTCTAAAAAGAAAGCTCAGGAATTTGCTAAGAAGAAAATCAGGGTCAGCTGTGTCTTTTTCACTTAAAAAAAATCTTATATTTGCAAATGCATATTTGAAAATCAGGCAAAATTGTCATCTCCTACACGGTAACATTTCAAGTGCTTGATTTATCACATCTGTATATAGAAGCAACACCGACATTTTTTTTAATTTAATTTTTTGTGGTGCATGGTAGCTCTCAGGTTAGGGACAAATAAGTTAGGGACAAAACATGGGGCATCAAAACTGCTGCTTAATTCCTGTTGACTGAACACAGACATAAATCCTCTTGTATATCTCTCTGTGGAAAAACGGAAAAAAAAAAAGTTCATCTCTGCTAAGAAATATATGGTTGATTTAGGGATCACTTAGATTTAGGGATCACTTAGATTTGTAAGACTTCAGAGAATTAGGAGTTCTATAAACTTTGTAAAGAAGGAAAGAACTGAAATAAATACTAGAATAGTGTGACTGTTGAAATACATATATATATGTATATGTGTGTGCATGTGTGTGTGTGTACAAAACAGAAGAATTAAATTTGTAGTTGATCAATCACTTAGTATAAGATGAAAGGTTTCACCGTGATATTCAGTTGCTATAGAATTAGAATCTTCAGCTCTTGAAAAGACCTCAGTGTTTTTCCAATATTTATTTTCCATAAGATAATGATTATCAAATAAATAATTGGTTTTACCTTGGCACTTATCTAACAGCAGGGGATAGCTATTCTGTGACATTTTATTTTACTGTCATTATCTCTGAGAAAATAATGATCAGCTTTTTTTTAATTTTCATAATTGCCTGGGACAGTCTATATTGGTCTGTTTAAATTACCACCCCAAATCAACCTAAATTATACAAACACAAACCTGGTATTTTTAAGGTAGCATTAGAAACACTGAAGCTTTCCACATTTAGTATCCACTAAATTCTCAGAGGCTGTGATAAACTTGAAATGAATATTTACAAATTAAGCATGATCTTTGCACTCTGACCATATAACCTTGCAAGAAAACATCTCTGTGCTATAGATTCAGAAAATATCCCATAGAATTATTGAGGAAAGTATCTAATTTGGTACTTGAAACAAGTAATATGCTTACTCATTGTTTACTTAACCTAAACCTAAACATGTATGGCCTAGCTCAATCATTTGGGATTTGAATGATATGAAGAAAAAAATATCATATAAAGCCATTAGAATATGGGCTTCAGATTCAGGCAGTCCATGATCTGTCATCATTTTGTGGTGTGATCAGGGTCTCACAACCAACAGGTATCTCATTTACCTCATCAGTAAAATGTGGGTAATAATATCGATTTCTTAAGGTATGCTCTGTGTATTAATATAGATAGCATAATAGGTTGTCTACTTTAGTACCTGCTGCATGGTAAATACTAAAATGTGAACAAATGAATTATACTATTGATGAAAAATAATATAATGTATGGTACAAATTATACTACAGATATGCCTCTGGATTGCTTCAAGTTTCTCCTTGAAATGTCTAGAAAATTCTATTGTTTGTTCTCTATAAAAATCATCCTTCTCTACTGAGTATTTACCCCAAAGATACAGACGTAGTGAAGAGAAGGGCCATATGCACCCCAATGTTCATAGCAGCATTGTCCACAATAGCCAAATCATGGAAGGAACCGAGATGCCCTTCAACAGATGAATGGATTAAGAAGTTGTGGTCCATATATACAATGGAATATTACTCAGCTATCAGAAAGAACGAGTTCTCAACATTTGCTGCAACATGGACGGCACTGGAGGAGATAATGCTAAGTGAAATAAGTCAAGCAGAGAAAGACAATTATCATGTGATTTCTCTCATCTATGGAACATAAGAACTAGGTAGATCCGTAGGGGAAGAAAGGGATAAAGAAAGGGGGGGGTAATCAGAAGGGGGAATGAAGCATGATAGACTATGGACTCTGAGAAACCAACTGAGGGCTTCAGAGGGGAGAGGGGCAGGGGAATGGGATAGACTGGTGATGAGTAGTAAGGAGGGCACATATTGCATGGTGCACTGGGTGTTATACGCAACTAATGAATCATCGAACTTTACATTAGAAACCAGGGATGTACTGTATGGTGACTAACATAATATAATAAAAAAACATTAAAATAAAAAAAATCATCCTTCTCTTCATTCAGACAGGTTAATAACAATAATAATAGTACATTATTGTTAATACAAATTAAAATATTATCAGCCATTGATTAAAACAAAAGTCAAATTTGGTTATCATCTTTCATCCCTCTATTGTAGACGAGTTGGGGCACCGGTACTATTTTTTACCTACATATGGGTAGGTAAATAAATAGTTTGTAACTGGAAAAGATGTCTTTTATTTCACCTTTGCATTTTAAGCTAATATTTCAGCAAGTACAGACTTGAAATATAATATTTCTCTGAATATTATCATCGATTGCTTATTGAACCCTTGTTTAACATCTATTTAGTTCTCATAAGGCACCCAAAGATTTATCTGTTTAAGACAACCCTGTACTAGGAATTTGCATAATAATTTAGCCGCATAATGTTTCTGAAGGGAAATATATGTAGTCTGACCATAGCATTATGCAAATTTTGTTTTTACAGCCATTTAGTTTTGCCATAATACCTTATGCCATTTCACAAGCAGTGCGTTGAGCCATGTCAGTGCTGACAACAGCAGACAGTAGCTGGACTCCAGATCCTGCAGCTTCAGCCTTAATGTATGGTTGCCTTAGGGGCGTTCTACCTATTAATTTAACATTCTAAAACTAATTATGTATGTCAGGGTGACCTCTCTCTAATCTACATTCATCACAGAGTCCAAGCCGTCTGTCTCTATTGTTCCCATAATAAAATAGCTGTTGATAGACTTATATAATTGACTGGGTCGGAAGTGAACTCACCCTACATTGCTACATGCAAATGGTGTATAGTCCCAATAGAATAAAGATAAGCAAAAAAATAATCCAACTATCTCCAGTAATTAACTTTGGAGGTTTCATAACAACAGTAGAAAATATATTTCCCATTGGCCTAAAAATGAAATTAGGGAGTACATGGGAGTCACATGTATAGTAATTAAAAAAAGTTTTATTGGGGAAAAGTTGAATGAAAGAAATGCACCTTGAGTTTATGTAATACTTATAACACTTCCTGCTCCTTGGGCTAGCATACTTAGAGAACTCATTTAAGAAATATATCCACACACACTTTAGTAGGAGATACAATTTTCTATGCAGTTCTGAGTATCCATTTGTTGAGCATATATCAAAATCTACAATAGGGGCTTCCCTTTCTAAAATATCTATGGTACCTTTTCATTTATCCTGGTGATGCCATAAAAAACTTCTTTAAAGATTAATTTATTGGTTTTAATATATCTATTTTGGAGATGAATAATTTCCCTTTTGTTTGAAAGGACTCTCCTGATAAAAGCAACAGTTGTGTAGAAGCTGTCAAGCATAATACTGACTCAATGGCATTTGATGTGGGATATTATACCAGGTTTGGAGGAGATTCTCAAATGAGAGAAAAGGCATTCCATAGAGTTTATAGTGAATAACCCAGACCTACTTCCAAAGGCAGTGGGAACAGTTCTAGTTACATTGTCCCTGGGGTTCTCTTCTGTTCTTACTGAAAAAATTTATTTAGAACTTACTCTCTTTCCAGCTTAATGGTAGGTCTAGAAGGAAACAATTGAAACATCAAACATGTTCTTGTCCTCAGAGATACCACTAAGGAGCTGGAGAAGGGTAATGGTTAGGAGTGGACACTTTGGAATTTGATACAGGCCTTGGCATTCCAAGGTTGTCTGGCTTTAGGCTAGCTGCTTAAAATACCATATCTAAATTACCTCATCTGTAAATTGAACCTACATGGAATTATAGAACCTACCACAAAGGGTTGTGAAAAGTACATGTAGCAAAATAAATGTAGATTACAGGGCTCATAAGAAGCACTTAAACAAGGTTTTCTGTTATTTACTTTGGTGTGAGATGTGTAAATACCTTGAGAATAATACAAAAAATATATATAAGTAAATAGTTATGTGGCACTAAGAAAAATCGAACAATAGTCTAGAAAGTAAAGTCAGAGAAATGTCAATTTGAGTCCTACTTCTACCTCTGTGAACACAGTTACTGAAGCTTTCTGAAGCTTTATTTTCTCATAACTAAAATTTGAATAATAATAGTACTTGTCTTATAGGTCTGTATAAGAATAAAACGAAATAATGTATATGTCAAGTTCTTGTCATAGTGTCTGGAATTCATGAAAAGTATGAAATTCAGTAAAACTCATGAAGTTTTTTTGTTTTTGTTTTGCTCTTTAAGTAATATTACCATTAGGCAACAAATGAGGTTAAAAAGGAAGGAAGGAAGGGCCAAAAATATGACTTCATGGATGTTGTTTTCATTTCCTATGGCTATTGAAACAAGGTACCACAAATAGGCAGCTTAGAACAGACATGTATTGTCTCTCACTGTACTATATCTCACAGTTATGGAGGCCAGAAATATGAAATCAAGGTGTTGGTAGGGCCGTGCTCCCTCTGGAGGCACTAGGAAAGGATCTGTTCCAGACCCCTCTCCTAGCTTCTTGTAGTTCTTGGCTTTTGGCAGCACAACTCCAACCTTTCCATGAGGTTCTTCCTGTGTGAATTCTTTTTATAAGGACATCAGTCATATTGGATAAGGAGAGCACTCCAATCAAATATGACCTCCTCTTAACTAATTAAATCTGCAATGGCTATATTTCCAAATTAGGTCACATTATGAGGTACTCAGAGGTAGAGAGTCAACAAATAAATTTCGGGAGTGGGGATACAATCCATATCAGATGGTAGAAGACTCTGAATAATCCTGGAAAGATATGAATAGGGAATGAATAGAACAACATTCTAAATCAGGGAATGGCAACAGCAAAAAAAAAAAAAAAAAAAAAAAAAAAAAGAACAGTAAGTTAACAGAGTATGAGAGGCATGTAAAGAGATAAAAGGGTTTGTATTCCAAGCGATGGGACATAAGAATAAGGAGACGGTATTAGGCCAGATCTGGGGTCATATAATATACAATGACAAGTACAGTTAAGTCAGCAATTCATCAGAGTAAACACTGGTTACACCAACACAACCAGGTTGAAATCAGCCCCAGAACTGATTCAGAAAATGTGAAGGTGTAGTTAAGAAATTTAGAGGCAATGTATAGGCATAAAACTCTGAGACTAAAGTGGTATTTTAATTGCCCAAGGTATATATTTACATTCAACACCAAGGAACTATTATTAGCTACAGATGAAAAAGGTAATCATGATTTGAAATTAGAACAAAAAGCTGTATAAATACTGATTAGTACACATGAGAATATCAAATCCTCTTTCGTCCAGAACAGTACAGAAGGAAAAGTGTACATTGGGAAGGATGGTGACTTGGTGTACTTCCCCTTGGCGTATTCTCGCATTTGTTAAAGAAGATGTTACTATTTACTCCCAGAAAAGGCTGATGTGAGAACCAAATGATGTTATTTTAGGTAAAGCTCTCCTACAGTAAGTGCCCTAAAGAATGTTAACCACTATATTTAAACTACTAGCTTATTTATTTGATTATTCTTAAATAAGGAAGGGAATTGAAAAATAAGTGGCCATCACATCTTACCATTTCCCACACAGTTAACTCTTCCAGTTTTTCCTCTCTCCCAATTACCTTTCTACATTTTTTTCTCTTAAATTTTCCAACTGTGCCTATACTTCTTCTTTCTCCTGTCTTTTTCTTATCTTTTGTAAGCCTTAGTGTGGCATTTGTTGTCCACTCATTGTTGTACATAACCCAAAGACTGTTCTTCCCAAAGCCGATGTTTGCATTTGAAACTGTGTATTGGATTTCTTCTCTCCTTTTAAAATTTCTTTATTCTTCACATTTTTAGAAAAATGTTTCCAGCCATGTGCTAAGCCCTAAGTCTGTAACAGGAGATCTAGCATAGCCCCTGGCTGTGAGAAGTTCACAATTTGGCAAGGACATGGCCATATAGATAGGTAAATCACAATCCAGTGTGATCAGAGCTCAAGGAAACAAACATGTAGACACTCATAAGTGGAACTGGCAACACTCTGAGGCAGGTAACAGTGCACTTCTACAGGCAGTAGAAGCTTTCCAGGAAGAGGGTTTGGATGCCTTCATCTTTCAAAATTATTCTCTTGGCTTTCATTCATGGTACCGTATTTTGGAGGCCTACTTGCTTCTGTAACTAAAACATTTGCAAAGTTTTCCTGGGTCTGAGATCCTGCTTAGCTGATATTTGGCTGCCAACTCCAAGCTGCATTACTACAAGCCACAATTCCCTTACAGATAATCTGTCTTCTTATGTTCAATATGGTTCTCCCTATAACTAGTTTACATGTCTCAAGGACCCTCAAATCTGTATGTTTACATGTCTCAAGGACCCTCAAATCTGTATGTTTATAACATTCTGTGATATTTTTGTTCAAGACAAGATCCTCCTGGGCAGTGAAAATGTCAAATTATACCAGTGAAAGACATAACTTTCTATAAGGAATTTTCACACTTTTCTTTTCATGTTAAATACAAGGAAAAAGAAATGACTGCCTACTGTAGGCAAGAAAATTAATTTGGCCTCACTTCAAGGATGATTTGATATGGAAGGAGGAAACTGAGATGTGCATAAAAAATAAATTAAGGCAGCAATTTTAAAAAATAATGTATAATCTAGTTGGAGAGATAATAACCAAGAATGATGTCTGGTTGACCATGATTTCGTCTCCTGTTATTTACCTAGTATCCTGGTATTTTGGATAGTACAGTACACAACTACACCTAAAATATGTGTCCATGTTTGAAATATAATCAAGATATTTTTGAATGGACAATAGGTTTAAAACTCAAAAGGTATAAAAGTGTGTATATAGTGATATTCCTCCCCCTTCTCTGACCCCATAATTATGAAGTTTTCCTTTTTATAGAAACTAATTTTAGTAATATCACGTGTACTCTTCTTAAGATACTGTGTATGTAGACATACCTAATTATTTTTTACTTTCTTCTAATACAAATGTTAGCATACATGCACATATATAACATGTTATGCACACACTGCTTTCTTTTCATGTAATGCTATAGCCTAAAGTTTATTTCATATCAACATAGTGTTTTCTTATTTTTAAGATTGCATAGTATTCCATGATATATGGATTTATCATATATATTTAATTAATTTACTGTAAATGGTCATGTATACCATTTAAAAAATATTTTCCTATTAAGAATAATGCTTTGTAGGGGCACCTGAGTGGCTCAGTCGGTTAAGTGTCTGCCTTTGGCTCAGGTCATGATCCCAGGGTCCTGGGATTGAGCCCCACATTGGGCTCTCTGCTCAGTGGGGAACCTCAGTTTCTCCCTCTGCCTGCCACTCCCCCTGCTTGTGCTTGCTCTCTCCCTCTGTGTGTCAAATGAATAAATAAAATCTAAAAAAAAAAGAATAGTCCTGTGTAGCAATGAATACACACAGCACCAACTACTAGGACTTTTCATTTCTAATACCACTGTCCAACAAAAAGAAATAGGGGAGTGCCTGGGTGGCTAAGTTCGTTGGGCATATGACTCTTGATTTCAGCTTGGGTCTTGATCTCAGGGTTGTGAGTACAGGCCCTGCATTGGGCTCCATGCTGGGTGTGAAGCCTACTTAAAAAAAGAATTAGGATTCCTTAGAGAAATAGCTGATTCTAGAGCTAAGACAAGGAATATACAAGATAAGCCTGAAGCATCTTGTAATGTGCCAAAGTAAGGAAATGCTCAAAAAACAAATGATTAGGGTCACGTCAAAGGCACACAGGAGTAAACTAGAAAGCTCTCCCAGTAGCTAAAGCTGGGACAATTTGAACAATAAAATCAATAATGTAGTATTAAATTAAAAAGCATAAAGCTTTACATACAAATTATACAAGAAATATAAAACATAACATAAATATCTACAAACATACACAAATGTAATCACTGAATGAATGAATGAATGAATGATAAATACAAATCTCCAGTGTAGAAGAAATGTGCCACCATCGCAATGAGATAGAGCTTAATTCTTCACTCCTTGAGTATGAGCTGCATTTAGAAAGACCCTTCAAAGAGGAGGGTATGGAAAGAAGGGAAAGAAATGGTTTTGTGGTAGAGAAACCTGGCAGGCACCAACTTGGCCAGGTAATTAAAATTAACATCATAAATGATGTCACATCGATAGTATGTATTATCTTATGTTGAGAATTTATTAAGCAAAACAGTTGTGAGAGAGGGTTTATGCAAAAACCTTGATGTTATCGCTCTTTAATTTCTTTCATTTCCTACATCCAATCATTTAAGGAATCCTGTTATATCACCTTCAAAATATATCAGAAACTACAAATTATCATTACCTGCACCACTACTACTGTGTTGTACGCACACATTATAGTAATAGCCTTTAAATGGCCACCCTGCTTTCACCCATGACTCCTACCATTTATGTCTACTAGCAGCCAAAACGATATTCCTAAATTTGTAAGATAGATCTTGTCATCCCTGCACTAAGAAGATTCTATGGCTTCCTATCTCCCATACAGTGAAAGCCAGAATCCTTACCAAAGCCCTACGTGATCTGTTATCACTTTGAATTTATTCCCTTCCATCTCTCCTGTCGCTGAGCCAGCCACCTTGCCCTCTTGCTGTTTTTAGTGCATAAGGGAAACTACAACCTCAAGAACTTAACACATACTGTTTCTAATGTCTGTATTCTTTCTCTTTCAGATACCCATATGCCTCTTTCATCTTTTCCAAGTATTAGCTCAGACATTACCTTCTCAGAGATTTGCCCTGGTCATTGGTGGTGACATACTGAGGGTGATCAGGCCCCTTCCTTTGAGGGTGGGTGGAACCTTTGATCAGCTTCCAACCAATAGAATATGGCAAAGGATATGGGCTATCTCTCTGTTATTGTTATATTAAATGGTAAAGATAAAGAGATTTTGCAGATGTAATTAAGGTTCCTAATCAGTTGACTTTGAGGTAGTCAAAATGGGAATTATACTGGGTTGACCTGACCTTAATCAAGCCAGATTTTTTAAAAAGGGATTAAACCTTCTCTAAAGTCAGAGACTCAAAAAAAAAAAAAAAAAGTATAGACTCTCTGAATCTTTCTATTGCTGGCTTCAAAGAAGCAAGTTGCAGTGAATTCAACAGCTGCAAGGAAATTAGCTACAGATTTTTATCTAGTTAAGCCTTCAAATGAGACTGAAGCCCAGCCAACAGTTTGGTTTCATTTTTGTGAGATTCTGAGTAGAGGACCCTGCTAAAACATGCCTGGAATCCTTATCCACAAAAACTGTGCAATAATAAATTGAAGCTGCTTTAAGTCAATATATTTGTGGTAAGATGTTACACAGTGGTGGGGGCGCCTGGGTGGCACAGCGGTTAAGCGTCTGCCTTCGGCTCAGGGCGTGATCCCGGCGTTATGGGATCGAGCCCCACATCAGGCTCCTCCGCTATGAGTCTGCTTCTTCCTCTTCCACTCCCCCTGCTTGTGTTCCCTCTCTCACTGGCTGTCTCTATCTCTGTCGAATAAATAAATAAAATCTTTAAAAAAAAAAAAAGATGTTACACAGTGGTATGAAAGGAATTTAAGAATGTCATGAAAGGAATTTAACAATGTCATGAAAGGAATTTAACAATGTCATGTCCTTGATATCTCTGTCACATTCCCCTGCTTTATTTCTCTCCTTAACTCTTACTACCATCTGATGCTCTATCTTTTGTACTTGTTTATCAACTATCTGCTCTCATTAAAATATGAGTTCAATAGAGATTTCTATTTTTTCAATGCTACAAACCCAATGCCTAGAAAAATTCCTTTATATAGTGAATTAATATTTGTTGAGTGTATGAATGGATAGATGGATGATATTTAATTGAAATAGAAATTGCCAACATGGCCAGAAGTCATATATTTTGAAAGATCACTGTTATTACTCAGATTACTGCTCAAGCCTTGTTAACATGTATTTCTGAAAGCCTTGGGAGTATGGAACAAAGACTGGTATAGACACAAAGGAAAGGATCTTACAATGTCTCCCGTTCAGTGTTTGGTGTCTTAAGACAAGGACAAAGCATCCCTTTGTTTTACCTTCACATAAAACCTAAAATCCCTTGAAGTGATTCTGGACGATTAAAATAGTACGTGTTAGATCACTCTGTAATATAGATCTCAAAGTACCTGGAGAAGATGACACATTTTAGGGAATTACCTGTACATTGAGCCCTGAGCATAAGGGAAGAAAGAGTCATGCTGTCTCAGTAGGCTACTTTATCAAGGATCTGGACCAATAAGATTTGGTACTAAAAATGGACTCGACTATTTACTAATTGTGTGACATAGGGAAACTTCAAAACTTCTCTGAAAGAGTTTAGTATCTACTCATAACAACGTTATAGGCTTTTCCCAAAGATCAGTAAAGGCAGTATATGAATACAGCATGGAGACAATATGGTCTGATTGTTTGGGGGCTTCGGCTCTGCAGTGAGGCTGCTAAGATTCAACTCTCTACTCTAAACTTACTAGTTGTGTGACTTTGAGAAAGTTACGTAATCTCTTTGTACCTGATTTTTCTCATCTAGAAATTGAGAATTGTTTTTATCACACAGAGTTGTGAAGATTAAATGAGGTAATGCATGTAAAAAGCCAAGGCAATTTCCAGCATATAATAAATGTTCAGTAGATGTATTTCTTTTCTTTTGATTCATTTTACATATGAAAATGTCTCATGAAAGAAAAGACTTTATTAATGAAAAACATTATTATTTAGGACATTTATTGATTATTATTCTAGTCAGGCATATAATGTATAATATAATACAATCAGTCACACCCTAAGATTAGAAAATATTTTCCCCAAATACTATTTTCTTTAACTACAAAAATGCATTTAGAACGAGTTTCAAAGAAAGAGTTTCCATTTAAATTTAATGTGATGCAGCCACATGTTTTCTTGCTGGCAATATCTTATTTCATTTTTAGCTTTCACCTAATTTCTTATACTTTATTTTGAGGATTCATTACTATGCAAATACATATGCACTATATTCACGTACATGCTTTGAGGATTATGGTACATTATATCATTTCACAATTAAACAGCTTGCATCCAGTTTTCTCAAATTACAACTGTTTTATATAAGTTGGTACAAGTTACTCAGTCCAATCAATAACCAAGATCTTCCCTTTGAACCAGGATAACACAAAAATGATCCTCCACAGGTATTAATGACGAAAATTTTGCTAAAAATCAATTGCACTATGAAAAAGGTGTGTGTTAGCAGTTGATTTATGTGAAAATATAATCTAAAATCCAATGAAAAATCTATATTTATAAAATTAATTTATTACGATTGTTCTGATTTTTCAGTTTTTAAATCAACTAAAATTCTCATTTCTCTTCTTCAACCTGGGTGTTGTTTGTGTGCCATTTCTATTACTGGATGATATCCCCAGTTTGTATATAATAAAAAGAAGTGAAAAGAAATAATGTTAAAAGCTGTTTTATTTCTTAGTTTCATTAGGATTGATAAAACGTTGGAGGGAAAAGAGCTAAAACAAATGGTTTTAAAGACTCAATTATTGATTTCATCTTTCATGGCTTTAGGTAAAAAGCTGTTGGGAAAGATGATTATTCAACCACTCATTCTGAGGCAAAAATTAGGTTTCTTTGCCTTCATGTACAAGATTTCAAATATTAAACACCAGTACACTGAGATTTCTCAGATAGTTCCAAGTTTATTAGAATAGAATGGAACAGAATACTTGAAATCAAAGTATTTAAGACATATGGTCTTTTTAGCTAAATAGCAATTAAGTCTTATGAATTACTCTCAAACTGAGTATTTTATTGGCAACATATTTAAAATTAACTAAATAGTCCTGTGGTGATTCTGTTTAATCCTACCAGTATGAAGAATTATCTGCATATATTTAAAATATTTAAAAGACCCTACTGTGTGGACTTTTATTGGCTCCTTTCACCCAGTACTGACAACAGCATCAGACACATACTGAGTGCCTACTAAATATTTGTTTAATTGAATGAATAAATAGACTACAGCCAAGTAAACATGACTTACTTCCTATCATGAGAAAGTGACTCCTTTGGAAGCTCAGGCTGAGTCTGCAATACACAACCAGGCATTACATTGTGTTAGAAATGCATGCCTCATCACAGCTAGTAGTGATGAGACCATCTTTTATTCCGTATGAAGAGTATTAGGATTTTAATTTTTTTTAAATTTAGCCCAGTAAAAAGTTATATACCAGGGAACATATAAATATCTAGAAAAGTAACAGAGATGACACTATCATTTAAATGTTTCCTTTTTTTTTTTTTTTTTGCTTAGCATACTCTCTAGCTCCATCCATGTTGCAAATGGCAAAATTTCATTCTTTTTGAGGGCTGAGTAATATTCCATTGCATATATCTACCAAATCTTATTCAGCCATTCATCAGTCAATAGACATTTGGGCTGCTTCCATAATTTGGCTATTGTAGAATAATGCTGCTTTAAACATCAGGATGCATATATCCCTTCAAATTAGTATTCTGTATTCTTTGGGTAAATACATGGTAGTGCAATTGCCAGATCATGGGGTAGTTCTATTTTTAACTTTTTGAGGAACTTTTCACTCATATGTGGAATTTAAGAAACAAAACAAGCACAGCAAATAAAAGAGAGAGAGGCAAACCAAGAAAGAGACTCTTAACTATAGAGAACAAACTGATGGTTACTAGAGGGGAGGTGGGAGGAGGGATGGGCTAAATAGGTGACGGGGATTAAGAAATGCATTTGTGATGAGCACTGGGTATTGAATCACTAAGTTGTACACCTAAAACTAATACTACATTGTACGTTAACTAACCGGAATTTAAATAAAAACTTAAATGTTTCCTCTTTTTGAGTTTCCTTTCCTAGGTACACATACAGTACAACTGCTACTTCCACTACTATCGTTTAGCTATTTTTTGCTATAAGTAGTGAGCTAATTATTCTACCATTAGTTATATTTCATGTTCAAGTTTAATTTGGGATATTTATATGTCATATAAATCAGAACCACTCAAATAATTGTAAATAACCTGGTAATCTAACCTGTGCCAAACTTTGCATATAAACATTTCATAAATACATGTTTATATATGCATGGAAAATTAAAACTTAAGGAAGTTGCTATGTGCTTAAATGTGTCCCCTTTCCTCAGATTGTTATGTTGAAATCCTAACCCCTAGTACATCCTAATGTGACCATATTTAGACACGGTGTCTTTGAAGAGGTCCTTAAGTGAAAATGAAGTCATTAGGGTAGGACTTGATCTGTCTAGCATTCTTATAAAAAGAGGAAATTTGGACACATAGACACATACAGAGAGAAGACTAAGTGAAGACTTGGGGAAAAGATGGCCATCTATACACCAAGGAGAGAGTCCTGGAACCGACCTATCCCTCGTGGCCCTCAGAAAGAACCAACACTACTGACATTTTGATCTTGAACTTCTAGCCTCCGGACCTGTGAGAAAACAAATTTCTGTTGTATAAGCCACCAGTCTACAGTATTTTGTTACACAGCAGCCCTAGCAAACTATTTAACAGAGTCATTATTATTTTTATGACTCTAGTGTTTAAATTTTTCTTTTCCTTACAGTGTTTTCTATCTCTTCAGTAGTTTAGAATGTATACCAAATGACTGAAGACAACAGTCCCAGGTTAAGGGAGAATGCTTATTGTTAGTTCCAGTGTGTGGAATTCTCCTTTCTATACGACTTCAGTTCCTGGCAGATCTATGCAAAGTTAATGTGATGGCAATGGCTTGTATATACAGTAAGTGACATTATCAAGCAGTCAATAAAATGGCACAGTTTTTTCTCATTTAATACAAATTTTGGAATATAAGAACATTCTTAATACAACAGGAGAACCATTAGCACATACAATAGCTTTGCTTTATTAACAGCCTTGTTCATGTTAGCAATTTTGATCTAATTTAAGTGATGTTCCCATTATAGTGGCAAATTGTGTTTTCATTAATACAGTGAGAAAGCCATTAATATGAAAATTGCTCATTCAGAATCACATTAGTGAAGTGCTTATCCTATTATCACTAAACTGATTCTAACCTAGGTGCTAAGCAATCTGAGTTGAAGGATCTTATAGCAAAGGAATCTTCATACTTCTTTAGCAGGATCTCATTGGCTTTCTTATGGTTTCTTGACACGTTTTACTGCATTACTTTTTAAAGTTATGTGAATATCAACACCACTATTAGTTTATTCCTGAATCTTATTCTATAAATTTTATATAATGACACATACATCTATAACCTCACATTTGGATCTCCTACATACCCTCAGCGTATCTTCAGAATATTAGTAAGTAGTATGTATGAGTTTGGGTTCTCTGGTTGTAAGCAACAGAATCTAACTCTGCCCCTTTATGCAAAAAAAAAAAAATTATCAAAAGGCTATGAGGAAGTTCACAGTATAAATGTGTGGAACAGGCTTAGAAACATAAAACAAGAGATTTCTAGAGGGCTCTGAAGGGGAACTGGAGCAACGATCATTCTAACAATGGTTGGGTCAGCTTGCTCTGTCAGAATGAATGATTGTTTCATTCTTCTCCCAGTTTTCCTATCAAGTCACAGGCTTCAAGTTCAGTAGCACATCATCTGATTGACTCCCTTAGGTTCTGTGTCTGGCTGCTTGCTGTGCTAGAGTAATAGGGAGGAACTATCCACTTTTGCATCCACCCTTGAAGAGCACACAAAATGGGGGAAAGAAAGTTCTCCCCCACACTAATAATTATGGTGCTGTTGAAAAGGAAATAATGGAATTGGTACCCTAAAACTGAAAGATTCCACTACAATTATAATATACACAAAGAGTATTCTAATTCATGGGGAAATTGTGGTTGGCGTTATTTCCACAATGACCTGGCTTTCCTAGAGCTTCATCCACTGGAATCACTGTCATGTGATTTTCTTTGGCCATGTGAACAAAAGTGATGTGTGTTTCACATTTTCATTAAGATTTTAAGTATTCAAAAAAAAAAGATTTTAAGTATTCAACTCTCCAATTCTCCTCTTCTTACCTCTAAAACCACCAAATCTGGAAGGCAACCTTCCAGATGGTAAAGACTCTGTTAATTGGGACCCCACGATACAGCAAAGTAGAGGTATTATACTCAAGTAGAACACAAAACCAAAACAAGAAACAAATATTATCCAAGTCACAGAGCTATTGTGGGTTTTGTTATGGCAACCCATCCTAGAGTCATATGTGGAATGTGGAAGAAATATAAACATCGTTAAATTTAAAGCTCTGATTCTTATCAAATATACATCATTGAACAATTCTGTTAATTTCTTTGTATCGGTTTCTTCATGTATAAAGTGGGAGAATAGATACCAACAGCATAGGTATGATATTATGATATTACCTGCACCTCTGAAGTGAGAAGGAAAAAAAGCTAACATCAGAACACTGGAAATATCAGTATTTAAAGTAAGTGTAGAAAAAATGGTTGTTTAAGGAGACTGGAGGTCAGCATGTAGAGAATTAAAAGTAAAACTAGGGGAGGGAAGAACTACAGAATAAGAAGAAAAATAAATGCTACAGAATAACAAGATAAGGTATGAATGTATGTCCAATATATGACAACTAGGAGATAATCAATGACTTTATCAGTAGCAAATAGACTACTTCGTATTTGTTTCAAGAGGATATAGTACTTTATATTAAAATATTAAGAACTAAGAACACCATTAAACAGGGAAAATAGAAAATATCTTAGTTGTGGTGGGATATGGGAGGAAAAGTATACAAAGGAAAGATAGAAAGCTGAAGCTATAAATGATTAAAAACATATCTGAGCACCTTGATGACCACATTAAAGAAGAAACAGCATGCATTAAAAGGAGGCATATAAGTCAAACAACATACATTTTGTGAAAATATATTCACATAAATCTCTACCAAAGGCATCAAGAAAAAAAAGATGGTGACCTCCTAAAACCACTGTTCCCCATATGGCTCTTATATTCACTAGTTTTGAGAAAATTTGCATGTTAAATAGAAATAGCATTGTGTAATAGCCTATTAGAGAGGAGTAGTAGAATTAATTATATAACTAAGGTTCTAATCCCTAGTAAATCTAGAGATTTCTTGAACTAAGTATGCTCTAAACTAAGATGTGCTTTCTTAAAGTTAGTTTTCACTATCTCCTGAATGTATCTTATTTTTGCCAGATAATTAGTCTGAAAATGATACAGTTTCTCACCCCAACATTAGAATTAAAAATTTAAAAACCTTGCACCATATTTATAAAACCTTGCACCATAATTGGGCCAAGAGTTTTATTCTGAGTTCTTCCCTGAAAGATAATGATCTGGCAACACCACCTTTTGCAACTCATTTTCTCCATTTTTAAAATGGGAAAAAAATTCTGATCATTTTTAAATAAAAGATCAAGCACACTCCCTGAGTATAAATTGTCAATCTTAAAGAGTATAAATTCAATTATAAAGAATTTCATTAGACCACCTTTACCTTATGTCTCATGTCCATTAAAGAGAGCTAACTTATAACACCTTGTGATTGTCCCATAATTTCTTTTAAACAAACTCAAAATTGTTTTTTCTGCACTTCAATACAATCTCTTCTCCTTCCTCTAAAAGGATTTAGCTTTGGATTAAAATATTCCAGGTGTGTGTGTGTGTGTGTGTGTGTGTGTGTGTGTGTGTGTGTTTCTAACTTTGAATTGAAGTTCTTTCATCTTTTTTATCATGTGTACACTATTGCATGCTATGGAATCAGGCTGATCCAACCAACCTATTAGACATATACTTGTGTTTTCAATGTAGTCACTGTAAGGAGACAGGGTTTCAACTTGGAACCTTGCCCTGGATCATCCCAGGGCTGGGGCCAATTACTGTGGCAAGTCAGGCATTTATTGCTGATCACTGCAAGAAATGGTCCTGTAGACTTTGGGAGCTTAAGATTTTCCCTTTTCTTTTAGGAGACAGATGTGTCATCCAAGTCCCAGGAATAATGATGTACATAAACTACAGATCAGGAGCAGCTGTGCTCAGAAAGAGTGAGTCCTCATCAGCACCACAGACAGTGCATTCTAGACCACCCACAGGTCATTCTCTCCTTCTTGCTATCTGGATTGCCTCCAAAAATATTTTTAATGAGATTTTCATTGAATTTCAATTCAATGTGCCAACTTGAAGAGAGAGTAGAGAGAAAAAAAAATGGTTATAATGGGGTTACAAAGTGGAAAGTATAATGGTCACTGGCTACTGAAATTAGATTTTATTACTATGTTTATTTTTTTCCAGTGGGCTTAAGATGTAGTATTTGTCCTTATTTTGAAATTAAAGTAAAATATTAAAGTGTTGGGGGTAGGGTCGGAAAGCACTGTACTAGTTAATGTCCAGCTGCCCAATAAAGATGATCTTTTCCTATGGGCAATATGTTTATGTCTAATGGCATTTTTTTTCTGCCTGTTGCTAGCTCTATTATTATTCCATGGTCAATGTTCCTCATCTAATATTTAACCTACTGTTCCTGAGAACAAGTATTCAAATCTCTGTTTATTTCAAGCATAGATATTTGTAGGCTTTTTTACTCCTCTGGGATTTTCTTTATAACTTCCTCACGATTGGGAATTCAGCAGGCCCTGTTCTCTTTGGTCCTATAGCAGATAATTACCAACAGAACTAGTTACTGGAAACAAGTTATGGTTCACAAACTATTAAACATTCTCTGGAGTCTGGAGTCCGGTGATGTTTCTTGACAGTTTATTTCCAGATTTCTGATAGCAAAGTTTGCCTGTTTATTGTAACTCTTTTGCTATTGTCTACTGGAAAAAGTACATTGTTCCACTATAGAAAATATTATTGTATGGTTTTGCAAAGATACAAGGCTACCTGTCAATTTCTTTGAGTATCTGCTCATTATCTACAGAGACTAAGTTGCAGAATATCCAAATAAGCTTTGTTGGGTAGGGAGAAAAATGCAATCATACTGACCCTCAGGATTGGAAAATAATTTGTTTATTAAAATGTGGGTGGCTATATATTTGGGTGCCTGTTGACTGAAGCTCTTCTAAGTAGTTATTTTCATTTAAAAGACATACCTTGCCTGTGTGTGGACCAGCTCTGAACTTTCCACCTTATATTATGTTTTCTCAGGTTCTTCTTACCTTAAACTTTGTTGTTGTGTCTCCTAATGTACTTCCTGTTACATTTTCTGATTTCATATATAGTCGTTTATTTTAGTTGCCCACATTAGTAACAGAACCAGATCCAGAGGCAAGGATTTGAGAGTAAGAATTTCATTTCTGAGGTGATCCCAGGAGCAGTGGTAGCGAAGTAGTAAAGTGAGATATAGAAGGGAAAGCAGCCAAAAAAGGATGAATTAAGGAACTGATTATTATGTTGTTGACAACTGGGGCGAAAGCCAGCAAAACCTGTGACCTCTGGGAATAGAACAGAACATGCTTCAGAGTTGTGCCAGTCCAACAGTGAGTACGTTGGGGCATTTATCCTCTTGTTTCCTTCCATCATTCGTTCAGGTTTGCTTCCTGGAGGTCATTAACACCGTAACTGCCCCATATTTTAAACATGCCCCATATTTGAGCTAAAAATCCCAAATAAAGCCTATAGGTGAAAAGCTGAATTTACTTACTGAAAGCAAAGACTATACTTTCAGGGATCGTTTCTATAGTTTGTTAGTAGAGAAGTTTCTCTGAATGGGTAGAGTAGTTGCTGAAAGCAGCCATCATTGTGCACTGAAACCGGGAAAATCAACAGAAATGGGTGGAGACACAGACAGCTTCACAGTAGTTACCAACACAAGGATTCCCTTTTCAACAACTGTGGCTCTTAAGTTTTTGACAATAAAGTATAAAGCAACAACTACTGATCTGGCTTGAAGAAACTTAGGATAATTTACTGATTTTTATTTATAGGTATTACAGAGCCAGGACACTGATATTTCCAGTTAGCCCAACAATGGGCATACCAATGTGGGCAGTGTATTCAGCAATCCCTAATGAGCAAACACAGAAATCTGTGCTCAAACTCTGTGGCCTATTCACACAGCCTGTTTTGAGTGAAAAAAGCTTTCTTCCCACATTTCTTGGAGCCCAATATGAGAAGTTTTCCTAGTCAACCTGTCAGTGGTTGTGCTGCTCTTTTCTTACTTGCCTATCAGTTTCTTTTATTTTCAAATATTGGAAGTTGCAACTGGAATGGCTTAAGCAGTAAGAAAAAAAATTTTTTTATTCACATAAAATGTGCTATGAGAGTTCTAACTTGAGGTGTGGCTGTACCCAAGGACTTGGTAGCAATCATAACCTATTTGTCAACCTACAAGCTCTCAGATCAACTATCCCCTTACAATACCAAAATACCATGAGCTCCTGACATTGTACTCACAATTCCAATTCAGCATAAAAAAACTTTATTCCCACCAATAGTTAAAATAAAACCCTAGGCCTGACCCTCAGAAGTATAAATGGATAATTGCATTGCATTTTTATCCCTGAATCCCTGAACTAAATACTATAATTGGAAAATAGAATGATATTATAGTCTGGACCAGAGTCATGAGCCTCCTTGGAGTGACTGTTTGTGGGAAGGTGAAGAGAAGTAGAGTGTGGTGGAGCCCAGCTCTTCTAGAAGATCATGGACTGAGAGGGGAGCAGAGGTTAGTTTGAGTTGTGTTTTCTATAGTTTGATTCTTCAGGTGAAAATTAAGGGACAATTATGAAAAAAAGATAGTATGGATTCTGACTAGTGTGGTAAGTGCCAATCTCTACAGTACAGCATATCTTCTATACATCCTACTACTGGTTTTGAATGTATTTCTATTTCCCCTTTCCTACCCCTATTGACACATATAAATAGGTCTAGCTAAATCGGTGCTTTCCACCCCAGCATCCCATGGAAGAACAGCTATAGCTTCTCAGCCCTCTTTATGCACAATCTAGAAATGGTCCCCAGAAGCAAATCTCTCAGCAGGTTCCTGAGTCACAAATGAGATTTGTACACTCCTGAAATTGTAACAACTATTTTAAGCTGTTTTAAAACACATCACTGTTAATACATTCCTTTAAAAAACTAAAATTCTATAACTATTAAATTGTATTAAACTAAGCACAAGAAGCCACCTACCCATGTGTGAATTACTTCTACTCTCAGAAAGATGCCTAAGTTCAAAAACTCTTCCTGTACAAAATTGTTTTCCAGCGGGTTAGGTGGGTTTTTTTAATGAAACCAGAAAGAAAGTGATAATTATTTTTATTTATGAATAATCTAAATAGTTCTCCAAATAGGGAATTTTCTGAGTGTCTCTCAGATATTATGTTATCCCCCAAATCTTCATACTATTTACTTATGATTAGTCACTTCATCATTTAATATTTATAAACGTCTCAAATTCCTATGCCACAGAATCTGGTAAACTCAGTGTCTCTCATAATATCTTTGAAATTTCTTGGGAGTGACAAGTATTAATTGACTTGAACACCTTATTGCTGTTGGTTCATTTTCTGATCCTGGGTGAATGAATTCTTTTCTCTTCACTTTGCATCTCACTTCTTGCTCATGACATCTCTGTTGGACTATGACCCACTTTCTTTATTTCCTTAAGTGCCACTACAACAACACTGAAGAAACAGCAGACTTCTCTGCTATGCGTAGGTCAGAAGTTCTCAAACTTGAGCACACATTATAATCCTCTGGAGAGCTTGTTGAACCCAGTTCCCTGCACCCCATCCCCAGAGTTTCTGATTCAGTAGGTCTCCTGAGAATGGCTTCTGAGAATTTGCTTTTGTAACAAGGTCCTGCATAATGCTTAGACTGCTGGTCAGAAGATAACACTTTGAGAACCACTTGTTTATAGAGTAATAAGGTAGGGTCAGGGGAGGGTTGCATTACTATGAAGATAACTTAAAATTGAAAAACAGATTTCCTAATTTAAAAAGTCCCTTAACCATTTCCATCTTCGGGAATTTCTCACTAGTCATATTCCAAGGAGAGAATAGGTCTTCTCATCCCCTTCTCTTTCTCCTTTCTGCTTTCTCTGGCTCCCTCACTCCTTTCTGAAGGACTGACTTGGGAAACTCAAAACTCCTCTTATTTTATTATGTAGAACACATAAGCTATTACTGTCTCTTTGCCTTAGACCTAGTCTATCTGGCCAAGCAGATGGGCTATTTATTTTTCCAAACTGCTTTGCTAAAGATTGTTCTTTCCATTTATATATTGCTGCTACTGGCTCTTAAACTAATAGTTTTATTCTCTCAATTATATTTTATAACAAATTATTATGAACTTTGGTTTTCCATTTCATAAATCTAAGTCTTTATATGTGTATTTAGCTAGTTTAGAATCTTTTATTTTCATTGCATGTATCATTTACTACATGGCTATGATTATGATAATACATATTGACTGGACTAATGTATACATGAATTTTTGATATTACATCACAGATTAACCTTGGAAAATACAATCTGTATTCAGGGTGAAAGAGGCAGAACACTGAAATAATACTTCCTAAGTATCAATGCTGTCCTGATTGGAAGGCTCTAAATTTTTATAATACAAATTTTAGGGATGAGTGAGCAATAAGATTATTGCATTGGCTTCCCTTTTTCCTGGCAATTCTATTCCTTCCTATATACATACACATATAAAAATACATGTTCAGAGGGGCTTGGGTGGTTCAGTCCCTTAAGCATCCAACTCTTGATTTTGGCTCAGGTCATGAACTCAGGCTAAGGTCATGACTCAGGGATGTGCGATTAAGCTCCATGTCAGGCTCCGTGCTCAGTGGGGGGGGTCTGCTTGAGATTTTCTGCCTCTCCCTCCGCTCCCCCAAACTGCTTGTGCACTCTCTCTCTAAAATAAATAATTAAATAAAATCTTTAAATACATGTTCAAACTATTTTATTGTCTTCTGTAAAATAATATTATCAATGTTAGCAATTTCCTTGTGATAAAGAGATAAAAAATTTTTATTTTTATGTGTTCTAAATGGTTTAGTATTAAAAAGATACCTAATACCTTTTAATTCAGTGGCCTAATTTTTATATGCAAAAATAAATATTTGTTTCCAGTCAATTCTATACCAAGTAAACGATGCAAAACCAATAATCTTTTAATATCTTTAGAATCTCTGTTTCTGTTTCATTTTTGCAGACTGTGGGAAACTAAAAAAGCTATTTTCTTTCTCTTTTATAAATTGTAGCAAATTTTGCTGTAAAAGGCTTTAATGAAGGCAAAAGCTTACATTGGTTGTGATGGTAGCACTGAGCCTTTTTTTAAAAAATTACTTTTCACAGACTTTATTATGTTGATTGGAATCAGAAGCATATTAATTGCTGGCAAATAATTGTAGCTTTCAAAGATGGAGAGATGTTCTTACAAAAAAAAATCAGGCAAAAATGTCCCTTTCTTTCTTTCTGTTCCATTCCTTCCCTGCACCTAACCAACTCTAATTCTACCCCTGCAGAGTAACCCCCGACTGAGTCAGCTCATTCAGATGTGTGGAAACCATGCTGGCTCCCTTTTTAGTCAACTTTTCCTCAGCAGATGTAGTAATACCATTGGTAGATCTTTGGGGAATTTTCCTTTCTGCTCTTCACCCTCATTACTCCTGCCATCTGGCCCATTTCTGTTTTACTTCCATTCAGCAGATGTGTTCCCATCACCCCTCCCATACTGACCTAAATGAATCTCCCTAGTTCAGCATACCCCTGTGTTTGGACAGGTAGAGGGACAGAGAATGGAATAATGCCAAGGTCTTAAACCCATATAGATATGAAAGAAAAGACCTATGTCCATTCAAAACAAGGAGACTAAATATTTGTACTTCTTCATAAGCCAAGATACTTATTTCTTTTCTTTGGGCTTTATACAGTTCACATGACCACAAAATCCTCATTGTTGCCAAATGAAGTTCATGTTTTATAGGATCCAAACTTCTGCTCTTCTTTTGGTTGAAACATTGTGGCTTATACCAATGAGATTTGCCTGGCATTTGACATTTGTGGAATACAAGTGGCTACTTGCACATAATTTGTTGAGTGACCTGCTAATGGTGACACTTCATACATGGTTAAATATATTATGCAAGCTCAATCATGTTCTTGTTCTTATAGGGACATAAAGGATAAATTCCATCCTAAAGTAGATATTAGTTCTGTTGAGAAACATGACTAGGTATGAAATAACTATCATCATTGTAAAGCCACTTTTTTTTTAATTCCTGAATTGTGAAGTATAGACTATGAAATACAATGGAATTGCAAAGAATGAAGACTCAGTTCTGGGAGGAAGAAGAGAGAAAAGTGATAAAAGTGGATGATGAGGGCAGTTTGCCCACTGAGATGAAAACACCATACATCTGTTTGAATCCCAAATTCCATTTAAATGTTATTCTAGATATAATGATCTAAGATTGAAGTTTAAAAAAGTATTCCACATTCAAACCTGCTGAGAAGACAAGAATTAGATTAGGCAGTAATTGGTGAAAGTTAAGATTATACTTCAGTACCTAAGTCTACCTTCATAAGAAAACCTTTTTGTAAAAAGAGATTCTGCATCTCTATATTACCACAATTGATTTGTGCATTTTGTGGGATACAGCAATGAAGAAATTAATACTATAAAAATATATGGGAACTTATGTGGAATAATGTGTTTTGAAATGCCTGCTGACCCTTGAGGACCCTCACTAGCAGGGTGGGCATAAAAGATCTGGGGTATACAAGTGATAGTGGTAGGACTCATATCCCACATGGTGAAGATTTCCTTGTCCATATTCTTTGGCTCCATTGACTCTGGGACCAAGTGTACTTCTTATGAAAACTTTTTTTTTTTAAGATTTTATTTATTTATTCGACAGAGATAGAGACAGCCAGCGAGAGAGGGAACACAAGCAGGGGGAGTGGGAGAGGAAGAAGCAGGCTCACAGCGGAAGAGCCTGATGTGGGGCTCGATCCCACAACGCCGGGATCATGCCCTGAGCCGAAGGCAGACGCCTAACCGCTGTGCCACCCAGGCGCCCCTCTTATGAAAACTTTTAAATGAAATTATCAAAAATCTGAGGGAATACCCCAATGTAAAGAAGCACTGAAAGGTAATAAACGGTGGGGTCAAAATAGACCTAATGCATCATCTTACTGAAAGGAAGTAGTTTATAAATAAATGTATATAATGAAGTTATATAAAACAAAGCTAACAGTTGTAGATTAGAAATAAACAACGAAAAGTTTTATTATGAATAAACTTGTACGTGCAACTTTTTGTTTTCAAACTATTTTTCAGATTAGTGTAGTTTCTCAAAAAATGATACGACTGGCACGTATATTAACTTGTCAGAACGCACTTACATGTTTTTATATATTATGAAAAATCTATAACTTTGAGTTAAGAATTTTGGAATAACCTGCCCTTTTTCTTCCTTCACATGAATCTAATTATCATATAAATTCAGACCTAAGTACATAGTGCTGAGAAACATGGAATCACTGAATTATAGGGTAAGAGGGATCTGAAACCTCATTATGTCCAACAATATTTTATTACCTTTAGAGTAAGTGTATGAATATCAAATAGAAAACTCTGTCATCTTTTAAAGGTAATGCTATGCACAGAAAACCTGCAAGTTCAAAACCTGGAAGACACCAAGGCTCACCTATCCATAACGTGTTAAATTATAGAGTTAATACCAAATAAAAAATAAATTGCGAATTTATTACTGTAATTATTAAACTAGGTGTTTTACATGATAGAACTGTGTGTATATTGATTTGGAAATAACAGAAAATTGAAATACCTGAGGGATTATGGAGATATGGACTAGAGCTGGAGAGACTACAGATTAGACATTTAGATTTGGGCAACGCTGATTTGGAGATCAGAATATATTGGATATTTAGCGACAAGTCTATGAAAAGAGAAAAGAGGACCCACATGTAGTTCTTAGAAAAAATCTGGGCCACCAAGGAAGTCCAGTCATTGATAAAGGAGAGAGCCCTTGTCAACTAGTTTTAAAGGAAATGTGTCCTACAGAGTGTTCACACGCCACACAGATATGAGAATAAGAACATCAGGGAGTGTGTGTGTGTGTGTGTGTGTGTGTGTGTGTGTGTGTGTGAAGCTGAGAGAAGAGATCCAATTAAAAGAGAGAACTTGAGCTCAAAGCCAGAGGGATTACAAATGGTAGCAAAGTGTCTCTGGAGTTGGGACATGATGGAATCTGAGCTCAGAAAGGAAGGTTTAGCTTTAGACATCAAAAAGAGGAGTTGAGGGTTTTTATGAGACTTAAAAGAGAGACGAAAGGGTGGGTGCAAACAAAACATTGAATTGGGACAAACATAAAAGCTGAAGCTCATGAACTCAGCCTTTCCAGGAACACAGTAGTGGGACCACCTGTTGAGAAGAGCAAGTAGGTATTAGGTTCTAGAAGAGAAGAGAAAAAGTCTGAAATAGCTTAGGTTGGGTACATACTGAGGAGCCAGCAGGAGATAAATAAAAGGACTGATTAGCACTAACAAGAAACAAGTTGCAGTTGGATTATCATACTATATAGGACAGAGTAAGAACACTGGTTTTATATTTAAAAAAACTTTGACTTGTGTCCTGGTGTCCTAATAATTTGGCCAAACTGCTTTGTGGTGGTTACTGATATTAAAGTAACATACAGACCATGTTCAGGTCACAGTCTGTACAATGAACTAGTGATGTTGTATCCATAAGAAGAAAAATGTGTGTTTATTACTAACATTTACTAGGCAAAACAAAAAAAATCTAAAATTCTCTTGATTAACTTTATTTCTGTAAACAGCACCATTGTTCCAGATATGTTTGACTCATTTTTATCATGGGTCCAAGAAAAAAGAAAATCTTAGAAAATCATTCTTTTCTCAAGGTGAATTCAAAATGAGGCAAAAAACATCTGTAAAAATTGGGCAATGGAAAAGCCAAGAAATCCAGTCTGCTTCCATCTAGGAAAAAATGACATAGCTGAATCTGAAGGTAACAATAAAAATGAGGTCACTCTTCTATTATCTCAATAAGACATTTTCTGTTTATTTGGATTTTTGTTTTGTTTTGTTTTGTTTTAATGTACTGGGCACTGGAAAGGAAGAGAAAGATTAAGCAAATGAAAATGCTTTTATGTTATAATTCACACAACACTGCCAAACCCCAAGGAGCAAAATACTATTTATTTTCCATGTCTTGGTATACAACAAATGGACACAAATGTGTCTAACTCTTTCTAAAATATAAGCAGGACACAAGTATAATGGAGCCTTTCTAAATACCTGGTTAACAAAATGACATGAATATTTGGAAAGCAAATGGAGAAAAGAAGTGCGAAATTTTTCCAAAATACTGTATAATTAAAGTCCAAGGAATTTATGACATAAAAATGGCTTTTCCTCAAATTTATCTTAGAGTGTATTGGCTGCTAACTGAAGAAAAAGAGAAAAAGTGATCAAGTGATATTCATAGTGAACACTGAACTAGAGTTCAAGATAGGTCAAAAGGTTCAAGTCAAATCCTGCCTAGGGATTCCCATTACCACTACACTGAGCAGAAAGAGAGAAACCTGTGGGGCTCAAGGTTTACTGATTTTGAATTTATAAGCGTAAACCACTGCACACCTCCAAACTACATGTGTAAAACCTTAACTGACCACCAAGGTGAGACCCATTTAAAGAGACTATACTCAGATTCTACTTTTTTCTACCTCAGGTTTAAGCCAATGCTGTTATTTTATTTTAATTCATCTTACTTTCTATAACATTGTTCCATTATATTTATTTTTCATTTTTAACATAAATTTTACATACATGATGAAGACCACAGACACACTTTAAAGAAAACTAAACTCCCTGATGGTTAAATGTAGAAATAAATATGAATCTCCATAATTTTAAGTAACTATTATCATGTCTTAATTATGTTTGCGGTCTATACTATTTTAATATGAGCATAGTTCAAGAGATGTCCAATAGAACTTGGATTATGGTGCACTTGAATACATACAAATATTTTTTAAGAGCACTGGAAAAATTATTTTCACTCCATTTAATTGCCGAGTTATTTCCCTTAATTTCTATGTTGAGGGTGAGAGATAGGTATAGAGAATAGAAAAAGGTAGAGAAGAAGGAAGGAAAGGAGTAGGTGAGGGAGGGAAGGAGGAAGAAAGGAAGGAAGGAAAAGAGGGGGAGGGAGGGAGAGAGATTAGCTCCAGATGATTGAATGATAAGTTAACTTCTAATATAATACAAGAAGCTGACTACGACTGAAGACCTAGTAAGTAACCTACTTCATGAGCTTAATAAGTCACAGCCTAAAAGGGTTTTGATTTCCTCATGAGGACATTAGTCTAGAATTTAGACTCCAGATTATTTCTTAGGTAACTGTTAGTTTTAAACTTCTATCATTTTAGCATATATTCGATTTTTATCACCAAATAACAAAATGAAAGACTCATTTGAGAATGAGAACAGATTAAGATTTGTTTTTGAAAAATTGGAGGTAACTGTGGTTTCCAGGAGAGAAGGGAATTTTGATTGCTTGCTGTGTTCGAACACATTCTTCCTTGCATTGATTGGGAATAATGGGCAAATGCGTCTCTGTCAGATTTATTGACCATTTTGAAGACGGCTCACCTAGGTTTATATGTAGATATAATCACGTGGGAGTAACAATCTTGCGGAATATAAAACTTCCTACTACTATGCAGAGTTCAAGGCTTTAACATTCCATTTTCCTTCCTGCTTCATCCCCAGACTTTAAAACAACAATGACAAAAACTTAATGCTTCATTCTCTGGTTGTATCAGTAGTCACTGTTCACTCACCATCTGTGACAAAACTTGTACTGATTTTTTTGTTTGTAAATGATTTGCCATTGAAATATTATTTATTTTCTCTACCACTGACTGCTATTTATCTTTTTTAGTGCTGTCGACCTTTGAACAACATAGGTGTGAACAGTGCAGGTGCACTTACATGTGGATTTTTTTTGATAATTATATTGGAATAATTTTCGGAGATTTGTAATGATTTGAAAAAACTCTCAGATGAACTGTGTATCCTAGAAATAATGAAAAAATGCAGAAAAAATGCATTATTCTAAGAATATAGTATATAATACATAAAGCAAACAAATTATATGCTATTTGTATTCTATCACTAAGGCTTCTGGTCAACAGTAGGCTGTTAGTAGTTACGTTTTTAAGGAGTTAACAGTTACAAGCAGGTTTTCTACTATGCAGAGGATCAATGCCACTAACCCATGCACTGTCCCAGGGTCAACTGTATTCTTGATTCCTTGTAGTCATGAATCTCCTGTTCAATAGTCAGAAATACTCTACTCTTGGCAGAGGAACAGATTTTGTATCTGACCAGCCTTTATTTCTTGGAATTTACTGCATTTGTCACTATTTCTCCCTTTTTGGACAATTACTCTCAAGTATTTACTGACTCTAATTTCTGCAATACATTTAAAGTGTTTGCCTTCTGCCTAGATAATTTTCTAGTATCTCCATCTCTCCTTTGCCTAAAGAGGAAATTCTCCAAAAAACGTCGGCCATTCAAAATGTCAAACTTCTAATATAATCAGAATTGACATTTTCTTGAAAAAAGAATTGTATAGGTGTCTGATTTAGTCACTCTTATAGAGACTGGAGACAACATGAGATGAGAAGCATAGTCTACCTGACTATAATATGGTACAACTTTCTTCTTAATTTTGGTTTTCAATTTATTTTTTTAAGATTTATTTATTTAGAGAGAGAGAGAGCACGCACAAGTGGGAGAAGGGGCAGAGGGAGAGAAGCTTCAAGCAGACTTCCCACTGAACACGGAGCCCACAACATGGGGCTTAGTCTCATGACTCATGAGATCATGAACTGAGCCGAAACTAAGATCAGTGATCCAGGCACCCCTCCACTAATTTTAATTATAAGCAACCTCATATTAAATATATATCCCCTACTAAGTGAGAGTTGATATGGAAGAAGTATAGCATATGGAGTAGAATAAGGGCTCTTTTACCAACTGCCAGGCTTTGAATTCAGTCACTTTCACGTACTAGCTCTGTGACCCTGCGGAATTTCATAGGATTTCTGTATTTATTAAATAGCATAAGTATATAAGATACTTAAGACAATGCTAAGCATATAAAATAGGATCCATAAAAGCTGGAACACCTGACCATTATAGTTTCCATGCTATTTGGGGGTATATTAAGTCACCGCTAAATACAATTATGTTTTTTAAAGAGTATTTTATTTATATAAAATGATACACAATGATTGAAGATATCATTATAATGATAAACTTAGTTTACTTACATACCAAGATATCATTATAATGATAAACTTAGTTAACTTACATACCAAGAAAAAAAATTATGAATATACCGTAATCTATATTTAAAACCATGCAAAAGGCACATGCTTACATAACACTCTGTAACTACTATTGCTATTACCACTAACTATATAATCACTAGAGTATATTTGTAGAACTGCTTACTTACAAAAAGAGCAATCTCAATGATGATGAATATACATTTAGCAACTTTAAAAAGCAGAGAAAATATTGACACAATTTGCAAGATGCCTATTAATAACAAAAATACCAAATTGCATGTAAAGGGACAAATTTTAAAAAGTGAGAAAACAATATGGTATAGTGGAAGAAGCATGAGCTTTGGAGTTAGAGACCCAGCTGCTTGACTTACTAAATTTATTATTTTGGACAAGTTGTTAAGCTTCTCTGATTTAGAGTTTCTTAATTTTTATCTACGCTAATAATTCTACCTACCTCTCATATATTACCCATTTTCCCCCATTACCCATTAAGGAAGTTATGTGCAAACTTACTAAAGTTGCCTAAATATCCTAATAATATAGGAATATTATTATTATTATATTAATAATAATAATTATTATTATTAATCATAATATTCACCAGAAAATAGCTTACTACTGTCTAGTAATTTGTGGCAATTATGTTTTAAGTACATGAATTGATCCACTATGCTTGTTAGACATTCTTCATATTATAAATGAAGAATTCCTGGCTATGTGATCTTACTTGAAGAATGGAATGTGAACTAACATTTACTGCCTATACTGAACTAGCATAACACTACATGCTCTTATATGTTAACTCATTTAATTCATTTTATGTTAACTCATTTAATTCAGCCAATAAATCTATGGGGAAAACTAAAGGTGGCTAAATAGAAATAGCCTTTTAACTCATGCTGTGTCCCTACTTCAGTAAATGCCCAAGTCAAAACTCACTTTCTTTATGATTCTTTTATATCCTTTATTTTTCTTCTGTAATCTATACTCTCTTCTGAATTTATGTATTGATAAGAGGTAAACTAAGAATGAAGATCTGGATATTATAGAAATTTGTGAATTGGGTCACATAATGAGGAGACAGTTAATTAGTAGGAGGACCATGAAGTAGGCTGCTTGGGTTTAGAGTCAGCACCCTGGATCTTGGAAGGACAATTTAGGTCAAGGGCTAGGACAGGAAACCAAGACAGATACTTTGTTTCTGATCCTTAGGTTTTAGGCAGGGGCTTGGTTACCAGGCAAAGGGATAAGAATCCAGATTCTGCATGCAAAATAAGAAGCTGGAGTAGTTAATAATAATGGCTGCTTGGCCTCTTCAAACGGCTGAAAGCTGAATTTATAGTTAAAGACTAAATGATTCTTTTTGCAAGCGTTACGTCAGTGTTTCCCAAAATCTGTTCTTCATAGTAATAGCATACGAATTTCCCTATTAAGAAAGGTTTCTGTTGTCAAATGATTTGGAGGCAAACACAGTTTGCTCACATTTCTATGATAAATGCACTAAGAAGTCTGGCAGCAGAGAAACCTGTTCAATTTTGTTTTACCTAGTGTTTCCCAAAACTATTTGATTACAGCATACTTTCCTCACATAATATCTCTTAATATCCTCCACAAGTATTCTACAAAACACAGATGTGTTATTTTATAAAAATATGTCCTCCAGTCGTGTGTGGGTGTGTGTTAAGTGAAATACAGAAAAGATACACAAGGTTGTTAACTTAGGTTTGTGGACAGGTAGATGACTTGAGGAGAAGCTGAGGAAGGAGTCAAGAAAAAAAAAGGAAAGGAAAAAAAGAAAAAAGTATAAGCAAAATAAAATAGTCAACAAAATCGGCAGCCAACAAGTAAAAATCTGAATAGGAATTTATTCCAGATGAAATGAAATTCGTAGAACCTGCTGAACAATTCTATAAACAAGTAAATGAAAAGATAACACCTATTTTAAAAGGACAAGAATTTGTGAAACAGGAAAAAACAAAATGAAAATAGTAAGATGTGAAAAAGAATGAAGAAAACACTGAAATAATTAGGAAAATCACAATAAATGGGATAAACTCTAATTTGGAGACAAAGACTTAATGAATTGAAATATATTATTGAGTAATTTATCAAACATTTATATATGTTATACCAAGTTCTTTTTATAGTGCCTCATAAATGAATCAATCTCCTAACAACCCTATGAGGTACACCATTATTGTCAATATTTTACAAATGAGGAAGATGATGTATAGACATTAAGTAACTTGCTCAAAAACACATAGTTAGTAAGTAAAGAATTCACCCCAACCACTGTCCATGCAGATAAATAGATAAAAGCATGAAAGAGCAATTAAGAAATCTAGAAGACAGATAGATGTGAGTTATGGAATTGGTACCCACTAACTTCCAAATAATGGTTAACTTTCGGAAGAAGGGTGAAGTTATTGATTATGGTGTTTAAATAGTATCTATGGCTTTACATTTGCTTGAAAATGAGAGAAGCCACTGAAGAAAATAGAGAAAGGTGGAAACATCTACTAAGTTTGAGTGATGAGTATTTGGGTCTCCAGATGCTTGGAAAAAAATCATGAAAATTAAAATTCAAAATTTAAAAAAACCTTCAAAGTGATCTAAAGAATGGAATGTATAGTTCTCATTTTGTAAAAATAAATCATATGTACAAAAGAACTAAAGAAATACATCATTTTTGTTATTGTTAACATTCAGAACGATGCTTTTATAAAGGTTCTTATGTTATATAAGATGCTCCTGTAAAGAACAGTTGCTATGGCTTTAGTATCCCATCCAGAACTCAATGTATGCTCTCTGAGTTAGATGTATTACATTTCTCGCCATATATTCCAGTTTCACAGTTTGGTTACATTGTGAAAAACTTCATGCATCACTCTTGGGAACAATTAAGAGATCTTTTGAGCCAATTTACCAGTAGATTATGGAATATGACATCACTTTCTTATATCTCTTACTTCTACTTCAATGATTTTTACCCCTACATATTCTAAACTCTTCAAATTCAAAAACTACAAAGTGAAATTGTCTGTCTTTAAAACTTTAATTAGTTTAAATGAACTAACCAAATACTTCCATTAAAATCTCCCTCAATAATAGGATTTTATTCACCTGTATTAAAAAATACTATCTAATAAGGTTTTTCTTTTTACAGATTTCCATTATTTTGAATATGTCTATTGCCAAATGCAGTCATTTCCCTAACGGCCACTCTTTAAGACAAGTATACGACGCTGCTGAAAAGATTGATTGGGATGAACTCAGTCTCTTCTATTTAAATGTTCTCCTTGGATTGGAGAAAAGTAGAAATGCCAACAGGTATAAACAGTTCTCACCACCATTTAAAAAATTCCATGGTGGAGTGCCTAGGTGGCTCAGTCGGTTAAACTTCTGACTCTTGATTTTGGCTCAGGTCATGATCTCAGGGTTATGAGCCCTGCCTCAGACTCTGTGCTCAGCAGGAAGTCTGCTTGAGACTCTGTCCCTCTCCTTCTGCCCCTCCCCCTGCCCTGCTCTCTCTCTCTGTTTCTGTCTCTGTCTCTCTCTCTTAAAAAAAAATTCCATGGGCATGGGAAATATGAGGGTGTTGCTGGTAGAAGGAGGAGACAGACGCTGGCTCTTAATGTTTATTTTACACTACACCCTTTATAACAGAATTTCAGATTATTGATCGGCATTGCCTGATTCCATTTCATTGAGTCCCATGAGAGTTGAAATTGCAGACTGAGATAAACTAAAAGTGCCAAGTTCATCATGTTTAAAACTGCTTTTTCAGGGTATTGCTTTCCCTTTGCTACTTCAGTGCTATTCCTCTACCACTGAGAGGTTGTAATTGCAAAATGGATGTGGGGGAATAGCTTGAAAAAAAAAGAGCAGTTATGATCTAATGTCATATCGTCTGTGATGTGTGTCTGAAAGATTTATGCCCTGATTAAAGAAGCCTTGATTGAATTTTCTGATAGAAAATTGTTTTGGTCATTGGCACATGTGTTGCATATTCTTTGATCCAAAGTCTGTTTCGCCTTTGTTGAAAAAGTTAAGAGAAAGGCCTAGGGAAGAAAAATACTGTAAGTAGAAAGAAGGTAAAATGTGTTCTATAATATAAAGCAGGCATTGGAATTTAGTGAACAATAATTCATGGTCAAGAAAGAGTTTCCAGTACATTCTTTTTTTTGTTGACATTTCAATCACTCACTCACTCATTCATTTATTCATTCAACAAATATTTATTTATTCAACACAAAGAGTGAATACCCCTTGTGCCAGGCATGGTTTTAGACACAAAGGATACATCAGTAAATAGTATGATAGGGACAATGTTCTCTAATTTGTAGTGAGGGCTCCCAGCCAGTAAACAAGGAAAGGAATGAATGAGGATTTCCAATAGTGACTAATTCCATAAAGCAAATAAAATAGGGTTCAAAGTGATTAAAGTAATGGAAATGGAAAATCTTCTTAAACTTAATATAGGTTACAAATGGCCTCTTTGAACATTTAAAGGGGCTGACCATGTAGCTATTATCTACCAGGGGTAAGAAGGATGAAAGGAAGGAGTGGTCAATATCAGAACATTCTAAGCAAAAACAGCAAATACAAAGCCCTAAAGTGAAAGTGAGGTTGGCTTAGTCTAATACTGAGTAGACTAGTGATGGAAGGAATATTTAGGGTGTGCAGATCACGAGATTAGAGAGAGAGAATCAAGAGTTCTATTATGGAGGGCAGTGTTGCTCAATCCTTTTCACACACTTAACTATCAACTTCTAGGCTGAACTTGGAACCAATTCAATCAAAACGGACAGGACCAACACATCAGTTGAGATTCATTCACGTGGGGCTTTGCAGGTCATAGAATAGATTCTGTATTTTATTCCAAGTGCAATGACAACATAGCTCTTCTTGAGCGTCTTTTGGTTTATACCTAACAGTAGATTGGCAAAACCCTTACTAATCACATCTACAAATACCACCTCTTATCGGATCAACTCTTTATATACCCAAACTTAAGAAATTATATTTCCCATAACCAAATATTTAATAAACACATTTTGCCTTTCATAATTCACTTCCACATTTTCTTAAATGCCCACCAAATTACTACCACTCCTTCAACCTCGCAAGAAGTTCTTTTCCTCTCTTGTCTTACGTTTGCCTGATCACAGACACAAGCACTGGTGATTTCAAAGTTACAAGCAGCACATTCCTTAAAGTGTTCAGGATCAGACACCCATGAAATCTAAGAGGGTTAGTTGACTTCTTAAGCAGTAGCTTCTTATTCCACATGGAATGGAAGAATTTTAAATGTGTCATTAATTACTTTGACTTCAGTAATACAAACTCATGTCCAGGTGACTCCAAGTAGCAGACTTATTTAGCATCATCAATATTGATTTTCAATGCAAAATGCTTGCCCTGGAAGTTCTAAGTGCTCCTGAGTCCAGACATGTACTCAGGGCTTTGTATGAGTTATATTAGAATGGCTGATAGTATGCCATGTTTTAAAAATAAGCAAATTTTAAAAATTATGTGTGATCATACTTCTCAGCCTTCTCTCTGCTAGCCCTCATTTTGCTGCCAAAACTCTCCTCCTCCTTAACGGGCTGTTATTTGGAGAGCTATTGATGATAACGCATTGGGGGCTGAAAGAGTGAAAAGAATATATTTGAGATGGTTGCATCACCTTCTGTTTTGAAGTTAATAAAGTTCTATAGAAAATGGAGACAAGAGAGGTGTTAATTTGATTTGGGACCATGAAGGGAAGATTTAAGAATTTAGAATATTTTTTTAAATTTTTTATTATGTTAGTCACCATTCAGTACATCATTAGTTTTTGATGTAGTGTTCCATGATTAAGAACTTAGAATAATTTTGAAGTTGTTGATAACTTTAGAAATTAATGTGCCACTGGGGCACCTTTGTGGCTCAGTCAGTTAAACGTCCAACTCTTGATTTCACCCAGGTCATGATCTCAGGGTTGCGAGATAGAGGCCCGAGATTGAGGCCAACATTGGGCTCCAGGTGGGGTGTGAGCCTGCTTAAGACTCTCTCTCTCCCTCTCCCCACCCCCACTCCCACCCTTGCTCCTGTGCACTCACTTGCTCTCTTAAAAAAAAAAAAAAAAGTGCCATCAACTTCATCTCCTGTTCTTTTGATTAAAGACACTAGTAGTGTTTTCTGGGCCAAAAGCAAATAGTGCAGATTTTATGTATTCGATTACTTTGATGTTGAATGAAATGGATGGCAGAAAGGACAATGAGGACAAATAAGATTCAACTCCACTGTGTCCATTTATCAGATCCTGTGAGATTAACACCATTGAAACACAATTCTGATTAGAAGATTTTGTGTTTCTCAAGGACATTGACTCCCTGGTGCCCTGATCCTAAATTGAAGTTTTATGAATCTTGATTACCTTGTGGAAAATGAAATGTATCAGAGAATTCAGCTTTGCATCTATTTGTGCAGGGGAGTTAAATTTATTTCCTGCCAACATCAGCAAGTCTGATTTTAGAGAATGCAGCTCATTAGAATAAGTTAACCATATTAGAATATATGCTGCTCCATTCCTCCCTGCCAGCTGCTCTGGGTGCTACAACGCATCCTGAGAAGCCAGAGAGAAAGCAGACCTCCACTGCACCTCATTCACTGATTCTGTTCAGACTAGGAAATGGGTTCAAATAAAGAGTACTTTCTAACAGGCAGAGTTCAGACATGTTCTTCATTAGGACCTGGGCAAGAGAAATTCCTGTGAGAAAGTGGAGGACTACTATAGAGCCTGTGCAGCCAGTAAATTCAAGCCCTAAGAAGCATAGGCTAGTTTGAATGTAGAGAGACACTTATTGGTACAGTGATCAGTTTTGGATGAATACATTTGAACTCTCTTTTCTTCTCCCAGCTTGCAACTACAGAAAGATTTTGCTTGTGTTCTTGGGCTCAAGATCTATTCTGTTTTTTCACTTTGTTAAAATCTTTGTCTCCATAGGTATGATCTATCGAATTTTTTCATTCCTAATGTTGTTAGTGTTTTTCAGGCCATTATCATATTATACTTGTATTATTGTGCTATTCTCCAAATTAATCTCTGCCCTCAATTCCTCAGAGAACGTTGTTCCACTCGCCATTATACACACAAAAGCACATACTTGTTCTCACAAATAAAAATCTATTATTCCCAATCTTAGTAAATTTACTAAAGTATATTTATAGAATTTCACTAATAATCACTAAAAACATAAAATATTGACATCAAAATATTGATATGTTTAATTATATCATTCCACTACTTGAAAATCTCAAATGTCCCTTCATTTAGAATGAAAAGCAAGAACCTTAACTTGGCCCTAAGAGCCCTCTACTACCTGCTGTAGTTCAGGTTGGTACCAGATCACAGAGATGAAGTAAGGCATTAGTGGGACTTTACACAGAGAGTGCTTATTACAGCGCCTAACACGAGGCAAATATTGTAGGAAATATTGTAGTCAACATCACCATGTCACTTTTTTTTTTTTTAAAGATTTTATTTATTTATTCAACAGAGATAGAGACAGCCAGCGAGAGAGGGAACACAAGCAGGGGGAGTGGGAGAGGAAGAAGCAGGCTCATAGCGGAGGAGCCTGATGTGGGGCTCGATCCCAGAACGCCGGGATCACGCCCTGAGCTGAAGGCAGACGTTTAACTGCTGTGCCACCCAGGCGCCCCCCACCATGTCACTTTTCAATATAAGGTGGCCTTAGAATAATCAGACTGTCAACTCATGGTTTCCTAAATATTTGAATTTGTCATGTGAATTGCCATATCCACACTTTTAATTATATTGCCCCTCTCCTATATATATATATTACCTTTTCTCTGAGACTTACTTAGGAAGGGCACATACAGTAGCAGATAGAAACAAAGGGCTCTGCTGTCTGAATTCATGATTTTGAATCCTGTCTTCACTATTTCCTAGTTCCGTACAAGTTGGTAACCTCTCTAAGCCTCAGTCCTCCCATCAGTAGAATAGGATAATCACAACTCTCCTAACACTCAACTTATGGACACGTGAGAATTAAAAGAAATAATGCATGTCAAAAACTCAGTGTAGCATGTGGCACATAGTAGACATTCAACTGATATTTTTTGAATAACCAATTTCAAGTTCCATGTTCTCTACCAATCTCTCCTCAAACAGTCCAACCCCTGTTGGTTCAATCTGTATTTTAAAAATGGTCTACACAGCTCACTTGGCATAGAACCTTTGCCTTGTTACGCCATTGTCACTGTCTTGAATTACTTAATTTTTGTTGTATTATTAACTTTTGCCTTCCAAAATGGCTGTTGAGATTTAGAAGAAATACAGAATTATACTATGCCTTCCCTATTTAGAGTATCTACCATGGTGAGTTCCCTTCACCACTCATTCATTCAACAAATATGCACTGTCATGTTGAATTAAGACCACTTGATTTACAGTTTCTGATCTCATAGGATTAAGAGTTTTATAGGAAAAAACAGATATAATATTAGGAAGAGTATAAGCAATTAGTTATTATTATTAGATAATAATAAAATATTGTTAATTTTACATCATTAGTAGAATATGTATTCATATGTATGTATATACATTTTATACACATGTACACAGACTAAAACTGAGAAGAGGGAGCTTATATTATGCCATGGCTAAGAATCAATGACCCAATGGTTTTGAAATCTTACAATTTTTACTTCTTACCATGTCATCTTTAGGTGAGATGAAGTATTGGGGGCATTACTCATTTTTTTTTAGTTTCTTTGGCTTTGGTAACTATTTCCATTAAGAATTCTTATTTTCTTTAAAGTATGAGCACAGTTCAGAAAGCCCTATATCATCTCCTGGCTAATGTTCTCTATTAATTCCCATCAAAATAATTTTATGTCTTTAGCACATGATTGGGTGCCCAGACTGTTGCTGAGCTGCTGACAAAGAAAGAAGGCACTGAGGATGGACAGCATGTCAGCAACAGCTGCTCAAACCTAATATGTAGAATCTGTTAGCTAAGCTCCTCAAAAGTAGCATTTATCAAGAGCATTTATCAGGGGGAAAAGGAGCGATGGGAGAGAGTAGTGTTTTATTGATCTGTGAGAAGTTTATTTTTCCATTCTGCAATGAAAAAGTAATCAATTTCTTAAATAAAGCAAAAGTACCAGTATTGATAATCTCAATGATGTTTTAAGTTTTCTAGGACAACAGAGGTATCACATTGACATTGTAATAACGCAAATGCCAGGCTTGATTGTGTTTGACACATTCACTGGTGGGTTTTGATTGCTAGAATTAATCCCTCACTGTGAAAGAGATGTTTTCAAGATGTTTGGTTTACGGCTGGTGAATTAGAAGGATATAAAGGACTTTTTATTTCGCCCTTTCTTAGTTGACATAGACGTTTCATGATCATAGAAAATCAAGAAAGCAAAATGGGATTGTAAAAATAAGAGAGTACTTAAAAGCCCAAACTGGTCACTTTTAATCTATATTATTTAACAACCCCTAAGGTTGTACATTTATTAGTGGTTTATCATTAATATTTGTTTATAATCATAATGCTTATGTAAAATAGCATATAGATGTGTATTTTTTAAAGTCTTTCTTTAAACTATATTTTCATACCAGAGATCACTATGTAGTGAGCTACCCACTACTGATTTCCATTCTATTTCATTCCTGTTTCTCAAGTTAATCTGACCCACCCCCATGAAGTCCCCTGACAAATTCAGAAAACAGTTACAGATAAGGAGGATAAGAAGGAGGCAACTGATGTAAGCAGCTTTTATTACACCTACAAACAGATACATTTCATGCTGTCATTAAAAGTTTCTAACTTTGGGGGCACCAGGCTGGCTCAGTGGGTAGAGCATATGACTCTTGGTTTTTTTTTTTTTTTTTTTTTTTAGAGCATATGACTCTTGATCTTGGGGTCAAGAGTTCAAGCCTCATATTGGGCACAGAGTGTACTTTAAAAATGAAATTAATAAAAAATTTTAAAAAGTTTCTAACCCTGGCCAACTCTCAGCACATTTTTTAAAAAGATTTTATTTACTTATTTGACAGAGATAGAGACAGCCAGCAAGAGAGGGAACACTAGCAGGGGGAGTGGGAGAGGAAAAAGCAGGCTCCCAGCAGAGGAGCCTGATGTGGGGCTCGATCCCAGAACGCCGGGATCACACCCTGAGCCGAAGGCAGACGCTTAACGACTGAGCCACCCAGGCGCCCCTCAGCACAGTTTTGATGAACTGTGTTCAAGCTGTTATTCAGTTCAGGGTTACAGAAAAACACCTTAACACTGACCCCTCGATATGTCCTCTTACATTTTTTATCTCACTTCATTCATTTTTACTTTTCACAATAAAGATAATATTAAAAACATTCTACATATATATCACTGATTATATGAAGGAAACTACAAGCTCAAGAGGTGTTGGATAGATTATAAATCCTAACCAGTTCATTATTTTTAAAAAGCCAGTGTACCAATATATACTGGTTCAGATAAGAACCAAACAAATCTGCTCAAATATTGAAGGAAAAAACAACTGAATATATTTTTCAAATCAGTTACAAATCATCAGTGAAAGAAAAATATTTTAAATATTGAAAGAGTAATTGGGGCTATTTTCCTAAAGTATGGGCAGTAATCCAAGAGATTCCAAAAAGAAAAACTTAGCTTGTACAAATCTTTAACAAACAGGCTCACATAGACACAAGTGCATTTTTAAACACAGTCTTGCTTGTTGGTTTTTTTGTTTTTTATCTTTTGTTTTTTTAATGAAATGCATCTTGGAAAAAAAATCCTCTATGATAGGTGCTATTGAAAGGTCAGTAGCATTAAGCAGTGATACAAGCTAAAATAAGAATGCTTTTAGGAAGTGATGGAATCCCTCATAGGAAAATATTTGCCAGCATCTTTTGCAAAATGGTGTCATAAGAAAAGAGATTAGACAAATTTTGCTTTAGAGTGTGCTATGTGATAATACATTTAACACCTTGCTCAGTGAAATTTTACTTGCAAAGCAATTTATTTCAGTGAAGATACAACATATTTTTTTCTGTAATAGCTTGTCAAATAGCTGTAAAATTAGTTGATTAAATGTTGTTTAATGATAAAAGAAGAATGTGCAAGTGGTTCACCTGTCAGAAGCATGGATGGTGTTTGAGTATTGCTGAGACAAGGACTGAAGGAGAGGAGGTGAAGATGGTTACAACCAAGATAGTTAGGAGACAGAAGGCAGAAACAGACATTGTTAGTCTATGCTGGGAATTGAACTGGAGATAGGAAAAGTGGACCAAAATATAATTTTAGAAAGCTTTCCATGTGAAGCAAAAGGTAAAATGTCTACAACATTCCTTTAAGGAAAATTCTCAGTAAAGATTGACAATATTCTTCAAGATTATGGAAGAGATGTATCTTATTGACTATGATGAAGAGCAAAGGAAAGATTCATATCTCTTAGAAATAACTGGCTTGTATTTTGAATATTATAATCTGGGAGGTTTGAACTTTGAGATTAATGGATCCTTCATATGTTATAACGATTCCAAGAAAACCATCGCTAGCCAGTGAGGTTTGAGAACCAGACTGAGATCAGAGGTATGTTAAGAATGATGTGTAGAATGATGCTTCGTTTGAGACTGTGTGACTTTATCCAATTAAGTGTAAAACAGGAACAACCTAACAAAAACTTCCTACTGAAATTACTAGCCAGCTTAATGTGCTTCAGTAAACACTCGGTGAAACTCTTCAAAAAAGTTCCTTCTGAATTCAAGAAATAGAAAGAGTATCTCTGAGGATACTGGTGTAACAGGATGATAGAAACAGTCTGCAACAGTCAATGTTGCAGACTCTGACTAGACTTGTGTCATCCCATTTCTTCTCTCTGGATGCACAGAAGACTGACTGCATTTCCTACCCTCTCTGTGATTAAATTGGGGACCTCTGACTAGTTTTCATTAATAAATGTGAGCAAAAGTCATGTCTCTCGTATCTGGACCAAAGTGAACATGAGGAGAAAAGCACTGATGGTGGTTGTTGTTACTTTTTATTTCATTTGATTCTATTTTGAGAAAGACCTTCAAATAAAATGGGCTTGATTCAAAGAGAGAGTGAAAATATGCTGAATTCTGAGGCTTGCAATTGTCATTCAAAGACATCTTTGCCATTCACTGTGCTAGACAGGTCTTCATAATGCTTCGGTATCTGTTTGTAAAAATTAAGCTTAAGCAACATATCTACATGTGAAATTATTTTAAACAAGCTAGATTATTAGCATAAGGGTTCACTCATTTGAATTATTAAAGTGATACAGGTAAGTTATCAGATAGTAACCCGCGGTCCCGTCTCTACAGTGAGGTTTGTTTGGTTCCTATCACCAGATCTACAATTCACTTGCCTTTCTGCTCTGAAGGTGGTTCAGACTGGGTTCAGCTCTGAAGGATAAGCGATATCCTTGAGTTCTACCCAGGGAGATACTAATTGTGTTATAACCATCATTTTATAGGCTATCATAACCTGTACACCTCTCACAGCTGCAACTATTAATCATGGAATACATATTGTAAATATTTTAACAAATACATAAATTTGATAATTCCTGGAGCTTTCTTCTTCCATACTGTGTGTTTTAGTCTACAGCAATTCAAACTTACCTTTGCCTCATTCATGGCACTGAATGTTGCCCCTGGCTAAGATCCTGGGCCAAAATGAGTTAACCTTCAAAGTATGGAAGAGTACTTTACATAGCATGCATATTCTTTATTCTGAAAAAGTTAAAGTATTCTAAGGGTATTAGAAAAAATTAAAATTCATAATGCATATTAAAAGACTTGAGATTTTTATAGCCGTGGTGACTTAGGTTGTTCGATGTGCCAGAGGAATTTTTCTCTACTCTTTTTTTTTCATCTGTCATTAATTGGTACAGTTTTTACACAGAACTGTCTTCCTCTGGAGTCACCACCTGCAGTAACTTATTATAGATTCTTCAGTTCCATTATTCATATTTGTGCTTCTGCATCTAGATACCACCCTACTGTCATCCACTTTATGTGACACATGGTGCTTAGAACTTGCTACCATCAAATGTTGCAAAATAAAATAGAGATCCCATTCATCTAAAGTTAATACAATTTGGCAAATCTCCAACACAGTCTAGAGAATTGTAACATCCCAAATTTAGTGTAGCTGACAGTTTAGAAATCCAATAGTTAATAAATTATGGAAATAGCAAAAATAACTAAAGCATAAGTGGCATACAAAAGTTAAACTTTTAAATATAAAACTGGTAATAGCAAAGACTGTGTCATTAGTGTGCTTTATGAAAATAATTCCCATTATAAAAGCATGGAAGTATTACGGAAGGCTATTGAATAAAAAGTCTTTGTAAATTACATCATCTACCATTATTTAAGAGTCATGTCAAGTGTATGTATTTACCACATCTTCTCGAATCTTTTCAAAGCACTCATTTAGGAAAGCTGAGCTACTTTCAAAGCCACCCTGAGAAAATGTCTATATATTTGAAAATATAGGTTAAATCCAACAAATCCTTTAAAATATTCCATTTTCCTGTCATACAGTTGATTCTAAACAACACAATGGAATCCTGAAGTAAACTTGATACCTCCAAGAAAGTTTTCTTTAAGAAGTTTTTTGAATTCTCTATCCAAACAGACACAATCATAAACATTTCAGATAGGGGACCTCTGAATGGTGTCATATAATTAAGTACCCAAACATAAACCTAAAAACAAAACAAAACAAAACCCCAAAAAAACCTTCTCTAAAGATGCCCCATTGACTTATACTCTAATGAAATCACAAAGGGCTGATATGTAACAGGTGAAATTGACTACATTGACAGGTTTATAATGACTTAAGACTTACTTAATTGTAGAATAGAAATGCCCATCTGATTCTGAGTTCATTTAGCTTTATTACACACTGTCTTGATTTCTCCCCAGAAATTTGCAAACCAGGCCCTCCAAGGACTGATCCTCAGATACTTGACTAAAATAAGATAAATGTCTTAGGATCTAGTCTCTCTGATCATTATAAAGAAATACAGAATGACTTTTAAAAAAAAAGTTTTCGAGTCTTACTGACTTATTGTTTTAAAGACTTGAGCACTGAACTACAGGGGTTCAATTGTAAGTAACATAAAACTCATTCGGGGCACCTGGGTGGTGCAGTCGTTAGGCATCTGCCTTCGGCTCAGGGCGTGATCCCAGTGTTCTGGGATCGAGCCCCACATCAGGCTCCTCCACTGGGAGCCTGCATCTTCCTCTCTCACTCCCCCTGTTTGTGTTCCCTCTCTCGCTGGCTGTCTCTCTCTGTCAAATAAATAAATAAAATCTTTAAAATAAATAAATAAAAAAATAAAACTAATTCAAATAAGTTCAATCAAAAATGAAATTTACTGGGTCTATGTTGGAGAAGGCCATGGGTAGATGCAAGTGGCCTTATACAAGAAAGACTAAATGGCTCAAACAATGTCATTTGGGCTCTCTCTCTTGCTTGGTTTCCTATGTATAGAGACTTTGTTCTAGGCAGTTTTCCCTGTGTTCCATTAAAGATGACCAGTTGCAGCTACAGTCTGCAATCCCTAAAGAAGAGAAACCCTCTTTATTTGAATTCATCTAACCAATCTCAAAGAAGCTTTTACCAACTGTCCTTATTTCATGAACCAACACAAACCATGGGGATTGAATACTTGCAGTCTGGCTTGCCGTATAGCCTGTGATCAGGTGAGTCAGCTACCATGAGTGATAGCCTTACCAACCTTACTCTGTGGAGTAGATACTGGTACCAAGTCCCCTTCCCCATAAAAGAGATACTGGTTTTATTTTTGTTTTCTTTTGTTTTTACCTTATGGCCATTTTTGGTGTTTTCCACATGCTGACATAAATCATTTATGAAGAAGACTGTGTATAGTAAAATCTGACCATAAAGTGTCTCACTATACACATTTTAGCTATATTGGATGAAGTGTATACATTTTATTTTCACCTCTGTAGTAGAACAAATGTTCATGCCCTAAGTAGGCAGATGAATCCTAAAATAAGTATTCTCTTGAGTGGGATTGGATAAAACATTGTAGAAAGCTGCTCAGAAGTGCAACATCACCTAAGAGGAGCCAGCAATAAGAGTAATTTTACTTTATTTCACAATCATGGTTTGTATAATTTTCTTCCCATACATATTGTAACTTAGCTTGTTGAGTTCTCCTTTCCTCCCCCAAAAAGGTCACTTTAAATTAATACGCTTGCATATATTCTACCACAGAAACTAGTATATAGCTAAAGTAACAGTTGAAATTTTACCTAAACGCATTTGCTCAAAGATTTAAAAAGTGAGAATTTCCCATCCATAATATTGTTCTTAAAAGCTTTGAAGAATTGTTTAGTGGACTTTGGCTGAATTCTCTTGGCTTAGAAAACACACAAGCAATAAAATACAGTATACTGGACTTAAAAATATTTAATGGATATTTTGATTCTTTCATAATTAGTAGTTAAAATTTTGGGTAGTATCTGCAAACGTAATATTTTATCACAGTTGCCAGTACATCTTGGCCCATTAGTTGGGAGCATTTATTAAATGAATACTAAATATTGTATATGTCACACAGAGCACAGAATTGTAAGAGAGATATGAGTCGCTCTATTATAATTAAATAGAAACAGAACACACTTATGTACGTTTTATCATGCACATAGGACAACCTCATATATCCAGATGAATTGGGTTATGTCTGATGTGAAAAATACACAGAAGCTAGACATAAAAATTAACATCAATGGAACGGCATACCACTGTTATCCCATTTCACATCACGCTGTCCTTCTAGGACCAAATCCTCTTTGTGACTTGCATGTGTGTGACTCCTTGCCCATTTTGTAGCACAGACAGGCAAAATGGCATAGGGTTTATGGGGTAATAAATCATATGTAGCATTTCCTCTGTGAAATGTAGCATGCTATGTACCATAAAGCTTGTTTAAAAATCTTTATAGAAATGAGTCTAGAAATAAATAGGTAAGTTTGTGAATGAGACAATAAGGGTTTTTTATAAGGAAAACTGTTTATCCTTTCTGATGCATTGGCCTATGTATGTTTATACACTTGTCTCACGTATGGATCATGTATTACAGGATATCCACTTTCTTTTGCTACATAACACATCATTCTAAAATGCAGTGCCTTAAGGCAACAGAGATTTATTCTAAAGATTCTAAGAGGGCAAAATGGAAGGTTCAAGGCTTTATAAGGCCCAGCCTTTGAAGTTCTTCAGCATCACTTCTGTATAATTCTCTTGTTCAAACAAGTCACAGGATCTCTCCAGACTGGAGGGAAGAGGGCACAGATTCCACTTCTTGATGGGAGGAAAGGAAAAGTTGCATTGTAGAGGAGCATGTGTATGGACAAAATTTTTGCAGTCATTTTTGCAAACAATTTACCACATTAAGAGCTCAGTTAGGGACAATGCTCTCCTGCAATACTGATTGCATCACTGTTGTGATGAAATGCTTGATATCTTAAGGTGACAAAGCCTGCTGGACAAGTGATCTGCTCATATTCCACAATTCAATAAAACTCAATTTGTTTTAAGATTTATTTTCTTTATGATTATTTTAAAAATTAGATTCAAAGCCTTTTTGCAAACAATACCCTCTGAAATGGGAACAACCAGCGAACACTCCACTGCTGAACACCAACCCCTGCTGAGCACCATCTTTTCCCCTGAAGACGGACAGTTTTGGTAGACTCATAGCTCAGCTGTTAGGGCTCAACTTCACAGTGAAAACCTGGAATTTTAATTTCAGTACTTGATGACTCAAAAATCTTCAGGAAAATTAAGCAATAAAGATAGAACTAATGGTGGGAAGGCTGCTCTGCACAGGAGTTCCTCAAAATTTTCCAGCTCATGTTATAAACAAGAAACAAACTGAGAAAACTTCTGTAACTCATTTAAGGTCAAGACTAGAATAAAGGCAGCCTGACTACCATTATACCATAGAGCCCAGTACTAGAGCAACTTATATTGCTTAATATTATTTATATATGTAAAAATATAGCACCGCGTCTCTTAGCATGGCCTATAGACTCAGAAAGCTTATCAGTTTTATGAATATGTGTGTGGATATATACACATACATATGTAAATCTATACATATATACACAAACAATATATACATATAAATATATATGTATAGTTTTTCTTGCAAACAGACATTTCCTTTTGGGTAAATGCATTAAAAGCAGTAACACAGTACCACTCTTTCCATTAAGGAATATTTTCATTCATACACTGTAGCAGCCTGCATATTCACGAAGTAGTCCACAAATCCTTTAAAAATTTTTTATTTGAAGTGATCTTGGGGCAAAGACAGCTGAAATATCACCTCAAACCTATTTTTAAAAATCGAACCAAATAGTTCTCCCAAATGAGCACCCTTTCCAAGATCTCAGAATCTTCACTTTCTTCTTGTTCTCACATTAAACCTCATACCTACTGAAAAACTTAGAGCTACAAAACAATTTCACAAGCATTGTCTCACTTAATTCTCACAAAAATCCTCTAAATATTATTGCCCTCATTTGATAAAACATAATTTCAAAAGCATTACAATGACCTAATCAATATGAAAGGGCTATTGAGTTATGAAGCCAGGGACTGAACTATAGATTATTCTACAGTACAGTTTTTCCCTTAAAATGTCTCCCACATGTGCCTTATTTTTTGTTTGCATACTTATTAAAATGGGCCCATGTCTGGTTCACCTCATTTTGTAATGATATTCAGCATGTGCTGAATATCTTTTATGCACCAGGCACTCTCCGGGATATTGAAGGTGTAGTATGAGTTTGACACGCTCTACGGCTGTAAGAGCCCAAAGTCTAGTGACTACCACATCACGCTGAATTCTTTATTTTGTTCCAGGTTCTTCCAAACCATCTTTCATGCCATTGGCTTATGAAGTCTCCCTCTTTGATAAACAGGTAGCCCACTTTTATTAAATGCTAACTATATTCCAGTGCTTTAAGTACATTAATTGATTTAAGTTTCACCATAACCCTAGAAGATAAGAGGCATTTTTATTTTTATTTTTATTTTCCAGATTCAGACATAAAGGCAGACATATACACGCACACCCCCCCCCCCAGAATTAGAAGTGTATGTTTTGAACCACGAGGTGTGATTCCATAGTGAATACTCCTAATCGCTCCTGTAAAATGCCTCTCAAAAACTGAAACATTTTATCGTGTCACTCTTTTGATTAATTACAAAGAATGGATCCCTGTTCCCACAGTCTTAAGTGCTTACATTTTTAGCTTTTTCCTATTATGCCCCCCGGCCATCTTCCTTGGTAACCTTCTATTACTGTTTCCATGACTAACAACTTGATTCCATTTAGTTTTCTTTCTTTCCCCAAACTGCCTCTCCTTTGGTCATGCTGTCCCTTTAGCATGAAACTTGTCCTTCATACCCACACTCCTACTCTGCCTTTTCAAAAATTCTTCCCACCCTTGATATCTTATGTCTCTGAAGCTCTGTTCATATCTGTATCTCCAAATTCCTAAGATTCGCTATTATCACAGAGAGATTATTCCTGGAAATAGAACAATTTAAGATTTAGAGACTTGTTTATTTTTCATGTTTGCTTACTTATTTGTCCAAACTTAGCTTGCATAAACACATATCACAAAAACTAGCATAATATTCGGTGTTAAGTGTTAATTTAAAATTTATTGATGGATTAATCACAAAGTTGCATAAATTATACTTTTAGGAAAAGAACAAATTCCTGTAAAAATATATAAATTAAAAAACAAATACAGGGGCACCTGGTTGGCTTAGTCAGTTAAGTATCTGACTTTTGATTTTGGCTCAAGTCATGGTCTGAGCGTTGTGCTTCAGGCTCTGTGCTCAGAAAGGAATCTGCTTGAGATTCTTTCTCTTCCTCTGCCCCTCCTCGGCCCACCCATACGTGCTCCCTCTCTCTTTCAAATACACAAATAAATTAAAAAAAAAAAAAACAAAGGCATGCCTGGGTGGTTCAGTTGGTCTGACTCTTGGTTTCTTCTCAGGTCGTGTTCTCAGGGTTGTGAGATTCAGCCCTGCACTGGACTCCCCACTGGGCATGGAGCCCACTTAAGAGTCTCTCTCTCCCTCTGACCCTATCCTCCCCCACTCATGCACACGCACACACTCTTTCTCTAAAAAAACAAACAAACAAAACCAAGGTTTTTGTTTTTTGTTTTTTGTTTTTTTTACCTTGACTAAAAGGATTGCTTGTAAGAGAAGATGTTCATGATTTTGAATGAGCAAAGTCATTTGTCCAGTTAATTCAGGCGCTAATACACTGTTGGGTATAAAAAAAGAGAAGCTCGAAAGCCACCACATTTTCATTTGGCTGTCTGCATTGATTAAGAAGGAAAGGTAATTTAGCTTTCACCTCTGTGAAATTCATGTGTTTTCTAGCGAAATTACTCAGTTGAACTCAACAGAGATTTATAACTCATTTCCCACACCTAGCCAAACATAGTAAATTTACTATCTAGAAACACTGGCATGTTTGACCCCTAACCAAGACAGTGAAAATTCTCTCATTTCATAGATGAGTTTTCCAGCAACCTATTTTTTTAATGTTTTATGATTTCTGAAGCACAGTGCTGAAATATAAACTTTCCCTTTAGTGTCAGGGTTTAAATCTTAATTTGTTCTAGTCTTTCCCAGAAGCATGACACATTCAGGTACTCATATCAGTATGACCTACTCCTAATTTTACCTAACTGAAATTCTAATGATTTCTCATTTTAAATTTAAAACATCCCATTAGTTTATGGTGTCAAGGGAGAATTCTAGAAGACCTGCTTGGCCAGCAAAATAACCATTTTGAAATGAAATGATTAATAACCAAATAAAGGGCTTTATCCAGCTAGCTTAATTGAAACATATGAATAATATGTAATGAATAAAGGAGAAATAGGGCACAGAACCTCACTAACTCAAGGGCTTGGTAATGACGGAAATGTTCCTTCTTCATTCAAGATTCATTTTGCAAGCTGTCAACTTTTAAAGACAGGCAGGGTAATTTTAGAAGAGTAAATTGGTGCAGGCTCTCCATTTTATTAGTGGCCAACTATCAGCAGAACTTAATTTGGTAGGATCTCTTTCCAGTGACTATGAGATAACTATCCATAAAAGGCCAGTCATGACAGTGATTTTGGTGGCAATAGATGACTGTCAAAGATTTCATATTCTCTGAAACTTTGAGATCTGCAAAGAGAAGGGGAAGTGATATAGCTTGGCCATGTGATTGTTAATCACATTATATCTGAAAATGTTTTTATTAAATCATTAAACTAGACCTTGATTCTTTAGTCTGTCAATGTATATGGATTCCCTACAATGGTCCAGAACTGTTGGCTATTTTTATTTATGTTCTCTCATTTAATCTCATCATCAAAAGCATGAAATAAGTATTATTATCTGTTTCACATTTTACTGAGGTTGTGAGCAGTTCTGACTTATAAAAGTCAGTTGATGATGACGATAACAAAAACAACAAAATACTAACAAATGGTAAGATTTGACATGACTCTGTAATCTGTCCTCAAAACTATACATTTTCTATTACACTATAACTGCATATTTTACAAATAATCAAATGTATTGAAGCTAGATTTAAGTAGATTTTATCTCAATTGAAAATTCTGAAAGCATATAGCAAAATTTCTCCTTCAACTGTAAAAATTCATCTCATCAGAATCTTATTTTGCCTAGGCAATATATCTTATGCAGGAACTTAGGGATTTTTCTTAAACACATCTTTAAGTTTGCTCTTGAAAAGCAAAGTTTCAAGATGTAAACTCTAGCTAGTTCTCGGTAGCTAAAATATTACATGAATAGTTTTTTCATCTCTTTTGAAGACGATGTGGTCTCCTCATTGAAAGTTGGGCTAGAAGCATTTTTGGGAAACTTTTAAGGTCTGTATCAGGCAAAACAAAATGTTTTCTGTAACCAAAATGATCATAACCAAGAGTTTCATTCTGGAAATATTTCCTGTCAGCACAAGCATTTTTTTCAAAGCATATTTTTGGTTGTTGTGACAGCAACCAGTAAAACACTTTTGATGCCTCTCTGTAAAATGGCATATAAAATTTTTCCCCTAAATACATTTGCTTATGAAGGAAGAAGCCAATATAAACTGGCCTGGTGAAAATGATTCTAACCTCTATTTTACTGCCATTTCACCTCCACTACCCAGACAAAGACTGCCTATGCAAAATTAAATAAAACATCCAAATAGACACAGGAATCAGTTCAACAGGATTTGGCACTGCAGTGTTAAAACAATTGCATCAAGTGATGCTGAGCATTTTTTCATGTGTCTATTGGCCATTTGTATGTCTTCTTTGGAGAAATGTCTGTTCATGTCTTCTTGCCCATTTCTTGACTGGTTTATTTGTTTTTTGGGTGTTGAGTTTGATAAGTTCTTTATAGATCACTTGGCATCAGGGAAATACAGTTCAAAACTACAATTAGATACCACCTCACACCAGTCAGAATGGCTAAAATTAACAAGTCAGGAAACAACAAATGTTGGCAAGGATGCAGAAAAAGGGGAACCCTTTTACACTGTTGGTAGGAATGCAAATTGGTACAGCCACTCTGGAAAACAGTATGGAGGTTCCTCAAGAGGTTAAAAATAGAGTTACCCTGTGACTCAGCAATTGCTATACTAAGTATTAGCACCTGCACCCCAATATTTATAGCAGCAATGTCCACAACAGTCAAAGTCTGGAAAGAGCCTAGATGTCCATTGATAGATGAATGGATAAAGAAGATGTGGTAATTTATGTACAATGGAATATTACTCAGCCACCAGAAAGGATGAATACTTACCATTTATATCAACGTGGATGGAACTGGAGGGCATTATGCTGAGAGAAATAAGTCATAGAAAGACAATTATCACATGGTTTCATTCATATGTGGAATATAAGAAACAGCACAGAGGATCATAGGGGAAGGGAGGGAAAATTGAATGGAAAGTAATCACAGAGGGAGACAAACCATGAGAGATTCTTAACTATTGGAAACAAACCGAGGGTTGCTAGAGGAGAGGTGGGTGGGGGGATGGGGTAATTGTGTGATGGGCATTAGAGAGGACATGTGATGTGATGAGCACTAGGTGTTATATGCAAGTGATGAATTACTGAACTCTACATCTGAAACTAAGGACGTACTATATGTTGGCTAATTGAATTTAAATAAAACAAAACAAAACAATTGGGTTATTTAAATTCTCAACTTAGGGCTGTACTTTTGGGTGGTATCAGCTAAAGAATATCCCTGTGCAAATTTCATCAAGCATTTATTGGATACTTATTATGTGCAAAACTTTATACAGCTGTCAACAAGCTTTTCTGATAACTATTTTTGGTTTCCAAGACATATGATGTCTTTCACAGCTACTTAACAGTGCTGTTGTACCACAGAAGCAGCCAGAAACAATATGTAATGACTATTATTCTGTGTTAGAGTAAAACTTTATTTACAAAAACAGGTGGCAGGCCAAATTTAGGCAGTAAGCTGTAGTTTTGCCAACCCCTGCCACATTCTTTGAGGCATAGAAAACTTAATGAGTGACAAAAATGTAATTAAAGAGCACACACCACCAAAAATTGCTAGAATGAAATAAATTATTTCAGTAAACTTGCAGGATACAAAATCAATATAAAACATCAACTGCATTTTTATATATCAAAAAAACTATCAGAGAAATTAAGAAAACAGTGTCATTTTTAAATAGCATTAAAAAGAATAAAATGCTTGGGAAGAAATTTAACCAAGGAGGTGAAAGATCTGTACACTGAAAACTATAAGACATTGATAAAAGAAATTGAAGACACAAATAAATGGAAAGGTATTCCATGCTTACAGATTAGAAGAATTAATGCTGGTAAAATGTCCACACCACCCAAAGTGACTTACCCAAAATGATCTACAGATTCAATGCAATCTCTAGCCAATGACATTTTTCACAAAAAAACAAGATACAGTCCTAAAATGTATATGGAACCACAAAGGACCCCAAAGAGCCAAAGCTATCTTGAGAAAGAACAAAGCTGGAGCCATTATCCTTATTTCACATCCTTACTATAAAGCTATAGTACTAAAAAAACAGTATTGGCACTAAAATAGACATAAGTCAACGCAACAGAACAGAAACCTCAGAAATAAACCAATGCATTCAAATCAATTAATTTACAACAAAGTAGCCAAGAATATATAACAGGGAAAGACCGTCTCTTCAAAAAATGGTGTTGGGGAAACTGGACAACCACATGCAACAGAATGACACTAGACCCCCATCTTCCACCATACACAAAAATCAGCTTAAAATAGATTAAAGACTTGAACATAAGACCTAAAATTATAAAACTCCTAGAAGGAAATGGAGGAGGTGAGCTCCTTGACATCAACCTTGGCAATGATTTTTCAGGTTTAACACCAAAAGCAAAGGCAACACAAGCAAAAATAAGTAGTATTTCATCAAACTAAAATGCTTCTGCACAGCAAAGCAAACCATCAACAAAACAAAAAGAAACCTATAGAACTGGAGAAAATATTTGCAACCACATCTCTGAAAAGGGTCAATATTGAAAATATATAAGGAACTTACACAACTTAATAACAAAAAACAAAACAAAACAAAAACAAATAGGCCAGTTAGAAAATGGGCAAAGGATAGGAGTAGACATTTTTCCAAAGGAGACAAACAAATAGCCAGCAGGTACATGAAAAAGTGTTCACCATCACTAGTCATTGGGGAAATGCACATCAAAACCACAATGAGGTATCACCTCATACCTATCTATTATCAAAAACACAGAGATAACAAATGCTGGCATGGATGTAGAAAAAATGAAACTCTTGTACAATATTGGGAAGGTAAACTGGTGCTGCCACTATGGAAAAGAGTATGGAGATTCCTCAAGAAATTAAAAATGGAACGACTGTATGATCCAGCAATTCCACTTCTCGGTATAGAAGGAAACAAAATCATTCTCTCAAAGAGAGATATCTGTATGCCCATGTTTATTGCAGCATTATTCCTAATAGCCAAGACATGGAAATAAACTGTCTGTAGAAAGATGAATGGATAAAGAAAAGATATATTTATATATATACAAAATTATTCATCCCTAATTACAAAGGAAATCCTGTCATTTGTGACAACATGAGTGAACCTGGAGAGTTGTATGCTAAGTGAAATAAGCCAGACAGAGAAAGACAAATACTTCATGGTATCCCTTAATGTAGAATCTTGGGGGAAAAAATATAGAGTTGAACTCACAGAAACAGAGAGGAGAAAAGTGGTTACCAGGAGGTGGGTGGTGAAGGAAATAAGAAGCAACTGGTAAAAAGAGTACCAACTTTCAGCTGTAAAATGTAAAATGTGCGGATCTAATGTATAACATGATGGTCATAGCTGATAACACAGTACTGTGTATTTGAAATATGCTAAGACAGTAAAATTTAAATATTCTCATAAAAAAAGTAGAAAAAAGTAAATATGTGAAGTGATGGATTAATTGTATTACTTAACTCAATAGGGGAAATCCTTTCACAATGTACACATATAGCAAATCATCATGTTGTACACTTTAAATACCTTACAATTTTGTCAGTTATATCTCAGTAGAGCTTTTTGAAAAAAATAAAGAGCTTATAGTTCAGGGAGAGTGCTATTATTATACACTTGAAATATGAGAGTCATGAAGTGATACAATAAAATTGCAACAAGTGCTATACAGAACACAGAAAATAAGAGAAATTATGTTGGTTCTTGAAGGATGATTAGGATTTTACCAATTGACTACTGGGATAAAAGTAAACTCTACATAATGAGACTAGCATCAACAAAGGGACCAATGAGATAAAGTTTGAGGTAACCTGGAAAGAGCAAGAAGTCAAGTGTAACTAAAGGAATAGGACCTTTAGGGGAGTGTGATAAGAGAGGATAGAGAAGGCATCTTAGGATCATGCGGAGTCCTTGAATAGCATTTTGGAAGTTTAGATTTGATGCATTAGTTAATAGCACATTCTAAGTTCAGAAAGAATATATACCAAACTGCAAACTCGCTCACCTCTCACATCTAAGGAATGAAGTAAGGAGTAAGGGTGTGAATGATAGATTTTTATCTTTTACTTTTTACCCTTCCACATACTTTTAATTTGTCACAATACACATGCATTCTGAAACAGGACAAAAAGTAATAGTATCATTTGTATCTTCTTATCCCTTATTTTTAAAAATTGTAGTTGAAGATACTTATACAAATTAGTTTTCTCATACTTGGAACATTTGTTTACTGCTTATATGTTGCTTGATCTCTGCTGTTATGATACACCATGAAGTATGAAAAATTTCATACAAGTAGAGCTTTTGTGAGGGGTAATATGGTGGTAGAAGTGAGCCATGTGGCACTGACCTTACTAGACTGTAAAATTCCTGGGGTTAGGTCTGTGTCTGCAACACAGTAGGTACTCTAATGATATTTGTTTAATGAATAGTTATAAGGTTTTCTTCTCTAAGTACTGTCAAGAGTCCTTGCTGTAACTGAAGGGGGTATAGAGCACTCATATTTTCTGAATAGTCCTGAAGGAAGCAGTATCTGTTATTTTTGATAATCAGCACCCACTTACCCTGCAGGTAGAGAAGTTCCTTAGATTTTCTTTGAGAAGCCACCCTCCTCTACTGCAAACATACATAGCCAGTTGGGGCTGACACATGACCTAAGCCATCAGTACATGGCCATCCACCAGTCTCAGTCATTGGTCAGGAGTGAAATGTGCCCATCAAAGCTAAAGTTTGGTCAGAGTTTTCTAATAAAGAAATGGTCAAAAATAATCTCCAATAATTTCGAACTTGAAAGCATACAGGCTAGATGCTGCCTCCATCTTGCCACCATTTATATCCTGCATGTGACATTAAAACAAAAGAATGCTAGGATACAAAGAAGAAGCCATTTCACTAGTGATACCATAAATGCCCTATTCGAGCCATTTCAGAAAGTGCCCCTATCTCTAAATTCATATACTTAGTGAGGCCACAACTGGCTTAAAGCTTAGCCATTAATAAATCAATTACAACCTAAAGAGAACTTTGCTTTTCAAGTTGGAATATATCCTCCTCACATTTACAGTATTAAGTGCCTTAGTTTTTTTTTCTATAACCAGCTATCACATGATATTTATATGAATTATTGAAGGAACTAGAAATATATAGATTGTTACATAATTTTAGTTTGGACCTAAATTTTTTTATGATTATTCATTATTAATTTGGTGGTCTATCTTTTCTTTTCAGTAGTCAACTCCAGTTGATTCTACTTGGCTTACAGTTTCCCCTTCTATTCTTTATAAATTTCACTTGTGCAGGGGCGCCTGGGTGGCACAGCAGTTAAGCGTCTGCCTTCAACTCAGGGCGTGATCCTGGCATTATGGGATCGAGCCCCACATCAGGCTCTTCTGCTATGAGCCTGCTTCTTCCTCTCCCACTCCCCCTGCTTGTGTTCCCTCTCTCGCTGGCTATCTCTATCTCTGTCGAATAAATAAATAAAATCTTAAAAAAAAGATTTCACTTGTGCAGAAACGTTTTTCCTACTTTTTTTTAAGCATTCCTTCCCAAAATCAGCAACATCTAATGCCTCAGACTCTGAAATCACAGATATAGGTCCATTACTTCACTCTTTATGAAAGACCAATTTATATCCAAAGACTCAGCTCGGTTCAAGTAGTATTTAGTATTATAATTTTTCTTCAAAAGATTATAAAAGGAAAAAAAATATTGCAATGTTTTTTCTAGCCATCAGTCTTAATTTTTTATTTCACTTAGTAGGAAATTTGAGTTGATCAAAACTCCCCCATTAAGAAACAAAATAAAATATAAACATATACTGGAGTGTGTTTTTCTTCATACTTATTAGTAAATCCTACCTTCGTTCAGAAGAAGGATTTATGTATTTTTATTTTTATTTTTTAAGTAGGCTCCACACCCAGTGTGGAGCCCAGCGCAGGGCTTGAGCTCATTACCCTGAGATCAAGACCTGAGCTGAGATCAAGAGTCAAACACTTAACCAACCAAGCTACCCAGGCACCCAGGATTTATGTATCTTTAAAAAAATGAAGAAATGGTAACCTGATTACAATAAGAATTTTTTCTTTAATTTCAGAAGACTTGATGGGTTTCTGTGGGGTTTTTTTGTCCCACAATGATGTGTTTTTTCTGCTCTGCTATTCTTTCTAATAGCTTTTCTAAGCTGATCCCTGCCTTCTCAAAAATACAACTCACTCCTACCCAAAACTGCCCAGATTTTCAGGTAGCTGAAAATAAGTCAACAATGGTACCACATTTATTTATTGCACTACCTTGAGGATCATTTGTTCTGAGATATGGTGTAGCCACATAGGATTTCTGTGATCATCTCATGGCCAATAAGAATTATGTTAACTATTATTTCTTCCAGAAACCAGAAATTATCTATGCATTGACACAAGCTGGGCATTTATATTACATGACTGATTTGCCTCTTCTTAAATTTTTCTCATAACTTATCAAATACTTGCAATGTTTCTTGCATAGGGATCAAGAACAATAACTCTGTAGGCTTTTATGACTGTATATTGGAGACATACCATAAATATTACTCCCCTTCCTCCTCTAAACATTTTATATATCCAAGAATAATAATATGGGACAATTCAAACTTGTTAAGTAGTTGGAGAATATAGGAAACTGAGTATTTGCTAAGGATATCTGCACATGAAGAATGACTATTTGGTATAAATTACAGGTATCTTTGGCCAAAATAATCCTGTAATGCTGTCTAGCCAAGTATATGTCATAATCTTTATCAACTATTTTCTTCTTCAACAAAGGATAATTATATTTTTTCTTAAAAACCAGAAACATGACATAGGTCATAAAATACTAACAAGTGTAATTAATCAGTTTTAGGATCAGTAAATATTCTTTTTGAATATCTAGAAAATTATTTTTATAACATCAAGAAGGGTATAATAGAATTGCACAGACAAATATTTCTTTATAACCTATATCTAATATTTCCCAAGACTGACTCACTAAGACTCTGTAACAAAACAAACAGACCTAACCATGACCCTTATAATGTTTAAATGCTTGGAAACACATTTAAACATTTTTTAATTCCATTATGAAATTCTATCAGGGCAAAATAGCAAAGCACTTATTTTCAAAAGTTTATTAGTTGTCTAAATGAAAATGTAAAGTATATCCTCCCAAAACAGTCTGTGTTGCAGGAACAGTTTTCTGTCAGTGCAACTTCATAGCCTGGCACTAAATTTTGTGCACAGTGAGCATGGCTACTGTGCAATTTATGGCATATGCATTACAGCAGATCTCAAGTAAATTATGAACTCTGTGTGTTACCGAGGCACTGTCAAACTCTGATTGATTTGGACAGTTTGTAGTTAATTAAGTTCATTCCAATTCTGTCTCTTCATCCAATTTCAAAGCATTCTATATTGAAAGCCTATTTTCAATTAGTAAGAAGGATGAAACAAAAAGAATTAATTACAAAAGTGACAATCCCCATTTAAGTCTTCATAGTGGAGCAATTATGTATCTTAAAAGTTAAGAAATTGAAAAGTTGTACTTGTCTAATACATTATGTCCTTGATGTGTATCTTATATATATATTAAAACTTGACATAGGCATGCCATTACAGTGAGGAAAAGGAAATGTGATGATTGAAGTTATCTGTAGTTGCTAGAAGTTACATAAGAGAATACCATTTACTTAGGCATTTTACTTAGTATTAAGAGTTAAACTTGTTTTCTGAACAATATAAATATGGCATATATTCTGGAAATTTTTGTGATAAGACATATTTACTTAGTGAATCTTACAAATCTGAGAAGTACGGCTAGTTTTTCAAATCCTATTAGGCAACTCTGATATAATAAACCATCACCCTCCAACCTTATCCCATCCTGTCACTCACAAAGATCCTCCAAACCTGAGCACCATAATCAATAGGAGGCAGGTTTGCATAGTGGGTGTTAGAAAGGTATATAGATTTACCATAAATGTCTAGCTCTGCCACTTATTAGGAATGATCTTGGGAGGGAATTTTTTAATCTTTTTCTTTTTCAGTGAAGAGGTTTATAAAAGGATGATCCCATAAAATCTACAGGGAAGAGTCAAGGATTAAGAAGAGAATTATGTACAATATTTAACCCAATACCTGACATAGTGAATGGTTATTTATCATCATTCCAATAACAGTGATGATACTTAAAAATCAGACACACAGGTCCTACAAACTTCACACCTACATCATTATAACAGGATATTATGCAGAGGTTCCCGGAAGTGAGAGGGAGATTTTGGTTTGGCTTCAAATACACTGACTTAGATCCCAATGAGGCTTCAAGTTGGAAATAACAAGAAGGCAGATAAAATGAGACAGGGTTACATGAAAATATTTGATATTTATTAATGTCAAGAGGAGATTCACAGCTTGGTAGTTTTTAGTGGATTTTTCTCCTAAACTCAGTAGAAGAAATCCCACGTAGACAGAAGAGAGAAGAAGGAAGCCCAGATGTGACCTAAGGAATTGCCTTACAGGTGAAAGAAGTTGAAAGAAAATACAAAACAAAAATTAAGACAAAGGATACTATGAGGCAGAAGAAAACTTTGAGTAAAAAGGAGCAAGAAGAATAAAAAACCTAACAGATGTCAAAATAATGTTAATCAAAATAATGTAAAAAATTACTATATTAAAAGTGTGCTAATGGCAAAGGAATAGTGAAATAAGTCAGCATAGAGAGTCATATAATTAAGCGTATGAATAATATGGGATTTCAAATCAGATGGAAAATATGGCTAAGTTAGTAAATGGTTTAAGAACTACTGAATGATCCTCAGAGGACAACAGAATTAGATGTTTATCTTCTACCACAAACATCTAAACATCCACGCTAAATGGATTAAAAATCTAGATATAAAAAATGTACTCACTGAATAAAGGAGAATGATACAAAACTCAGGATCCATAAAAGAAATATTGGCATTGGAATTAAAATAATGTACTAATTCTCCATTAAAAATTAACAAATTAAAAAATAACCAAATAGCAGAAATATTCTTGTCATATGCAAAACCAAAGGTTAATATTTATAAAATACAGAAAGCTCCTACAATTCAACTTCTACAAAGTTTGATCATCCCAAGGGAAAAATGGACAAAATATATAAATAACAAATCCCCAGATAAAAATTACAAACAACCAGTGAACACATAAAAATACTAACCTCTTAAAAATATGATACAGGTTTTCTGCCTATTCCATGAGATTAAAAAATTTTTAAAAAGATTAAAATACCTAATGTGGGTGATGGAATATGGAAATGTATACTCTAGTATTCATTTGGTGAGTGATAAATTGGTACAACTGTTCTGGAGCCTAATATGGTACTATTATTAATATTATAAATATGTACAGTCTACAGCCCAGCAAACCCAGCAATCCTAAAACCATTACTACTAAATCTCACATAGAATTATCACATAAATGACTATAGATAATTTAGTTATGTTCACAAGAGAGCTCATTATAGCAACAATAACAGAAAAGACAAAATAAAATTTAAAACGTCACAATATTCATTAATAGTGGAATTGTAGATCCAAAATCAAAATACATCAGAAATTTTTAAAATAGTGAAATAAATCTACTAACTTGGAAATACATAAACAAGATATTACTGGTCAATAAATAAGCTGGGTGAACTCCTGTGTGTAAATATATGCTGAAGCAAAAGACTGCTTACACAATAGTTAGCCCTAAAAAGTTGAATTAGAGGAGAGAAGGGAAATTTTTTTAAAGATTTATTTATTTATTTGAGAGAGAAAGTGAGCACATACACCTACAAGTGGGGGGAGGGGCAGAGGAAGAAGGGAAGAGAGAATCCTGGAGCAAACTCCCTGCTTAGCCTGAGCCAGGAGCCAGGTGCAGGGGAGGGTTCATCCCAGAGCCTTAAGATCATGACCTGAGCCAAAAATCAAGAACTGGCTGCTTAACTGACTGAGCCACCCAGGCTCCCCAAGAAGGGAAATTTTTAATAATTTGTCCTTAAAAAATAAGTTAGGCTATGGTTTTACTGATTTGTGTGTGTACACTTTTATCTTTCCTAAATTTTCCAAAATTACTATGAGCTGCATTTAGAATCAGAAAATAGTATTTTAAAACATGTTAATTTGAATCAAAGAATGAGAACCATGTAAACAATATATGTCAATATAAGCATGCTTTATAAACAGACTACCCAGATGCCACAGTTAACCTACTGACATGGCTTGTAAGTTAGTTCACCTTTTTGTGCCTCGATTTCCTCAGCTTGCAAAATGAGCATGAAAATACCCACTGTATAGCATTATTTTATGAAACAGCAAATGGGACACCGATAAATTATGTAATGGCATATAATGAGACTTCAGTAAACATGCTAGCATGATTTTTACTGTTTTTGTTGGTGATGTGGACAGTGGAATGGAAAAGGAAGGGCTGATTTTATTTGATGGAGTGAAATATGTCGATTGAATTTAAGTTTATTTCTTTTGAAGAAGTTTCTTGAAGAAGTAGGCTATATCAAGATTATTTTCCTTTAGTACTCCTTAAATCACCATGCCATCCTCACTTCCCCTCTTCCCTTCCTCTGGGTGACCAGCCAGTCTCCAGTTTACACTCTCCTCTTCCCAATCTTTATGCCTTTGTACTAACCCTTTCCACCAATGGGAGTGGCCTCACCACCTGTTGAAATTCGATGAATCTTCTAAAGAATAGTTCAACTGCTGGGTCATAAAGTAGCTCTATTTTTAACGTCTTGAGGAACCTCAGCCATCAGAAAGGATGAATACCCACCATTTGCATTGACATGGATGGAACTGGAGGAGATTATGCTAAGTGAAGTAAGTCAAGCAGAGAAAGACAATTATCATATGGTTTCACACATATGTGGAACATAAGGAATAGTGCAGAGAACCACAGGTAGGGAGAGAAAACTGAAGAAATCAAAGAGGGAGACAAACCATGAGAGACTTTGGAATCCAGGAGGGTTCTGGAAACTGAGGGTTACAGAAGTGGGGGTTGGGGGGATGGGGTAACCGGGTGATGGGTATTAAGGAGAGCATGTGTAATGATGAGCACTAGTTGTTATACATAACTAATGAATTGTTGAACACTACATTAAAAACTAATGATGTATTATATGTTGGCTAATTGAACATAATAAAAAAAAATAAAGAACAGTTCATTCTTATAGTACCTCCTCCATTCCCCATTTCCCAACCTTTCTGCCCTATGTTAGCAAATCCATTTGGTCAGTTCTCACCTTTTGCCTTATATCATTATTTTTGTCAATGTAAATCATCCCACCAGATAAACTTCTTCATGATGAGAATAGGAGACTAGGAAGTGAAGGGATGGCAGGATGTGTTAAACTTGATGTCCGGGGCGCCTGGGTGGCACAGCAGCTGGGCGTCTGACTTCGGCTCAGGGCGTGATCCCGGCATTACGGGATCGAGCCCCACATCAGGCTCTTCCGCTATGAGCCTGCTTCTTTCTCTCCCACTCCCCCTGCTTGTGTTCCCTCTCTCGCTGGCTGTCTCTATCTCTGTCGAATAAATAAATAAAATCTTTAAAAAATAAATAAATAAACTTGATGTCCACAGAGACTTCTAAAAAACTACTTATATACAGAGACCATCCTGTGATTATTACCTGATTTTAATACAACTTGATGATGGAGGAGCTAAAGAGGATGCAAATATAGCATTTTGCCTGGGTAATGATGGTGCTATAAAGAAACAGGATGGTGGTGACCTCTGCTTAAATTGAACAGGGAGGAACATTGTTTTTTCAACTCCCATTTTCAAACTAAGGTAAAAAAGATGGCAACAAAAGCAGTAACAGAAGTCCCATTTCTAGTGAAACTAGGAAAAAACAACCCCAAACCACAATATATGAAGATTAGTGTAAAATCTGAATGAAATCAAGGGAGAATATAGGGGAAAAAATATGAAACCAATATTTCAACTTTTTAAATTTTTTATTTATTTTTTTAAAGATTTTATTTATTTATTTGTCAGAGAGAGAGAGAAAGAAGCAGGCAAAGGGGGAAGCAGGCTCCCTGCTGAGCAAGAAGCCTGATGCAGGACTCATCCCAGGAATCACAACTGAAGGCTTCACCAACCTAGCCACCCAGGCGTCCCTGAAACCATTTTTTTTTAAATATAAGTTACTATTGTATGTAGCACAACCCTGAAGCACCAAATAAACAACACCTTACTTGAAGATATGAATTTTGAGTCAGTGGATTAGCCAGGGGAATATGCCTGGATTGTGATCCCCAAGCTAATGCTTGGATGTGAGGTTAAAGACAGACCCTCACAGAAGTAGGTCAGTAGCATGGAAAGGTAAAGAAACAAGCATTGTGGGTCCTAGTTTCATAGCTGCATAATGTAAATAAATGCTAAATTGCAATGCATGAAGCCCAGATTAAAATAGTTTAAAGGAAAATGTAGGTTTCTGAATTTAGCTCAGAAGATAGAAAAAGACTACAGTTACCAAGAACTAACTGAATATGTGGAAAAAAGAGCTACCTCTCTAAGACTTATGAGGCCATGATGGTTCAACAGGTAAAATCTATCAAAACTTTAGAAACCAGTACCAGAGTATTAAAAAAATTGTTTTTAATAATTTTAAAACATCCTTCCCAGGTGTTTCTATAAAGTCATAACTGTGATGCCAAACTATAATAAAGATGGCTTCAAAAAGAAATAAAGAGAGGGAGGGAATACAAGCAAAGTTCACTTATTAGTATTAAGACCAAAACTCTGAGGGAAACATCAGTAAGTTAATCTAGCAGCATTTAAAGAGAATTACAAATAGGATTCAGCCTTGGGCTGCTGAAATGCTTCAATATTGAAAAATGTTTATATTAAGAGTTTATATTAAGAGTTTAGAGGTGTATACTTTTTTTAAAATATTTTTTATTATATTATGTTAGTCACCATACAGTACATCCCTGGTTTTTGATGTAAAGTTTGATGATTCATTAGTTGCGTATAACACCCAGTGCACCATGCAATATGTGCCCTCCTTACTACCCATCACCAGTCTATCCCATTCCCCCACGCCCCTCCCCTCTGAAGCCCTCAGTTTGTTTCTCAGAGTCCATAGTCTATCATGCTTCATTCCCCCTTCTGATTACCCCCCTTTCTTTATCCCTTTCTTCTCCTACCGATCTTCCTAGTTCTTATGTTCCATAGATGAAAGAAACCATGTGATAATTGTCTTTCTCTGCTTGACTTATTTCACTTAGCATTATCTCCTCCAGTGCTGTCCATGTTGCAGCAAATGTTGAGAAATCATTCTTTTTGATAGCTGAGTAATATTCCATTGTATATATGGACCACAACTTCTTAACCCAGTCATCTGTTGAAGGGCATCTTGGCTCCTTCCACGATTTAGCTATTGTGGACAATGCTGCTATGAACATTGGGGTGCATATTGCCCTTCTCTTCACTACATCTGTATCTTTGGGGTAAATACCAATGGCTGGATCATAGGGTAGTTCAATTTTTAACTTTTTAAGGGACCTCCACACTGTTTTCCAGAGTGGCTGTACCAACTTGCATTCCCACGAACAGTGTAAGAGGGATCCCCTTTCTCCACATCCTCTCCAACAATTGTTGTTTCTTGCCTTGTCAATTTTTGCCATTCTAACTGGCGTAAGGTGGTATCTTAGTGTGGTTTTGATTTGAATTTCCCTGATGGCTAATGATTTTGAACATTTTTTCATGTGTCTGTTAGCCATTTGTATGTCTTCATTGGAAAAGTGTCTGTTCATATCTTCTGCCCATTTTATGATTTATTTGTTTCTCGTGTATTGAGTTTGAGAAACGCCACAGGGTTGCAGATTGTATAAAAGACATGACCCATCCATTTGCTGTCTACAAGAGACTCATTCTGAACCTAAAGATATATCCAGACTGAAAGTAAAAGGATGGAATACCATCTTTCACGCCAATGGACCTCAAAAGAAAGCTGGGGTAGCAATTCTCATATCAGACAGATTTGATTTTAAACTAAAGACTACAGTTAGAGATACAGAAGGGCACTATATTATTCTTAAAGGATGTATCCAACAAGTGGATATGACAATATATAAATATATATGCCCCCAACAGGGGAGCAGCAAGACACACAAGCCAACTCTTAACCAGAATAAACAGACATATAGATAAAAATACACTAATAGTAGGGGATCTCAACACTCCACTATCAGCAATAGACAGAGCACCGGAGCAGAAAATCAACAAAGAAACAAGAGCTTTGAATGCCATACTTGACGAGTTGGATCTCATAGGTATATATAAAACACTACACCCCAGAACCAAAGAATACTCATTCTATTCTAATGCCCATGGAATATTTGCAAGAATAGACCATGTTCTGGGTCACAAAACAACCGATACCAAAAGACTGAAATTATTCCCTGCATATTCTCAGACCACAACACTTTGAAATTGGAACTCAACCACAAGGAAAAATTTGGAAGAAACTCAAACACTTGGACACTAAGAACCATCCTGCTCAAGAATGATTTGATAAACCAGGAAATCAAAAATCAATTTAAACAATTTATGGAGACCAACGAGAATGAAAACACAATGGTCCAAAACCTATGGGACACTGCAAAGGCAGTCCTAAGGGGAAAATACATAGCCATCCAAGCCTCACTCAAAAGAATAGAAAAATCTAAAATGCAGTTTTTATATTCTCACCTCAAGAAGCTGGAACAGCAACAGAGGAACAGGCCTAATCCACGCACGAGAAAGCAATTGATCAAGATTAGATCAGAGATCAATGAATTAGAAACCAGGAGCACAGTAGAGCAGATCAACAGAACTAAAAGCTGGTTCTTTGAAAGAATAAATAAAATTGACAAACCACTGGCAAGACTTATCCAAAAGAATAGAGAAAGCACCCAAATTAATAAAATTATGAATGAAAAGGGAGAGGTCACAACCAACAACAAAGAAATTGGAAGGATTATTAGAAACTTTTATCAACAGCTTTATGCTAATAAATTAAGCAATCTGGAAGAGATGGAGGACTTCCTACAGGTGTATACTTATCTCCACCAAAACTTCAAACTTAAACTTAACATTGTAAAACTTAACATTCATTCTGATAAAACTTATAATAAAATAGGAATCAATATGATAAACACACAATCACATAAACAGACACACATTCTCTTTTAGAAATGGAAATATTAAAGATGTAAGCCAAGAACACTCAGTATATATAGCAATATTAAATAGAATAGATACGAAATAGCATAAAGGAAGAGAAAAAAGTATAATTATCTGCACAAAATTTGATCACATATTCTAGAAATCATAAAAGATTCAGCGGTAGTATTATAAATGTAGCAATATTTAGTACAAAATTGAGAGTGTTCTGTCTTGGCCCATGCAAGCAGTCTCCTCCTCCCTTACATTCTAGGGAGGAGGAAGCCTTTATTAGTGCTGCCAGTGTGTGTGTGTGTGTGTGTGCGCATGCGTGTGTGTGTGTGTGTGTGTATCATACATGTATAGGTGTAATGTAGAATTAGGACATGTTTAACGAGAGGCGAATTAAAGAACTAAGACCAGCAACTTTGCATAACAAAGAGTTTGAATATATTAGGAAATGAAGTAAAAAATACAGAAGGAAAAAGGGCTGATGGCAAAGGTGAGTGTCGTAGAAAGTAAAGAATTCTAAAATTTGAGAATCAAAGAGAATTCTGATTGTGTGCAGAGGGGGAATCGGCCAAAGAAGTTTGCAGTTGTAACCCATTAGTGGAAGCATGTAGCAGCACCTGGGGGATGAGCAAGCCAACCAAACCCATTATTCATGGGGAATAATTTCAGGAGAACAAAAGGGTGTATCTCACATCTTCTGGTTAAATTTTGAACTCTAAACCTAAGAGCTGGATAAAAATCCTTTGGAAATGATAGCACACTACACTATGCATTGGTTTCTAATAATCATTTTTTTATATTGGTAGAAAGTGAAGACCATACTACTTGCCACCCAACTTGGTAGAAAATACAAGAGATGTTCCTTTCTTCAGAGGCATTCATTATGACTATAAGCAGTATAGTGGTACAAAGTATCAGTTCTGGATTCTGAGAACTGGATTCAAATCCTAGGATTGTTGAATAAGTTTCTGAACCTTCTGAGTATGGATTCCTTACCTATAAAATGTGAGTAATAATAGCGCCTCTTATACAATTTTGCTGTGAGCATGAATAACATATTTAATACAAAGCTTAGATTTGTATGTACTCAATAAATACTATCTATTTTTATGAAACACACCTGTGATAAGTTTCTGGGGAAATATGTCACTGCTTAGCTTGTCATCTCCATACATAAAATTCTTTAGCTCCAGCTTACTTTATGAGCACATCATACCAGAAAAAACACTTAATATTGAATACATCGTGCTAGATAAGGCACTTTTTAATGTTGAGACGTCTTCATACCTAGATTTAGTTTTTCGAAATCTCAATTAGTTGCCACAAGAAAAGTTTTAAATCCTCACTTAAAATTTTACACACAATAAAGTATAGATTGTGTTTAGTTTCATGGTGAGCAATTATCCAAATAAGTCAAGATATAATACAGTTGTCACAGTTCAGAAGAAACTATGTTTACAACTTCACAAAATCGTAGAGAGAAATTATTTGGATGAGGAGATAGATTTCCCATCCTGGAAAAAAAAAAACAACTCAATCTCATTCAGCCCCTGCTGTGTTTCCCTTCAAAGAGATGATCAGCTTTATACATTTCTAATTTTTGCTCCACTGAACATACAGACCTAACCTAAATAAACCCTTATCATTTATTTTCAAAAGAGAAATCCTGATTCCTTGCCAGACTGCTATTTATATTGCCCATAAGACAGCCAGGCTGCTGATACAGGATGAAAATGGCTTCCAGCCCTCCCCATAAGTCCACTGAGCTATAAAGCAACTTTGTTAACTTCACTTATTGGATTTTAAATTGTCACATATTGGCAGTTTGTCACTGGCATTGACTTCCTGCCCTAGAGCCAAGATTACTGCTGTAACTACTGGTGCATTCTTCATCACCAGGTTTATAGCTCACTACTCTGGCCACTATGAGGAGGTAATGTCTGAGAACTCTGCATCTCAGTACTGTTTTTAGTACTACCCTGAAAATTGATCTATGGAGAATTTCATCCTGGATCTTCAGCCAGCTATCTTTATGAAGTCTCAACAATTGAATAATTCCGTTCCCAAACTCATTCAGTCAGCAAATATTTATGAGGCCCAGCTATTGATGACTTGGAAGTTTTGGTAGACAGAAAAGAATAATCAGACATGGTCTCTCCTCTTAAATAGCTTATAGCTTAACTGAAGAGACAAAACAAATGCACAGCTAACCATTAGAGAAAAGTGATCACCTATTTCAAACATCTGGCAAGTTTGTCCAGTTCTTGTTATCCCTACTGAGACCATGGTAGTCTCAGTCACCAGTAGCTTTTGTCTATAGCACTGTTGCAGGCTCTTAACTGGTCTCCCCTCCTTTGAATCAGTCTCCTCCATGGCAATGAAAGTGACCTTTCTAATATAGAAATACAATAATATAGCCTCCACTTAACACATCCCTCAATGCTTCTCCAATGCTTTTAGGACAAAGTTCAAATTTAACATGACTTATATGGCCCACCTAGATCTGCACCCTGTCCAGCCCATCACTCCAGATTTATTGCTCACCCTTCTCTTCCTTATGCTTTACACTATAACCATATCAAACTCCTTCAGTCCCTAAAATTTCAAATAGCCTTAAGCCTCTAAGCTGTGAAACATGTTAGTCCCACTGCCTAAATCTTTCTTTTACCATTTTTCACTTTACCCCATATCTAAGCCTGGATAATTTTTACTTGATCTTTATGTATAAGCAGAAATGTTACTCCCTCTAGGAAATCTACACTGACTCATATATTTGATTACTTTCCCTACTCTATCCTAATATGTGTTCATTTCACACCTTGTTTATACTTTATCACTGTATTCTAATTATTTTTACTATCATTTTGGCTGAATATTAATGTTTCTAAAGACAGGGAGTGTTTCTATCAAATTTATTGTTGTACCTAGTAACCAGCTAGTACATAGCAGACTCTCAATAAATATCAGGAATGAATGAATGAGCTGCATAATATAAGTGTAATAGAAATTCCAAAAAAAAAAAAGAGATCAGTGTGACTAGAATAATCATGAAGGATCTGTGAAAAAGCATTTGATAAATAAATAGGATTTTGACAACTAGAAGAGAAGAAAAAAGCATTTTATACCAAGAAGAAGCAAATTTATAGCAAAGACTAACAATTATATTAAATAAGAAGCAGACTTTCATAACACTGCGTGCATACGATTAGTCGTGGGAAATATAACCAGCTAGGTATATGGTGAAGGCAGATTATGAAAAATCTTTAGAACAGGCAGAGAAGCAAATAAGTTTACCATGATTTATTTATTTTTCACCTACTTGGGACTTACTGTGATTTTCAATCAGAGGATGCTTGATACTGAACAAATCTGGGAAAATAACCAGTCATTATCTCATCAAATACTGCCCCTTCCTTTCTCTATCATTTTTGTATTCTCATTAAAAACATGGTAGTACTTGTCATTCTTTGTTCCTCACTTTCATATTTTTCACTGCATTGTCTGTCTTATGTTGCCCTGTTATTTCTTCAGACTGTTTGCCGAATACGTCTTCAACTCTGTCTAATCTGCTATTACCTACCCATTGCATTTTTTTATTGAAGTTATTACATCCTTTCAAGTCTTTGTTTCCCTCATTTTAAAAACAGCGGGGTGGTTCTTCTTCATATTTTAAATATTAACGTGTAAGAATGTTCATTTTACATCCTTATTGTATGATTCTATTATCTGAAGTTCCTAGAAGTCTGATCCCCCTGAGCTCTTGCTTACAATGGGCTTGTTGCCTTACATGTTTTTTAAGTTTGGACTGTCCAGACTTAATCCATGGGAATTCTGCACAGCCTGGGTTAAGAGAGCGACGTTCAAAGGAGAATTTGTTTTTGCTTCTGCCAAGTATCCTCATGTTCTACCAACCCGAGACTTATTTATGTTAATTACTCATTTTCAGGGCTACAGTGGAAGTATAAATTTTAACTACACACTAGCATGAGGGCTTATCTATGGTTACATATCTTTAGGGGAGGCATTTTTCTCCATCCAGAGCTCAAGACAAAACATCTAAGTTATCTTCTCTTTGCAGTTCTGGTGGATTTTTTTCTTCTTTTCCTTTCCACCCTCTCATTAGGTTCTGGCCACTAGAGATTCCCAGCTTTGTCAGTTCCAGCTCCTCATGAATTCCCCCATCACTCCCCTACTAAGGCTTTCTCTTCTACCTCCAAGTGTCCATTAAAAGACAAACCTGGTTACCAAGAATGGAAAACACCTCCAGGCAAATTGCAACTGTAGTACAGCCATCTACTCCAGAGTTTTTGAGCTATCTCTTTATTTTGGGTCAGTGGGAAGTTTCCTTACATTCTCACAAGCTCATCATTCTAGTGAAGGTTGTGATATTTTATCTAGTTGTTATATTTCATCTACATATTTAATAATGGGAGATTTTGTGAGCATTTACTCAATCACATTGACAGAAACTCAGGTCAAGAGGAATCAATAACTTAAACAGGGAAGCAATGTTGGTCTTAAATGGCAGCAACCAGATAGGCTCTAATTCATACTGGTTTGCACGGTTTTATCACTTTAAGTTCCTTGTCCTGGTAACCTCTCACTCCAGGACCCTACATCTAGAACTAATCACATCTGGCAGTCAAGGTTGTTGGTGACAAGTGACAGAAATGGACTATGTTAAACAAAAAAGAAGGAATTTTTTGGAGAGCTATTTCCAGAATCAGTGGCAGACGGGCACCCAGGCCTTGAAGACGGGAAAGCACAAGAACATTCATGATCTCTTCTTTAAATTTCATAAATTCTCCTAGGGGCAATTACCCAAGCCTACATATTTTCTCAACTCCCTGGCTGCATCCTAATGGTGAGCCTTAACCCCCACCAAGATACTCCTGAAAGACCTTCTCTAAAAGGGAGATGTGGTGCAGCCAAACAATACTAAACAAAAAGAAAACTCATCACAGCAGACGTGGTGGGCCAGTGGAAAGCCATGGTGATAGTTAAAATTGTCTTAGATCTTTTGAAGTCATATGATTATTAATTATTTTCTACCACAATTGCCCTTAAATCAGAACACTTCCATTTTACATCTTGTGAATTTTTGCTATTCTAAGTACATGATGTTATCTTTCCTGCTACTAAAATTTTCACAGATTTATCTTCATTACATTTCTACCACTTACAGGGAACATTTAGAATTTCAGTTGAGTCATTTTTTATCCTTTGTATTGTTCAACTCTCCACTTCCTCCTATATTCTGTTTATATTCCCTTGAGCCTCATTGCTTGACATTTTTTGAACAAATACATATCCTCTTATTTCTATCTCTATACTCATATCCATCCTATTGGTATTTAATTATAAAAGGTCTCCTTTTTTTAGTAAAAAGCTATTTCTCATCCAGTCTCTAGGAAAGAATGGAGACAGTTGTATTTTATACAACAGCACTAAAGCTACATATTATTGTAAAGATAAGCAAACTACTGCTTACAGGAGAGAAAAAAAAGTCCAAAGTTTATGCAATGAGTAAGTAGCAGATACGGGATCCAAAACCTTTATCTGACTATGAAGTTTTACAGTTGCAATTAGCTCATTCTGGCATAGAATATCTAAGAATTGCTTCCAAATATTTCCCACTATTGAACAGATGACTGAATGTCTCCTTTATTGCTTTCTAAGCTATAGTATCTGTTCATTCCTATGTTTAACAAATAGTAATTTAGTGATTTGTGCCAGGTGAGTTTCTAAGCCCTTGGAATACATCTGTAAGTTAAAGAGAGGGGGAAAAAAGATCTCTATGTTCATGTATCTTTGTAGCAGAAGTGAGACGGATAGTAAATAGTAAATATGACAAGTCTTCCCTATATAGTATTTTAGATGGAGCTTAAACACTAAGGAAATATAATTAAAAGGAGTGTAAGGTAAATAGGAAATGAGAATGCTGAGGGGCATGAATTGAGAGAGTTTGGTGTATGTAGCAGCATATCTTAGATTGAACCACATAAAATTGTCTTTGAATCATGAAAACAGCTATTTTTGTAGAATTCAGCCTATCTAGGTGGTCAAGGTAGACATAATTGAAAAGGTGAAATGTGAGCAAATACTTGAAGTTGGTAAGAGAATTAGTAAGGCATATTTACAGGAAGAATGATTTAGAGCCCTTCTGTGTATTACATGTTCTTCCTTTCTTATTTCCGTTTAAAGCCCTTCTTATCTATTGGTCTGCTTTCATAAATATTCTAGTCTGAGACATTCATTACTATATGTCAGAACCACCATTGTAGAAGTTAAAGGCATCAGAAAACCGAATATTTTTCATAATACCATTAGGGTCATGAGCTTTTCACATATTCCTTCTTCTTTCAAATATAAAATACAATAAAAGACCACATGAAACTTCAAGTTTCAAGTGTTTCCCTTCCAATGATCAGAAGCAGTAGATATACTTTCTTTCATTTGGACTTACTGGTTCCCGCCAGAGGAAAAATAGTCGTAGGATGTTTGGTGTATTTGGTAAAGCCTGGCAGGCTCTATCATGACTTGTTATCCTCTCCAAACAGCACCATCTGTGCAGTAAAGGATTAACTCAGCAGGCCCCATTACTTAAACCCTGTAGATCAAAAAACAAAAAACAAAACAAAACAAAAAACCTGGCCCTTGACCAGCTCCTGGGAGAAAACGTCTGAATGCTTGGAATATCCTGCCTGTTAAGAGTGTTTTGGTATGCCTGAGGCCTTGGGCCATGCCAGATATGCCAACAATGTGCCTATGGTGAACACCTGTTTTTGTATGCCTGAAGCTTTGGGCCATGCTGTATCAATGTAACCTCTGAGGGTTGAAAACTGAATAGCTAAGGTCAGCCACATAGGCCATGCATGTCTAAATGGCCAACCCCCAATAAAAGCGTAGGCCCCCAAAGTGCTTGTGGGCCTGCCTGCTTGGCAACACTCTGCACATTCTACCATTCTGTTCTTGTGGGAATTCAGCACTAACTGGGCCATTCCTCAGGGAGAGGACAACCAAAATATGTGCCTGATTTCTCCTGGACTCTGCTCTCTGTGTCCTTTCTCTTTCCTGAATTTAATCTGTATCTTTTCACTATAATAATCTATAACTGAGTATCACAGCTTCTGAGTTCTGTGAGTCCTCCTAGGGAACATGGAGTCTGAGAGTGGTGTTGGAGACCCCCAACACACCACCCATGACACTTCATCTCTTCCTCCTGGAACACAATAACAATTTTCATTATACCTCCAGGATCTGAGACTCTACCTTTGCCTACTTCTTATTCTGAACTCTGTTCAATCTCATAATTGTGTGTCAGAGTCCCTACCCCATTCCCATTTAATATTCCTCCACATGTTAACATCTACACACACATTTTCATTCTTTTTCTCCTTTTCAGATTTCCCTACTTCCATCTCCATCCTGGCTTTATTCATGGATTGCTACTCCTATTTTGATTAAGAGCTTTTTATTTTGGAATGTAAGCTAAGATGCAGAGATTTCAGCATTTTAGCAAGCACAGTAGGTGTCTTCTTATGTGTCCTAGAAATTGGAAAGACAAAATGCTCAATTACAATCCTTAATCAGTTATCCATTCCACAAAGACCAGTGACCTATTTTTAAATATCCCACTTCTATTTTCTTTTCATAGTAAAAATTAACATTAAACATTCTTCTTTTCATAATATTATATAAACTGCAAGAATGTGGAAAACATACTCATTGCATGGAAGGTTAGGCTACTCTAAAATAAATGTACTGGAAGTCCCACATTCTTAAAAAAAAATTAAATAATTTGTATAAGTAAAGAGGCAGAGTACTTAAAATTTTAAATACTAGTGTCAATAAACTGACTTAACAGAACTGTTTTCTATAGCAAATGTTACTTTTTTGGAAAGAAAGAACAAATGGAATTGGGAAACATAAAAACCCAAATTGTCAACCAATTTGTATTTCATATTTTTAGTTTTGGGGTTGCATTTTGGTTATACATCACTCTCACGGTAACCTGTTATTTTTTTAAATGTGCAAGACTAGATGAAAATAAAGTTAATTAAAATAATTATATAATTATGAGACATGTTTTTAAATTTCTTCAATATGCCTTATTTCAAAAGATGTACTCCTCTTTAAAATGACATAAAAATCAGTGCTCAAAATAAGCAACGAATCAACTATTCCATTAAAAGCATCTGGTAAATCACTACTTATGAAATTATGTTTAATACTACCTTAAACTAATGAAATAAAATAATTCTGTTGAGTAGTAATCATTTTTCCATCTCTGCAAATTCACTGTTTGTATAAGTAATGAACCAATACTTTGTGCCTCTGTAGGGTAACCTCTGTGCACATTATTATTTGGCTGATCATCCTTTTGTGGCAGATTATTTTAAGTAGAACTGTTACTGTAAAGGAATTTGCTTAAATGTATGGCTCTAAATTAGTGAACAGAAAATTACAGCTCCATGATTTGTCATCATTTTGGTTGTTATAGGATTGCATTTAAATATATCATAATTGAGAAATGATTTGAATACTACATTTTCAGCCACTCTGATAAGTTATCATCTCTACCACTATATTTAGCTTCTTTCTAGGACTATTGCTTTTGGCAATTCAGAAACTGACTGCAAACCTCTAACTTCCAGATAGCTCAATGTCAGTTAAAAGGGGCATTGCATAAATAGCATATCAGCTTATGAAAATATATACCTTAACTCACAGCATTCACTGAAGAGAACGGTAGTTACAGAAAGTAGGCAAAGGAAACTGGCTGTAACTAGACGCAAATGTTCCAGTCGTATAATCTGGCATTTGGTAAGAATGTACCATTGAACTTAACTTGTCTCTACTCTTTGGCTAATCAGGCAATTGTTTTTTATTCTAGAAAACCCACTTTTATTGTGAAATGTGGCACTCTCCCAAGGGGAGAGGTTTTAGCTTTTGATGAAGTTATTATGTCATAAATGTACAGGGAAGCACAGAAACAAGTAAAAAATGACTGCCTTTTATGTTGGTTCAAGAGAGAATAAGGATTTGAGAATGATATATGCAAGTAAGAGTTACATGCCAGGGAGAAAAGATTAGAAGATTTCATTTATCTCTGGGAAAGAAAAAACTATTTTTCAGACACACTACCTGAATAGGTCTGCCTAAAGTATAAATAAAAGACTGCAGGATTTTTAAAATATGAATTTAGCTTGGGTAAGATGAAGTAAATGTAGGAGAGAAGAATGAATATATAAGGTCAACATTAGTATTTCAGAGAACGTTGTAATCTATACCTATTTCATATTCTCTTGCCCTTCAAACATCAGAATATTTGTTTCATTCAAAAATGAGCTTTTCATTCAATTTACTAAACATCTCTAATGTGCCAAAGTTATATAGCTCTCTTAGTTTCTGCTTTTGCTTCATTTATGCATCAGAATATTTCTTATTTTCTTACCAGGTCCTCGGTATGATTGCTAGAGATTATCCAGCATTCGTATATGTTAGTCTGGGTATCAAAGCCACCAGAAATGGAACTCATAATATTTAGCTTCAAACAATGTACATCTATTAACTTTAATGAAAATAAAATTAGTCAAAAGTAAAAATTATTTATATTAAATAAATATCTCAATAGACAATTCAGGTGTAAACTTTAAAAAATCCTGAAGGAAGCACTATCTACATGCATACTGCTGTAAACAAAGCAAAATCCTCATCTATCATCAATATAATTACCCCTCTAAGCCCTAGGTCAGACAAAAGTACAGTATCAAGAGAGAGAAATCATTAAGGGTGCTACTCAGGATTACTTATAAAGTTACACCTTGGCTTTCCTACCAGAGATTTTTAAAAAACAGTAACATTTTCACAAATGCCTTTATTTTCCTTTCTTAACTAAACAGATCATGTCCCTACCCCTGCTCTATAGAGGTAAAAGAAAATCAATGCACAGATAGCAAATGTTATTATCCATCCCTGGTAAAATTATAGTTTGTACATAAGTAAATCTATAAATTTATTCACTATTTATTGGGGAAAGGGACATGGGAGGAGGCCAAAAGACAGCAAGATCCTCTGGTATCAATCTGTTCAGAATAACCCTAAAGAAAATTAGCTACTGGGAGGCAGAAGAAGTCTGTAAATATGTAAATGGCATGAAACAGTAATTCCTGATAAGTTGGTGTACCAATGAGAGTAGTGGGATGTTATTACCTAAAATTTAAAATGTTTCTATCTGTATTGCCAGAAATGGCAAGTAGTCTCATTTTAGGGTCAGTGACATGGGAAAGAGTAAGTGGATAAGAACAAACTGATATGTTTTATAGTTTTAAAAAAAAAAAAAAAAGGAAGGAAGGACAGGAGGGAAGGAGAGAAAGGAAAGGAAGTGCAAGAGAAAATCTGTTTCTTAAGTGTGCTTGAATCCAATGAAGAAGGCTAATTCAAGGATGAGCAGGAGGACAAAAAACTAAATGAGAAGTCTGAGGTTCATCTGCAAAAGTATGCACCTAATGCTGAGGAAGATCTAGTGGGGGTGGGGCGGGGAGAGACTATATGTACTGCTTGTACGTGGCTAAAGTCCAGGTACTGTGCTGGTCCCTGGGAATACAGCAGGCAACGAAAGTACCAAAGCCCCTACCCTGAATGAGCTTAGATTCTAGTGGGAAAATAAAGATAATAATCAAAAACTCATATAGTATTTTGCTTAGTGATAAGTACTATGAAGAAATATAAGAAAAATAAAGTAAGGGAATAAAAAAATAATTGGGCAAGGATGTTCAGGAAAGGTGTCCATTACGGCAATCATGAGCAGAGGCCTGAATGAAATGAGCAAAGAAGCCATGGGGCTACCTGGGGGTGGGATGGGGTAAGGAAGAGTGATCTAGACACAGGGAACAGTAAAAGCAAAGATCTGAGGCAGGAACACTGTGTGGAAGGCACAACAAAGAGCCCAGTGCGGGTACAGTAGAATGAGTTGGTACTAAATGAAATCAAAAGAGGTTGTGGGTGGAGGCAGGCTGCAGATTGTATGAAGGTTATGTAGGACTCTGGATTTCACTCTGAGGTGAGAAGTCATTAGAGTGTTTTGAACAGAGGAGTGACATGTTGTGACATATGTTTTAAAAGGCTCAGTCTGCCTGCTGCAAAGAAACTAGACTGCAGAGTGACAAGGGCGGAGGCAGGAGAACAGTTAGGAGGCAGTTTTACATGTGTGTTTCTCTGTGGGATGACTGCTGCTACAACTTGCCAGATAACAAAGGGAATTAGTTATAATTCATTTACCAAAGTGATTCCAGGCAAGTCGTCATGTTAATTTTTAAGACTTAATTTTTAGGTTTACAGCAAAACTGAGAGGAAGGTACAGTGATTTCCCATATCCTCTGTCCTCACACATGCACAGCCCCTCTCATTATCAACATCCCTCAGAGTGGGACATTTATTACAACTCATGAACCTGCACAGACACATCATAATCTCTCAAAGTCCGTTGTCTACATTATGGTTCATTTTTGGTGTTGTACATTCTACAGGTTTGGACAAATGTATAACGACATGTATCCATTATTATAGGATCATATATGGTAGTTTCACTGTCCTAAAAGCCCTTGCAAATACTCTGTCCCAGTATGTGGCTTGTCTTCTCATTCTCTTGATCATGTTAACATTTTTAGGTGTGATTTTATTGCAAAAACAACATTTAAAAAATACAAAAATTAAAGGCAAAAAAATCATCAACAATAAAACAACCTCGTCAAATTATTTATCAATTTTCTAACTTTTTAAATGTAAATATTTGCGTCTAATACCATATTTGCAATAATTTCATAAAAAGAATTACATAATCTATATTTTTACCTTCACATTTATTATTTTACCCTGTGCGTTTTCCTACTTTATGTTTTATTTTCCTTCCCTATATTTTTCCCTTTTCATTGCCTCTACCTCCAAATAACCAACATGAGCAGGTTTTTGTGCATATTTCCATACCTTTCTTGATGCATACACAATCCCTTTTTTAAATAATCTAGTCTTGAAAAATATTGTTCTACTTCCATTAAATATATTTGGATTCTTTATAAGCCCACATTCTACTTGCATGATAGTTTAAGTTTTTACTAAATTCCCGTTGGCTAACATACAGTATAATATTAGTTTCAGGTACACAATATAGGGATTCAACACTTCCATACAACACCTGATTCTCATCACAACAAATGCACTCCTTACGCATGATAGTTTCAATGAGTTAAATTCTTGTATTTTTTTTTTAAGGGTCAAACTATTTTGAGGAAAAACAGGAGTGTGTACTCATATTAATAAACACAAACCTGTTTAAGGCTTTTTTCCCCCCTTTTTTCTGGCTAGATCAGGCACACCCATCCTCTTCTCTTGAAACCTTCTCTGAAGCTCTTTTCAAAAGGGAACGGTGTGTTTCTAAATACATTTGTTATTTAAAATGTATTCCAAGGATGTTTTTAGTGAAGCTTATGACTAGGATTGCATTTGCATTACTAAGTAATAAGTACTTATTCCAAGTACTATTCGTGCATGGCCATCTGGTTTAATGGCACATCCAAGGTTGAGACAGCTCCCCAGGGCTCCACAACTCACTGAGATCCCTGAGAGGGCATCACTAAATCAGCAGACCCAGAATCTGCAAACACATATTCTCTAAACTGTTCGTTGGCCCTGAAAACAGCTTCTTCCTTCTGGAAATCATGAAAAAAGGATTAAAGTTACAAGCTTAGGGTCCAGCACATTTTATTTAGCCCATTGTCCCAATAATCAGTATTTAGGGGAGAACTTTAGTGTTTTGATATTTTGAATGCTTAATTTTCCTAGCTGTATTCTGACTAAATCATTTGGACAAAGGAAAATGTGCTGCAGGGATTAAGTATTTTTTTATATTTTTCTAGCAGTTGATTATTAGGTGCAGTGGAAGAAGCTAATCCATTTCAGTGATATTCAGTTAGGAAAGGTATATATTATTTGCAAAAAAAAAAAGAATGATTCAATTGAATAAGTCCTTTCCAAAAATGCTCTCTTCCTTTGAAATATTTTGGAACTATAAGGTGTAGGTTTCATATTCCTTATTACTTTAGTGAAGACTAAACAAAAATTACATGAAGTTCCAAATTAAGTTTATGAATATATATATGAATATATGAACTTGTATATATTGTATACACACTTACATATTTTCTACCACAACTCTCCAGAGCCAATATTTCACATTTAATATGTTTTATTCTTGATAGATATGATTAATATTCTTCAGATAAGCCTATAATTAAGTATTTGGAAAAATGTATATTCAACAAAATATTTTTCATTCCATTATCTCATTACCAAAAGTTTCTGTTATTTTATTCCATTTCTTCTGCAGGAAAAATCAATGCACAAATATAAAATGTCAGTCAGCCTCCTCCTGAGATCTTTCATAAAGACTTTACTTTTTTCTTCAAATACATGATTAAGAGAGTGCCCTCTGTCCTTAGTATATATAATACACTAAAAGCCTTGAATTCAATCCTTTAATCATCAATGCTTAAAGGAAACAGCCCATTCTGAGTTCTCTATATAGGTTATCAGCTGTACCTTTAAAAATGACTTTCTATTTTAGCAACTGAATTTCCAAAAGGAATTATCATGAACATAAGATCTAGCTGAGAGAAGCTCTTACCCAGCTGGATCTGAATAAATTAACTCCCTAGTCATAAAAGTCCTCAATTTCTCATCAAGTTTGACTTAAATATTTAACCAGAAACAAAGAATCAACTTACAGTCAAACCAAGTGCCTCTATATAAATCTTTCAAAGAATTAAGGCTGAAACCAAACTTATCTAACCCATTAATATCACAAAATAACCAAGCTGTGTAAACTATGATTTTCAACACCAAAAAAGCTTAATAGAATTCTAAATAGCAATCCAAAGGTTCATCATGTGGTCACTGGCCTGAAAGAAAATTTTGGCATGTTAGGTGATTGTCTTTCATAATTTTAAAGTATATTTAATTATCATATGGTTTCACTTATGGAACATAAGAAATAGCAGGGAGATCGGTAGGAGAAGGAAGGGAAGAATGAAGGGGGGTAAACAGAAGGGGGAGTGAATCACGAGAGACTATGGACTCTGGGAAACAAACTGAGGGCTTCAGAGGGGAGGGGGGTGGGGGATTGGGATAGGCCAGTGATGGGTATTAAGGAGGGTACATATTGCATGGAGCACTGGGTGTTATATGCAAATAATGAATCATGGAACACAACATCAAAAACTAAGGATGTACTGTATGGTGACTAACATAACATAATAAAAAATTATTATTTAAAAAAAAAGAATTATAAAGTCACTAGACTCAGGAAAAAACTTCCATACTTAGATGTCATGCTTACAAGCTAAGTTTATTTTTAATAATTTTAAAGTATAGATTTTAGCTCCTATTTTTTTGTCAACTACCATAGGCAAAAGAGTATGTTCAGAAGAGAATTTCTCAGACCACAGTAAATATGTATTTGTATACAAATATGTATTTGTATACAAATATGTATACAAATATGTATACCATTTTGGCTCTGATTAGATGAAACTGAAGTTGCTTATTTATTATTATTCTATTGCACGATTAGGACATGAGCAGAGCTTGAAGACAAAAGCTTTCCAGAGATAAATAAAATCAGTTAAGCAACATGAAACTGCCACTTCTAGTAGGTTCTTATTGATGGAGAAATGTGTTCACTCTCAAATTTATTAGAAGTTCTCCCTTTTTGTCACAAGTTAAATTGTTTTTCCTATACATAGATATTTTTTAAAGCCCAAACAGAAAGACATCCTTGGTGTTTCTTAGCATATGAAATTTTATTTTTAAACTGACCATCTTTTTTCTCCTATTGATATAATTAATTTAGGTAAACACTCTCAAATGATTGCTCTTCTCATCAGATCTTGCATCTCTTAAATACATCGGATTAAATAAAACCTGATAAATCATTCAGATTTTAATTTTTAATATTCTTTTATCCATGAAAGAACTATTCTGAAGGGTAATCCCTAAGGAAATATTTTCACCATGAGACATCCTTAGTTCCTACAAAGCTTCTGTAAAACAGCAAACTATATAATACCTAATCATTGTAAGAGGAGTTTCTCATCATGCTCCTCAGCTTTCAACCTGGCTCTTCTTATTCCACTTCTGATAATTCAGTCATTCTCAAGCAAAAACCCTTCAGTTACAAAATCTAAGGTTCTTTCTACAGTCCAGCTTACCCTTAACAAGCCACAAAATTTTGGTCGAAGGTGTAATATGTTATTTACAGTCCTTGGTATTTACTTCTTTTAGAAATGTCAATAAGTCTTCTAAACATGCAAATGCATGTTTAGAGAAAACTTCATAAGCTTCAAATCATTGATTATTCCATTCAGTTGGAAATTGCTCTTATATCAGGTCAGATTTATGAATTTGTGATTTTCATCATTATTTACTCTTCCCTCTTGATGTAAGGAAAGGTATGCAAGTGAGAAGCAGTTAATATGTACCTGTCAGGAACACCATTTGGAAACTAGATAGGTTCAAAAAGGTAGCATAGAATCTTTTTTAAAGCACTGACTGTGCTCAGTAGTGTCATTAAAAGCTGAAAAACCTTGATCATGCCATTTAAGTTTTTTATGATCTAATTTCTTATTTTTAAATGTGAATATTATAGCACCTAGTTAATAGGTGCTATGGACTGAATTGTGTTCCTCCAAAATTCATATGTTGAAGCCCTAACCCCATACGTGATGGGTATTTAGAGATGGAGTTTTTTTGAGAGGTAATTAGGTTTAGATGAGGTTATGACAATGGGACCCTCATGATGGTATTAGTGCCCTAATAAGAAGGGACACCAGAGAGCTAGCTGTCTCTCTCTAGGAGGAAAGGGCATGTGAGCACACAGTGAGATGGCAGCCATCTGTAAGCCAGGAAAAAAGCCCTCACAAGAACCTAAGCATGATAGCTAGCATCCTGACTTCAGTTTTCCAGCCCAGAACTGTGCAAAAATAAATTATAAATTTCCGTTGTTTAAGCCACCCAGACTATGGTGTTCTGTTATGGCAGCCTGAGCTAAGATAACGGGATTATCACTATATATATAGTATATATAAAATGAGTCAGTTAATAAAGAATGCTTAGAACAGAGCCTGGCATACTTTAAGATCTCCATATGTTTTAACAATTACTTTTATTTGGGTCTAGATTCATAATTATTATAAAATTTTAGCATATTGAGGGTACTTAAAGACTACCCAATTCAACTGTACTTTCCTCTCACAATTGCCAACTTACCCCAAGGGTCATCTAAAGCCCCCCTCCCCCAAAGTGGCTTACCTTGTGTTACACAATGAAATGTTAACAGCACACTCAGCTCTCCCAAATCTCATCACATCATTTAGGAAGGAGCATTCAGGGTACAATTTTAGAGTCATGATATTCTAAAAAGCAACAACCACCATATTTTTACCAGGCTCATTTTATTCTTCTAATAAAATCTGTCCCATTGCTTTCATTGTAATGATCACATTAAGTAAAATCTCTCCCCTCTCTCTCCATGTATATATGTGTACACACACCCACTGTCTCTGTCTCTCTCTCTGAAAACAGAACTCAAAGAAGTAAAGTCAAAAGAAAGACATAGTTACTTGTGTAATAAGACATACTTGGTCTCTAGAAACAAAATTGTTTCTTGGGGGCTACTTCCATGGAAACCTGCAAAGCATCTGCCCCAGGTACTAGTAGAAATTTTAATAGTAGTTTTTAATTGAGTCTATGGAGAATGTGTCAAAGACAAGAATATTTTAAATAGTTCTTAATGCCTGTGGGTGTGCCCAGAAATAACTTAGTGTTGTTTCAAGCTATTCATTACCTACAGCTAAAGACAGACTCATTTCGGGGAATTCTCTTAAAATTTTATTTACTAAAGAGAGTTTGGTTAACTTGTTTTCTTAGAAATGACTGAATATACTAAGTTGTACATTGCTTTGAGAGATTTTTTTTCTTTATATTCTATGGCTAGCCTTCAATTACTTTATCATGACACTCCTAGAATATTCTTCCAACTTTAGTTTCCTTCGCCTTCAATCTGAGACACAATATAAAGTAGTATTAAGGACACAGATGTTTGCATTTAGGTCCACTAATTCAAACCCCAACTCTTCCACTTTATAGCTAAATGAGTTGGGAGTGATTACTCAACTTTTAAAGTCTGATTTGCATAATGGTACTCCATCTTCCCTTCAGTGACTTCTCAATGATTACAAAATACAATTCCAACTGTTCTTGCAGTCATTCAGTTCCACTACCATGTAACCTGCCCCTTACTATGCAATCTTACATCTGTATGGTCCTCTCTGCCATGTTTAAGCCAATTCTACATCAACTTTTGTTTATGCAATTTTCCCTACCTGCTATGTGAGGGTTTTTTTTTTCTTCTTATTTTTAGGTCCTCTAAGTATTTGCTAGTTTTATCATTCAATAATTTTTAAAAACTTAGTATTTTATTTTTTATAGCCATTTTAAGTTCACAGCAAAATTAAGCGCAAGGTATAGACCATTTTTTTCCATGAAAACTACAAATTTTATGAGTTGCATATATCTGGTTGATTTCATAGAGCACTTACTTGTGTTATTACTCATTATGTTACTTAATCCATCGCCACTCTGTGTTGCACTTAACTGTAATGTACTGTGTAATATAAGTTAGCATTATTTCAGCAGTACTCAGCGGTTCTCTAGTGACCACAGAAAATATGGAAGTTTGGAGAAGAAATCTATTTCCCCTACGTATCTCTCAAGGCACACAGTAGTTTTTCAAGGACTAAATGGAAGAATGAGATCTGCAGAGTGTGTTATCCAATTTGTTCAATGTGGCAGACATTACCACTGTCCTGCTACCTGGTTCTTATCTCCTTTTAGACAGATGGTAGCACTATAGTGTCTTACTGAAGTGAAGTATGGCCATATCACATGCTCTGACCAATAACATGTGAACAGAAGTTACATATATAACTTTCAAGTAGAAACATTAACTTTCCAGTTCTCTATCCCTTTCTCTTCCTCTGCCACTGCAATCATGCAAGCATGTGTTGATATGGATGTTCAATGGTACATGTGTTTAACGAAGACACGTGCATGGACTCCTTCCCAGATTCAAAAAGGACTTCACAGGAGAAAGACATAAACTTTGGACTTTACGTCATTGAGATTTATGCCATATAGCTGGTTGTTATTGCAGTGTAATCTACTCTATACTAATTTGTTAATATTCACTTAGGATTTACTGTACGCATGGAACTGGACAAGTTGTTGGGGAATAAAAATAAACTGGTTAGGTATGGTCCCTAACATGATGTAACTGGCATTCTTGTATAAAAGACCAAAAATAGAAAATAAAAATAATTTAACGAACAAAGCAGGTATAGAGTGTTATAAGAGCTATAAAGAAAACTAGTAAGGGTCTAACAAAGAATAACAGGGAATTTACTTTAGATCAGGTAGTCAGAAAAATGTCCTTAATGTGGTAAGATTTAATCTGAGCCCTTTAGGCTGAGGGGAAAGAAATGCCATGAGAAGTTCTGAAGACAAAAAGCACAGGTAACAACAGTATGTGCAGGTGCCCTAAGACGGGAGAACTTTGCTGTTCAGAGAAACTGAAAAATCAGTGTGGCCATAGTCAGATAACCAGGTTTCCAGATAACTAGTACCATTCTAATTTTATGTTCTCTAAATGATGGTGAGATTCCCAGATTTCCTGATGATATTTCTCTGTGGAAAGGGCATTTAATGTTATCCATGGTGAAAAATTCTCTCAACTGTGACTTCATGGTTTACCGACCAAAATTTTTTTGAGAAAATTCAGAAAACAAGGGAGAGACATAAAATACAAAGCTATTTACACATAAATTTATAGAAAGCCTTGACCTGAAACAAAGAAGAGAGCAACATTATTCCTCAGAGAGAAGTGGTTGAGTTGTGCTGCTTGACATTTATAGTCACAGTCAGGTGGATTTTTCCCACATGATGGTGAACTCACTCCAATGTAAAGAAATTGAAAAGAGTGCAATCTTAAATCATACCTGTCATAAAGAAACAGAATTTAAAAAAAATAAAAATAAAAAACCAAGTTGGTTAAATCCCCTTTAAATATTCTCAGAAAATTAATCTTCATTGATGATTTAGGAGTAGAATTGTACAATCTTAGCACTTTATTGCAATGATACACCAGGTTGAATGTAATTAATTAACACAGTGACCTTGAATATGTGAAAATAACAGTGTGGCTTTTCTGATAGTACCCCAAATTACTTATAAATCTGTATAGATATTTTAGCTTTTCCTTGACTCTGTCTTCTACAATTTAGATATGTCATGGGTATATATAAATGGTGTTCTTCATGATTTATTAATAAAAAAGAGGGATCTTGGAAAACAATGTAAAAAAATATATGATTGGGTGTTTTTCTTTGCAGTTGTCCTCTGTCAATTTGATTTTATCTTTCTCTTTCTAATTCTTTTGCTCATGACCCCCACAGCCTTCTTTGACCAGCCTTCCAGATTACCAAAGTTGCCAAATCACATGAATGATGTTGAAATGATGTTCCTTAAGTTCAAAACAAACATTTGTTTAACACCAAAAGCTATAAAAATGGATCAATCACTCATTTATCCCTTTAATATGTATTACATATTTACTCTGTTTTAGGTATTGTTGATTACTCTGCCCATGTTCAACTCATATTTCAAACAATGTCTCAAATTCATATTATTGTTTATACAATGCAATAAAAAATCTAAAATACTATGGATGGCTGGACAAATACTTAAATTTACACACATTCAAAGTTTGCCCGTTTCTGTGTATGTATAATTTGAAAGATCCTATTTATTGCTGAAAGAAAAAAAAAAGGCAACCATGTAGAAGTATATTTGACCTGATCTGTTCATTCTCTGTTTTAAAACTTCTGACGTTTCCCAAAGCATTACTATCTTCATGCCGAATTTCTCAACTAAGTTTTTATTAAATGTCTTAACAATACCTTAAGGGCACAGCTCAAAACTCTTTAATGACAAGCTGTTATCACTGAAGGACAGTAAGGGGAAAAAAGTGTTCAAATCCAATCCCATATAGGTAGTCTTAAATGCTCCTCTCTTCTGAGGATGAGGGAGGATGAGGGAGGATGAGGTCTATTTACATACCTAAATTACCTGAATTTCCTTGCCTATGTTTTTACTCATTTTATTTTGGAATCAGGGCTTTTATGAGGCCAATTCAATATCTAGATTAAAAAACATGACAATTTAAGGATTCGGTGAAAACGGCAGAGTAGAAAATACTAGGAGTCTGTCTGTCTCCCCACCTAGACAATAACTGTACTAGCAGAATCAGTCTGATGTAACTATTTTGGAACTCTGGGCTTTGTTGAAGGCTCACAACCTATAGAGAAAGGGTTAGATGGTCAACTATAGTTAATTTCAGCTCTTAGTACAGTAGTAGCTACCTATCCCCCAACCCACAGTCTCATGACAGAGTCCTATGCGTGAGTTCCAAGAGCAGTTTGTACACAGCTTTCAGGGCAGGGTGGACTAAAAGTCTTTGTACTTCAAATACTAGGAGTCTCTGCTCTGATCACTGATTGCTGCTTCTGATCTGAGGTACAGACCAAGAGGCAGGCAGCCATTGTTTTAGCGCCTCCCCCCATGATTGCAAGCCCTCTCGCTCTCTGGATGAAGTAAATTCCAGGAAATTGAAAGGGTCAGTGCTCTTCCTCCCCCCTTTATATTTGTTACCCCTTTTGGGAGCCAGACATTAAAGACCAGGACATTTAAAAGCAAGTTCATATACTGGGAAATTTAGAAAGCCACCACACATGCCCACAGAAAGGTGCAGGCTCAGAGAAGACTTCAAGACCTTAAATTTATACCTTAGACTTATCCTTGGCACAGAGAAGGAAGGAAGGAAGGAAGGAAGGAAGGAAGGAAGGAAGGAAGGAAGGAAGGAAGGAAGGAAGGAAGGAAGGAAGGGAGGGAGACAGGCAATAAACCAAAAAACAAAACAAAACAAAACAAAACAAAACAAAAAAACCCAAATGGCAAACCCTGGGGAAGGGCTAGAATACGATCTGCATAGTTAAACACATAATTTATTAGATTATGTGGGTTTTTCTTAATTCACAAAGTTTACAAAGCAAAAAAATAGCACATCCAAAGGGAAAAAAAATATTAACAGAAATTGTTCCTGAAAAAGACCTGATGGTAGACCTACCATCTTTTAGAGCAACTGCTTTAAAGATGCTCAAAGAACTAAAGGAAGATAGAGAGAGAGTTAAGAAATAATATATGAACAAAACGGAACTATCAGTGAAGCAGAAAATGTAAGAAGGAACCAAAAAGATATTCTGGAGATGAAAAATACATAACTGAAATGAAAAATTTCACTAGAGAAATTAAAAGGCAGATTAGACAAAGCAGAATAAAGAATCAATGAACTGAAAGATAGGGCAATGGAAATCATCATGGCTAAGGAACAGAAACAAAAAATATTGAAGAAACGTTAACAGAGCCTAAGCAACAAGTGGGACACCGTTAGGCACATTGACATACACACTGTGATAGACCCAGAAGCAAAAGAAGGAACAGAGAGAATGTTTAAAGAAATAATGACTGAAAACACCCCAGATGTGATGAAAGCATTAACATGAACATTCAAGAAGCTCAATAAACTCTAAGTAAAATGAACTCAGAGACCCACACCAAAACAGATTATAATCAAACTTCAAAAAGACAAAAGGAATATTGAAAGCACCAATACAGAAGTGACTTGTCACATATAAAGGGATCCTTAACAAGATTATGAGCAGATATCTCATCAGAACCTTTGAAGGCCAGAAGTCAGTGGGCTGATACATTCAGAGTGCTTAAAGTTCCACTCTCTCCTGGTCTCCATGGCTTGTGATGGAAGTTAGATGTTAGTTGACTCATTGATATCCCTCATGCAATGTTCTTGGGGTTTTTTGTTTGTATGCTTGCTTTCTTATACTAGTTTTGCTTCTTTGTTGTTTGCTTTTGTTGCTCTCAATGTATGCTCTTTAATTTTAGCTTTAAGCACTTTCACTATTTTGTGCCTTAGCATAAGGCATAAACCATTAGTGTTTATTGTCTTTGATATTTGTTAAACTTCTTTCCATTAACTTTGGAAAATATTAATCCATTACTCTTCAAATATTTGTTCTGCTCTAATCAATCTTTCTTTCTCCTGATATTTCAGTCATACACCTATTGAAAAAAAATTTTTTCACACTGTGCTTGGAGCCAATGTGGGACTCAAAGTCATGACTCTGGGATCAAGACCTGAACTGAGAGCAAGAGTCGGACGCTTAACTGACTGAGCCACCCAGGTGCCCCCACGTATTGAAATACTTAACATTATCTGACAGGTTTCAGCTTCATGCTTTTTAATCTTATTTTCTCTGTTCCTCATCTTGGCTAATTCCTACTATTGTCTTCCAATTCAATTACCCTTTTCTTTGTTGTCTCCACGTGGCTGTTCATCCAGTTAATTTTATTTTTTTTTCAATTTCAGGTAACACTTCTATTTACTGCCCAGGGTTTTCTTTTTCCTTCATTATGAGCATATTTTCTCATACTTCATTTAAGACAGTTATAAAAGCTGCTTTAAACTCCGTGCCTGCTCTTTTCAATACCTGGTTCATCTAAGGGTTGAACTTAGTTGATTTCTTTTCATTTGAAAATGGGTTTGTTTGTTTGTTTGTTTGTTTGTTTGTTTTGCTTCTTCATGTGTTGTGTAATTTTGGTTTATATCCTGGACATAACATATGTTAAGTGGTAGATATTCTGGATTCTGTTATTTTTCTTCTATGAGTATAGTTTCTTTTATTTTTCCTAGAGATGTTATTGACTGGATTTGGACTATTTACACTATTTCAGGGGTAACTGTTCTGGTCTCAGTTCAGGTCTTTTGTTTTTAGTTGAACTTTGTATCTATTTCAAAAATTTTCAGTGCAGGAATCAGGCAGAGATGTGCATAAGATAGAACTGATCATCTCTCTAGTTCTTGCCCTTCTGGAATTCTGTCACCCCCTTCAGCTGTCATGGTGACCAAATCCACCAGATTTCTGCCACACTATCCACACTATACTCACTGTGCTTTGTTCTTAAAACTACAAAGACTAGAAATTTTTTTTCAGCTTCTCAACTCCCCTATACAACGTACACTTTCTCCATCAGTGCCTGTTTTCTCTGTTCACTTCCCATGGCCTTCAAAATTTGACTTTTGCAAGTTGTCCAGGATTTACATTATTCCTGGTTTGGAAGAGTCCTATATTAGCATCCAGTCAGTTATTCACATGATCAGAAAATCCATTTTAGATTATTTTTAAAGAACCTACACATTGCAGATTTAAGTAAAGACATTTGAATAACATTCCCCAATAATATTCTCTTCTACTACCTCCTAAAGTTGATTTATTTTTTGTTACATACATAATATAATCATATACATATACCTATTATAGATATATATACATAAAAAGATAGATTTTGAGTGTTACATAAATAATGTTGTACTGTTTATACATGTACCTTTTTTACTCAATATTGTTTTGAGACCTGTATCTTGATAGTTCTAGTTTATTATAATGGGTATATTATATATTACCTTGTTTAAGTATTTTATAAATGTATTTTTTCAGTTGATAAGCATTGATACATTTACATCCTCCCTTTAAAAAATATGAATTTTTCTAGTCATGGTTCTCCAGAGAAACAGAATCTTACGGGGTGTGTGTGTGTGTGTGTGTGTGTGTGTGTGTATCTATCCATTCATCCTATAGAAGTGATCTTTTGGATATACATATACATACATAAATACACATACATACATTCCATGCACACACACACACACACCATAATATGGTAGTTTAAGTCTCAGCCCAAGGACAGGAGAAGACCAATGTCCTTAGCTCAAGTAGTCAGGCAGAACAGGCAGAACGTTAATTCTCCCTTTCTCTGCCTTTTTGTTCTATTCAAGTATTCAAAATATGGGATGATATGCCCTCCTACCCTGGGGAGACTTATCTGCTTTACTCAATCAATTGATTCAAATGCTAATCTCATTCTGTAACACCCTCACAGACACACCCAGAAATAATGTTTAGAAAAACATTTGGGTATCCCAAGGTCAAGTTGACACCTAAAATTAACCACCACACCAAAAGTGCTAGAGTATTCCTGTACTTGTCTTCTTAAGTATAGTATTAGTTGTTAACTAGGACTATACTTTCCTAATTCTATGCTAATAAACATAGCATAGAATTGCTATGTGAAAGTGTATGTCCATCTTCAGCTTTAGTAAGTATTTCCAAATTGCCATCTAAAGTGGTGAACTCAACTTACACTCTCATCAACAACAGATGAACGTTCTTTGTGGTTGTTCCACACACTTGGTAGTCTTGGCAATCTTTTAGTTTTTACTTTTCTGGCGGTTTATGGGAGTAGGAGTAGGACCACAGCTTTTTCGGGATTCTTAGCTGCAGTAGAGCAGTTATTGTCTAAAAGTCTCCTGCATTCGCTGGCTCAGTCTGAGGAGCATGTGACTCTCGATTTTGGGGTTGTGAGTTCAAGCCCCACATGGAGTATAGAGATTAATAAAAAAACAAAACCTTAAAAAATAAAAATAAAAAAATAAAAGTCTTCTGCACTAGTAGGCTGCCCCTTTCCTAATCCTCTAGCTAAGACCAGACTTTAATAGGATTTTTAAAAATCTGTCTGTATCAATTGGTATTTCTAGGTTAAAAATTTCTTCATCACCATGTCCAAGATATGTTAGGCAAAAAGAAAACTCCAGAAACACACCGCCATATGGTTCATCAGGTCCCAAGTTCCTAGCTGTTCTATCTTCTCTACCTGTCACAGTTTTTTAATGTTTGCTTTTTCATTTACAGTGTTTTGAGCTGTATTTAGTCCAAGAAACAGGGAGACATGCAGGTACTCCATTTTGTGTTCTTTCATATGACTTGGTTAAATTTAAAAATTGGTTAGGTGTTGTAAAAATCCCAACTGTAATTTTGACTGAAATCACTTCGAAGTATTGATTTAGAATTTTACTTTTATGTTCCCAAAGTGCTTTATAATTTGCTCCATAAAGTTCTGGTACGTATTTTGTTAGATATAATCCTTTATACTTTTTTTACTATTTTTTTCTTAATAGCTCTTACTATTTTCTAATTGGTTATTTTTGGTATATAGGAACACTGATGACTTTGGTAAATAAATCTCATTTCTTGCAACCTTGTTGAATGCTCTAATTAATGCTAAAGTTTATCTGTAAATTCTCTTGGAGTTGATATTTGGATTATTATATAATCTGCAAATAAGGAATGCTTTGTCTCTTCTTTTTCAATTTCTTTTTTTTTTTTTATCTTATTTTCTAGGACACCCAGTAGTTGATCTGAGGACACCTTTGTCTTATGCTTGATTTAGAAAGATACTTTTTTATTTTATAATGAACATCTTTCATTAATTAGTGCTTACTTTTCTTCCTTAGTTTTAATACATGAGATTATACTGCACACATCTAGAAACATTTCAAAAACCATTTAAAGAAAATGATATTATGTTACAGTCAATGTAATGAAGGTCACCTAAAGGCACATTATAAAATCAGTCTATCACTTTACAGAATAAACAAATTTAAATTAATTTTAGCTCTAGTCTGTTTTTTTCCTTGAGGCAAGTGATCAAACTCAGCACTCTTTACATGTAATTACCAGAGCTGTTATCAGATAGACCAGGTGTTAGTAACCAAAATGATGGTAAATCCATATTAATCATCTTCCTGTACCCTTATGTATACAGATTATATAGCTTTATTTAGAATATTCATATGTATACCTCAAATAGGTAAAATTTAATTTTTTTATCTTTTAAGAGTGAAACATTTTTCTGTCTACAGTTTTTAACAGAGTAAAGTATCAACATGGTTTAATTCAACTCAATTTAACCCGATAGCAGCTGGGGTCTTCTCGACCTTCAGATTGTGGTAAAAATTATTCCAATACAGAAATTCAATGCCTGAGAACTTCCCAAGATTTCTGCTAATCCCTGGTGTTAAAGCATGGTTCAGTTTCTTCCTCACTTGATATTATATTCTCCCACCAAGTCAAAATTAACACGAACCTGTCTTAAAGCTTGGACAGGAGGATTAATTATGCCAAGAATTCCATCAATTAGTTTATGACTTCAGATCATATCAAATTCCACACTGAATTCCTGGATATGCACACCTAACAACTAGTTTTCCCCTATTTTTACCCCTCATCCCATGCAGTTTTTGCACCTACACCAAGTCTCTTCTATGTCTCAGCACTTCCCCTGTTTTATATTTTAAAGTCATCTTTAAAAATAACAAAACTGCTTCCCTTTTCTCATATAAAATATGCATCACTTTGTAAAAATTCATAATTATTTCCAGTTTAACAGAGGATATTTATAAACTTCTCACATGTGCATCTTCCATCAGCTCTCTTGAACCAATTCAGTTTTGTGGTAATTTCAATGTCACAGTTTTAAAGTTGCTCAGTACTACTAGAATTAAACGTTTTTGACTTCTGTAAAACTTTATCACATCCAAAGAATATGACTCATCAAAGCCTCACTGTAAATCATATTTTCAGAACATTAACCTAGAGAAGAACATGGCAGAAAATCAATAGTGTATGCAGCTTGATGCCTTTTCGTATGTTGATTTACATGTGGTTTGTCTGCAATTATTGTTTAAATACAATTCACTCTTTCCTAATAGGACACTATTATCTCTATTGCATACAAGGATCAGACTTCCATGCAAATGGTTTAAACTAAGCCCAAGATTATTGTTGTTTTCACTTGAAATATTAGAGTATTTTAATGCAAATGGAACACATATATACTTGAACCTTTCAGTCATCTGTGTTGAACTCTATAATTCATCTGAGATCGTCTATATGTAAGATTGGGTAACCCTTAAGTATAACAAGAAGGGAATTCTGATGGCCCGAACACCCCCACTTACCCAGTTTCTCCCCATTGCATTGTTTGTACATGGGATTACTATAAAAAAGATAAAATGATTTCCTACTTTGAAAATCAAACATTTCACTTATTGTATTTTTTTTTTGAAGATTTTTATTTATTTATTTGACAGAGATAGAGACAGCCAGCGAGAGAGGGAACACAAGCAGGGGGAGTGGGAGAGAAAGAAGCAGACTTCCCAGCAGAGTAAGGAGCCCGATGTGGGGCTCAATCCCAGGACCCTGGGATCACGCCCTGAGCAAAAGGCAGAGGCTTAACGACTGAGCCACTCAGGCACCCCTCACTTATTCTATTGAAAAGAAATTAAAGAGGAATCTCAAACCAAACCACAGATCCCTTCCTCCATGAATTCTGCCCTTAAATAACCTCACATGGGATGAAGATGCTCATTCATTTTGCTTCATTCTCTATCTTCACACTGGAAGCAGTGATCAGATGCAATTATTGGAAGCCCTGACTTCATCATTCCTACCCAAGGAAAAGGCCTAGGGTCAGTGCTTCCAATTAAGCTAGGTGGCCCAGAAATGGACACACTGATTTATACATGGCTATGCTTGGTTCTATCGCAAAGGCCCCAGAGGTGCCTGGAGGAGAAGCTGAATCTCCCTATCAAGTGGCTCTCAGCTCTGTCACTAGCCACAGAATTAAATAGAAGGCTGAATCTGGAAAAGAGGTTTTTTTCCTCTTTTAATATGGTCCATTCTTAAATCACTCTGACATTAATATGAAAATTCCATAGGCACACTTACATGTCCTCATTAAAAGGTAGAAATTAAAGAATTGACAGAGTAATCACTATACCAACTACAGAGGAAATGCCCACAGGAGTAACAGATTTAGTCCACATTTTAAGCAGTTCAGTCTGAAAAATTCAAAATGCAAATTCCTTTTAGGGAACTGTTATCAAAAGCATACTAAGTCACAGACAACACATCCCATGCTGTTTTGATCAATTGAAATTATTCTTCTTGAATTTGGTCTTTTCAAACCATTTGCTGCAGAATTCTTCTCTTTGGCAATCTTATGAAGGAGTCAATATATTAAAGAGTACAACAAAATAAACTTAAGTTGCTTTGCCTATTATTGGGTGGAAAATAGAGCCCTACCTGTGCCCTGCCTCCATACTGACCCCCCCAACACACACACACACACACACACACACACACACACACACACACCCCTCTTCAAGGTACTTTATGTGGAAGCGGACCTTTAAAACAACTCCTTGTCATTTTGGACATTGTGCAAAATCTAGAACGGCATAATATAAAACTCACACCAAAAAAAGCTCATCTCCTTTTTTTTATTTTCAAAGACATCAATTCTTTCCACATAAAGGATGGAGGCATAAAATGAAAAATGCTCTTAGTCCACAGCATGGTAAGTCTCAAATCTTTTTTAAAACCAACCATAAACAATCCTGGCAAAAAGCAAGAGATGAATGTCTATATTCAAATGAATATCTGCATGATTTTTAGGACCCTCTCTGATTTTGATGCAAAGCAAAATATTACCTAAAAGCCAATTTTCCTGAGAGAATTCTTAATGGGGAATAAGAGAATGAGGAAGTTTAGAAAAAGAAATAAATAATTTATAATATCTGACTTGTGTAGAAAGAGAGAATGTAAAGGAAGGCCTGCATTCCACAGTGGAGATGTGATTTACTATCTAAAGCCAGAATTTTAAAAGAAAATAGTACAGGAAAGTTTTTGTCTCACATTCCATCACCTCAATAGCCCTACCTTCAATTTTTCCGTGGTAAGAGTATCCATCCACCATAACAAGTGGTGCAGAAGAGAGAAACTGAACATTTAATGTGCTTAATGAAACTATATTCTGCTGCAGGCTTGCATTTGTCATCCTGATCAGGTAGTGAAAATCTATCCTTTCCTAAGAAAGAGCGACACCTGTAAAACTATTCCAGGCAGAAATTTTGAAAATGGAAAGTAATCACAAACCTAGAAAGCATCCAAAGAGGGTAAGATTCAAGAAGCAGTGTGCAATTTTTGTTTTGGAATAAACTGCAAAATCTAGATTTTCAATTTTAAATCAAAGAAAAACAGCCCACTTAAATGTGCCATTTCTCATTTTTTGTGCTTAAAAAATGTATTGCAATATCATCATTAACAAGGAATTTAAAATAAGGATCTAGAAATTGCCATTGAAAACACCTGCTGAAGATAGGGAGGTGGATAGGAAAATTCAATTCAATTGTGTACTCACTCATGCAGCTGAGAGAGCTGAAGGGGCTTAGTTTTTTATGCACACCAAGTAATTTAAGAACTGAGACAATTTGAGAACTAAGACAGTATACGTATTATGGCACTAATTATCAGAAGAGATCTGAGAGGTGTGCCTGATTGGCTCAGTCAGTTGGGCATCTGACTCCTGGATTCGGCTCAGGTCACAATCTCAGGGTTCTGGGATAGAGCCCACGCTGAGGCCCTGCGTCAGGCTCCATGCTAAGCAGAAGTCAGCTTCAGATTCTTTCTCCTTCCCCCTCCGGCCTTCCCCCCACTCACGCACTCAGGTGCGTGCATGCGCTGTCTCTCTCTCTCTCTCTCTCTCTGATAAATAAAATCTTGGGGCACCTGGGTGGCTCAGTAGCTTAAGCATCTGTCTTCGGCTTAGGTCATGATCCTGGGGTTCTGGGATCAGGTCCTGTGTGGGGCTCCTTGCTCAGTGGGGAGCCTACTTCTCCCTCTCCCTCTGCCTGCCACTCCCTCTACTTGTGCGCACGTGCTCTCTCTGTCAAATAAATAAAACCTTTAAAAAAATCTTTAAAAGAGGCGGGGGGGGGCGGGCTCTGAGGAAGGAAATATCCAAAGAAATAACAGACATCTGAGAAGGCTTCATGAAGAAGGAGGAACCTAAACTAACTCACCTAAAGTAAGTGGAATTTCAAACAGCAAGTAGGAGGGAGGTAAGAATGCATTCTAGATGGGAGAACAGCCCAAAGAGGAAGAAATTACTATTGCCTATTTTGGGCGCAAAACTAAGATTGGCCAAGATAGATAATAATAGATAAGGCTTACTTTTAATATGAGGAGGATTAGATGTAAGTATGAAGAATTACAGAGAGTATTATGTATTAAGTACTTTAAATGCTTTATACATAACCTCAAAAACTGTAATAACCCTATGAGACTGATTGTATAAAACACTTAACTAGCATTATCCCATGCAATCAAATAGCAATTCTAGAAAAGCAGGTAGTAATATCATCCCCCATCTTACATAGGCTTGAAACTCAGGCTTCAAGTAGTTCACTAACATGACTGCTATCACTGATACTATTTCATTGCCTGATAATAATTTTATATAACACATACCCATGGTTTCCAAAAATGTTTGAGGAAAAATAAAATCATTGATTGTAACCATATATGTATATGAAACAACGTTGAATGTTGTCTAATGTTAAATGTAGGTGGAAGGAGGGATAAAAGAAATTGCAGAATAATTAATCATCTGGAGCTATAAGCAAGAAAAAGCTCATGAGTGGCACAGGGTTTTATAAGTCAAGTCAAGGAGTCTGGACTTCATCAGAAAGGCAATGGGGGAGCCATTAGCACATAGGGAGCATCAGATGTGAGCTTAAAAACATGTTCTGGTTACAGTAAGGAGAATGATTTGGTGAAAATGGTGGTGGGGTACCACTTGGCTAGCTACTGAAGGAGTCCAAGTGTGAGGTAAATGTGGCCTGACTTCAGAGGCAGAAATAATAGGCCTTGGTGACTGAGTCAAAATGGTACCTAGGTTTAAGACTTGGACAATGGGAGAAGAGTAATTCTACTCACAGTCACAAAAGGATAGTGATAAATGACTTCCATCTGGGAACTTAATGAGTTTGAAATGCTTTTGTGGTATTCAAGTGGCAATATCTAATGATTGGAGATGAGGATCTGATACTCAGAAGTGAAGGTGGCCTGGATATCAACATTTGTGAGTATTTAAAGCCGTGGGAACAAGCAAGTTTATGGAGGATGAGTATGCAGAGAAAGGAAGGAAAAGGGAATTAGGATAGAACCCTGAAGAACAACCACCTTTCAATGATAAAGGGGAAACTACAGACGGAATGGGGAAAAAATGACTTCACAGAGGAAATTCCAAGGAGTATGTGGAGTATTTGAAACTGAAAGAAAGGAGTTTTTCCAAGATGAAGGAGAGTTCACTTACATCAAATGCTGAGGACAGCTCCAGTTACATAAAGGAGACAAGCAACCATTGAGCCAGCAACTGAAGATGTTACTCATTATGGATCCTGAAAGGATCAGAGGCCAAATTATAGTGGATTGAGTGGTTTATTAGAAATTTTTAAAAAGCCAGTGTATAGATTAGTGATTTCCAAAGATCAGTGCTGATGCCTTACCAAGTTTCCACAGATTAGAGGCAAATCCAGAAACAAACAAAAAACGTTACAGCTTGTTTGTTTAACAAAGCTAAATTACTCTATAAAATTGTTACACTGGATAATAGCCTTCTCATTTTTTAGTGCTAAAAATACATCTCTTTCATAAAACAACAGTGATAGAAGATAATAGTTGCTTTCAAATACTATTGCTAGTTCAATCTATATACTATCCCAAATTGTGCAACCTACGGTTGGCGGCCAACTCTCAACTGTCTGATTCTAAAGGAATGGGTGTCCAAAAGAATGTCTCAGTGGTCTCTGATGGATAGAGGGGAGGTAGAATAAAGGGGAATGTTAGTTGTCTGGCACAGGCACTTGCTTCTTTCTAAGTACAGAGTGCAGTTCTGAAGGGTCAGTAGGGAAGTATTTGCATTTTGTCTTTGGCAGTTTCATTATGTTGTCAATTATTACAGTGCAGTGTTCTAATAGGAGTTTCATCATGCATTCAAATTGGAGAGAGGATTCATTTAGCCGCCACAACAAATTGAGCTCAGCAGGCTTCATTTCAGGAACTTCTGTGGTGTCAAGTGGTCAGTCCTTCAGTTTTAATTTCTAAATATATGAGATGCAAATTGCATGATCTTTTCTCCTCTGATAGTCAAAGCAAATGGCTCCAATTACATTCTAACATACCCTTAACTGGGAGGTAAATAACATTATCAGCTTGGGATGTGGTAGGATGAATCACACAGAAAAGATTAATTATCTTGTAAAGGTATTGTATTATCTTAATTGTTCACATCACTCAAGCTTTTCTAATTAGAAAAGTAAATACCAGCCTCGGCAGGTTTTGCCCTTGCACAGTGAAAAAAAGGCTAAACATTTACATGAATTATACCTTTTCAAATATTTAAACTTGATAAGGCCAACCATCAGTTTATACCAATTTTACTGCCATCAGACTTCTCAAAGGTCAATTGTAGTTCTTTCATAAAAAGTTAAAGGATAACAGTCCACTATTAAGTAACATAAATATTTCTATGTATTGACTCCTCCAAGTAAGTCTACCAATCCATACCCCATATATAGTCTACGATTGTTTGGAGGTTTCCACAATCTAAAATGCTTTTCTCTATCAAATCTATTCCATGTGTCCTTTTAGCCCAGTGGTCCATTTGAAAACACTAGATTATGTACAAGCCCTCCTTTCTTCCTTCAAGCAGCAGTTGTCATTTCTTATACAGAACATTCCCCATTCCATCTTCCTGATTAATGCTTTGTCCCTGGATAAATTCAGTACAGTTAAACAATCAGAATCAGATCCCATCTCTCAGAATTCTCTTACCCGAGAGAAGTGCATCAGACACTCTTATGAATTGAATCTCACTGTGAGCCATGTCCTAAACAGGCCACAGTGACACACAGAGTAACTCCTACCATTATGAATATCTTCCTTCATAGAGCACCCAGCATATAGTACTATAGTACGTACTCAGAAGTGTTGCTCCCTTTAGACCCATTCCCTCCGCACTGGTTTTTGGCCTTCATTTTGAAGCAGTGTGGTCTAGTGTTTGAAGAACAAAGGCTTTGAAGCCGTATCGCTCTGCATTTGAATCTGGTTGTAAAACTAGTTCTATAATCTTGGGCAGGGTGTTATGCCTCTTTCCTTTTCTACAAAATGAGGTAAAAATAATACCCCCCCTGTTAGGGTGATTTCAAGGGATTACATGATACCATCCATGATATACATGGTAGCTCAGTGTCAGGCACTTAAGTAGTTGTACTTAAGTACGTAGCACTGAGTAGTTGTTAGCAATATTCTATTTTATTACCATAATTTATAGCCTCTCTACCAAAACTCAGCTTGAAAGCTGTTTCTGAGGTCGGAAGTGAAAAATTCTTGTCATTTAAAAAGGTCACCTGAACTTGCCCACCCATCAATTGCTTCTCTGGGTCCTAATTCAGATGTGGCTCTCTCATTCTTACATCTTCAAAGTGGGATATTTTCAGAGGTCTGATGGGCTGTAACACACTGTTTCCGTAGCTGGTTTACCAACTCACTGATCTGCAGCATTTCACTTAGGGCTGTTCTCTTTCTGACAGGAAGGCTTGAGGGAGATGATGATCTTAAATGCCAGGAGGATTTCCTACGTGGGCACAGGGGAAGAATAATGTGAGCATCTGGGCATGGCATGCAGAGCAGATTTGGAAGGTTGTGAACCTCCATTTATGTGTTCAGTTAAAGAACACTTGGGCTGGATCTCAATACACTGTAGAAGGGAAAAGGTGTTAATTCATCAGGAGCTTGATTTGTACAACCAATTCTTCAGTCTCATTTACATTTACATTAGCAGAACATCTTTAACAGGAAGGAGGGCATTGGATAGGATCATGGCTAACATGGAAAATTTTATATGTATGATCTTTGTACTCTCCAGTTGCCTGGAAGCAAAAAACAAACAAGAAAATTGATCCCTATTTGCCCTGAGGTCTGCTCCTCTAGCATAGCCAAGAATTTCTCCCTCCAATTGTTTAAGTCTTCACTTTATCTTTAATACGAAAACTTCTACCCAACCCAAATCACCCGATAGCCTTCCTTCATCTTCCCCCCTACCCCTTCCCTACTTGTGATAAAAATTAATTTCACTCCTTTGGAAACCAAGAGCAGTCTCTTAAGAGCTTTGCTCATTTCTGGCCATTTGTTCCTGGTTCACTTTATGACCAGGTCTGAAGCCTATGAAGTTGGTGCTACCAAACCAGTTGTTATGACCCTGAACAAATCACCTAACTTCTATAAACCTTAGTTAACCCATCAGTAAAATGGGAACAATGATTTATACATTGTCTGATTGATTTCAGGGGACTAAGCAAAAATCATCTATGTGAAGTCCTTGGTGTGGGTTTCTTAATCAATGTGCACTGTATGTGTGGCCTAATCCTTTGAGATGATGCCAGGGAGAATGGTTCAAGGGACTTAGATTGCTTGAAACATAGTCCCAATACAAAAAGAAAGCAAATGCATCAAACTTTTCCTAATCTTGGGTTTTATATTTCCTAAGGTTTCTTCCTAAGCCCTGCACAATGCAGGAGTAGGTTAAATGAGGCAACTTAGAAAAATAGTGGCATGATTCCATGCCCCATACTGACTTTCAGAGTACTGAGAAAAACAGCAATTGATAAGTACCAGGAATATTCCTCTAGTGTTTAGGCGCAAGTTAACATTTGTATACCTAAGTATTATTTTCTCTTCATGACCTCATTCTTAACCTGAATTCTAACTTCTCCAAAACTTTCCTAAAAGGTGGAGCAAGATGTATCCACACCCAAAATTACTGTTTACCTGCTTGTGTTTTTCTCATTATGATGTCATTTACATAAGGTGATGTCCTATTCTCAGGCCAACCAGGAATAGAGTATGCTTCATCTAGCTGTGTCAGTAATGCCTCGTTCTTCTTCATCAAATTCCTTGTGAGTTCTTGGCTACACTTACTCTTATAGTTGACAGGAAGCAAACCATTCCAATCTCTTCATGTTTTGCATCTTTCCTTCCAAAGGACTGGGAGGGTGGCACAATTTCTTCCAAAATTATATTAACTTCTGTAGGTTCAATAGCTAATCTTGATGCCTCTCTACTCTTTCTGTACAACAAAGATTCACTCATCAGTACTTCTCACTCAACATTTAGCATAATACCTGACAACCAGCATGCTTTCTATAAAGGACAGATAGTATTACTATTGCCATTCTGTTCCAGACACTATCCCAGGTATTGCTACTATTGAAGTGAAAACCATAGTTCTTATTTGCAGAGAGTTCATCTTCCTTTTGAATTTGTGCTTAAGTCACATTTCCATTTATGACAGTGATTTTACCTAAGAACTCTATCTTTCCAACGTCCCTTAGATACAATGACGAGCATGACACAACCAGTGGCTAATGTTGTTGGGATGATAACTTACAACCTAGGAACTGAGCTCCAGCAGTGAAACTTTTTAAGAACTCCACCCAGTATTTCTCTTCTTAGATCAAAGTAAGTTAAATAGTATCTGCAAATCAAGGAAGTAGCATCCAATATAAACTGTCAAACAAGGGAGTCCACAGGGCTGAGGGGCAGGTGCCCAGAAGGCCAGTCATATTCCTACCAACAGGCCAATCTTTGTTCCACTTTTCTATATGAAGATAACGGTAGCTTAAAATAAATATTCAAGCATTGCAAAGTCAAGTTCTCATATAAGAAATATTCTTCAATGGGCATTTTCCCACTCAAGATTAATGACAATTAGCCTGGAAAAGTACTCATTTCACTGGACTAAAATGTCCTTGAGAGGGAGGGTCATGTCTGCCTTGCTTTTTGTTTCAACCCTATTGTCTTACACAATGCCTGACACAGAATCTAGGGTCGATAAATATTTATTGAATGAATAAATTCATTTTGCAATTAATTTACCACCTAGGCAAAAACAGGGGGGTAGCAAGGAAATTTAAAAGCAGTAGGATGGGGCACCTGAGTGGCTCAGTCATTAAGTGGCTGCCTTCGGCTCAGGGCATTATCCCAGAGTCCTGGGATTGAGCCGCACATCAGACTCCTCCGCTGGGAGCCTGCTTCTTCCTCTCCCACTCCCCCTGCCTGTGTTCCCTCTCTCGCTGGCTGTCTCTCTGTCAAATAAATGAAATCTTAAAAAAAAAAAAAGGCAGTAGGAAATTTGCAAGATTAACGAAAGGCCTTTCTGAACACAATGGAAAAATAAAAGATTAAATGCAAAATAAGAATGAACTCATACTGTCACCCTCCATAAATTCATATTTTTTGTTTGTCTCCAATTCATGGTAATTCCCCACCCTCTCTCCAGTTTACAGATATTACCAATGAAGAGAAAGAACTGAAATGCTGACTTTGTAAGATTTCGAAAAGTTGGGGGAGTTACTCTGCCTTAGTTCTTTAAGTTAATGAAATCTTGTTCAAACCCATCCACCAACCCTTCATTCAAATGTCACTTTCCTGATTGCTTTTGTTACGTGCCATTGAGTCATGGAGATTTCACGGCTGACTCATACAGTGGCAAGGTGATAAATCATAACAACCAAATAACGTCACAGAAATTACAAATGATAGACGGCACCTCAGAGGACTGCCTGTGGGAAACCAGGTATTTATTTTCACTTTGTACCAATTTCTAAATAGCCTTCACTTGGCAATGGGAGTTGTCAGAAAGGTAAGAAGCTATTGCTAGCTCATTGCTGTTCAGGCACATAGGAAGGACTTGTTAAAAGTAGAAATTTTAGTTCTTTTGTTCTGGCATATTAAAATTGAAGCTGAGGAGTATACATTTGAAGAGAAGGCAAAAACAATGTGAAGTTCAGGCCTTTGGTGAGGAAAACTAATTGTTGCCCCCCCTTTTTTTTGAGGGACGCTCCATTTATTTTCTTCAGCAAAATGAGGGAAAAAAGTGGAATAAAATAGAAACTTTTGCTTCTATGAAAAAAACTATGCTTTACATGAATCATCACTTTGGACTCAGTTTACCTTAGTATTAGATCACTATAGTCTGCGAATTGTACATAAATTATGAAAAAGCATTCAAGTAATACACAAATGTTAGAAACAAACACCAGCTTTTAAATGTCTAAGACTATTAACTCATAGGTCTTTAATGAGCATTTGGTTATATGTTTCATGTAGTAACTCAGCCTATAATGATGGTCTCTTGATCAAATACAACTTTGGAAGCTCTAGATGAACACTGATAAAATTACTCTATTATTTCAGGGAAAATGGCTGTGCCTTCTAAGAAAAATTCGTAAAATTCCAAAATTTGTAAAATTCCAAAATTTGATTGACTGCCTTATGTAACTCGATATTATGAATGCATTTAAGCACATTTAGTGTCAGGGGACAAGGGAATATCAAGGAGAACGAACAAGCAGAGCTGTGGGTCTTTATAATACCTTTATCCTCATATAATTTCAGAGACCTGGGCTCGTGTGTATTTTAAAACAAAGAAAATTCAAGTTAATCATTGATTTGTTGTTGTTTATTGGATTTTACCCAAATCCATTTTTTGTTTCTAACATAAAGTTCTATAAATTTAAATAATGTGTGAAGTAACACATTTTTCACCCAGAAATCATATACACTACAGATTCTCCTCTTCGAAAACACTGGGCAGGAAAAGTCAAACTAGGAAGTTTGAAATACAATCTATGTCACTTCACCTACTGCCAAACTCACAAACCTTTTGGGAAGAGAGGAAAACAAGGAAGAGGTGAGCTATTTACTAACTAAGAATATTTAATTAAAGCCACTTGAAGCTTTTACAGGAATATAACTATCTCTGGTGGATGTTTAGAGGAATATAGGCATATACATATTCCCATTCTCTTAAGAATTGTGCCAAGAAAGAAAAGCTGAGAAGGCATCTTCTTCAAAATTCTGAAGGGAAACTAGCCTTTAAGTAGGCACTTTTGGTGCACTATGCATTAAAGTGTTTTAATAGCATCCATTTATCATTTTAACAGCAAGCATTTACTAAAAGGTGTATGACCAGGTGCAAAGAAGAAAGCACATAATGTATCCTGAGGCTTAAATTTTCAAGACAATGTGAACTCATGTCAGAAATGGGAAATGCTGTCCTTTTCCTTTTCTTTGCCTAAAGCACATGATTTTTAAGTCCCAGCTCCACGAGTTACAAAACTTTTGATCAGAATATTACCAATGGTTTTTTGTATGAGGAAATGATTGAAATAAAGCCCAATCACTTCAAGTTAATTCAAGGTTATATTGGAATCTTTCTGTTAGCCATGACATAGTAAATGCAGTGATGATAATAACAGATGCTGTTTGGAAAAATCAGAGCTTAGTTACTGCTTTCACATACATTATCTGAGGTAGTTCTCCTAACAACCCTGTATATATAGACTCCAACCCCATTTGACACGGGCAACCCACAGAAAGCTGAGCTAATGTGCTGCACAACTTGGTGTATAGAACGTAACTCCTATCATCCCACCTCAGCAAATAAAATCTTTGAAAAACCACTGAAATCTGTGCTCTTTCAAGAAATAGTAAAGACATAATCCCATTGATAAATTTCATCAAAACTTCTCAAAATCTGATTTCCTTCCAAACCCCAGTGCATTAAGAGTATCCTATATACCATACACGACTGTTCCTGAATACATGAATAATCTCTCTCCTCAATCACACACACACACACACGCACGCACACATGCACGCACACATGTACCCTATAAAAGTATATTACTGTCATGCTCTCAACTGGTCTTCTGCTTTCAGCCAATGGCAGTCATCCTTCTAGACTTATTTTATAGTCTGGTGAAGAGTTTTGACTCCCGTATCAACACTCAACAGATATATCATTGGCCCTTCTGCATATATAAAAGACAGAATATTACATTATATTTTGTTTTTTTTTTTAAAGATTTTATATTTTGAAATTTAAGGTTTGTAGCAGCTCAAAGAGTTTTCAAGAAAACGGTGGGAGAACAGTAAATATCTTCAGACAGGGATTGATGGAAATAAAAAATAGAAGAAAAAAATTTTTTTTTCTTTTTAAAGAGCCATATAATAACTATTTTAGACTTGTGAGCCAGATCTCTGTTGTAGTTTTTCAACTGCCATTGCAGGAGGAAAACAACAAAGGCCATACTTAAATGAACAGGTGTGGCTGTGTGCCAATAAAACTTTATTTACCAAACAGAAGCACTGGCAACTCTTGCTTTAGATTATGATTGGTAGTGTTGTTTTGGTTTGTTTGTTTTCTTTCTGTGATGCTCAGTACCTAGAATCTGTAAAGCAAAGAAGTTTTTGAACTGCTCCCATTTATTTTTCCTTCAGGTGAGTCAGGTGAGGACAGATGGACTTCAAATATTGCATAATAGCTTGTCCTTTGTCACTCTCTTTCATAGTTGAGTGACCTGAGGCTAGTGTGCTACATACACTCTTAGGTTCTAAACATGGATCTCTGACTTCAAGACTCATGTTCTTCCCTTTGGCATGTAAAATTTATTTTTGGAGGCCTTTACAACTTGCTTTCTTGTTCCTGGAGATTCTGCAATTGCAGATAACCTATTGGATGGTCCGTTGGGACAGTTCTAGCCATAGGTCAGCTAATTTGTATAAAGGAGTTAATAGGTGATATCATTTGGTGTTACATATGTGAACATATTTTCTTAGCAAAAGTAGACTCCCACGACTGAAATGTTGAAAAAATAGAGGAGTACCTCTCTGTATATTGGATATACCATGTCAGGCATTAGACAAGAGTGTCCAGGAGAAGGATACTTATCCAGTCACACTTTGTAGGCCTTCATTGTGTACTCACAGACAATGTTTGAAAATATTTTTTCTCCTCTTTTCTATCATATTTTAGTTTCTGGGGCTGGTATAATGTAACCATGTGTCATTCCATTATCTCCACTGCCTTTGGAAATTGGAGGCTGTTATAAAGGTCTCTGACTCAGCATTGGAGAACTTTAGTGACTCTTTTCATGACTCAGGCATAAAAGAAAGTACATATTCCTCCTTCTACCCCTAGCCTAGCCCTGTCCTGATCTTTGTCTCTAAGATTTCAACTTACAAAACTCTGATCTTCTTATGAAATGTCCAATATCAGAAGGCGGAAAAAAAGCAATATGGAAAGCAATACAGAGAGTGTTTTATTTATTCTCTGGTCTGACCATATGGTGCTAAGAATAGAAAATTTTATAGAAGAGAGGGAACAGTGGCAACGGAAGATACCAGCATCATATTGATTAAGTCTGGTTGTCTCAAAACTGTGGAAACAGGAGATAAAAAAGAAATGTATGTTTCTGTTAAATACTGTTAACTCAAATGTATAATTCACACATCCAGATGCAGCTGCTGCTTCTTGGCTGGAAAAGTAGAAGTCAGAATGCATGTATTGGGACAGCTAAAGAGTCCAGGAATTTAAAGCCACAAAAAGAAAAAAAAACCCTCCATATTCTACTTACACATTCAGAAACAGATGTGCACCTCTCTGCAGTCCATGTTTTTAAACACAAATAAGAAAGCTGCCAGACAAGGACACAGACCCAAACTCAAAAGTCATTTCCCAGCAAGTGACGCAGCAATCTCTACTTTGACTTTGACTTTAGCTCCACAGCTGTGGTGAAACTCACATTATGGCTGCGGGAAGGAAATTGTTCCCAGGTGAGAAGTAAATTATCTGGCTTGGCACAAAAATGTTGAAAAGGCAAATTCCACCTGCTTTTCTCTAGGCAAGATATTTTTGTTCAAATATCTCCCTGCCACCTAGTCAAGCACATGTCCGATTTACATCCCGATTCTGGAAATGATTCCAATTTTGCAATCTGTATACACATAGTATGTTTGTGTGTAGAAATAAGAGAACTTAAGGGCTGAAGCACATGCTTTCTAATTCACTAAAGAGAGTTTTAAGAAACCTCAAATATGGTTATCTAGATTTATTGATTGATCCATTCACTGATTCATTCATTCATTTCATCTTTTCTTTTTTTTTTTCCATCTTTCATTCAACAAATATTTCTTGAGTGCCTGTTTCATACCAGGCACTGTTTTAAGCTCTGGGATGACAGCAGTGACAGACAGGGTCAATGCTTTTATTCTCACACAAGAAGACAAACAATGAGCAAGTAAATAATAAATCAATTAGACATATGCATTCTTACTCATTTCACACTTAGCTGGTACACAGCATTTGAGAAAACACTGTTCTAAGGCCCTGCGATAATAAAAGAGATGAGGAAGAGTTTATTACGACTTCTGCCTTGAAGAAACAGAATTTTATGGTGGTGGCAAGCATTAAAGCCATACACCATAATATTAAACATAACTTTTTAAGTTCTAAAATAAAGATACAATAGAAGTTTTGGTAGAACACTAAGGAAAGAACAGATATTCTGACAAATAATAGGAAAAAGCATTTCGCATACAGAGGAATATTGGAAAAAGGTGATGATGATAATGATGACGATGACAGCTAATATTCCATGCAGTGCTCACATCTTGTCATGCACTGTTATAGGCACTTTACATATGCGACCTCTTTCAATCTTTGTCACCCTGGGAGATTAACATTTTCCTATTCTAATTATATTACTGTCACTGAGGCATGCAGATGTTAAATAAATCACTCAAGGTCACGGATGTAGTGAATACAGGAGCTAGGACTTCAACTAGGTAGACTGGATTTGGAGTCCATGTTCTTATACCCACAGCTCAAATGGTCTTTCATAGTAAAAGAAATTTCAGCAGGTAAAAAATAATCTAGCTTATTAACACAGCATAACCAAAGGCAGAAAAGCTTCAAGATTCCAAGCATGCTGGAGAAGAGGAAGTTGGATACCTGGATGGGTAAGAGAAATCAGAGGAATGTAGTGGAATTTTAGGCTGGCAAAGAAGGAGCTAACTGTGGGACTCATGAAGGCCACACAAAGTAATTTTATTATTTCAGTTGGCAATGGGGAATGATGGCAAATGTCTAAAGATGAGAACACAATACTACTATTAAGAAGAGTATTATCATGATGCATACTTGCTATATCCTGATCCCTGTGCTAGGTGCTTTATCTATATTATTTATAGTCCTCATGTAATGGTACAAACTATTGGCACAACTTTGGAGATGAGAAAACTAAAGTTCACTGCTGATATGAGGCAAGGCTAAGATATGGATCCACATAATTTTGACTACTGCATCATTCCCTTTAATTCCTATAAATTCTAGATTTGTAGTGGTTTGGGGGAAGTAATGAAAACACTGAAAGCTTGCAGGCAAGGAGACCAAAAGTGCCTTTATTACTCTATATTATGTTATTTTAGGGGTTTTAAAGGCTCATTATTAAATATCAACAGTATACTTGAATTGTTCCTTCAGTTACCCTGCCATATCATTTTTGAAGCCATAGAATTGGTTAGTCCAATTATTGGGACTTTAAGGTCCTGTGAATCTGGTAGCATGATTCATTTTCTTTTTAATACTCACTATTTCAGTATTTACTCTTTGTCACACGTGTGCTAAGGGGATCCTGTTGGTGCTGTCATCAATCCAGTCTTTTGTGCAGGATACAGTGTAGTGAGGAAGACAGGTAAAGATAACAACCACCACAGTCGGATACTGGTGATAATACAGGAAAACAGAAGGTGTTATGGTACCTCACAGCACAGTCATACACCCTGGTGGAAGATGAGGTTTAAAAAGGGGAGGAAGGGGGAAGGGAGGCAAGGGGGACAAAAATGTTTCCTGGAGAATAAGTAGGAGTTAACAAGAATATTTGTAAGAAAGACATATGCATTTCTGGGAAATAGGATAGAGGAAAAGTAGAACAGAGGGGAAGAGTAGACAAGGCTCAGACTGTGCACTTAGATCTAGCTTAGAATCTTGGCTTCATACTAGCTAAATAATCTTGGGAAATTTATTTAACCTCTTTGAGTTTTCATTTTCTTATCCACAAAATAGTAATATTGTCGCACTCCTTGCAGGGTTGTTGTAAAGGTACCTGAAATAGTGTCTATAAAGTGCCTGGTACAATCCTCACCACATAAGTATTATGTAGAAAACTGTATCAAAGTTTAAATAAAGAATGAAATACAAGTGTTCTCCTTTCAATGGCCAGTAGGATTCTACACGATTTAGCCCCTGTTCATCTCCCTGATTTCATCTTGTACCAAACTCCACTTAGCCCACTATGGGCTAATCACTATGCTCTAAACTTTATGACTTTCTTTCCATGTTTTACAATCACCCTGTCTCAAGGTTACTGTATTTGTTCTTTCCTCCAGGAAGATCCTTTCCTCAAAGTATTGCATGGTTACTTCCTTCCATCATTCAGATACTTTATCTCCTTGGGGAGGCCTTTTCATAATCAACCTCTTATCACAAAGACCCCTGCTCCACCCAATAATTCTTTATCATGTTATATTCAGAGTCTTTCTAACAATTCTTTCTACTTATAATTATCTTCATTATGGATTCATTTGCTTTTTAATTATATGGTTCCCCCACATGATTGTGAAATGCCTAAGACCACAATCTTCTCTAACATATTCTTCAAAGAATACCAGTACATGCTTGAAGGATGGATAGATAAACATGTATTTCTGTTTACGTGTATCTAATGAGGGTCAAGTAAAACAAAAAAAAAGAAAAGGAAATATTTTAAAAGAACAGCATACGAAATTGCCTTTCTGTGGGAAATGGAGACTGACATTTGCCTGCTGTCCCAGACTGGAGGGATGCAACAGAAAGGGAACCGGGTGACTACTCTTTGTCAGCTGCAGGGCTCGCACTAGAGACAAATTTACTCCATGCTGCAGTGAAATCATAAGTCACCTTGATCTTTTTTCTGATGCTCTTTATTCTTTCCCTCAGGTCTTACGGATGTGTGACCTAGGGATTATCTCTCTTCCTTTCACTTCTGGTCTTTTGGGTTTAACTCTGGGTATCTGGCTGGATGCCTCTCAATCAAGAAAAATTGTCTTCCTTTTCCAGGAAGTATTATTTCAAGTCTCATAAAACAAATGCATTGCACATGCAAATCATTCTGCCAAAAAAACAAAACAATTCTAAAAATTACCCAGCTTGCATAAAAATAAATGTTAAATTCATTAGATCGACTATTTTTACTTTTCTGGTCTTTTCACTGGAGCTATCTGGCAACTGAAAATTCATCAGTGTACAGATGAATCCCTGTGCTTGTGTAAGAAGTTTCTAATTAGCACATACAGTGAATTGTGAGAGTTTTCTATACAACGTTCTCTGGCTGAGGTTTAAACCAAGGTCTGTCCTCTGAAATATGTGGACAGCTGCTATGCACTTTAAAAAAATAATTAAATAAAAGGAAAGGAAATAAGTTGTTAACTTGAGACTGTGGTATGGATCTTGACTGTATCTCCAGAACAGATGTTTCAGGTCTGGGACATTTTGCATGGAGTCATTAGAGACTTCATATCCAAAGGCTCCCGGGAGCTGTCTGACTGTTTTGTTTAGTTAATAGATTTCTTCGCAACTTAGAAGCAGAGAGGCCAGGGGACAAATATAGATGTGTAGTATTGTTTTTCCACCTGAAAATTGGTTATGGTTGCCCCAGGTGGCCTTGGAGTGATCACCAAGCTTCCTTAGGCCTCAGTTTCCCTATCCTTAATTGAAGAGGATATGAATCCTTCCCTGTTTCACAGGGATATGTCAGAGGACCCAAACTAATGAAGTATACCAGTTGTGTGCTTCCTGACAATCCAATTTTTTAAACACTTAGTGCTTTCTTTTTCTTTAAAATCACCATTAATTCAGGCTATCATAATTTGGGGGATTAGAGCCACATAACATAATATTCTCACAATTGTTTAATGGCACTAAACAGTTTATATTTTTCATCATTTATGTTCAAACATTCAACAACAAATTTACTATTCAGCAATTTCATAATAGCTTAAAAAAAAAGATAAAGAGATACTTTGCTCTCCTGTGTTCACTGTACCCTCTTTGATTCATAAGCCTGGACACTTGGAATACCGAGGAAGTGAACATGAAACCCTCAATAGTGCGCTTTGTACAACAGCTAAAAAGGGCACCTTTCTTCCTGTTCTGCTGATTTACAAAGTGATCGATGATAAGGAACATCATTAAGCTCCATGCCTAGGAAAGTACCACTCTTCAGCTATTAAGAGGATATTGTTTTAATATTGACAAGGAAATCAAAATGTTTCCCTGAGTGGTGGTTGCATGTTTTCTTCCTGGTGGATATGATTTCCTAGTGTCCTTGGGAGGAGAACATTTCCCCCCCCAACATCCTCACCCCACTGGAAAATATTTCTACTCTCTTTGCTTCCTCAAAGGAAAAGACTTCCTATTCACTTAGTTTAATTCCCTAGAGACCTGAAGTCATTTCACCTATAGAAGACAGATGACTTCAACCCTCAGTGTTGAGCTTGAATTGCAATACAAACTAAATTAGATAAAATAAATCAATAATACCCTTGCAGGCCAAATTCACTTAAGTAACATTTACAGTACAATTGCCCACTTTGTCCATATACTTTAATCCATTAACACTCTACATCTGGTACCTGAATAAATACATTACCCCAACTGAATATAAATGAAGTAGGATCCCACCATTATTTTGTGTTGAGTGAAAGGTTAGTAAATTTTCATTTAAAAAAAAAATGATTTTGAAATGAAGCAAAAGCTGGTATATCATGAAGCCCTAAGATTTTGAGTAGCTACTGCAGTACCTTCCAAGTTTATTGATGGCTTATAAGTTTATACTGAGTTTATGGATCATTGCATTCATACATTATTACATTATGATTCTCCAAATACAAATATGGCCCAATACATTTATATTTGGATTCTAACTTAGAAAGCAGACCTTAGATAAGGAACAACAGACATACATGCTGAACTTTGGCATAGAAAACTTCAAAGTGGGTTTTGTACTTACGAAATTAATAAGACACCTGAAGATAACTGTGGCAAACATGGAAATAACTGAAAGATATTGGTCAGTCCAGTTTCTTCCAGTTTTATGTAAATTACAAGTAAATCAGTCCCTCCAATTCCCAAAGTACCGGTGGAGTATAGTACATTACACTGTGGATAAGGTCTTTTAATTAGTCACTGGTTTCAGCTTGGGGAGAGCTATCAAACAATTTTTTAAAACCATTATCAGAGCCATAATCATGTCAAAACTTGCTCTCAGCTGGAAAGGTGACATTGGAAATCTAGTCCCAGGTGTTTAAGAATTAGAATGAAAACAATCAAGGTGTATAGCTAGACAGATATATTTAAGACCACTACAGTTACAAGATTGTTAGTGACATAATTCTCACAGAATGTACTTTTCCAGGTGCTTGACTACCTTATGTTTTTGTTTTTTGGGTTTTTGTTTTTTTTTACCGTCAAACACTGCTGAGGCAGACTACTCAGGAGCGTGTTTTACATTATAATGCAGGGGCTAGGGTAAAAGCTTTCATGTTAGGGAACTGGATTCAAAAGCTGTCACTGCTACTTACCTTCTGAATGACCACAGGCGTGTCATTAAACCTTATTTAAATGTACTTGTCAAAGATCTACGACCTAATTCTTAAAGGTCGATAGTGAGAAATAAGGATGGAAACACAAAGGGAAGAGGAGAATGAATGACAATTTAAGTAGGAAGCAGGTCTGCCTGCCATTGGCCTCAAAGCAGGTAGGTAAGGAATGGAAGTGAGATGGTAAATGGGAGATTTGACTTTCTTGTCTTCTCAGATGGTCCTAATATACACTGAGTCTCTCACCTACTGTTGGCCTAGATCACCATGCTAAGCATGATCCTAATATCTGAGGATGTACAGTTTTGTTCATGATGACCAGTGAACATACCAGTATTTCACCTGTTCTCAATCAAAAACAAGCAATCTTCTCCGTCCTTAGGAGAAAGACTGCGTTATACTTGAAATAGTAATATGTTGGTCTCCAAAGAATCACTTTCCTAAGAGATTTTTGGTGGCTAATTAGACTACACCTAATTTTCATCATATGTGATGACTTTAAAATGTTACCCAGAATAACAGAGAACCCACATTTCTGGGCCAGACCAAACTCTAGAATGTACCCTAGAATGTTCATGGATCAGAGAATACAAACTGACACACACTGGGGATTAAAGTGACTCAGGGACCATCAAATGGGCATATTACAGTCTTTAGAAATGGCTCCTCCATTTAACTGGGTTCTAGAGCTATCTGTCTCATACTTAAAATTGTGTTGTTGATTCAGTAGAGAAAGCCCCTAATTCAGAGATAACTCACAGTACTTATCCAGCAAATTGTGTTGATAAAAAGGGAAAAATTAACTGCAGAGAGAGAGAGAGAGAGAAAGCATTTGTGCTACAGCCTAAATCACATGAAAAACAATTTACAAAATGAGCATTTAAATAGACAAAACATAATGTTTTTACTGGTTAAAAAACGCTGCAAAATGTTGGCAACAATAGTTTGCATTCAAATAGTCAAACCTAATTGTTTGTGAATGCAACATAATTGAGTCTTCATTTTAAGAGCTTTAAGAAAAGCAAGTAATATAACATGGGTTTTATGACATTAAAAACAAATAATTTGTACGGAGTTATTATGTTTGAAGAAACACACACCCACCAACCCATTAGATTTCATTAGAGACAGACACAAATTGTTAAATGTTTTGTTTTGTATCTGCTTTGAACTTCACAAAAGATGAAACTCATTTCTTTGAAACATTTTCTACACTATATCCTTAGAAATAAACTTTCAAAGTATGCATTAAAATAAAGCCACACTTAAACACAGCACCTGTAATTACTAGTAGCTGTTAATTCTATTAATCAACTCTCAGGAGCATTAACAGTACAATCAAAACTTCTACAACTGAAATTGATGCCCAACAAACACTTTAAAAATTTTGACATAAGTGCAAATTTAAACTATTAATGAAGATATGTGCTCAGTCAAGAAACAAAAGGAGGGATTCAAAATAACCTGGATAAGAGCAAATAGCGTAACACATCAAAAAATAAAGTCAAGTCAACAAATTTAAATGACTTTCAAGAACTTTAAAATGATTCCCAGCTTCTGCCTTTGTTGAGCCCTATTGCACATGTAACACTGAAGTGAGAAAGAATTAAGCAGAGAAGCAAGTTATGGATCACACACTCCAGTGTAATCAAACTCCAGCAGTTACCGCAAGAACAAAATGTCAACTCTAACTAACTACCTTATTGAATTCCCCAAATCTATGACCCACAAGATAGCCATATTAATTTGGTCATGCCCAGAGCCTAAGGGAAATCAGTCAGGGAATAAAGAATATCTGACAGAGACAAAATGAAATGCAAGATAGTCTAGCTTCTACAATAAGCACAGAATCATGTCACCATAATGACCAATTTGTCCAGGTTTGCCTGGGACTTACCTGGCATTAGCTCCAAAAGTCCTGCATGCCAGAAAACCTCAATCCCAGAAAAACTGGGAGAGTTGATCACCCTCCCATTTAACCTGAGAATCTCATTACTGGTGATTTACTCACCTGAACTTACATATGACTAACCCATATAGAGAATAGTGTTGTCAGACTTTATGGTACCTAAGAATCACCTGGAGAGCTATTAAAACACAGTGTGTCCTGGGCCCCACCCCTTAGATTCTGATTCCATAAACTGAAGTGGGGCCAATGAATCTGCAGCTCTACCAAGCTCACAGGTGATACCAATGCTGTTGGTTCAAGCATCACATTTTGAATAACACTGGTTCTAACTCCATATACCCCTTTCATTTCCCAGTTTTTCTTCCCATGTCCTTGAGTTGAGTTTTCAAGGGTATATGCATGAACAGACTGCATAGGTCTTTTAAAAATAGAAATGTCCTGTCTTGGCATAAATGATGCCAATATAATTATGGAAAACTTATCCAATAAACTGGTTATTTATACAACATTAAAAGATGTGATGAATTTGTTTATATGAATTCAATTGGTTATTTCACTTGTAAAGTCTTACCAAAATGCTAATTCACTTTGGGAAATTAATAGAAATAATAGGAAAACAGAGATAAGCCTTGACCATAGCCAATGGGTTTATACAACTATAAAACTGGAATAACCACAAACTGTTTGAAGAATCTCAGTAAGGGAAATCTCAACTAAGTTATATTAGCACATCTGTGACTTCCTGACACCAACTGGGTGTCAAACAAGTTCTGACACTGTCAGGATTTAATGCATACTCCAGAGGTTAAGGGCTCAGTCCCACAAGACTGCCTCCACTTCAGATACCAGTCTCAGAAGTCCAAAGGGCGACCTGTACTTCTGACCTACCAGCTACAAATTTGGCATGACTCCTTCCTCAGGTTCTGGAGTTGCTAGAATGACTTACAGAACCCAGGAAAATACCATATGTACATGTACTGGTTTATTATAAAGGATATAACTCAGGAACAGCCAAATGGAAGAGATGCATAGGACAAGGTATGGGGAGAGTGGGCATGCATAACTTCCATTTCCTCTCCAGGCATACCACTTTCCCGGCACCTTGAAGGGTTTGTCAACCTGTAATCTCCCCAAACTTCATCATTTAGGGGGTTTTACTGAAGTTTCATTACATAATCATGACATTAAATCATTGGCCATTTGTGATTTAACTTAATCTCCCCCAGCTTCACTTCTGAAGGGTATGGGGGCTGCTACAAGTTCTAACCCAAGTTCTAAGCATTTGGTTGATTTTTCTGATGATCAATACCCCCATCCTGAAGCTCTCTAGACAGCCCCTCACCCCACCCGCCATAGCCATGTCTTTCACATACAAAAGCAAAAGAGAATAAATTCCAAGCATATTAGGAGTTGTGTGCCAGGAACCTAGAACAAAGACCATATATTTATTTTTTTTTTTACACTACAGTAGTACTTTATTTTGCATTTATCTTCCCCAAAGAAAAGATACAAGTCATGGGAGAAAAAGCTTTCACCAGTGATGCAGTTTCAAGTTACAGCTTAATCTCTAACACCTATAAACATAGTTTGAACCAAAGACCATGAGCATCCACACGAATGACACAAGGTTATTATGCTCCATCCACTCTAGTTACTATGGTAAGAAAGTCAGTGAATACATTCTACAGAGGTTTTTCAATAGCAGAAGCCAAAGCTGAAAGAAATTCTCAGGATAAATCTATTTAACTAGAATGTCATACTTCATGAGCATTTCAATTTATTGAATGTTGAATGTGCTATTTGTTTAAAGATAATCTTTACAAATTCAACATCTTTTTATAAATGTTAACATTCATAAAGAGTCTCCAATTTATTCATTTGACATTTCTCATATAATAATTTAGAAGACGAGCACATATGCACTCACATTCACATGCACTGTCCAGTCTTCACAGGTCGCATATGGGAATAAGCTCCTGATCTTTCCTCTTAAACTAAAAATATTGCCAATCCCTTGTCATAGTTTTGTTTTTCTTTTAATCCATATTAATATAGTGGTAAATTTCCATAGTCTTCTCGAAAGTAATTATAGCAACAATAGTAATATCAGCAATAATTACATATTCTTCAGTGTTACCTATGGTACTTGCCCTCAGCTGTATAATTTAATTATTATTGTTAATCCTTATCACAGTCAAGTCAAAGGTGAGGTGAATCAAGTTCTTACCTTGGGTACAAAATCTGAGGGGCCATAAAATCTTAGCAATCAAGATAAATAATATTTTAGTGCATATTTTCAATGAAATATGCAATTTCAATGAAATATCCATGAAGAACAGAATATAAAAATTTTAAATAAAGAATAGATCATCATTACTGATTTTTCTCTTTGCCTCAGGTTCTGATATGGTTTGGCACAGTACTGTCACAGATCTCTCATAACAACCCTTCAAGGTACAAAATAGTATTACTTTGATTTTATGAATAGAAACTCAGAGAAGTTAAATCACTTGTCCAAAGTCACATAGTTGGCTAATGGCAGAGCCAGTGTATCTGACTTCAAAGCTCTTAGTCTATGATGTTACAGCACCTCTCCATCTTTATTGAGTGTTTTGTATATTTGTGATTTTAAGGGATAGAGTGCCCAACCTCAGGCCAATGGTTCCTTAGAAGGGCTCATAATACTCACCAAAAGCTGTTATCCTCAGGGTTGTTTTACGATAGTGAGACGATACAGATTAGAGTTAGCCAAGGGAAAAGATGCGTAGAGGCAGAGTCCAAGAAGTTTCCAAATGTGAAACTTCCAATTAATCTCTCCCAAGAGAGTCACAGAATTACCTCTCCCAGCAATGATGTCTGACAATATGCACAGAGTATAGCCAACCAGGGAAGCTCACCAGGCTTCGATGTTCAGAGTTTTTATTGGAACTCAATCATGTAGACATGGTTGACTGCCTGTGCGCCTGACATTTAGTTTCCAGACCCTCCAGAAGTAGAGTAGATACCATGTGGCCCAAAGCCTTTATCATTAACCACATTGTTAGACTGATGAGTATGGCCTGATGTCCCAAGTAAACAAAGACACTCTTAACAGGCAGGACATTCCAACAGCCTAGAGATCACTTCCCAGGAGCCAATGGCAAAGGCCACACCTCTCTTTGGGAAATGTTATTTACTATACCAGTTCCAGCACTAGGAGCAAAACAGGGCTGTGAATAAGGATATAGACACTTCTTTTTTGGAAGAGAAGATATCTTAAGTAAATAGGGTAACATGATCCCATATTTACGAATCAGCAGCATTGCCTATATCTTCAGTAGAATGAATACATATGGAACGGAAATGGCTTTCCTTCTCAGTTTTCAAAAATGCCAACAGGAAAAAGAGCACTTAGTCTTTAGGTGAAGCCTGATTTTACTTCCTAAATCTACCTCTCTACTTTGGTGAAAGAAGATGCCTTCCTATAAAAATAACTGGCATTGAAATCAGGAGATTGAAGAAGATGCACACACATACATATAGTATTTATAAATAACATCCATCAGAGACCACAGCTGCTACACAAATCCTTAATATATTTCCTTATCACCAATAGAATATTATCCCTATTGTCCCAGCTTGATAATGAGAAAAGAGTGTTTAAGAGGTGGGAAGTACACATTCATGTGAAATGTTTTAGGTGTTACATAAACAAACAGGTTTTAATATTAATAACTATTTTTTATTTAATGTGTATTAGAAAATTCTATTACCTGCAATTAGAAACATACTGAAAGTATTTATGCTTTTAAAAATTATCAATTTAAGAAAAAACATTAAGTAACTTAAAAATGAACAGAGGCTATACTTGGATATGACAAAAATAATATGGAAGGAAAGGAAATAACTGAAATTTAAGATAATATAGATGAGTAGGATATAGACCTTATCCCATCTTCTTAAATAAAAGGATTTTAATTCTAAGGCTGTTAAAAAAAAAAAAAAACAGTTCCTGAAATGATAATCTAGCCATGTTCAATTTAGGTTTTTATTTATTTAAAATGCTCTAAATTGAGGAATTCCCTCAAACTTCCTTTTTTTGCTAGAGATCAGTTTTGAAGGGGACAGGGTGAGCCTAATTCTTTCTAACAGGTCCTTCTGAAATATTTTTAGTCCTGAATCAACTAGCTGATAAAAATTTTCTTTTTTATCACAGTTTCCCCCAGTGCTAACCATTATCCTCAAATGCTACAACCTGTCTTCCCTGTGCCTGACGACTGGATCTCTTCACTAGAAAGTCAATAGGAGAGCTGAGATGGAGGCAGGTGGGCCTGGTGGGAAGGGTACCCAGTTCCCCAGGGGTCCTCTCCCACCACAGTATGACCTTTAGAAAACTGTTCCTCCTTCAAATACCTCACTTTCACCATTTGGGAGGGATGGGATGGTGACCTTCTCAGCACATGGTGGGAAGAAGGAGTCCCTGTCTGCTGGCACCCTGAAACTCTTGAAATGCAAAGAGGGAGGAGGTGAAGGAACAGCAGGGTTTCTGGCTGTGTCTGTGATCACACAGAATAAACAGAGCAGGTGGCTAGTTGATGGAATGCAAGGGCCCAGTTCTGAATATGGAGGAAGCTACCGGCTGTACTTGGAACCCCCACACTCCTTTGTTGTAATAAAGCATGATTAAAATGAATGAGCAAATGTTAAACTGGAGGGTGAAATCATTTCCTAGATTTTTTTTTTCTTTTCATGTTTGGTTTACTTATTTGTTTAAAATGGACTAGGAAAGAAAACAGTGTTCTTCAACACTGGATTTTAAGACACATAAGCTAGAAAGGTAGAACTGCATAGTGAGAAATTATAACAGATTTAGAATAGTCAGATCTGGTTCTCAGTCTACTACTTCCTGTGTGACATTGAGGAAATAACCTCTCCATGTCCTCAGCTGTAAAGTGAGTATAGTAATAGTAGCAGCCTCTTGTTTTATTTGAGAGAATTAAATGAGATAATGCAGTGAAGCAGAAAATGTCTGGCACACAATTCTGCCTCTGTTGCTGCTATTATTAGTTTAATTTAACCTCTCAAAGTTGCATTTCCTCATCTATAAAATGCTAACAATAAATACTTTGTGCCCACTTTATTATGTTAATGTGAGAAAATCAAAAGGAGATAATGGAAGTAAAGTTATATGTAACCTGCTGTGACTTGGGGGCCTTTCTGTCCCTTGAAGATTTAAGTAAAATTGAGTGGGATGATCTAAATTTTAAGATTTTACTAACACATGCACACACACATGCACACACACACCCCAATACAATTTCTGCAAACTTCCATCTTACTTTCTCATTGTCCCCCTATCTCCAGGCCTCAGTTTCATGGGCATTCCCAGGAACTCCTGCATCAAATCTGGACATAAAGTTCTGTTTCCATTTTATTCTCCTAAGAAACCTCATCACTTTGAGTAGGCTCGATCTTAGTAAAGATCTTAGTAACTTTACTGAAGATCATGACATACAGTCACTTATTACTGTACTCCCTCAACCTTCTGTTCTGTGCCACACCTCACCACTGTCAGCCTCCCCAAAGCCTGTCCCACCACATGCCATCTGCCCTGTCACACAGACCTGGCTGGGGAAGGTAATCTAACACCCCCTAACTGCAACTGCTTTTCTAAAGGGACTCCTCCACCACCTTCCCTCAAAATGTCTTCTCTTGTAAACTAAAAAGTAATTCTAACGTATCAAAACATTAAATTATAAGAAAACTGGAATTTTAATTCCAAGTCAATTCAGGATATATTTATTGATGTTCATCCTATGCCACAGATTATGCTGGTTTCTAGAATGCCGTAATAACTAAAACATATTTCTGGCCTCCAAAGAGCTGCCAGCCAGGAGTAGAAAGAGCCGGGAAAATGAATACTTTCAGGATAGCTTCATCAGTGAAGGGAAGAGTTCAGGGGAGACAAGGAAACAACAATGGATGAAGGCCCCACTTCTGGAGAAGGTGTGAAAAAGGCAGAGCAGGGTAATGAGATACTGTGCTATGAAAACAAGATACCACAAGAAAAGAAAAAAGAAAGAAAGTTAGAGGAGGAAGGAAGGGAGGGAGGGAGGGAGGGAGGGAGGGAGGGAGGAAGGAAGGAAGGAAGGAAGGAAGGGAGGAAGGAAGGAAGTTAGGAAGGAAGCGGGGAGGAAGGAAGGGGGGAGGAAGGAAAAGAAAGTTAATTTCAGGTAGAGGAAAAGACTTTGCAAACTAACAGCCAAAAATTTAGAAGCAAGATATTTTAGGGGAACAGAAAATAATTCATTGTAGTTAGAGCTCAGTTTAGACAGAGCTTAGATCTCTATTCCATTAAATATTCCTAAAAACAAAATAAAATTGAAAAGTACTATTTGAGTACTATTTCAAAAAACTAATGATCAAGTCTAGCTCAGAATTATTAATTGGAGTAAAAGCAAGCCGTCAAATTTCAGGTTTATTGTCATATCTTAAAATAAATAGACTGAATCAACGATAAGAGCTTCATGAAATCTTGACATCTGTGGAGGAGACACACAAAATATGTGCTACTGAAAAAGTGTGAATCTTTCATGCTCTGTGCAAAAACCACAATTTATAGGCCTTTCTAGGGCATATGTAGATGCAGCCTTGGATGCTAAAATGAGAGACAAAACAAAAATGTATCACTTGTTGTACTGTCCACTTTGGGGGAAAATTTTTCTATTCTCTATTATTACCAGTTACTCATTGCAATGAAAATAGAATTTTACCAAAATTTCCACTTAAAAAATAGCCAAAAGAATATAATTATCATAAAGAGAAAAAAGACAGCATGAAGTTGGAAACTACCAAGGTCTAAAAAGAACCTAGACTTAATAAGAAGACCCATGTAACAAGTGTAGACATGGTGTGCCACTTTGGAGAGATGAGAACTGTCATATGTTTTCCATACACAGAGATACTATTCTTAATTTTTTCAAATATAACTTAGGTCCTACCTTCTAGGTCTGAGAAGAAATCTAGATGTGTTTGAATCCCAGGATTTATTCATTCCAAAAAAATTCAAGGAATGGCCTCTGGTTTTCTGGTCTCCCTGGCCCAGTATGCCCAGCCCTACTCCTTTTATTCAGGCTTGGGTACAAGGATTTTAATTTTTTTTCCAGTGCATCAGCAGCAACTGTGTGATGAGCATTTATTTAAAATAACTTTCGTCTACACTGTAAGAGTAGTTGAACAACATTTGAAGTACCCTAATCAGGAATCCATACTCCAGGTGTTTCATTAGCACCTAAAGGTTCTTAATCAGTTGTATACACTCCAGAGGTAGCTGCATTAGTACTTCAAACATCACTATATAAATTTGTCACAGTGTTTTTTTGGTTAACATAAAGGATATTAAAAATTACTTTTTATTGTTGAAAAGCCACAAAGGTGGCTTTGTGGAGAACACTTTATTGAAAACTGTTGTTGATAAGCTCACTACTGAATGTTTTTGGATTATTACTCTGGATATGGAAGTGCTTTGAGAAGTTTATTTCCCTGAAAATGGAGGAATTTGTGGCCTGATCCAATCAGTAGTCTTGCTGATCCTGCTGCATGCATCCCCACGTAAATGAATCTTTCACACAGTGGGGTTTTTCGAAGGGTCTAAAAGAATGGAGAGTACTTACTGAGCATAAGAAACAGGCTGCGTGACTGGTTATGCACCTAGTTATTAACAATGTTTGTCTGTGTGCCAGATTTTGACTTAAAACTGGATATCATTAAAACTTAACACCTGATAGTATTGCTGGACTAGGTATAGTCCCTACTTGCTCTAACAGTTGGAAGCAACCAATATAGACGAAAAGAACTTGAATTATTGTGAGAGCTACATGATCTTTGCCTGGGCTCCAGAAATTTCAACCTCCACAGAAACACACACTTGAAAGCATACCTTATCATCAAAGTCCTGCCACTTTAGCACTATGGTTATTTTGCTCCTCGGGCAGTTTTTGGCAATGTCTGGAGACATTTTGGTTGTCACAATTGGAAATGGGAGGGCTATGAACATCTGGTGGTTAGGGGCCAGGGATGCTGCTAAACACCCTACAGAGTATATAGCACAGCACACATCCCTCCAACAAAGACGTATCCAGTCCCAAACGTTAATAGTGCCCATGTTGAGAAATCCTAATCTAAAAAATGTAATTGTAAAAGATAAAATGTAAAATACGGTGACTATAATCGGTGATACCGGATTATCTGGAAGTTTCAAATCCTCTAGATTACATGTATAGGTTGCCACAGCACAATTTCTAATGCTTTAATCACTTATTATTTCTCTTTGCTCTGAAAAAGATTTCTCACTTATTTTTGTTTGTTTCCTGTGTAAACATTTCCTACGTAAAACCGATTTCTTCCTTCAAGTTTAGAAGACCATTACTTATAAAGAAATGTTTAGGAAAAGATATTAAAACTAGCTAAATGAAGGATACTGTGTAGCAAGCATTTTGTATTCTGTAAGGGAAAAAAGACATTTTGTCACTATTTTTGTGGCCATGAACTGCAGGGGGGCAGGGGCGGGCATCTGTTGGCTACTAAATAATGCTCCAATGGATTATGACATGAGACAGATCATAAAATTGAGATTTAAACTGGAAAAGACCAAACAAAGCAATGAAAATTAACTTAGTCAGAAAGTAAAATTGAAAAGGCAAGGAAATGAAACTTACAGAGGAAATACAAAACCACAGTATGAAGTACTGCTCCTCTGGATATTAGCATGGTGGAAACTGAGCTCCTAAGTGCTCTATTGATAAACAGAGCCATCATTAATCTTTTGTGACAAGATACTTTGGAGTAACCAAATTGTGATGGTCCTAAGCCCTGAATATCCTGTATTATCCTCAGGATTGAAGATGACTTCTATATACAGAAATTGTCGTATTGTGTTTCTCCATTGCAGTAAATTTTAACAGAAATGGCTTTCAAAAGCTGTCTTAATAAAAAGTGATTTAGGGAAAAACGAAAGAGTACCCAAATCTAGTTATTCCAGTTATATTTTTTTTACGCAGTGTTCACTTAAATATATTTGATTTTGAACTTCTTTTTAGAGGGGCAGAGCTACTATGTCATTTAAAACTGAAATAAGAGTGTAAGGTTTGCGCTTGGTTGAGGATTTTCTGACATAAGACATGCCCCCACCTCCGATTGCATAATTAGAGCTGTTTATACATCTTCTATAAATCTCATTGGATGACATTTATGCCCTTACTGAGAAAAACTTTAAGAAAGATGTTAAGATCAAAGTTGGACAAATCCAAATCTAAATTATTATCTCTCGGAGAAAAACCAGAATTTATACATATGAGAAGGCTTTCCTTAGCACATAAGAGAGAGAAAGAGGGTCTTCATATTTGCTGCAATAATTCTTGAACCTTACAGGAAGATGACAAATGGGTAAATAATAACAAGACAGATATCAGGTCCCCCACAATGTGCTCCCCTTGGTCAATGAAAAATCACATTACTGTACTAGAATATAGACTCAGAGATCACCCTGTGTTTCATCTCAACTCTGGTTCCTTTCAGTGTGATCTTGAGCAAATTATCTAATCTCTCTGAGTCTCAGTTACACCATCTGTTAAGTGTAGATAATAACAGTACCTATTTCATTTAGGCTTGTTTTGAAAATTAAATAAGTTGAGGTGGAAATGCTCAGTAACTAGTGTCTGCCACCATAGTAAATGTTTACAGTAGGTATGAACTTTTAGTGAGTTGAATGGTAAACCCCTTCCAAATATATCCATGTCCTAGATTCTGTGACTGTGACTTTATTTGGAAAAAGGATCTTTGCAGATATAACTAAAGATCTCAAAATGAGATCAGCTGGATTATCCAAGTAGCCCCAAAATGAAATATAGTGCCCTTATAAGAGACAGAAAAGAAGATACACAGAGGAAGAGACAATGTAAAGATGGAGGCAGAGATTGGTGTGATGCAGCCATAAACCAAGGAATGTCAGGAGCCATCGGAAGCTAGGAAAAGGGAAGGAAAGATACTCTCCTGCAGTCTCAGAGGGAGCACTGTCCTACTGACATCTTAATTTCAGACCTCTGGTCTCCAAACTGCAAGAGCAAATTTTTGTGTTTGAAGCCACCCAGTGTGTCATAATTTATTATATGGAAGCCCAGGAAAACTAATACAGAGCTACTTTTTAAACAGCTTTTACTGAATTACAATTCACATATCCTATAATTCATCCATTTAAAGTCTACAATTCAGTGGTTTGGGGGCATATTACATAATTAATTTTTTATACTGTCTTACAATATATATAATGTTTTAACCATTTTTAAGTATACAATTCAGTGGCATTAATTACATTCATAATGTTGTACAACTATCACTACTGTCTATTTCCCAAATTTTCACATTACCCAAAATAGACACTCTATACCCATTAAGTAATAATTCCACATTTCACCCTCCTCCCAGCCCTTGGTAACCTCTAATCTACTTTGTGTAATGCAGAACTTTTTATTACTTACTATTCCAACTAATATTACTTGTGCCATAGTAAAATGTTTGGAGATATGATAGTGCTTTCTCTATTACTAGATTGAGGTGATTTCGGCAAAATCTAATTGCCAGACGGTGGCCTAAAAATGAAAATATCTGCCAATTCCCCCTTTGTGTGCTATATTAGGAACCAATCAGCAGCCAAAGAAAGCAGACAAAGCTCTGAAGGCAATTACACGGGAAGAGCTGCCTTCCTATCTAACTCAAATTTCTATAGCCTGATATATAGCCTTGCTTTATCAGTGGATTTAACCCTCTGTCCTCCTAGGTATACTTGGCGGACAATTGTGATCTCCAGAAGCCTTATCTATAAAACATAAACTCTCTGCTATATTGACAGTGGGACAGGATTTCCAGTTCACTCTCCTCTCAATATTATAAAAATTGCTTGTATTTTATCCATTACTCCACTGATTTCCTTTTCCATTTGCAATATGGTTTCCTAGGGAGATATTATATAGTATTTGTTTTATTTATGCATTAATTCAACAAATTTTAATTAGGGGAAATGACACACTATTCTAGGTGCTATAAAGGAGATAAGTATTAGTAATTTACTTGGTCTATACTTTTATTTATCAGCATAATTGCTGCCTACCAGGCTTTGGAGTATGTACAAACCATAGAAAATTCTTTCGCTGGTTGTTTTAAAGACCATTATCATAATGGTTGGGGCTTAAGTCACAGAGGATCATATTCAAACTATTTGCCAGAAAAAAATTCTGTCCCTTAGAAAACATAATGTCCTTTTTGAGCCAAGACATTCTATATATGGTGTGGTGCATATAGAGATAGTCATATCTGGGTCCTAGTTCTGCTAGTAATAGCAGAGAGACTTTAGGCAAGATACTTAATCACTCTAGGCCTAATTTTCCTCATTCTTAATAAAGGATAATTCTTGAATCTACTTCTTACAATTATGAGAATTAAATGAGATTAATTATTTTAAGCTATTAGCATAATGTCTTGCTTATGAGTGTTTCAGAAATGATATCCTACTTACCAGGTTACAAGGCTAGAAGATTTAATACAAATATTATGTAGTCTTCAGTTTCAGGTTTTCTTCTCTATAAGATGTCTTCCATTATTTTTAAGGGCATATTCTTGGAGTTCTTTTTTATTTTAATCTTAAAGATAAGAATTCTGTGGTTTGAGATTAGACCTCGATTGAAGGGTTAGTTCCCTTAGAAGAATGTTGCCCTAACAATGAATCATGGAACACTACATTGAAAACTAATGATGTACTGTATGGTGACTAATATATAATAATAATAATAAGAAGAAGAAGAAGAAGAAGAAGAAGAAGAAGAAGAAGAAGAAGAGGAGGAGGAGGAGGAGGGGGAAGAGGAGGAGGAGGAGGAGGAGGAGGAGGAGGAGGAGGAGGAAGAAGAAGAAGAAGAAGAAGAAGAAGAAGAAGAAGAAGAAGAAGAAGAAGGAGAAGAAGAAGAGGAAGAAGAAGAAGAATGTTGCCCTCCTCATTCGATGATCCAGTGAGCATTTATTACACTTACCATTCCCAGGGTGCTAGGTTCCATGCTATATCCCAGAAGTTTATGGTGTAGTGGTGCATAAACATATAAGCAAATTATTAAATGATCAAATAAAGGTTGTATTAGCAGGGTGTGCAGGGCAGTAGGAGAAGTACGTAAAAAATGAGCACTTAACTCTACCCTGCAAAGGCAGAAGAAATGACATTTAAGAAGAATCTGGAATCATACATAAAACACAAAGAGGAAGAAAGGAAAGATGAGGTTCAATGCACAGGAGAGAGCACAGCATGGTTGGGGGACCTGCATGTTTGGTTTATATGCAACAGCCAGATACCCATGTGAGTGTGGCAAGAGATAAGACTGACAACAGCCAATCTAGATCTATGGTCCTTGGCTTCTCTCAAGATAAATGAGGAGCTGTATCTCAGAGATAATGAGGAGTAATTATACTTTTAAATAATTAGAAGTCTGAATCATATTTCCTACCTCACCTCGTTCTTTCCATAAACACCTATAGAGCACCTACTTTATGTCAGGTGATTTTTCTGATAACTGACAGAGCCCTGGCTCTCAAAGCACTCACAGAAAAGTGAAGAGTGGGTGGATGAGCATATAAGCACACCACGACACACTAAGTACTGTTAGAGAAGTGGAAGGTGCTCTGTGAGGTGCAAAAGGCACCTAACCAAGTCTTGCAAGGTCAACGAAAGAGCTCCAGAAGTATTCTCTAAACTAAGCCTTGAAAGATCAGCAGAGTAAAACATTAAGGGAATATGGATAGAAAAAAAAATGCACTAGGCAGAGGAAGTAGCATATACAAATCTATTGTATCAAGGCAGGAGAGAACATAAGGAATTCAAGGCACCAAAAGTAGTTCAGTCTGACTAGGGCTTAGAGTAGAAAGCAGGAGATGGGAAGAGACTGGGTTGAAGAGAGAGAAGGAGACATTTTGTGACGGGCTCTCTAAGCCATGTTAGGGACCTTATTCTGAGGTCATTGCATATCTACAAAAAATATCTGTGCATAAAGGTAGCATAATCATATCTGTACCTTGGAAAGATCACTCAGGTGCTTGAGGGGTTAAACTAGAAATAAGGAAACCAGATAGGAGGCTGCTACAATAATCCTGGTAAAAGTAAGAGTTTCTTAAATAGGATAGTGGTAGTGGGTATAGTTTGGAAAGCTATTTAGGAGATAGAACTGACTGGACTTGCTGATATGAGAAGTGAGGGATAAGGAGGAATTAAGAATAATGCCAAGATTTCTGTCTTGGCAGTCAAAGTCTGATTATATTCTCATTCTGATGAGGCTCTCAGAAGAAGGAATTGTGCTTTGGAAGAAAATGAAGAGCTCAGTTTGAACATGTTAAACTGGAAGAAACATTCCTATGGAATCTTGAAATAGAGATAGATAAAGAATCTAGGATGAAGTGATACTCAATATGTTCTAGAAATACAAATTTGGGATTCACCAGCAAAGAGGTAGTCACAGAAGCCTTAGGACTATTTGAAATTGCCTGAGGTAGAAGAAATAGAGTGGAAGGGAAATAGGTATGAAGACAGAGACTTTGAAATACCAACGTTTATGGAATTGGCAAGTGTAGAGAAGCATACAAAAAGACATGACAGGGACAGGCAGAGAGTTAAGAAGAAAACAGAAGAGTATTATTGCATTCTGATGGGGATCTCAGAAAGGGGAGTTGTGCTTTGGTAACAGGGAGAGAAAAAAGTCAATACCAACATGAGTTACAGATAATTTAACTAAGCTTTGAAAATATAATTTAAAATGGATAACTACAGACATATGACTAATGGTCAAGAAAATATCAAGAATAAAGGTAAGAAAATCAGTTATCAAACTGATGCACTTGTTCAAGCAAGAGATGATGAGATCTGAGTTAGTTCAATAGTAATAGGATTATTAGCAAGGGAAAGATTTACAGATCTGGATATATTCGGGAATTACAGATGACAAGACTTAGAAATGAAGGATGAGGGAAAAAACAGAGTCAGGAAGAAGAGGGATGTTTCATTTAATTAGGGAATTGTTAAAATTTAGGAATGACTGAAATTTCCAAGTAGAGCGCTAAGTGAAGAAAAATGATCTTCAGCTCAGAGGAGGAGTCAAAAAAAGGGGGATCCAGTGGAGAATCACCAATTATCCCTGTGAGTGAGGACTATATGCAGAAGAAAGGGAGAAAGACAAGAGGATTCGGGAACACCATCCAGTGAAGGAGCAGAAAGAATGCCTAGATGTGCATTCACTGCGATAGAAAAAGAGTCACAAGAAAAGTACTGTCCAAACTAGAAGGAACAGGACGAGGAGTAGCCACAATATCAAATGCTACAGAAAATTTCAATTACATGAGAGGGTTCTTCTGGACTGACTCAAAGAAATCCAATATCATATCCTAGTTCCTTACAGTGCAAAGTTACAAGAAGAGAATACCCCTGGAAATACCCAGGACTTGGATTAACAAATTAATAGATGTATATAAAGAAGATATATATCTGAAACTAATGATGTACTATATGTTGGCTATAAATGTATATAAATTTGAATATGAAATGGATACAAGTATCTCTGGCAGAAGTTTAAGATTTTAGTTTTGGTAATGTTCATTGTCAAAAAGTAATTCTTAATGACATGTTAAGTAAGAGCTGGGGTAATGAATCGATAGACAGAAAGGAGAAAAAAAAATACCTAAGCAACAACTTGAAGAGAGCACAATATGAAATGTTATCTGAAATATTACACGGTCATTCTCTAAAATCCCATGGATTTGCTCAGCTGCTTGTTGAAGCCAAATTATACTCAGAAGTTGACATCCAGCATCTTTTAAGACTATTACATATACTAGAAATGCCATTTATTTCAGAAAAAAATAAACATTTTAATGACAATCAGCACCATATTCTAACTGAATATAATTTTAAAATAGATACTCTGGAGAAGTTGAAAATGTTTAAACAACTGTATATAAGAACTCGATAATGTAAACCATGGAAAGAGAGCATGCTTGAATTCAGAAACTGTTCTGAAAACCACAGATGTTTTAACCCACATTAGTGAGATACTTTGGTTGAACCTAAATGTCTTAAATTAGGTAATGATTATATTAATGGATAAATACATCAACCATAATATAGGCTTATCTTCTTCCATACACAAGCAGTTTTCCTTCATGTGTTTGCTAATTTGTTTTCATATATAATTAAATTGGTAGTTCTAACAAAATAAATGCTCCATACTAAATGCTAGGTTGAATATACATATACTGTAAATTATCTTGATGTACAATGACTGCAATAAGAATTAGGTATATCTCAGTTCACTGGATCTATCCTCTGGAATGACACCAGGTTTTTACCACTCCCCCAACTCACTCCACCCTCACACCTCTGCACTGTTTTTGTACTGAAAAACCCAGGATTGTTTGCAACTCAGTAAGTCCTTACATTATGAATTCAGACAGCCTGAAATTACTTGATGTCCAGATTCAACAATCTCCCAGCCTATAATAAATCCACAAATGGAATTTATAAGCAACAGAAACAATAATAGAACATTTTGTTCTTTTAAACTAAAGTTCTGGACCAGTGGCTAGCTTAGTAGCCAGAAAAGTTATGTTTTGGCTCCAGACCATTGTAAAGTGCTTCTTATGGATGGAATAATAAAAACAGAACCTCTAGCTTTGAGAGTAAACTGCCACATTCTGATCTAATAGAGTAGCCATATTTATTAATATCCATATCATCATTTTAATACCCTACTTTATCTTTCCAAGAGAGTACATAGAGTGCAATGAAAGCCACATTTTACAAGCCAATTTTAAATGCCTTTTAATGATGATTCACAGTGCTGTAATACAGATTTCTCATCAGTATCACCATCCTACAGGCATGCATTAAAGCTGCAAATCATTTCTTGGGTGGCGTTACTGTCAGATTCCAAATGTACTACAAACATAACTCAGAGGTCTGAGTTAAGCATCACCCTTGGATGCAATGGGTATAATCTGATTTCTGCAAACTGGAAATAATGCCAGTCATGCCAGAGATAGATTTGAATGCCCTTGTTTGGAAGGTAAGCCTGAGTCTCTCTCTCTTTCTCTCCACTCCAAATGAGAACAGGCAGACACTTTTCAGTTCAGAACCACCCCCGACCCCTTCCAAAATAACCATGAGTTGAACATCTGTCTAAGTTTCTACAATTTGTAAATTGTGTGATTATCTAAATCCTTTTCCCCTACTAAATGTTAATCAGCATTCCTGCTGGTGGTCCTTAGGGTTGTTACCATGGGACTTGTAAATTATTTTAAAGATGTAGCTTAGATAAAGGGGGACACCTGTGGGTGAGTTCTTTCCATTATCATTAGCATAAACCCTTACAGGCCAATTTCTGCAACATTGTGATAAACTGCTGGAAATAGAAATGCTTGATACAAAACATGGTGGAAAGGCTTAAATTGTTCTGCGTCTTTAGCATATTTTCACATTGGTATTAAGAATGTTAGAAATAATTTAATCATTGCCTGATTATAGCGATGTTAGAAGTAATGAAATCCTTGCCTTATTACATATGGACTCATTCAGAGCCTCATTATTTATTTGGCAAGCATTAAGCATCAAATCAATTTAGTCAGATACTTGAAAATGGGAAATTCAAGATGAAAGTTAAAGTGAAGATTAAGAGGTAAAATTAAAACTATTTATTTCTAACAGGCACAGAGCAATTTCCTTTGCAAGAGACCTAGCCCAAGAGAGTTTAAAAAGAAGGGCAAACGATAGAGTCCAACCCAAAGAAGGGAACCGAAAATGAAGAATAGTTGGCAAAGCATTCTCTACTTACATTTGCCTGGGTCAAATGACATAGGAAGAAGAGGGTGATAATTTTGATTTGTAGCTATGGAATATACTCTGTGCTTTTATGCATCTGATTATTATTGGAATGGTTTCCATTTCCAGCTCGATAGAAATGGGAAGAAGGGAAGTACATGCTAATCATTTGGGAATTTGTAGTTTCATTTTGCATATGAAGAGCTACTGACATTAGTAGGATGCAATAAATGTATTCAATAGTGTGATTTTGGAGTGATTTTAGAGCAGTGGCCACATCAATGATACAGATTTTCACATTGCAATGTATATGGAAAAGTATCCCACCCACACTAAATTGAGGCTGGAGATAATGCCATTGTAAGCAGCTTTCTGGTTGTTACTTGTAAGGAAATTTTCTAATGTATTGATCCATGACAACAATTAGTGGATTGGGTCACAGGAAGCTGATCAAGCTCATTGCATAATGGGGAATAATTGCCAATAAAATCATATAGGAAGCCTTAAGGAAAAAAATAACTTCTTCCTTTTGAACACAGAGGTAATTAGAAGTAGAGCCAAGACTATCACAGGCCAGTATGTGGATTTGTTACTCAGGCTCTAACACGCCAGATAGTAATACATACAATCACACACAGAACCAGTGGCAGATGGGAGAAGTTGGAATTAATTCTAGTCTTTCTGAATAAGGTGAGAAGCTAGACATTTAGACTGAATGCAGGAAGTGGGCCAAAGTATTAACTACAGAAAGAGCCATGTTACTACTGAAAGGGGTAGTGTTTAGTGTAGGAAGAGAAGGAATATATATTTTGTATTAAGGAAATGGGATGAAAAATACAAGAAAATGAAAATCAAATTCATTTTTTCAAGATATATTTATTTATTTGAGAGAGGAGGTGATTGAGAGAGAGAGAAAGAGAGCGGAGTTGCAAGCAATTAGAAGGGGGAGCAGAGGGAGGAGAGAGAGAATCTCAAGCAGACTCCCGGCTGAGTGCAGAGCCCAACTCAGGGCTCTATCTCACTGCCCTGAGTCATGACCTGAGTCAAAATCAAGGGTCGGAGGCTTAACCAATGGAGCCACCCAGGTGTCCTGAAAATCAACATTCTTATTCACTGAGTTATAAGCCTTACATATAGTGTTTCATGTGATCCTGTTAATAACCCTCCAGGCTGAGGAAGATTCAAGTTAAATAGATGAGAAAACAGAGTTAGGCAGATTACGTCACTGTTCCTGGTCATAATTGTTGGAAATGACTGACCTAGATATAAAACCAGCTGTCTGATTCAAACACTAACGCTTATAAAAAAAAAAAAATGCACCTTGGTTTACCCAGCATGTACCATCAGGTAAAATAAACCCTATCTCCCCCAAAATATCATCCAATTGAAGACCCTATCTTGGCATTTTCCACATTTCTGTCAGTCAGCTAGAGAAGACCTGAGGTCAAACAGCTTCTGTGAAGTGACCCCAAATTCAATAAACAGTCGTTTAATCTGCTGACATGGTGAAAGTGACTTTAGTCTCAGTCAGAGGTAGATCAATTCATCCCCATTGGAATTTTTTTTAATGCTTAGATTTTACTACTCAGCTCACTAGAGAGTCAAGCGGAGGGTAAAAGGAGGAAATCTTTTATTTTACTTGGTTTGCTTGAGGATCTTATGTTAAAAGAGACAATATTAATATAAAGAGGAGAAACTAATGAGCTCTTTTGCTGGGGTTACCTTTGGGTAATACTGCCAGTCTCTATGCTATTTTCAGGAGAGACCTATTTATTTTTCATATAACTCATCATTACTGGGTTGCAATATTCTCTTTATCATATCAAGGTTTGCTCTGTTTACATCCTGCCTAATAACATGTAGCCATCCTAGTATAATCAAACATAAATGATAGTCAGTGTATTGGAAATGCAATAATATTAATATTAATATTATTAATAATATTAATTAATATTCTCAATGCTTTTATGAATACTCCTTTCATTTTTAGGAAGTTTACATTTTTCCTTCTTTAAAGAAATTTTAACTCCCTAGTATTTTGTGAATTCATAATTGTTCATGTGATTAAGATAAAAATAATCTTGCTACTCTGATAAAGATTTGCTGTCCCATGTGGTCATTATAACCCAATCTGAAACTGTTTTGTTTTTTTTTAAATAAAGATTCTTTGCAAATAAGAGATATCTCATTGCCAATGCTACTGAGCCTTTCTAAGTAATAAAGGGAAACAATACTGTGAATATACTGGAGGAGGAAGAACTGTGGTATCCTTCCAAATATTACATCGAGGGATATGCATGGGAAATAATATAAAACACAGGTGAAAATGAAAGTCAAAGAATCTGACCACAGGAGGCCCTAGTAAAGAGTCTTAAACTATTCCAAATACAGACACATCTTTTTTTTGGATTATAAAAGTTGCGAGGAGATGTTAGAAATTTTGCAATGTTTAAATATGACCCAGTAAATGTTAGGAACTGTTTTGAGGCATTGAATGCATGTGAATTCTGAGCAGTGAGGGAAGAGAGGATGTGCTGACACCAATAAAGGAGGTAATTTTGACTATTTAAAGGAAGAATGTTCAAAAAAGAGAAGACGTAAGGAGGAGGTTACACTAAGGTAAGCAAAAAGAGAACTGGAATCACGTAAGAACTCTGTGTAGGATGAGCTGCTACAGTAGAGTGAAAGGATGAAGAAAAATACAGCATACACTCCGTTCATCACCAAGTATTTCAGACTAAATGAGTAAGCCTTATATTTTCATTATTTTTTAATTTTGCTTTTTTATGTGAATCATTTATTTTTCTCATTTTCAAAGGTTTTACAAGGTCATCTTGCTAATAGACATCAAATCAGGTCATGCAGAATTCCCATTTCCTTTTTGTGGCAGGGGAGTCCATTAATGGGCAAAGGAGTTGCATTTTCTGCCATGGAAATTAATTCCATGTGGCCAACCATCCCACTCCATCTACTTAGACAACATGCTACAGTTATAGAACCATATCTATAGCTCTATAATCACCAACTTAACTCTATTTTTGGATTCCCCGTACTGTGGAGAAAAATATTAAAAGAAAAGATATTAGTGACAATTTATATATCAAAACACAATCCATCTAAAGAGTTATTTTAGAAGACTATGTCAAACCAGCTTCAGGATACCATATCATTCCCATATTCATGTAGTCTAACAGAGGATGTATAAAAGTGAGCCCTTTGAACATCCCTGGTTATATCTCTTTGTAAAGGGGAATGCTCCATGAATAAATCCTATCAATGCAAAGAACGATATAATTTCTCTCATCCTAAAAAATACCCACTCTGAACAACATTTACTCCTCCATGCACCATCCATTATAAGCGGTCAGGTAATGTATTTTAAATTTCAGTGTTCATGATTTTTTTTTAGAGATTTTATTTATTAATTTGAGAAACAGAGCACACTCGAGAGAGCAGGAGGTGGTGGGGGGGGTGCAGGGGTGCCAGAGGGAGAGGGAGAAGCAGACTCCCCACCACTGAGTGTGGGGCCCTATACGGGCAGATCCCAGGACTCTGAGATCATGACCTGAGCTGAAGGTAGATGCTTAACCGACTAAGTCACCCAGGTGCCCCTCAATGTTCATGTTTTTAATTGGGTCATTCAATGCATAGAAATTCTTAGGCATAATGCAATCAGTGTAGAAATATTTTCCTTTGTGGTTAATGCCCTTTTGTCTTACTTAGGAAATTCTCCTAGAAGTCAAGAAGATAGCCTATTATCACCCATAAAATCATTGTCTTGACTTTCACAGTTATATTCATAATTCACCTATAATTGATTCTTTTGTACATTATGGGGCTTGTAATAACACCTTATTGTCAAACAAGTGTTCATATAGGCATGGCCTATTTCTGAGCTTTTATTCTGTCTCCATTGGTATATTACTCTATTTTTAAATTAATGATTAATTACCATAGCTTTAATCAATATTTGATCTTCACTAAAGCAAGTTTCCCTAATTTGTTTCTTTCCCACTTTGGAATATTTTAAACTTTTGTTATATCTTTTCAAATTTACAGAAATGTAAAATATCAGTATATTAAACTTCTGTGTTCTTATGAACTGGTTTTAATAACTATCACCTCATGGCCAGTCACATTTTATGTCTATAACACCACCCAATTCTATCCATCATACCCAATACAAGATTGGTTTCAGGAAAATCCAGATGTTATATGATTTTGTCTGTACATAATCTGAAGATACTCATTTTTTCACTTTTTCATAGCCATAGTACTATTAATATAAGAACAAAGAGAATAACTGATAATTCTTCAAAACATTGTTCAAACTACCATGATTATGTAAGTACACAGAGATAGACGCATGTGTGTATGTGTGCACTTTTTATGTATAAATACATTTTATGTATGTATATGTATGCTTTATGAATCTATATCTTTATGTATACATATATTCGTGTATATAATCGTAGATACATATACTTCATATATACATATATATGTGTATATATACTTTTACGTATATACCCTGTTTATATATGTGTGCTCACATACACTTTTTATGTATATATTTTTAATGTATTTTGTATGTATATTTGTGAATGTATACACAAAAAAATCTGAATACTAATTTGAGGAATTGTAGATCTTCTGGATCACTACTGAAATGCGAGGAAAAATCAAATTTAGCTCTTATAATTAAATAAAAAATGTTTTCCAGCAGGTGTAATTTAGCCTGTAGTAGGATGCTGGTAATTGGTTTTCAAAGGCTTACCCTTCAGATAATTTTAAAAGGTCCAAAGGCTATAGAATGGCTTTAACTTCCATCAACACAAAGATCATGTCTGTTTTGGTTACCACTATATACTGCAGTGTCTGAGATATGGCAAATGTTCAATAGATATTTTTGTTGTTGAATGAATATGAAATCATATTCTGACAACTTATTCTACTTGCCACCTATCCCTTCATAGCCAAGAAGGATATCTGTAGATCAGTGATCCCAGCCATGAACTTTTTATTTTTCTGTGGTAATTCCTGCTTTAACCTTCTAGTGAATGGGGTAGAATAAAATATTAATATTAGAATGATGTATTAAATTTATGAGCCTAGTACAGTTCAGATTATACTGAGAATCACAGAAATATTTGTACATTTAAGAAATATGAATTTTCTTGATGTTTATTCAAGTACTTCATATATTCTCTGGTTTCTTAATATCTGAATGGCTGCCAGAAGTCTGTATCTACCTCAGATAGGTAGCCTAGTTTGTGTTATCATCAGAGACATGTTGAACTGACAAACCATGAACACTTACCCTGCAACCTGCCTACAAATGCTTTACAGCTGTTAAATGTCTTGGAATCCAGATTGAGTGACAGTAAACATTGATTTCAACACTTCCCAATTCAACAGGTAAAATTATATTGTGTGGTATCTATTGTATAGGACCTTGCTTCTTCACAACAGAATGAGATGAAGTTCAACATAATTGCATGCAAGACGATGGGTTGGATTTGCTGGTAATTCAAGAGCTATGGAATCTGTCTAGCTCATTTCTGGCATTTTGTCACAGGCTTTCTACCTGTGTAAATTTTGTTCCCCTTCATGTCATATATTCCCTTTCCTTTTTAAGGAAAGGAAACATAGTAGTAAATTCTACATCCTCTTTAGATTACTTTTACATGTCACTTGTGACCAAATAATTACAATATTGATAAATTCTTGTATTATTGCTACAGAGAGGGAGAAACCCAGGTGCCTAGATTTATCACAGTTTTTTCTTTCCCAAAAGCATCTTGTAAAATCAGCTTTAGAAGAGTATATTAATTTTAAATTAGTTTTCAATTAGTTTAAAAGCAGGAATGTGAATAACTAAACTAAAATTTCATTTGGAACTTGCAAAAGCAGATGCTTACTTTACAACGTTAAAAGGCATCTTTGTGGATAGAGCTCTGGTTATAGGCTAGGAGGAGGTCTGGTTTGTTTGCCTTGCTAGGCCATTATCTAACCCTGAGACTGTGGATAAGATCCTTGAATAGTGTGTATTTTCATTTTATATGTTGAATAGCAACGATATTTTACATACATTTACAGTTTTATATGAAAAACAAGTTCTTCTAATATATGGAAAAATGCCTAGGAAAGTATTATGCAGTGTACAAATATTTGTTACCACACAGATTATTGTATGTAAAGAGAGCATTGTGCTGTATTTGATGGAGAAGTGACTCAGGCAGATGAAATCATCAGGGCCAGTCATCTCTCTTTGGTAACCAGTTATAAATTCTGTTACAATCCCCCAAAGAGCAAAGAACGGCTTACATATTTTCAGCTTCTAGATGCTGAGTAACTCAGGGATCTGAAAGAGGAAAAACTAGTTGAACTTTAGTGCTTTGAAATGAACAAGAGAAGTGACTCAAGCTATATACTGAATATTAACTGTAATACTGTCCCTTCCCTTCATGGAGTATAGTGTTTAGCATTTTTCACAGAACTAGAACAAATAATTCTAAAATGTATATGGAATCACAAAGACCCCAGATAGCCAAAGCAATCTTGAAAAGAAAAGCAAAGCTGGAGGCATCACAATTCTGGACTTCAAGTTATATTACAAAGCCATAGTGATTGAGACAGTATGGTACTGGCACAAAAACAGATACACAGATCAACAGAACAGAACAGAAATCCCAGAAATGGAGCCCCAACTATATGGTCAAATAAACTTCCAACAAAGCAGGAAAGAATTTCCAATGGAAAAAAAAGTTTCTCCAACAAATGGTGTCGGGAAAACTGGACAGCCACATGCAAAGGAATGAAATTGAACCCCTTTCTGGCAGCAGATACAACAATAAATTCATGGATTAAAGGCCTAAATGTGAGAAAAGGAAACCATTAAAATCCTGTAAGAGAACATAGGCAGCAACCTCTCTGACATCAGCTACAGCAACTTCTTACTAGATATGTTTCCTGAAGCAAGGGAAACAAAATAAAAATCAACTATTGGGACTTCATCAAAATTAAAAAAAAAAAAAAGCTTATGCATAATGAAGGAAACAGTCAACAAAACTAAAAGGCAACCCATGGAATGGGAGAAGATATTTGCAAATGACATATCTGATAAAGAATTAGTGTCCAAAATATATAAAGAACTTAAAAAACTCGACACCCCCCAAAATAATCCAATTAAAAATGGGTAGAAGACACGAATAGACATTTTTCCAAAGAAGACATACAGATGGGCAACAGACACATGAAAAGATGCTCAACATCACTCATCAGCGGTGAAACACAAATCAGAACTACAATGAGATATCACCTCACACCTGTCAGAATGGCTAAAACCAAAAACACAGGAGACAACAGGTGTTGGCAAGGATGCAGAAAAACAGGAGCCCTCTTGCACTGTTGGTGAGAATGCGAACTAGTGCAGGCACTCTGGAAAAGAGTAAAGAGTCTCCTCAAAAAGTTAAAAATAGAACTACCCTATCATCCAGCAACTGTACTACTGGGTATTTACCCAAAGGATACAAAAGTACTGCTTTGAAAGGATACATGCACCCTGATGTTTAGCAGCATTATCTACAATAGCCAAATTATGGAAAGAGCCCAAGTGTCCATCAACAGATGAATGGATAAAGAAGTGATTTATATAATGGAATATTACTCAGCCATAAAAAGAATGAAATCTTTTTTGCATGAAATCGTCATTTGAGACAATGTAGATGGAGCTAGAAAGTATTATGCTAAAAGAAATAAGTCAGAGAAAGACAAATACTGTATGATTTCACTCATGTGGAATTTGAGAAACAAAACAAATGAGCAAAGGGGAGGGGGAGAAACAAACCAAAAAACAAACTCTTAACTATAGAGAACAAACTGATGATTGCCGGAGGGGAGGTGGACAGGGACAATGGGTTAAACAAGTAATGGGTACCAAAGAGGGCACTTGTTGTGATCAGCACCAGGAGTTCTATGTAAGTGATGAATCACTAAATTCTACACCTGAAACTAAAAAAAAGAAGAAAAAAATTGATGGAAGAACAAAAAAGAAATATTGGTAGTCAATCGGTATTATACTTTGAAGTGAAATCTTTCTGTGATTCTTACTGTGATTTCCTATAGGATTCATACTATTTCTCAGCACATAGAAAATTGTTTAGCAATGGAGGAGAGAGGGTCAGGTATGAAGACATGAACTTTAAGATACCCTTGAGAAAGGAAAGAACAAAAGAGATGGTGTGGAGGAAAACTTCTCTAAAATGAAGGGAAATGTTTTGGAGGCATCAGTGGAGAGGAAACCAGATAAACAGGAAATTTAACAGGGTGTAATAGGTAGAAAGGAGTCCAGAATGAGTTTTTAGCTACTATAACTTCAAATTCAATCATATTAATGTATACTCACAAACTGTATTGAGCCCTTACCTGAGGACCTAGTACTTGGTTTTGATACAGTAAAATGATAGAAATTTTCCTAACTGGTCTTATTGAAGAGGAAAGAGGAGGCAAATAAATACTTTCAAATCAGTTAAGCAAAAAATAGTATTTCCAAATTGGCTAAAATTGAGGAATTTAAGACAATTTTGAGAATTCTTGAGTTTTTAAAATTTCGGTATAATGGGTTTAATAGAACTAATACTAAGACCTATCGACCGCACTTTTTAATTGTCGTTGTAAAGTCTTTTTCTTTGGTAAATGGCATTAGCTACGAGCAACTAAATGCCTCCCTTTTTTGAGAGGAACTGGATATTTTCCAGGAATATCCACAATTTTTATTTACCCAAACCATTACATTTGAAACTTCAATAGGTCGAAAGTAATGTAGAAATAGGAGTAACCAGAGTTTTAAAATATATTTATAGAGACATATATTATACATCTGAAAGTAATATGGCACTGTATGTTAACTAACTGGAATTTAAATTAAAAATTTTTTAAAATAAACTACAAAAAATAAAAATAAATTTATAATAGCCCCATTTAATAAATATCCCTTGTATTGTCCATTATTTTACAAATATTTTGAAAGCTTGAATAGGCTCATTTGAATATATAGGTCCCTGCTAGAATCTGTGTAACTTTGCTGTCACCAACAGGTTGCTGTGTGAATTAAATGTTTTTATCTCAGTATGTTTTCATTGTATCTAACAGTTAAAAATCAAGGAATGAGATACACTGTTATTCTTCTTAAACTTAAGATGCTCTGTAGAGTGCAATTAGGCATTAACGTATTACATCTGGGAAAGTAATTATTATTTTTTGATTTGCCTGAAGAGGATAGTGTGGACATATATCAGCCAAAGAGCCATTTGTATTTTTTTTCTCTAGCAGTAGATTTATTTCTCCATTAAATGTAGAGAGATCATCAATATCCACTACATGGCTTCAATTAACTGAACATTTTGTCAACCACTGCTATTCTCCAGCTGTCAGATATACCATATGAAATAATAAAGAACCTGTCCTGTTTTCTCAGCTTCCTTCTCAATTAAACAAAAGAAAATAGAACAATAAGAGGATATTAAAACTAAGGCTGTCTTTTAGTTAGCATCTGCTCATCTACAGAAAATTTATAAAAAGTGGTGTAAAGGAAGAACCAAAGTATAAAAGCAAGAACACGAAGGTCATCCCATTTTCAGTCACCTTGGTTCTTAGGCTTTCCAAAAAGTCTCAGCATCACCAAAACACAAAAGAGGGATTCAGAGAGTATATCCTTTGATGATGACAGAAATATCCAAGAAAACTACTGGCCAATCATGAATAACACAAATAGTTTATTAATGCAATTCCACATTACAACAAACTGTTATTCTTTTATTTTTAACAATCCAGACTGTTTTATTTTATCAATTATTACTTTTCAAGATTTCATTAAGCCTAAAGTATCCCAGACAGAGTATTAAAACATGTATTAAACTTAGGTTTACTTCTTTTTAATAAGGATTAAAAGAATTTAGGATCATATACATAACAACATGTATATGTTTCTTACATGAAAGTAAGAACATAAAGTATTCTTATTCTGTCACATTCAAGTGTAGTCCATATGGACAGATTGATTTGGACTATCTAAAAGAAGTGCTCTATTTTTTATATCCATACTCATTTATTCAACCACCTACAACATGCTTGGTAAAATGCTGGACAACTGGGATGCAGATCTCCACTTTAAGGGTACTGTCCAGTTAAGAGTGGGTAAAGATCCAAACCAATACTTATAATACAGTGTAACAAGTACAATAATAGGGGGGGGTGTGTATAAGAGGGAGAATTTATATGAATTTGGGAATAAGAAGGAAGTGGTCATAGAAGACTTCCTAGAGAAAAAGTCATTTAAAATGAGTCTCCCAGAATTTGGTTAGGACACTCCAGGATGAAAGAGCATTTGCGATCAAGATATGAAGATATTTCTTTGTTATTTCTATCTTAATTGAGCAACTATAAATCAGGCCTTATGCTACATGCTTTAAGGAGGACACCTACTTTAATTCTCCCAACCAACTGTGAGGCATTTACTATTATTATCTTTATATAAAGGGTAAAAAATAGACAATTTGCCCAAAGCCAAACATACTGGATTTTATCTCAGAGAGTCTGATTCCAGAGCCCATTTGGTATGACACTAGAGATAGCATGGCAGCTCTAGAAACACCTTATTTTTCTCCATGATTAAAATATTGTAGTATTTGGGAGTGGAGGGAGCTATAAGAAGTGACACAAACCAGAAATGAAAGTGTGAAAAAGATGGTCTTCTTATATGAAAATACTACGTTAGGACTTTATCCTGTTGACTATATGGTATCATTGTATGATTTAAAGGAAGGATGGACAAAATTACATATTAGTTTTAAAATAGTTAATTATTTATTAGTTTTATAATAACCAGTACAGAAGATAGATAGGAGAAGTATCATTAGAGTTAGGAGTTACCTCTATCTTAAATCTTTAACTTAAGAAACTATGGCAATATTTCAAGCAGGAGATGGTGACTTGAACAGAATGAATGGGAGTTGAAGAAAAATGGACAAATTCAGGAGATACTGATGAAAAATAATCCACAGAGCTTTTTTGATATGTTGTATGTGTGGAGAAGGGCAGAAAAAGGAGGAACCTGGAATGACTCTCACATGTTTAGCCTCAGAAATAACTGGATTGTAATGACTTCTGCTGATAGGGAATATGGAAAGAAGACACATTTAGAAATAGAATGAGGGAAATGATGGATTCTCTTTCGAGAATTATATTGCTAAAATACCTCTAGACAGTATCATGGCAGTGATCTTGGACGCAGAGAGGTTGAGGCCAAATGTGTATTTGCGTGTAACTAATTTATAGACTATTGAACTTATGTCAGTTGACAAGATCAATCAGGAGGATAAATCGAAGGAGAAGATAAACTGGCTGAGATATCAAGAAAAACAGGATCCCATTAGAGAGGCTGAGAAGAAAGGCCAGTAAAGAGAGATAGAAGCAAAAAAAAAAAAAAATTGTGGAATGGATCATTTTAGAGTATAGGCAATGTCATCAGTGTTAAATAATAGACAGTGTAAGTTCAATAAGGACCCAAATGTGTCTGTATGTGGCCTTTGAAGGATCAAATTTCGTTGTACTGTAGGGCAGAAGTCAGACTACAATTAGAGGGGAAAGAGATTTGAGTGTCTAGGCAATAGAGGGGCTGAACCGATGCATCATGAGGTCTACAGGGGCTAGAAAAGAAATTAAAGTCAGATCGAGCCTAGGAACTAGAGGTTGTGATGAACTTAAAGACAGAAGTTATACATCATCAAGCTACTAAGGAAATTGAAAGACTGGATGGTTATGGTGAAAATAAGTGCCTCTAACTTTTAATCTTCCAGAAATAAGACATCCCTGAGTAATTATACCATCAAAGCATCTTGCCACAGACTGAGTCACAGAGAATGGAAATGAAGGTCATTGGAGAAGAAAAGGTCAGAAATTTGGGTAAATGACCGTTCAAATGTTCAAAGTACCTAAAGTACCTGACAGCAGTTGGAGTAGAAGGGGAGACTAAGGCAGGATCCATTCAAAAACATATAAATGGTTGGGGAGCTGTGTTAGATAGGGAAGCAGTGTTAGATAAGAGACCAGCCAGATAGCATGAGACTCATGTGAGAATGGCTTTCCCCAAAAGCTAAATAAACACTAGGAAAGGCAGTGGAAATGGGTAATTGAAGAAGGTCTGCATCTCCTACCAGCTCCAAGATATGCAGAATATGGAAAATCAAGGTATCTCCACCAAAGAGAGCAGTAGAAAAGAAATTAACTTCCTCCTATGAGTACCTGGTAAGCCACAAACTCCTTCATAGCAACCAGAATTTCCTCTTACATAACATTCACTGTACTTGTGATTACAGCAGCATATTTGTCTTTGTCATATTTAACATCTATCAGAGTTACTAGATTATATCTATCACATAATTCATTATTATGTTCATTGCACCTTCCACAGAAGAGCTAGACACCTAATAACCTTCTAAGAAGTACTGTATGAACGAAGGGATGGGTAGGTGTACTGATCAGAAATGCTCCTGTGTCTTTTCCAACCGGTTAACACAAAAACAACAAAAATATGGATATGTCTCCTCCACATTTGTAACAATACATTTGCATTGTTACTTATATCATCAGTAAACAAGCTACTAGGGCTTTGAAGTGTTTATTCCAGCCTGAATGATTATTCAACGCCACTATATATTTTGACCAAATTAATTGGTAATAGAGCAATAATCCTACTTCAATTTATGTTGTGCATAAACAGTCACAGAGATGAACAAATCAAACTAATTAACTTTGAAAAAATCTAGATACCAAAAACCACATTTATGAAAAGAAAAAAAAAAGTCGGGGTAATATTGCCAAAGATGCATTAAACATTCTAGTTTTGACCTCAGGCTCCCAATTTAATTCTCTTTAATCCATCTCACTTTTATATTTCCTGATGATGCTTCCACTTGCAGTTTCAGAATCTGAAAATTACAACACCAGGGACAGCATCAGAATTCTCAATGCTCGGAGTGACTGTTGTAACGAGCAAGGCTACAGGTTCAGTCACTGTTTCAGTTAAAGGATCAATATTTGTACCTTGTCCAAAGCCTGCTATCTTTCCTTGACAATAACTTCCACCATTCCCTTGAGGAATAACCTGTAAATGTCTGCAATTTTGTATCTAAAGTCCTCCTTTCTCTCTCACTATCCATTGTCTTGGCAAAACACTTTTCTTTCTCACTACTTCACAGACTGCCTTTGTTACTCTCTCATCCAATCTGGGATTAGCACAACTATTGGCTAGAAGAGCTGCAATTGGTAGAAGCTCATCTTAAAGAGGTCAGGTGGTCAAACTAATATTTAGATTTTTAAAACTTTTATTTCCTATCAGTAGAAGCAAAAATTTCAGATGTAGAAGCAGTCACCAAGTGCCAAATGCCAACAAAGGATCAAGATTTGATTAGTTTTGTTTTTTTAAGTTTTTATTTAATTCCACTTAGTTAACATACAAGGCAAAATTAGTTTCAGGTGTCCAATATAGTGTCCAAGGCTTCCGTACATCACCTGGTGTTCATCACAAAAAGTGCCCTCCTTCATACCCATGACCTTTTAACCCATCCTTCGACCCACCTCCCTTCTGATGACCACCAGTTTGTTCTCTACAATTAAGAGTCTGTTTCTTGGTTTGTCTCTCTTTTCTCCCCATTGCTCATTTGTTTTATTTCTTGAATTCCACATACGAGTGAAGTCACATGGTATTTTCTTTCTCTGACTTATTTTGCTTAGCATAATACTCTCTAGCTCCACCCACATTGCTGCTGATGACATTTCATTCATTTTATTGCTGAGTAATATCCCATTGTGTGTGTGTGTGTGTGTGTGTGTGTGTGTGTGTGTGTGTGTGTGTATCACTTCTTTATCCATTCATCAGTTCATGGACAGTTGGCCTCTTTCCATAATTTGGCTATTGTAGATAATGCTTTTAAACATCAGGCTGCATGTATCCTTTCAAAGCAGTACTTTTGTATCCTTTGGGTTAATACCCAGTAGTACAGTTGCTGGATGATAGGGCAGTTCTATTTTTAACTTTTTGAGGAAACTCTTTACTCTTTTCCAGAGTGCCTGCACTAGTTCGCATTCTCACCAACAGTGCAAGAGGGCTCCTGTTTTTCTGCATCCTTGCCAACACCTGTTGTCTCCTGTGTTTTTGATTTTAGCCATTCTGACAGGTGTGAGGTGATATCTCATTGTAGTTCTGATTTGTGTTTCACTGCTGATGAGTGATGTTGAGCATCTTTTCATGTGTCTGTTGCCCATCGGTATGTCTTCTTTGGAAAAATGTCTATTCGTGTCTTCTACCCATTTTTAATTGGATTATTTTGGGGGGTGTCGCGTTTTTTAAGTTCTTTATATATTTTGGATACTAATTCTTTATCAGATATGCCATTTGCAAATATCTTCTCCATTCCATGGTTGCCTTTTAGTTTTGTTAACTGTTTCCTTCACTGTGCAGAAGCTTTATATTTTGATAAAGTTCCAATAGTTTATTTTTTATTTTGTTTCCCTTGACTGAGGAGATATACCTAAGAAGCTGCTGCAGCCGATGTCAAGAGAGATTACTGCCTGTGTTATTTCCTAGAATTTTAATGGTTCCCTCTCTCACATTTAGGTCTTTAATCCATTGTGAATTTTTTTTGTGTGTATGGTGTAAAAAAGGGCTCCAGCTTCATTCTTTTGCATGTGGCTGTCCAGTTTTCCCAACACCATTTTGTTGAAGTGACTGTCTTTTTCTTATTGTATATTCTTTCCTGCTTTTGTGGAAAGCACAGTGTGCTTTCCTGCTGAGTGTGGAGCCCCACATAGGGCTCAATCTCACAACCCATGAAATCATGACTCATGAGATAAAGTCCTGAGCCGAAACCAAAAGGTTGACACTTAACTGACTGAGCCACCCTGGCACCCCTATAAAAGCTTTTTTTAAAAATGTGATAAAAAGATAAACCTCATGGGTCTGTTTATATCAGCAACCCTATAATATTTTAATAATGTATTCATTTAGTTTGATTTTCAAATTTGAATTATTGAAGGCTTGCAAGGAAGTAGGATCACTAAATGCAGAAGAGAGCACATGGCAGCAGAAAACAACTGGGACTAGAAGATAAGATCCTTGGACTCTAGCTCTACTTTTTCTCTCTGCTTGTTTGACTGTAGGCAAGTTATTTTGTCTGTATTTCTTTCTTTCTTCATTTGTAAAATGAGAGATATAAATCATATCCTTCTAAGTTTACTTCCTATTTGTGATTCAAATTAAAGTGTGCAAAATATTACACTGTTAGCTAGATCACACAGCTAATGCTACTCTAATTACCTACCAAGATCTGTCTTCCAAATATTTTACTCCAAAGCTTTCTCCAAGAGGTAGCAAATTCTAATCATCTTAAAGAATAATCTATGGAAAGATGTTGAGAAATACTTCTAAGCTTTCCTATATACTGCAGGACTTGCCTTTTCATAGTTACTTTGTCAAAACAAAAGATGCTGAAACTCTTGTTACATAATTCTATTTTTTCCAAATAACATCATCAAGTATAAGCCAATTAATGAAAGCCTTTAGTAATACATTCAGTGCTTAACTTCAAGGCAGGCATCTTTCAAGTGCTCTGTCAAAGTCAAAATCAAAAAACTGTTTTAGATATCATGCATGCTGTCACTGGGTTTTCAGGCATGTACCACAACATCAAACTAGCTAAGCCAATATCTATGTCAGTCTCCATATTAGTATATTTTTATTGATTGGCTCCGTATTAACTCAATACAGATATTTCATATACCACCCTTTGAGAAACAAAATATATGCATTATTTTAATATTTAAATGGAAATATATGCTTGCATTATTTAAATTTTTAGTCAACTCCACTATTCAAAGAAATAGAAACGAATGAATGACTAAGCAAGTGAGTGAATGAACAGATATAAAATTGTAAGCTGGGACTATGCTAAGTATGTTACATGCATTATTTCATTTGATCTTCACAAAACTGAAAAGGTGCTTATTATTATTATCTTTCCCAGTAAAAGCAGACTTAAAGATAAGTAACTTGTTCAAGGACAGAGTAAGGAAGAAGAAAAGTGAGTCCATGAAGCCCAGCTTCTGAGCCTACACACTTAACCCCCAAGCTGCTATATTCACATCATAAAATAGTTGGCATTTCATTACACTGCATATGTAAAATGGTTAGTACAGTGTGTGGCACATGACTAGACCAGGATATGAAACAGAAGAGATAGCAGTGAAGAGCTTAGAGTCAGGAGCAAAAATGCAGGATTCAAATCCTACTTCTGCCACTTACTAGTTGTGAGACCATAGGTAAATCACTTAACGTTTTTGTGCCCTAATATGCAAAGATGTAAAATGGTAAATAACAAAAGCACCCATTTCATATGGTTGTTGTGAAGGTCAAATGAATCAATACAGGTAAAGCCCTAAACAATGCCTCGTCGATAGGAAAACTGTAATTATTATTATTGTAAAGGTAGGCTAGTATCATTTCCACATTTAAAAATAACAAAGTATTTTGTACAGCACTCCAGAGAGGACAAAGAAACTACTCAGAGAATCTTTCTTTGTTCCTTATTTTATTATAATCATTATTCCCATTTTGCCGATGAGGAATTTAAGAATCAGAAATATGAAGTAATTTTCCGAAGTCATATGGGCAAGGAGTGCCTCAAACTCAGGGCTTTATATTCCAAACCCATTTACTGTCATTTATATGTCATATTACTTTGGCCAAGAATCAAAACCAGGTCCCTCCCAAGGGAGATAAGAATTTTTTTTTAATTGACATATAACCTGACATACAATATCCTATTAGTTTCAGATGTATATCATAGTGATTCAATATTTTTATACATCATGAAACAATCCCCATACCAAGTTATTATGATATTATTGACTATATTCCCTATGCTGTTCATTACATCCACATGAATTATTTATTTTACAACTGGAAGTTTGTACCTCTTCATCTCCTTCACCTATTTTGCCTGCCCCAAGCTCCTCCCATCACTGGTAACCAACAGTTGATTTCCTGTATCTGAGTCTGTTTCTGTTCTGTTTTGTTTGTTCATCCATTTTGTTTTTTAAATTCCGTATGTAAGTGAAATGATATCTGTCTCTCTCTGTCTGACTTATTTCACTTAGCATAACACCCTCTAGGTCCATCCATGTTGTCACAAATGGCAAGATTTCGTTTTTTTATGGCTGAGTAATATTCCATTTCATATATGCCACATCTTTTATCCATTCACCTATTGATGGACACTTAGACTGATTCCATATCTTAGCTATTGTAAATAATCCTGCAATAAACAGAGAGGTGCATGTATCTTTTCAAATTGGTGTTTTTATTTTCTTCAGATAAATATCTGGAAGTGGAACTGCTGGATCATATGGCAGTTCTAGTTTTAATTTTTTGAGGACCCTCCATATGTTTTCCAGAGTGGCTGCACCAATTTATATTCCCACCAACAGTGTACAAGGGTTGTCCTATCTCCACATTCTTAACAACACTTGTTTTGTCTTTTTGATAATAAACATTCTGATTGGTACAAGGATATATCACATTGTGGTTTTGATTTACATTTCCGTGGTGATTAGTGAAGTTGAGCATCTTTTCATGTGTCTGTTGGCCATCGTAGGTCTGCTTTGGAAAAATGTCTATTCAAGTCCTCTGCCCATTTTTAAATGAGGAGGTTTTTTTTATATTAAGTTGTGTAAATTCTTTATATATTTTGGATAATAACCCTTATTGGATGTATAATTTGCAAATATCATCTCTCATTCAGTGGGTTGCCTTTTTGTTTTATTGATGCTATCTTTTACTGTGCAAAAGCATTTTAACTTGTATAATCCCATTTGTTTATTTTGGTTTTTGTTGCCCTCGCCTGAGGAGATTAGCCCAAAAAATATTCTGAAGACCGATGTCCAACAGCATACTGCTTATGTTTTCTTCTAGGAGTTTTATGGTTTCAGGTCTTACATTCAAGTATTTAATCCATTTTGAATTTATTTTTGTATATGGTGTAAGATAGTGGTCCAGTTTCATTTTTTTGCATGTAGCTGTCCAATTTTCCCAACACCATTTATGGAAGAGACTATCTTTTCCAATTGTATATTCCTGCCTCCTTTGTCATAGATTATGTGTGCAAGATCATATGTGCATGGGTTTATTTCTGAGCTCCCTATTGTGTTACACTGATGTATGTAGCCGTTTCCATGTCAGTACCATACTATTCTGATTACTACAACTTTGTAGTATAGTTTGAAATCAGGGAGCATGATGCTTCGAGCTTTGTTCTTCACCTCAAGATTGCTTTGGCTATTCAGGGTTTTGGGGGTTTGTTTTTGTTTTTGGTTATTTTGGGGGGGGGCAGGTTCCATACAAATTGAAGACAATACAAATAAATGGAAAGATATTATGTATTCATTGATTTGAAGAATTAATATAGTTAAAACATCTATATTACCCAAAGCAATCTATATATTCAATGCAATCCCCATCAAAATACCAGTGGCATTTTTCACAAAACTAGAACAAAACATCCTAAAATTTGTAAGGGAGGTGAGAATTTAACTGCCAATTCTTACTTCTAAATACCTTTGGAAAGAAATATGGGTAGCACCTTGATATAAACAAATAAATTAACAAATCAACCAATCAATCTAATGAATTAAATTGATAATTCTACTTCTCTAGAAATCAAAGAGTGCTTAGAAGAGTAAAGTAGCTATAGGCAAACTATAGACTGTGGGACAAATCCAGCCAGCCACCTAGTTTTGTGAAACCCATGAGGTAAGAGCAGTTTTCACATTTTAAATGGGGAAAAAAAAATCAAAAGAAGAACATCTTGTGCTATGTATATATTACCAGAAATTCCAAATTCATGATCCATAAATAAACTTTTACTGGAAGACAGTCATGTCCATTAGTTTACATACTGACTATAGCTATTTTGCACTACAAAAGAGTTGAGTATCTGTGACAGAGACTCTAATGACCCACAAAGTCTAAAACATTTACTATCTAGCTTTTTACAGAAAAAAAGTTTCTTGCTTTCCTTGCCTCTGCATCTTAGTGTTAGTGGTACTGGACTGTCCAGAAGAAATGCTGAAACAAATGTCTTCTGATCCCCTCAAACACCCAGCAAATTCCCTAAAATAATGGTTGACTATGCTGTGCTATGCTATGTTATGCTAGGTCTCTGAAAAAGAAAACTGGGAATTATTGGAATACAACATTGAAGTATTCACCTTTTGATTACAGATTTTTACATCATGCCTGTTTTTAAGTTCTCATATGAAAGTCTGACAAAAGTCAGCTCACAGTGTTTTTCCACAGAGAAAAGAAGAATAAAGATGATGACTTAGGTTCACACCTAAGCTGAAAACTGAAGGTCTCCAGACTGCCATGTGCCCAGGGTGCTACTGAGCATAGTACTCTGAGATGGAGGAAAGGGCTGGTGTATCCTAGCTAAAGGATGGCATACTAACCCTAGACTCACATTGTAGAATCAAATGACTTCTTCTATTTGGCAGTTAAGGAGCCTGATGATGGTCAAATGTTCAGAACCCTGGAACTGATAAATGATTGGATTTGGTATCAGCTCAGGCAACAGTATTCTGTGGTTTAGCATTTCTAATGACCTTTTGAAACTATAAGCTCAACAGTATTTTTTAATGAATTTCCTTTGTCCTATTTCAGGAGCCCTCAGCACTCCTTGGTTACACTTGGGTGACTCATAATTACTTCTGCAATACAAACATAGATTACAGTTTTTAAAAAGAGAGTAAAAACAAATATGCTTTCAATCACAGCAGAGGGGGACAAAAGGAATTGAAACAAAATGTGTTGATATTGCAAATTACCTAGTGTTATTACTTGTTCTCTTATCTATATCTATCTCTTTACTTATTTGTTTTAATTAAAATTCTAGGTCTTTTAACCCAGTCTTGTTCTTTCAATGACATTTTATTTTCTAAACTTTGAAGAAGTGATTTAAAAAATATTTCTTAATGTTTATGGCAGTTTGCTCAGATAAGCCCCTGGTCATTAAATTTGATCTTCAAGTAAACAGTATAGTGATCCCTACACATGGCACAGCTAAGAATCACAGAATTGAGTATCCATGACCATCATGGTAGAAGCTATATGGGGTTAAAATTATGGGAAATTGGATCTGATAAATCCTGGTTTGAAACCTATTCCTGCTGTTACTAGCTTGTAATCTCATGTAATTTATTTCAACTCTCTAAGCCTTGGTTTCAAAGGACTTGTCCTCATAGAATTGTGGTCCAATGAAATCTAGTAAATCATGTAAAGTGCCCAGCACAGAAAGTACTCATTAAACATACTTATTATTTTTCTATTATTACACAATCTGACAATCCTGTACCCTACTGAATCAATGCACAGTGATAAATGCATGAGTGTTCTAGAGTATCCCTGAAGGCCTTTTGGCTGTGTGGTCTCTACCTGAACTCAATAGTTGCCCTTAAAGACGCCCATTTTTGTTTCATATGCTCAAATTACCATAATTCTTCTTACATTGGTCTTCAATCATTAAGTGTTTCTCCTTAGTCCCACTCTGCTTCCTAGAACTCATAAAATTAATCTGTCCTATGATCATCCACGTAAGTTTTCTCTTCCTCAAACTAATTAACCCAAGTTATCTCAACAACTTCTCATATTTTATCAATGCTTCTCAACACTAGCTGCACATAAAACTCACATGGAACTTTAAAAAAATCCTGATGCACAAAAAACCCACCAGAAAAATTAAATCGCAATCCCTGGAGGTGAGACCAAAGCATTGGTATTTTAAAAGCTCCCCAGGCAGACTAAGGAGTGCGCTTGATGTGATAAGCACCAGATGTTGTATGCAAGTGTTGAATCACTATATTGTACACCTGAAACTAATATTACACTGTATTTTAAATAACTGGATTTAAATAAAAACTTAAAAATAAAAAAGCTCCCCAGGCAGCTCTAGATATACAGCCATGATTGAGAACCACTGTATATATATTTTCAAATTATCTCATTATGATGTTTACTTTATTCCTAAGTAACTTCAGTTTCTAGTAACACTGCCTAAATTATTGCTCTCAGAAGAACACTGTGCTCTTGATGGCCTGAGGTGGATCACATATATTACACCTTATTTAAGCAAATGCAGCCCAATACTTCTCAGACATCACTGTGTATTAAGAGTAAGTTGGGGGTTTTGTTAAACTATAGGTCATGATTCGGAATCTCTGGGATGGCACCCAAGATTCTGCACTTCCAGGAAGCCATTACATAATGCTGATGTTGCTGGTCCAAAAACCATTCTTTGAGTAGTAGATGTCTACCTGCTGATAGAATCACATTAGTGACATGCCAGTACTGACAGAGAAAGAGAACAAACACTGTCTTGGTCACATCATATGTCATTCGATTCATTCTTTTATATTCTGTACTTGTAAATTGGTTGGCAAGCCACCTGTCTCAAATATTGGCTATTTTCTCAGATATTCTTCTTGGTGCCTGGTTTGGAAATCAACATCCATTTGTCTTTGTGGCAGCTGTGATGGTGAATTTAGCTAGCTGGAGGAATTCATAGAAGTATTAATTTTGTACTTTCAATTTTCTAAAAAATAATTTCTAAAAGATTTATCTAATTTGAGAAAATAAACATCCTCTTTGAGTACAAGGAGTATGTCTTTTCTTAATAATGTCTCCTATTACACTCAGTGTCTTCAACATGATAGACATAAATAAGATGCTAAATGAATACTGGTATATCAACAAACTGATGAGACATACTGGACAACAAAACATGCTTTTCACGCCCATGAAATAACTAAGGAGGGAGAGACTATGCAAAAAAATGACAAAATGCATGGCATAAACAGTGAATGTAATTTGGCTAATAAACGGGAAAATTGAAGGGTTGAAACAAGGCTTTGAAAAAAGTGATAATCTATAAAAAGGTAGAGAAAGAAGGCAGGGAAAAGACATTTCAACCTTCAATGTGTATAGTTTTACATCCAGAATCAGCATCATGCTTGACTTAGGATATCTAATGAGACTGCAGACCTAACTGGTGTACTTGTAGGACCTTCTGTCACATAATGTCAGGGATAATATATTAAGCCAAGGAACATGTGAGTTATATTACAACTGCAAGGGAATAAAAATTAAAACCCCTTCATGTGGAAATAGACATAATCGTGCTACATTTCCCTGTAGAAGAGCATACAGTGGCAATTTTTCTTCATATAATATTACATTAGTTTTAATTCTTATTAATAAGATACAAGAGTCATTAACACTATTAAAAATCTAATTATGTTAGCAATTTTCCATCATGTCATATTTGAGCAGTTAAGTATTGGTATTTGTTTTTCCTAATGGGATTCAAAAGTCTAATTAATAGGCTTTCTTTTGTGGTTAAGTGGAATGAATCTCTATGAGAAGCAAGCCATTTTTAATATCTGCAGGCAGCTTATTTTCTCATACAGTATACTACCTAGTCATCTGCCCCTCTGTGGTATAAATAACTAGATGCAAATTATGAGATTATCCTATGAAAATTGAACAATGCTTTTCATTATATGTGATGTTACAACTACTACGTTCTAAAAATGTTGCTATACTTAGTAGACAAGAAGTGTAAAAAAGAGTATGCAGATTATCACTTAAGGAAATTTGTGGAAACTGAAGATGGCATATTGAATGGGTCGGGTGCTTTTTCTTCTTGTGCTGGTAGTATTTGGGGGCATGGTGCACATCCAAATAACAGTCAAAAGTTATGTTTCTGAACTCCTATCTTGTTTAATTTAACCTAAAGTTAATGTCTTAATGAGAAATATTTGTGTGTTAACTATGGTGCTTTATTAGTAGTATGCTAGTATGTGTGTATAGTATATAACATAATATGGTATATGTCCTATATAACATATAATATATAAACGGTATAAGTAATACCTATAATATGCTGGTATATATTTTATATATAGTATATATAATATCACAAAGACAATATACATATAATATACATAGCATATATATAATGTAATAATATACATATACATAATTATATGTAATATAATATACTGTACATATAATATTATACATATAAGCATAGTACCAAAGAATAAAAAATATTTATAAAGGTAGCTCTTTCTTGGTGGTTGTTATTGTTAAAAATGCTTCTATGGGGGCACCTGATGGCTCAGTTAAGCATCTGCCTTCAGCTCAGTCCTGGGATCAAGCCCCACATTGGGCTCCCTGCTCAGTGGGGAGCCTGCTTCTCCCTCTCCCTCTGTCTGCCACTCCCCCTACTGTGCTCTCTCTCTCTGTCAAATAAATAAATAAAATCTTTTAAAAAATGTTTCTTTGATATGCTAGTCATTTGTTATTAATCAGGTAGTCACAGGAGTTAAACCATCATATTTTTCCCTTCGGACAGTTAATTATAATTGTTTTATTAAGACTTTATTTTTTACAGCAGTTTTATGTTCACAGCAACATTTATGGGAAGGTACAGACACACATGCATAACCCCTCATCGTCAATATCCCCTACCAGAGTGGTACATGTGTTCCAATTCATGAACCTACATTGACACATCATAATCACCCAAATTACATATGACTCACTCTTGGTGTTCTACATTCTATGAGTTTGAACAAATGTATAATGACATGTTTCCATCATTATGGTATCATATAGAGTACTTTCACTGCCCTTAAAGTCCTCTGTGCTCTGCCTAGTCATCTCTCCCCACCTTCCAAACACTGGCAACCACAGATCTTTTTACTGTCTTTATACTTTTGCCTTTTCTAGAATGTCATATAGTTGGAATCATATAGAATGCAGACTTTTCAGACTGACTTCTTTTACTTAGTAATATGTACTTAAGGTTCCCACATGTCTTTTCCTGGTTTGATAGCTCATTTCTTTTTTAGCACCAAATAATATTCCATTGTCTGAATATACTACAGTTTATTTATGCAGTTAACTACTGAAGGGCAGCTTGGGTTGCTTTCAACTTTTAGCAATTATGAATAAAGCGGTTATAAACATCTGTGTGCAGGCTTTTTTGTAGGGTAAGTTTTCAGGTCCTTTGGGTAAACTCCAAATTTTATAAGAAACTAGTAAACTGTCTTCCAAAGTGGCTGTACCATTTTTGTATTCTTGCTAGCAATTTATGAGAGTTCCACATCCTTGTCAGCATTTGGAATTGTCAGTGTTCTTGATTTTGGCCATTCTACTAGGGGTGTAGTGGCATCTCCCTGTGTTTTAACTCACATTTCCATAATGACTTATGATATGGATCATCCTTTCACATGCTTATTTTCCATCTGTACATCGCCTTTGGTGAGGTGTCTGTTAAGGTTTTTGGCCCATTTTTAAACCAGTTTGTTTTTTATTCTTGAGTTCTAAGCATTGTATTTTAAATAACAGTCCTTTATCAAATGTCTTTTGCAAATGTTTTCTCACAGTCAGTGGCTTGTCTTCTCATCTTGACATTCTCTTTTGCAGAGCAAAAATTTTTAATTTTAGTTAAGTCCAGCTTATCAAGTACTTCTTTCATGGATTGTATGCTTTTGGTGTTACATCTAAAAAGCCATCGCCAAACCCAAGGTCATCTATTTTTCTCTTACATTATCTTCCAAGAGTTTTATAGTTTTGTATTTTGTATTTATATCACGGTCCATTTTGAGTTAATTTTTGTGAACAGTGTATGGTCTGTATCTATATTTATTTTTTTCCATGTGAATAACCAGATATTCCAGCATCATTCTTAAAAAAGACTATTGTGGCTTCATTGTATTGCCTTTGTTCCTGTGTCAAAGATCAGCTGACTTTATCTACCTGGTTCTATTTCTGGGCTCTCTATTCTGTTCCAATCGTCTATTTGTCTATTATTCACCAATACCACATTGTCTTGATTTTTATAGTTTTAGAGCAAGTTTTAAAAGTTGAGTAGTGCCATTCCTCCAACTTTGTTCTTCTCTTTCAATGTTTTCTTGGCTATTCTGGGTCATTTGCCTCTCCATATAAACTTTAGGATCAGTTTGTCAACGTAGATGAGCTAACCTGCTGAGATTTTGATTGGGATTGCACTGAATCTCTATATCACTCTGGAATCTATTTTTCATTGCTTAATGAGACTTAATATTACTCTATCTCATACTATAAACATGTATATACTTATTTTACTAGTCCTAGTAAACTGTAAATTCTTTAAGACTATGGGTAATTTGCTTAATTATTTTTGAAAATTGCTGATTTGTTTGAAATATATAAATTGCACTCAGCCCAATGGAGCTTTTTAGAGATATAAGGAAAAGGGTGGGATTTGTTAACACATTAACATATACAGTATTTAAAAATATAAAGCAAGATTAATCATATCCATGGCTCATTCCCCTAAAACAGACCATCCATACTTATATCTATTTTGCATCTTAATCTTCTGTATTTTTTAAAGGGTTTTACAACTTTATAAAGGTTTAAAAATCAAGGTTGAGATTTGCAGATAAGATGGTAGATTGAATGCACACTTTTACCTCTGTTCTCTCTCCAAGAACCAGTAGAATGACAACATATGACTTTTAATGCCTAATACCGTAAAGATAAAGACAATGGAAAAGGAGAAAGCAGCCCCAACTCTGGTAACTAAAAGGCAGGTAGATGTGCGCTAAGTGACATGGAATTAACTGATTACTGAGCAGTCATGGAGGAAATCTAGGAAGCAACCATACTTCACAACTACAAAACCTCAAGAATTGGTTGTACCACGTACTCCTGGAAACAGGGATAAAGGTGGCATCAAAAACAGGAAGCTGCTTATGAGCCAGTTAATTGCCAAATCTCCCTTAAACCAGTCAGAGTCTGAAGGGCTATCCTCTTCTGAGGGGGGGAAAAAAAGGTCTTTTTTTTTTTTTTAGATTTTATTTATTTATTTAACAGAGAGAGAGACAGCCAGCGAGAGAGGGAACACAAGCAGGGGGAGTGGGAGAGGAAGAAGCAGGCTCCCAGCAGAGGAGCCTGATATGGGGCTCGATCCCAGGACTTCAGGATCACACCCTGAGCCAAAGGCAGATGCTTACTGACTGAGCCACCCAGGCGCCCCAAAAAAGGTCTTTCTAAAGAACACTAATTACAGTTAGGATGGAGTATCATATTGAGAAAAGAAGAAGGGAAAGTGAAGTACATGTTCATACAGAGAAAATCAGATCCCCTAGCTTTTTTGTCACACAAAACTTTCAGAACATTTGCATTCTAGGGAGGAGTTAGAAGAGATCACTCTAAACATTCTGACTAAGAAAGAGAGAATGTAACAATACTGACATTTTATGTTCACCATTATAACTGCCCAGCTGTTGACCTCATGTTATAACCTCATTTGATAAATCCTCAAAAGTTCAGAATCTCAAATCAGCTTTTAGGTTTCCCACTGTTGAAATCAGCAGAAAGCCAAGGATTACCAGATACGAGGAAATTTTCATAAGGAAACACAGAGAACCAAACAAGCCTGCAAAAAATATGAAAGAAACAGAATCACGCAGAGAAATTTTTAAAATTAGAAAGTCATTAACATATATTAACATAGCCACCTGCCTGGGTGGCTCCATGGGTTAAGCGTCTGCCTTTGGCTCAGGTCAAAATCCCAGGGTCCTGGGACTGAGCCTGGCTTTAGGCTCTCTGCTCAGTGGGGAGCCTGCTTCTCCCTCTCCCTCTGCCTGCCGCTCCGCCTGCTTGTGCTCCCTCTCTGTCAAATTAATAAATAAAATCTTTTAAAAAAACTTATTTAGAAAGATAAATGAATAATATATTTATTAGATGAAACAACAGACTACTATAAAGGAGAAATGTTCATAAGAAAAAACTCTTGTAAATAACTATGATAGCAGAAATACCAGATTCATCAGAAGTGTTAATAGTAGAACCAAAACACACACACACACAAAAAAAAGGAAAAATAGCATAGGAAAGATAACAAAATTAGAAAACTAGAGCAAGAGGCCCAATATCTGTATGCTTGGAGTTCTACAAAGAAAGAACAGAGAAAGAAGGGAAAGAAATTTTTAAAAATCAAGAAAATTTCAAGGGATTTGAGTTTTGAGATTGTAAAGATCCACTAAGTAACCAGCTTAATGGACACAGTATACTGGCATTGATGACACTCACTATAACATGATCATGAAATTTTATAACTCTAGGAATTGTAAGAAGATGCTCCAAATATCCTTATGCAGAGAATAAACAGAGTGCTGATAATAGGAAGAGTCAGAATGACATCTGAGTTTTCAGCAGCCATGTTAGGTGACAAAGCCAGAATGCTTTCAAAATTCTGAAAGAAAAGTATTTTCTAATTTTGGACCTGGCTGAACTAAATTTAAGTATAAAGGTGGAAGAATGTTTTCTAAAGATATGCGATAACCAAACTGATTAATTGATAAATTGAAGAAGAAGAAGAAGAAAACACTTCTCATTAGCTCATTCTCTGAAAACTACTAGAATGGGCTTCTCCAAGAACATATAATTCAAGAAAGAGGAAGGCAAGAAATTCAGGAAACAGAAGGTCCAACACAAAAAGAGAAAAAAAGGAATCAGTCCCCAGGAAATCATAAATGAAACACTCAAGACCACAGCTGAGTAGATGCTTGGAAAACAAGTCTAAACGGGAACACGTGAAGAACCAGGAGAAGTGCTTTTACAGTGAGACAGATAAATTACCTGGTGCCTTCTTCCATATTAAGAGAAAACACACACAACTAGGGGAAGAATTTGTAGTTGAGTTTGTGGTAAGTTCATAGAGAGCTAAACAAATAGCAATAAAAAATTAATTTCAGGGAAACAAAAATTTGACAGAAAGGACAATCAATCATTACCATGCTCAACTGAGAATAGCATTTGTGTAGTCAAATAATGTAAATGCTTTATATCGATCTAATGAAATTTATGACCTAGCTGTTTGGGGAAGCCAGGAGGATTGGAAATCTGTATTTGGGAAGGGGGAATATGTGTGTAAGTGTGTAGGCATATAGGCAGAACAGTTTGGAGCAGAGAAAAAGGAATAGATGAAATGTTGATATTCTTTAGAGGAAATTCAATAGATAATGTTTAAAATGGGAAACAATATTATTTAGAAATATTTAGAATGAGCTAAACAGATGGAAAATAATTACCTTGAAGAGTAGAAAATAACTGAGTGAACTGGATAAGAAGACAGTTATTTTCCATAAAATTCTTATACTTGATAAAATTATACGTAGATTTAAATACCTTAAAGTATATGCATATCCTTTCATAAACACAAGAACTAATTTTAAATATCTGAAGTAAAAATCGGTAATAAAATAGTTTCTTATAGTCTAAAATACGGTCTGTCTTCAATAAATACTTTGATTTAAATAGCCTGGACTAAACTCCATTTAACTGAAGATACTGCACTAGAACATAATATACCACACAAGGATGACAAAAGAATTTCTAAACTCATTCCATCTTTGACCAAAAGTAGTTGTTTACACAATGATGTGTTGAATAGGAATTTGAAATTTAATGTAGGATTAGTGGAAAAGAGTCCTGTGATTGATTAACTATGTCTGTCATGGGTAGAAGAGTGGAAAACAGACAAAGCATTTTCCAATCTCAGTTAATGAGACAGCAGTTAAGTTCTAAGAAATTTCTCCACTGTTCAGTGTGTGGTTTTATCCTGATCAGCAGTATTATAAATGAAATAATCATACAATCTACCAAACAAATGGAGGTATTTTTGAAAGTAAAATGAAGAGGGGTGAGGTGGCTATTAATAATTACGCTGGGACAACAGGTATAAATGGGGTAAACCAGGGCAGTCTCCATTTATACCTGTTGTCCCAGCATAATTATTTTTGGTCACACTAGGTATAACCTATAACATGAATAGAAAAGATCAGTTTGGTGCTGAAGTTATGATTTAGAATTATTCTTAAATTATTGTTGAGAAGCCATTGGTAGTATAATATGAGACATCTAGAAGTCCTAGAAATGGCATAATACAAGAGCCTGGAGAGCATGGATAAAGAACAGTAGTATTAAAGGATACTTCTCTGAATTATATAACATTATGTGTGTATGTATATTGTGTTTATATATATTTATTTATATATATATATATATATATATATATGTGTGTGTGTGTGTGTGTGTGTGTATATTTTTAGTTTATTTGTAACCATAAATCTGGTTAAGATCTCAAAAAGAAAATACTAAAATTTGACATTCAAGTTGCAAATAACAACACAAATGAAAGTATTATAATGGCTCTGACATATTATTTCCATTTAAGCAGAGAAAGGTTCTAAGACAGAAAATGTGACTTCTTATCTATTTTATTAGTTATTACCTGTTTTTATTTTACCTATTTAACAAGATCTGTTCTTAGTATTTTATAGCTAAAGAAGTTTGAGATTTTTCTCCATGCTCTTTTTGCCCTTTCAAGAAAAAATTTTTTTTTAAATTCTTTTATTTTTACCTGCATATGTATTATTTCTCTACATCTTATTTTGACTTTCTATTTATCTTTACTTAAGTTAATGGTTTCTTCATATTACAGTTTTTGACTAATTTTGGCTTTTATGCTTATTGCTTTCTTTCGCTTTCTCTGGATTGATATACCTTGTTTATTTCTTAAATTCTTAAATTAGATATTTAATTTATCTTAATTGAATCTGTCTTAATTATTTCTTATGTTAATGTATAGTTTAGGGCTATAAATTTTCATCTGAGCACGGCTTTTTGTTATTTCTCATGTGGTATCTTCAATATCATTTTTTAAAAATTCAAGTTAGTTAACATATAGTGTAGTAAACATATACTGTAGTATTAGTTTCAGGGGTAGAATTTAGTGATTCATCACTCCCATATAACACCCAATGCTCATCCCAGCAAGTGCCCTCCTTAATCCCCATCACCCGTTTAGCCCATCTTCCCATTCAGCCCAACTGAGGGTTGACCCTCCAGCAACCCTCAGTTTGTTCTCTGGAGTTAAGAGTCTCTTATCGTTTCCCTCCCTCTCTGTTTTTATCTTATTTTATTTTTTCTTCCCTTCCTCCATTTGTCTTTCTCTGACTGATACTCTGTAATCTTGATTTCAATTGCTTCTGTGACTCAAAATTTTTTGATTTTTAATTTTCTTAATTTTCTTCTGGTAAGGGAAGATACTACTTTTTAGTATTATTACAACATTGTGATCAGAGAATTTTTCTGTGTTTTTTTTTTGAACACTTAACTTTTTCTTTGAGGCCTAATATAAAATCAATTTTTATGATTGCTTTCTTGTGTATCTGAAAAGAAAGTATGTTCTTAGATTCCTGGGTATGAAGTCCAATGAATATCAATTAGATCTATATTACTAAATTTTATGTGATTTAGGGCTCTCATACCCTTATTTTTTGGCCGTTTGTATGTCAAAGAATGGGAAAAGCAAATTAAAATGACATAATCTTAATGTGTTCCTGACTATTCTTTGTACTTCCTGTACCTTTTCTTATATTAATGTTGATGCTTTGGTATTTTGTATGTAGATGTTTACAAGTGATAAATCTTCATTTGGATTAAACCCTGTTTCATAATAAAATGTCTTCTTGGTCTCTCTTCAGTGTTTTTTGTTTTGTGGGGGTTTTTTGTGTGTGTGTGAGAGGAGGGTTAGGTCTTAATTCAATTTGTTTAATATTGGTATCATGACACTGCTTTCTTTGGCTTGCCTTGGTTAGGTATATCCATTATTATCTCTTTACTTTTAATCTTTTCGAGGCAGCAGTTTTATATTTCTTATACTTAGTTTACAGGTTAATTTTCTTTTGATGTAACTGGAGTATCTTTTCATTTTAATAGCTAAATTTTGTGAAATTATAATTTTTGATAAGACATATGTATCAGCAAACTTCGTCAAATGCTTTCCATTTTCATGCATATTTTGTTAATATTTGTTTTGTAAAAAATATTTATTTTATTTATCTTTCTGATGATTTTTAAAGTTTATAGCTAATATAAAGTTTATAACTACAAGGTATTCATGCTTACTTTTATAAGTATAGCTTTATATCATATTAAGTACATGATAATATATGCTATTTTTAATATTTACTATTTCCTCAAATATATAATGAGGAATTTACTATTTTTCCAAATTCTCTTGTACCATTTTAGTAGATATCTTTTTCATGTTTACCTTCATATTTTTTATATACTTATAGCTCCATCCTTTGATTACTTTCAAATTTCATTTCTGACTACCATTTTCTCTACTATCCCCTCTATGAATATTAACAAAAATTAAAGATGGTATTCTAATGACCATCTTCTCCACCCCCTTCCCAGATAACATTTGGTAAGCTCATTTTCTATCTTGTTAGGGTTTTTAACATTCACATTCTGTTTGTAACCATAATCTTAACAATTCTTTACTCTCTGTCCTAGAATTAAATGGACAAATCAATTCTAACCAGCAGTCATTTTACTACAGTTACTTCATTAATTTTAACTTTAGCTTAAATTTTTCCTTGAGTTTATTTTTTCACAAATGCTCATGAAATGAATAGTCCCTGAGTTGTTAAATATTCAAATAAGTTTTAAATTATCTTTATACTTGGGTGACATTTTAAATGAATATAAAATTTTGGGGTCACATTTTGCCTCCTGTGGGCTTTTAGACTTTACTCCTCTGATTTCTGTCATTAAGATCCACAATGAGGTGGTATCTCATTGTATTTTTAATTTGTATTTTTCTGATGATGAGTGATGTTGAACATCTTTTCATGTGTTGGCCATCTGTATGTCTTCTCTTGGAAAATGTCTATTCATGTCTTCTGCCCATTTCTTAACTGAAAAATGAGATATCACCTCACAATTGTCAGAATGGCTAAAATCAACAGCACAGGAAACAACAGGTGTTGGCAAGGATGCAGAGAAAGGGGAACCCCCTTACACTGTTGGTTGAACGTAAACTGGTTCAGGCACTCTGGAAAACAGCATGGAGCTTCCTCAAAAAGTTAAAAATAGAACTATCCTAAGATCCAGCAACTGCACTACTGAGTATTTACCCAAAGGATACAAAAATATAGGTTCAAGGGGCACGTGGGTGGCACAGTCAGTTTAAGTGTCTGCCTTCTGCTCAGGTCATGATCAAGGGTCCTAGGATTGAGCTCACCCCCACTCCCATCTCGCTCCCTGCTCAGTGGGGGGTCTGCTTCTCCCTCTCCCTCTCCTCTCCACTTGTGCTCTCTCTCCCTCTCTCAAATAAATAAATACAATCTTTAAAAAAAAATACAGATTTAAAGGGACACATGCGCCCCAATGTTTATGGCAGCATTATCAACAATGGCCAAATTACAGAAAGAGCCCAAATGTCCATCAACTGATAAATGGATAAAGAAGTGGTAGATATATACAATGGATTTACTAAGCCATAAAAAAGAATGGAATCTTGCCATTTGCAGGAACATGGACGGAGCTAGAGAATATAATGCTAAGCAAAATAAGTCAGAGAAAAATAAATACCATATGATTTCCTTTATATGTGGAATTTAAGAAATGAAACAAATGTAGAGAGGCGGAAAAAGAGAGACAAACCATAAAACAGATTCTTAACTATAGAGAACTGAGGATTACTAGAGGGGAGGTGGGCAGGTGGATAGCTTAAATGGGTGATGGGTATCAAGGAGAACACTTGTTGTGATGAACAGTGGGTGTTCAATGTAAGTGAAGAATCACAAAATTCTACAATTGAAACTAATATTACACTGTATGTTAACAAACTGGAATTTCAATAAAAACTTGGAAGAAGAAGAAGAAAAAAAAGACCTGCAATTAGTAGTATGGGGCACATCTGATTACTCACTACCCCCATACGTGACTTGATCATTACCTGGTTGCCTAACAGATTCTTTCTCATTGAAATCCAATAGGTCTTAATTTTCCTAGATAAATATTTTCTGACATACATTTTTATTCTTTCAAATTATAAATTTAAGTCCTTTTATTTATAGAATATTTTCATGTTATATGTATTTTTTCTACCCCATTATTTTACTCTCTTCTTCCAGAACACCAATTATAAAAATGCTGTTTCTTCCTTACAGAGTTCCAGCAGTCTCTCTTCTTTGCACTCTTTTCAAACTGCATTTATCTGTTTGATTTTTTTCCTTCCCCTTATTTCCTGAGCTTTAAAAGCTCACATTTTATCTCCTTCTATTATCTTGATACATTTTATCTTAATTCTTGAAACTCTAGTTGGGGTATTTATTTTACACTACTGACTGATAGCATACATTTTTAAATGTAAATATATTACATTCCCCATTGCAACACATTTATAAGGAATATTCTTCATCTGTCATTTTTCCTCTTTCTTCATGGTTTCTTATATTATTTTCATATAGACAGCTTTTATACTAAAGTTTCATTCTTATGATTTCTTTTGGTGAGACGACCTCTTGGAGCATCTATTTAAAGGAGATCCAATGGGAAAGGAGACCAGGGATATGTTACAGGCTAGAAGCAGATCTTATGTACTAAGACAGTAAACACTCCGAGTTTCCTTAATATTTCCCAACAACCCCATAGTGGCAGTTAGCACTTCTCACAATTCAAGATTCCTCCTCCCTCTGTCACTGATACACTGCTTCCTACAAAATTCTTGTTCACACTCAGCTTCTTGGGACTTCCAGACTAAGAAGATATACTGGAATGATTCCATCATGCCCTTTGTGTTCCTAATGGGTTTTGTCCTTATAGAGTATGCACTTTACTTGGAGAATGGTCCAGTTTTGGTTTTCTCTGAGTTCTGCAACCATTTTCCTCTTTTCTCACCATTATCTCGTGCTATCTGTGAAACTTACTGTATCCGGTAGTATTTCCTGAAACATTCAAATATTGTTCAACTGCTGGTTTTATTAAAGATATATTTTCTTTTTCTTCTAAAAATGTTTGTACGAAAATTGGGGAACTGTCAATCTTTATTCCAATATCTTAAAACTAGATGCAAGAATGGAAATATTTTTAAGTCTTAGGCAGTGGAAAATACCTTCGCTTGAAGAGATAAGCAATGTAGAATTAGCATTAGGACTCATGGGGTATGTGTTTATCTCATCATTTGCCCTATCCCGTGATACACTATTTAGATTAGAGAGAGTTTTATAAATGTGAAGAAACTTCATAGAAGCATTTGCCTTCCCTCTATCTGATTTTAGGATCCAAGATAAGTATCTTAACAGCATATGAGAAAAAGATCAAAAAATGCTTATTCCTTTTTTTTTTTTTAATTTTATTTACTTACTTGAGAGGGAGAGTACAAGCAGGGGGAGCAGCAGAGGGAGAGGGAGAAGCAGACTCCCCACTGAGCAGGGAGCCTGAGATACAGGGCTTGATCTCAGGACCCCAGGATCATGACCTGCGCCAAAGGCAGATACTTAACTGACTGAGCCACCCAGGCAACCCAAAAAATACTTATTCCTAAAAATGAAGTATTTGTATAATTCTTCCTTGCCTTTTATGTAACTTTGCTATTTTAATTTTTTAAAAATTGACAAATGGAAATACAATTTCAAAACTTTTATATAATGCAAACTTCAATTCCACTTCTATGAATACTCCTAAATGTTTTAGTTTAAGATGTAATTTTAATCTTACAATGAAATTATTAGAAATAATCAAAATTAGCGCAATATTTAACTATTAATAAAGCATCTAAAGGCATAATTATAGCATAATATTTTATAATATATAAATTACTATCTTAAAATACAAAAATAATATATCACTTAAACAACTGCAATCATTTATAGGATTTCTATTTTCATGGACACCATGTCTACTATGTTAAAAAACAATAATAACTTTAATATTATCAATTACAGTAAATTTAAATGGATAAATGCTCAGTTAAAAGACAACCGTAAAATAAGAAAAAAATCTAAATCATACCATTTTGCTAAAACCTAAAGATAAATATAAGTATAATGACAGAAAAAAGATAGATCTTTTAAATAATAACTGAAAGAATCCTGGGATTACTATACATATAACAAATAAATATATCTTAAAGCAAAAATCACTGGGGAGTTTCACCACATGATGAAAAAAAGTATAAATACACCAGGAAGATTTAAAATTTTAGATTTACATGTACCTAATATCATAATCTGAGAATTCATCACACAAAAATTGACAGACCTACAAATAAACAAATTCACAGTCACGTTAAGAGTTTTTAATATTCCTTTCTCAGTCATTGCTCGAAGCAATGATATTAACTGTTTTACATATTTGGGTGCTCCCATGTTAGGTGCATAAATATTTACAATATTTGTTATGTCTTCTTGTTGCTTTGTCCCCTTAATGACTATATAGTGTTCTTCTTTGTTTCTTGTTAAGAGTTTTGTTATAGTTTGTCTGATATAAGCATTGCTATCCCAGCTTTCTTTTCACATCCATTTGCATGATAAATGTTTTTCTATCTCCTCACTTTCAATCTGCATGTGACTGTAGGTCTGAAGTGAGTCTCTTGTTGGCAGCATATAGATGGGTCTTGTTGTTGTTTTTTTAATCCATTCTGTCACCCTATGTCTTTTGACTGGAACATTTAATCCATTTACATTCAAAGTAATGATTGATAGTATGTATTTATTGACATTTTGTTATTTGTTTTGGGTTTGTTTTTTTGGATTTTCCCTGCTCCTTTCTTCCCTTGCTCTCGTCTCACCATAATTTGGCTTTCTTTAGTGATATACTTAGATTCCTTTCTCTCTTTTTTTTTATACATTTATTACTGGCTTTTCATTTTGGTTACCATTAGGTTTCTATATAACATATTATGCATATAGCAGCCTATATTAAGTTACTGGTCACCTAAGTTTGAACCCATTCTTTACTCCTCTCCTCATATTTTAGGTATGCAGTGTCATACTTTACATCCTTTTGCATGTCTCTTGACTGATTTTTACAGATATTTTGATTTTGTGCTTCCTAGTTTTCTTACTTATGATCTTTCCTTTCCACTCCAAGAGTCCCTTTTAACATTTCTTGTAGCACTAGTTTAGTGCTTATAAACTCCCTTAATTTTTGCGTGTCTGGGAAACTCTGTATCTTTCCTCCTATTTCAAATGATACCCTTGCTGGATAGAGCACTCTTGGCCTGAGATTTTTCCCTTTCAGCACTTAGTTATCATGCCACTCCTATATGGCCTGTAAAATTTCTGTTGAAAAATCTGCTGATAGCCTTATGGGGTTTCCCTTGTACATAACTATTTTCTTTTCTCTTGCTGCTTTTATATATATAAAGACTTTATTTCTTTATTTGACAGAGAGAGACACAGCCAGTGAGAGAGGGAACACAAGCAGGGGGAGTGGGAGAGGAAGAAGCAGGTCCCAGAAGAGCATGGAGCCTGATGTGGGGTTCAATCCCAGAACCCTGGGATCACGCCCTGAGCCGAAGGCAGACACTTAACGACTGAGCCACCCAGATGCCCCTCTTGCTGCTTTTAAATTCTTTCTTCAACATTGCTTTTTGCCATTTTAATTACTATGTGTATTGGTGTCGACCTCTTTGGGTTGATTTTGTTGGGGGATATATATGTGCCTCCTGGATCTGAATTTCTTTTGAAGGAAAGACATTTTATTTTCTTATTTTTTTTGAGAGTTATCTATTTATCTGAGAGAGAGAGAGAGAGAGCATGCACAGGGGGAGGGGCAGAGGAAGACAGAATCCCAAACAAACTCCCTGCTGAGAGAGGAGCTCAATGCAGCGCTCTGCCTTATGACCCATGCAATGATGACCTGAGGCAAAACCAAGAACCAGCCACTTAACCAAATGAGCCACCCAAGCACCCCAAGGAAGAACATTTTAAAAACAATTAAAATTTACAACCATCTGGCAGGACTATTTTAGGTGCAATTGGACACATAAATTCAAAATGAAGAGTAGAGTTAATCAAAGCTGTACTTTTTTTTTCCTTGTGGACAAATTAATTTCAAAAGGACTGCCTCATAATCCAAAAGAATAATAAAACTCTTGATATTCATGCTGCCTGTACCTTGATATTATGATGATTTGACTTCTCCTAACTCTGCCAAATTGTAGAAATAAGACAATAAAGACTGTCATCTGAAATTGAAAATATAAAATCAATATTCAATAAATTAGCTAATAACATCACCGTTAAGATATTAAAGAGTTCTCAGGCTTATAAAAATTGAATATAACTAGACTGAAGATCACCATGTAAGCCTTACAGAAGATGTATCTCAAAACCAAACACTTGGAAATATATACATGGAAACCTGTTGAGGGAGGGTTCCTTGCCAGGCACAGTTGTCCTGTTTGCCCTGGAAGATGTACCTCCTGATGCCAGTACCACTAAACATTTACTTTTTCTAACTACCTTCCTTTTTTTCTGATTCTAGGCTTGTCAAGAAATCTTTCAGTAACTTTTTTTCACTTCAAGTCACCTATTCTATGGGTTTTTGACTTCAGGATTGAAAGAAAATTTTGGTCCACTCCACAACGCAAAAAAAAAAAAAAAAAAAAAAAAAGCTTGCATGTACACATGCAATTTTTCATGTGATTTTGGGGGTGACTGTGAAGACCATCCTGCTATTTCAAATCCTAATTAGGAGAACGTGCTAAATCAGAACACTATCGGGACCTCCTGACAATTCCATTTCTAAAGGTAAATTAGTAAATTAGCATTCCAGTTGACACTTTAGTCTCTTATGAGCCTATTCAAAAGAAATCAATATCTGTAAGTCTGAACAACTCTGGAAAACTGAAGAAACAGGTTCTGTGTAGCCTATGGCCAGACAGAGGTGGCTGGGTTTAATGTCTTATAGATAACATTTGAATTTATTCAGCTTGGATAGAGGTTTCAAAGTGAGTTAGAAAAATAGGAACATACCCTACATTACCTGCATCCCAGGCAGGTAATCATCAATGGGCAAGACCAATTTGAATAAACAGTTCAAAAACAATTTTCATCTGTAAAATTCACTTTTGTTACCTCTAAAACTAATGACAAAAGATTCATTCATATGAGTCTAGATATTTCCCTTACTCATTAATTCACACACAAACTTAGATTTGTAGCCAGACAGCTTAGAAATGCCAGTGAAACCAAAAATACAGAAAACTCTTAAGTAATAACTTATTGGGGGTCCTTGGGAGAGGAGTGAAAAAATGAGTAAATTATACTATGTATATGAAGAATATTAAACAAAAGAAGAGTGAACAAAGGCTTCTCACACAAATCTTTTGAACTTAATTAACTAATCAATTTTCAAGGATCCCAATGAATATTAATAGCAAAAGTTTAATGTCAATGCATAATAAATAATCTTAAAACATCACTGATGTGTACTTTGAAATAGCAAAGGCAAAGAAAGGAAAAGGTAACAGGTAAATCAGCAGACTGAAAGAAAATTCAGTGTGGGTGACCTAATCAAAGCTATTAATTTTTCTTTAATTCTCCCTATAAAAAAGATATAAGACTATATTTACCCAAATTTGCCCATCATATAAATTAATAGTACATAGATTTCTTGAATTCAGAACAGTGGACATGGGAATGCTTTTCCTTCATCTTTGCTGCGGCACTGGTAAGATATGAATGACCAAGTATACCTCTAACTTCAAAAGTTTAGCCTATAATTCAAAATAATCTAAGTAAAGGAATCGATTTATCATTTTCTCATCATTTTTATTCATCCATATAGAATGAACACATGCTCATAAAAATTAGTTGTACGCCTAAGACATGTCTCTACATTGGGAGCCTTGAGATGCATACTTCAATAATAAAACATGTATTTGGTGGTGGTTGTGATCTACTTGGAACTTAATGAAAGAAAACTGTAATGCAAGTTCTATCCTATGGGAGGTGTTCCCTATGGAATTGTCAAGAACAAATATTCTTTTTAAAGTACAATTGAGCTTGAACTAATAATAGCCAACAAGCTGGTGACATTTTATATTATAAAAGACTCTAATCTAAGTTTGTAACAAAGTTCTCAAATATAAACACAAATCTCCAAATCTTTAGTGTTCTACTCAAAACAAAACAATTTTATTTTATTTTTTTTTTAAGATTTTATTTATTTATTTGACAGAGAGAGAGACAGCCAGTGAGAGAGGGAACACAGGCAGGGGGAGTGGGAGAGGAAGAAGCAGGCTCCCAGCGGAGGAGCCTGATGTGGGGCTCGATCCCAGAACGCCGGGATCACGCCCTGAGCCGAAGGCAGACGCCTAATGACTGAGCCACCCAGGCACCCCAAAACAAAACGATTTTAAACTAAAATAAATAACAAAACAAAATTCTCAAGAAAATTAAAAATAATAAATAAAATCTTTAAAAAGTTGTCTATATTCACAATTTCTTTAGCTCCCACACTCTACCAAAGCTTTATGGGTATGCCACCTCACTCCCTCTGTGGCTAACTCTAACATATACATTTTATTTCTTTTCAGACTTTACTTCTAGATAACATTTGATACTGCAGACCCCTTATTTTCTGAAATACTCTCTCACTTTTCTTTTCCTTCCGTTTTGAATCTTTTGTTCTCCAGCTCATCTCTATATTGATGTTCTTCAAAGCTTAGGCCAAGACCTCTTCCCCTCTACCTACATGATCTCATTCATGCTGCTGATCTCTAACCTATGTCTATGTCTACGGCCAAGATTTTTCACCTGAGCCTCATATCCACGTATCCACACGTCTAATGAATTCTGAGGTCCCTCTAATGTCCTATAAGCCCATAAAATACAATTTAGCCAAGGTGAAATTTATCAGCTTCCCCACAAGCTTACTCTTCCAGTTATGTTTTTTTAGAAGATTTATTTTTATTTTTTATTTTAGAGAAAGGGGGGGTGAGGGCAGAGAGAGAGGGAGAGAAGGAATTGAAGGAATTTCAAGCAGATACCTTGCTGAGCACATAACCTGATGTAGAGCTCAATGTCATGACCCTGAGATCATGACCTGAGCCAAAATCAAGAGCCAGAGGCTTAACAGAATAAGCCAGTAGGCACCCTTTCCAGTTATGTTAGGTAAAGGGACTTCTAATCAGTTGTCCAAAGCAGAAATTTGGATTAATGATGAGACTCAGATTTCTCCAATATAATCCCCCACATAATTAAAGCTTCCATAGTAATCTTTCTGAAGTATGTATCATGATTCTCCCTCCTTAAAAACCCATTTGTGAATCTCTACTGCCCAAGAATATGGTTCACTTTCACATCACATTCAAAACCCTTCACTGAATTCAAACTAAGTTTCTAGTTCTGCCTCCTTTCTTCCTCTAAACCCCTGTGCTCTCATCATGCTGAACTACCTACCATTTTCCAAATACGCCAACAATTTTTACACCTTTATGAACTTCTCTTCTATTTTCTCTGCTTAAAATACAGGTATAACCCCATCAGAGTCTTATTCATTCTTTAAGACTAAGATAAAACATAGAAGCCGCAGACAGAGCTAATTCTGTTCTCCCATATGGTTCCAAAACATCTTGTTCAATTCTCCATTCAGCCCTCCTGCATATGGTGTGTTAATGTATCTGCCTCACAAGCTAGGAATACAAGGTCCATGAGTGTAGGTACTCTGCCGCCTATATTCTTAAAGTTGCATCATTTTGCAAAACTCTTGATACATTCAATAAACTTAACAAATACAGAATTTCACTAGTAGCCTCCCAGCTCATGTGAACATAGGCCTACCATGCTAGCAACAATTACATGTCCGTGTTAACCCTAAAGTAAGCACTGAGGTTCCGTTCTTGTTTCTCATTGGTGAGCTCAGGTTGTATGTATCTCATTTGCCCTTTTGAAATACAAAAGTTTTATTGTAGGAACCCTCATTTTCAGGGGAGCAATGACTCCACTGTAGGTTTAATTTATGTGTCTGCAGGGAGGCAGGACTTACAGAAGGGTTCTAACCGCACTTTCTGCTCACTCATACCACACGTATCATTCAGCCATGGCTCACAATGCTATAAAAATGTCTCTGCTTGGATGATGAAACACATCTATCCCAAGGTATGCCAGAGATTTGAAAATAAAAAGTAAATCTCCTCCTTGGGTGGGATCCACATTATCATGCAATTTGTGAGCTTGCCCACGTGAGCCCGTTTCAGGCACTTTTAGATCAGTGGAGCAGCTATTAAAGTGCCATCAAAGCATTTTTGACTCCATAGAATTAATCATAAAATCTGTTCCTGCCAGCTCACTTATCATATTCGAAATATTAATTTAGAGAAAAATTAAATCGGACACCCACCGACAGCAACATTTTGCCCTTCAGAACTCCCCTTCATATTGATTTATTAATGGCTGCCAGAACAGTGTACTAGAACAATTTATTACTTCTTTCTGGATGTTTCTATATGCTTACAAATAGTCCTTGGGAATGAGAGGTATTATCTGACAGTCTTTTGACAGGGATATTTTTCAATTTGCATAACATTTGGGGGACTTATTGAAATTTAAGGAAGAAGTTTCATTTTAGTATCAGTGGCAATGGGTGATTTGCTTCAAGAAGTTTTAAAGCCAGGGTGGTCATCTGACTGTGGTGCAAGTCAGAGATAATATAAAACTTAGTGCATCATGGAATTCACTCTGCATTGTGATGAAGAGCTGTAAAATGCACGAAGGAAGTACAGGGTATCCTTTTATGAACTATGCAAATATTCTTTTTACTTTTGCTATTAAGATCTTAAATACTCACATCAGCACCTGAGTACCATGAAAGTTTAAATGATCAAATGTGACAGTACATATTCCAGGCAGTAAAAGCAAATAATTTTCTAATCCTGAGACAGCTTTACTCCCTGGACCTTAGAGAAGAATCACACTGAGCAGAGCCACTGAACAATCCTTACGAGGCCCAAATTTGCCATCCTATTTGTATAAATCATATCACCAACTCAGATACAAATAAGAGATATTCTTGTTTGAGCAACAGGCTTTGTGCTTCATTCACATTCTTTAATGGTGACCTTTATTCTGAATCCTTTATCCTGTAGCAAATATTTATGGATTTTTTTCTTGATCTCTGTGGCTGGAGAAATACATGGAGCAAAACCACAGGAGACTCCAGAGGTCCATGTGTGGTCCAGAAGAGGAAAGCATGGCGCCGGTATTAGTCTCATAATGCTAGTGATTAGCACTGAAACCAGAAGCCTCCCTTGTCTGTACCACAGAGTTCCAGGAATGACACCAGCACTCCGCCTCTTACTTCCCTGAGATAAATCTAAGCTTTAGGCTACCTGAGATACACACTGCTCCAGTGCACTAAATGCTTTCTTGGAGCTTTGTGCCTTTGAATTTGCTGTTTCCTCTGGCTGAACACCCTTCTTTTCTCTATCTGAAAATGCTCATCAATTCTTCAAGACTGTTCAGAAGTCACCCTCTCTAAGAAGCTGCATTAGTTCCCTAACACTGCTGCAGCAAATTACTTAAAACAATACAAATTTATTACTTCACAGTTTTAGAAGTGAGAAGTCCAGAACACGTGTGCAGGCTTTTGGGGAGAATCCCTTTGCTCTCCTTTTCCAGTTTCTTTTTTTTTTTTTTTAAAGATTTTATTTATTTATTTGACAGAGATAGAGACAGCCAGCAAGAGAGGTAACACAAGCAGGGGGAGTGGGAGAGGAAGAAGCAGGATCCCAGTGGAGGAGCCCGATGTGGGGCTCGATCCCAGAACTCCGGGATCACGCCCTGAGCCGAAGGCAGACGCTTAACGACTGAGCCACCCAGTCGCCCCTCCTTTTCCAGTTTCTTGATGCCACTTACATTCTTTGTCTCTTGGCACTTTCCACCATCTTAAAAGCCATCAAGGTACATCTTCTCATCTCTCTCTCTTCCATCATCACACTGCCTTCTCCTCTATGATCTGTGCCTCTGTTTTATAAAGTACTTTGTGATTATAACAGGCCCACCCAATGTAAACCAGACTAAACTTCCCATCTCAAAATCTTTAACTTAATCACACATGCAAAGTTCCTTTTGCAATGTACAGTAATATATTCACAGGTTTTGGGAATTAGGACATGAACATCTTTGGTGGGAAAGGCATTATTCTGTCTAACACAGAAACCTTCGATAATTTCCTGCCATAGAGTAAAGCTTTGCCATCCTCGGGTAAAGCAGAATCTTAGCTGTGCATTCCCCTGAGTCAAGTACGGATGATTGCCCAGGACACTGATATATATAACATGTTAGAACAACACTGTAAATGCAGTAAGTTGGAGGAAATTGTATTTGCCAGAAAACTTCCCCAAAAAGGAGTTTGTTTAGAGGGAGTACCTCAATAAGCTACTTAGAAGGGAGAGAAGATGATTGGGTTCCAAAGTAACATACTGGTCATCACACTGCTTTCTAAAGAGGATTCTTGTTTACAGAGTGCGGTCTGAGATGCCAAGGCTATCCTTCTCTGCCTCTTCCAACCACAAACTCAACCCCCTTTCTAAATTAAAAAAAAAAAATGAATACACATTTAAACAATATTTGTTGGACAGGAAACCAAATTATCAGCCAGTGTGAAGGGCCAACACACCCCAGATGGGGACCTATCTATATTTTAGTGCTTATCACTTTGCTATAAATGTCTTCATCTATAAAATGGGGATAAAAGCTTTTAAACATATGTTGTTGGGAAGATTAAATATGTAAAATGTTTACAACAGCACCATACACATCATGAATGCTTAATAATCCTTAACTACCCTCGTTGGGCATTATTGTGATTACACGATAGCCACCTGGTTTAACAGGTTGCATAGTCTTCAAATCCCAGAATTAATAATTTCTGCAATGGCTAGAACTTCACTGTCCAATACAACAGCAAGTAGCCACATTTGGCTCTTTACACTTACATTCATATTAATTAAGATTACATAATAAAATAATTAAATAATTAAAAATCCAGTTCCTCAATCACACTAGCCATATTTCAAGTGCTCAGTTGCGACATGTGGCTAGTGATTACCTTATTGGACAGCACAAATATAGATCATTTTCATCATCACAGAAAACACTACTGCATAACCCATTCAATACATACCTCAGTGTCAGAGAGTATTACAAGATATTTTAGGGGAGGTAGAGAAAAGTTCAGTGTCTTATAGAATCAAACATGTGGCAGTCATAGTTTCTTTCATGGTAAATCTTAAAGACACAATAGATCTGAAGTCAAATAAACAGCATTTTTTTTAAACTCTAAGATGAGTACACACACTAGGCTCTGAGGTTCTGATATTGTGATAAAGACATCTTTTTTTCTCCTCCACCCTCTAGCACCAGCCAGCCAAAAACTATTAACCTTCTTGTGGTAATGACACCACTTTCTCACAGTCTTTAAAACTCTGGCTAGTTTAGGGGAGGCAAGAAAAGAGGACACTTACGATTCAGACCATGCACACATTATCAAGGATGAACAATATGCTCCAATGTTCTAACTCTCAACATATCACCTGTCACTACTCTAACATTTTTTAATATTTCACTCATATTTTCTGTAACTGGTCCCAACAGTAGTACAGAATTTATTCTTATCGTTAAGTCCTCAGTATGTAGAATTTAAAATGTAGGCTAAAGCAAGAATAGCAAGTACATCGCTATTTCAAAATTCTTTGCCCACAGCAGACACTGTTTCTCCCATTGGCTTGGATATAGCATCAGAATCCTTCTCAACACAAGTCTCTAGGTAGCACCCATCAAACGGTTGATAGTGGCATTTCAGTTGAAACCTACCGGTCATTCCTGGGTCAAAGGGTGGTTTAGTGGACAAAAAGAATCAAAGAAGCAGAGATCTCCAACTGTTTTTATTTTAACACTGCTTTCTTTAAGGTGCAATCAAGTTTCATTCTTTTTCCTTTTTTAGTAAAAGAAAAATGTTCTTTAACTAAGAACTCAGTGGAGCAACAGTGCCACCCAATGGCTGGTTAGGTTAGTTTTGCATTTAGCTGTTACCATTTTAACAGAGAAACTGTCTTCCACAGAAAAAAATGGGAACTGGAATTGGCTATTAGCTGCTTTAGCTTCTATTCACCGTTTTTCTAAATGATAGATACACAAAAGGTAGGCGGCATCCTGAGAAATGGAATTGTCTTAAAACAAAACCCTCAGCACGTTTCTGCTATCAAATCAAACAGCTCAACAACAAAAAAAGGCTCCATGTGAATTGATAAATGAACAGGATGGATTTTCACCTCTCATTTATAAGTGGGTGGAATGGGCAACAGTCCTCCAACACCTCCCCCTACCCCCAGGTGAGCATGGTTCTTTTTTTCCTATTTTCTAATAAATCAGTGGGCTAAACATCCCCTACTAGAAACATTAGAGTAGGTATATGTATTGCAGCATTTTATATGCAGAAAAAGGAGTATAAAGGCTATGACAAGTGTTATAAATAGAACTATTATTTAGTTTAAAGGGAAGCAGAATTTACATTTCCCAAATCGGAGCCCACTCAAGCTTTGAGATTCAAGTAAGCAAAATAAATCTGAGCTTTTTGCAGTGTGAAATCGAACCTCTAACTCTATTAATAGAAGAGGTGAGTAATAGATTTCCCTGGTTGGATGGTGGTGGGTTTTTATTACCCAATCTTCGTGATTTGCATAGCTCGCCAAACACTTCCAACATGAGGTGACAGGGAGTCCCCAGGCACTGAGATTACATGTTGTAAGTGCTGGAGTTTTTCTCCCTTGGAGGAACTTATTTGAAGATCTGGAGACATCCTCACAGGACTTAAGCCCAAGGAAAGGAAAAAGCTTCCTGTTCTTCTTTTAAACTTCCAATCAATCAGAGAGCTCATGGAGTCTTTTATAAACTACACTGATGTTCTTTAAAAAGTTCCAACAGTCCAACAGAATGAGTTGGGGCTGGGTTGATCAAATCTTTGTTTAATACATAAAGAGGTGACATGCAAATGTGCACTACTGTTTACTAATGATTGCTATGATTAATCACTTTTGAAAAACAAATCCCCAATCTGGCATCCATTTGTGGTCAAAGGGCTTTTGTTCAGGACTTTTTTATTCAACCTTTGTCCTCTTATTTCATTTAGTTTTTATTTTAGTGACTTGGACTGTGTTTTGCTGATAAATATGACTAAATGGAAACTGACTCTGGCTTTGAAAATGTAATGTATAGGCTGAACAGAGGCACACAATAAATACCTTATGCAAAGACTAAAAAAATACCCCTAGTGAATCTGAGAAGAATATTCAGTTAAGTTCACGTTTCTTCACTGAGTCAGGCAGGAAGTTCAATTAAAAGTTCCATGGGTTATTTTAGGGTTTTCTTTGAATAATCATAATTTGCTCTTAGAGCAATGAAATCATAGAAACTAATTCAATAAGAGGCAGGATAATATGGGCTATAAGGTTGTGAGATTTTACATCAGATGACCTGTGCTTGAATTCCAGTTCAGCCACAAATTATCCATGTGAATCTGAGTAAATTACTTAATGTCTGTGGGTCTCAATTCTGTCCGTAATCTGTTAAATTGAAACATCAATAGCACAAATCCATAATATTGTTATGAGAATTAATGAGTATTGTCTATGGCGAGGGGATAAAATATTCAGAGACTTTCAAGTCCTCCAAGGTAAAGTGGAGGGGTAACAGATGTGAGAAGAAAGAAAGACTGAATTTAGAAAGTGACTTGTCTTAGAAATGTAACTCTAGCAGCATCCTAGAAAGTAGTCCCTGAAGAAAGGGAGAGGCCTTTAAAGAAGGAAAACAAGGAAGATTGTGGGCTATGGGGTCAAACCACGTAAATTTTAAAACGATTTCACCACTTCCTAGCATCAGGATCACACATCTCCCAATCTCCATGTGTAATATGGGAATAATAGCAGCATCCCCCCAGAAACTAGAGGGGATAAACTGAGGTAAGACATACATAGCTTTTACATACTACATAGCTCAGAGTAAACATTCAACGCATGGGATCCGAAAGCAAAACTCATCTTCTTTGTAGTTGAAGTGATAACATACATGGTTGTGTCTGTGCTTATTTTCACTGATGGAGGCAGAGTTTAGAAATTGTCAAGTCATGCAAAGTTCAGTAAGTTTTGTAGAAGACAGAACAAAAGGGAATATAATCTACAGAATTTATATGGTATGTTCCTGGAATTCCTAACTCTTTAACCTAGTGATTCTTTGCTACAAAGGCTGCTATGTTTACCTTTGCCAGGTAGGAAGCATCAGGGAGACAATCTCTGCCTTAAAGGAGCAGGAATTCTAGTTCAGGAGACAGAATATTTGCGGATTAAATGTCAAGTAAGGGGGTCCCATAACAAAGACTTAGGCTTCTGCACAGTGCCAAAGACTCTAAGCCAGACTGCCTGGGTTTGATTACTGACATTACCTAGTGGGGCCACTCAGGAACTGTGTGACCTTGGGCAAGTTACCTAACTCCACTATACCTTCCTTTTCACAGCTATAAAAGAAAGTAATAATATTACATAACTAATAGGATTGTTGTACAGAATAAAGCAGTTAAAATATGTAAAGTACCTACAGCATATTTACTACTACTTACTATTAAATAACTATTTAATACTACTACTTCTACTAGTAGTAATAAAGGTCCACTAATAAAGGCACCATTGGAGCCAGATGTGTTTCATAACTTTTCTGATATTAGAATGATAACATGGTATGAATCTGATATACTACACAACCATCCCAGTGGGATCTCTGACAGCACTTATATTCAAAAACATTAATATAACTGCAGTATGAATTTCCACACTTGTTAGCTAAGTAAACACCTATAAAGAGACTCACATCCAGCAAAGTCCAATTTCACTTATAAATGAATTCAAATCAGGTAAAATTTTATTACTAGATGAGTTTTTAAAAGCTTTTGGTTTCCAGAGCTTTTTGAGTTTTGGCTTTGTGGATCTGTATGACTAGGAACACTTGCAAGAGATTGGGAAGGCTTCGTATATGGGCATTTTTTCTTGGTTGGTAAACAAGGGTAGAGTTGCCAGCAAAGGGAATTGTGACAGACTCAAGCAGGATCCCCCCCATGGACAGAAAGGCAGAAGGAGAGTGAGGCCAGACTTATATATCACCTGATCCCCAAGACTGGCAAAGATCAGACAAGACTAAACTGTTATAATCCAAAAATGTTAATTCTTTTGGAACAGCCACACATCTTTAGGCTAGTGTGTGTAGCCAGAGACTGCAAACCAGTAGGTCTGGACACCAGTGGTGGCATTATGGACGTGTTTTGTTTGGTGACACAGTGCTTGGTTTTAGGATTGTGGAGACTTCAAGGAGGGCATATACTTGCCATTTGCCACAGATGGTCCATCCCATTACTATCTACTGTCTTCACCCAGCTGGATTCTCTCCTTTCTATCTCCCTGGTCTCTCCTGGCATTGGAAGTTTTGACTTCTCATTGGCAAATAAAAGAAAATAACTCTTTGAAATGAGACCTGAGATTTCAAATGATCGATTACGTGGTGAACCCATCTTATGGTCTCTATGCAAACTGGCAGAGAGGTTTCTTCCTAACAGCCAGCTTTCTTGATTTGGCAGTGACCACCCAAAATGCTGTGTTATGAAGATGTTTTAGGCCGCTGCCAGGCGCAATGCTCTAGAGGAGGAGAAAGACAGCATCAATCTGTCCTATGTCCTACATCATTTTTTCTCAAAATATAATCCAGTGAATAATTCAAGAAGTAACATGTATGTTCCTTTCCTGCGCTGTCCAATATGGTAGTCACTAGCCACATGTGGCTACTAAGCACTGGAAATGTGATTAGTCCAAGCCGAAATCTTCTGTGAGAATAAAACATACACCAGATTTCAAAGGCTTTGTACAAAAAATAATATAAAATACTCCACTAGTAAATTTTAATATTGGGGCAGCTACGTGGCAAAGTCAGTTAAGAGTTCCGCTCTTGATTGCAGCTCAGGTAGTGATCTCATAGTCATGAGATCAAGCCCCATGTTGGGCTCCACACTCAGCATTGAGTGCATTTGGGACTCTCTCTTCCTCTCCCTCTATCCCTCCCCCCCACCACTTGCTCTCTCTCAAATAAATAAATCTTTTGAAAAATAATACATTTTAATATTGATTACATAGTATAATATTTTATATTGAGTTCAATAAAATATATTATTAAAGTTAAGTTTACTTTTTTTTTTTTTAAGTAGGCCCCATGCCCAGTGTGGGGCCTGAACTCATGACCCTGAGATCAAGAGTCGCATGCTCCACCAACTGAGCCAGCCAGGCACTCCTTTTTCTTTTTTTCTTTTTTAATGTGGCTGCTAGAAAATTTGAAACATATATGTCTCATAAGACATTTCTATTGGATATCACTATTTTATATTATACATGTTAATGATGTAGTAATATTAAAAGTGATTTCTGACTCTCATTTATATTATTTGTGCAATTTTTAATGAACTACAAACCCCACCAAATTATTATTTCTGGGGGGGGAAAAAAGGATTTCCTGTTAACTCTTGTTAGGAAAAAAGATGAAAGTTTCCAGTACAGATTCACTCAACATTTATCATCCAATGAACTTCCCAAAGTTCCCTCCCCATCACATACAAGCACCAGTTGGGAACCATCGCCCTTAGAACAGCCTATGGGCCAAATACACCAGCCATATACATGTTTACGTATTGTCTATGTTTCCCTTTGCACTAAATGGCAGGGTTGAGTTATGGTCACAGACAGAGTCCCCAAAGCCCAAATAACTTACTCTCCAGTCCTTCACAGAAAAAGTTTAATGATCTCTGTTCCAGAACAACAATTCCAAATGGGCATTTCTAAATGAATCCTCAAAACAGATAATTAGATCACTTTACAGATACAAAAGACTTCTTAGGAAGACAGAAGTCTGAATCATCAGTGCTATATACCACTAACACATTCAGAAACAAAACATTATTTTCCAGCTTTTAAAAATACTCAAAAATGTTTTTTGAAACTAAGCTTTACAAAATGAGATTCTGGGGGCAGCACTAAGAGATGGGGTTATTTGAGGCTGAAATGAGCAAATGCTAAGGGGAGCTACTTCTGTTCATTTGCTCTGCCAAAGATCCCAGAGAATTTCATGCTTTACTCTCATGTTTCCAACCTAAGAATGGACTTCTGAATTAATGGCAAATTACCAGGAATTTCCTTACATTGATCATAAGCATCCTAAGCTCTTGGCTGCTTAGCTAATAGACACTTTCTAAGTTTCTATGAGAAATTAAGGATATCATATTATTAATCTTCGTCATAACATGTCATTTTTTTTCTTATAAGTTGACTCTAAATCTCCTGGTTTTTAGAACCCATCAGAGAAAACTTTCGGTTTGTGCTTAATGGGTCATTATACAAAAAGTACAGAGCTCCTATGTCAAACCTGGCATTGCGCTTAGCAAAATAACCTCTGGAGGTAGAGAAAGCATTGTTTCACCCTTCTAAGACCTAGTTACCATATTAAAGGTTGCAGATGTTCATTTCCCAATTTTATTAGCTTTCTTCGCAACTGGTTAAAAATGGAAAGAAAAGAAATTACAATTCTAATTGTGACTCTACTTAACTAGTTCAAACTGATTTAAGTCTGAACATCTGAGAAGTCTGAAAACTCGGCAACCATTTAAAAGTCTATTTGAGCAGTAGATCACAATTCCTTAGAGAAATGGAAAGGTGCTTTATAGTCTAATGCTTCCTTTTGAACTGTATATCACTTTTTCTATTTAGAATTCATTTGAATGCAGAAATCGAGTTAGTTTCCTTTCATTGGAGATACTCCAAATATTTTGACAGTTATTTGAATACCATATTGACAAGCCCATTATATTTACTGGTCCTAAAACAAATAATTTCCACATATTCTAAGCTTTAAAACCCTTTAGTACAAATTATTAAAAGATTATAAAGTGTTTGTCTGTGCATTTTTAAAGGGAGGGATTTGTGACTTCTTAAAAAAGGAAAATATTTGAATAGCAGCTATAATTCTAGTATATTCACAAATCAGTCATTAAAATGCATAGAGCAGAGTTGTTGCAGCTGTATACAGCTTTTATTATTCAGACTGCTAAATGGGAGAAACATATATTTTAATTTAATGTATAATGCACAACTCAGAATGAACCAGAATGATTCTTCCTCCCCTCCCTTTCCTAAGGAGAAGCCAGAGATCCTTCAAAGGGCTGGTGATAATTTCTCCTGGACAACAGCCAGCTGAGATTTATTGAACATGCCGGCATTTCTTCATAAAACATAGCAAGAGCTGGCAGAAGTTTAGTCAAAAAATCAGCCCATAACATTTCTACTTTTATTCATATATTTTCATGGGGGATTTAATTGCTAAGCCTTCAACTCTGGTTAGCAATTATGGCCCCATGGGAACTTCAGCTCCTATAGAAAGTTAATAAAGGAGTGTCTTCCCATATCATTATTATGGGAATAAAAGACTTGAGTTAGGGGAGGAGGAACACTTAAAGTTTGGACTAAAGGGAGCTACAAAGAACCACCTCAATACTATTGATAAAGGGGAAGAAAAGATGAGTAGGGAGTGTTTATTCTCAGTTAGTGACTGTAGTAAGTCAGTAAAGGTATGTTTGAAAGCAAAAGAAATTACATGACATGACTGTATCCAAAGAGTGTTGTGATTCCTCTATTTTAAATAGGCCAGACTCCTGTCTGGAGGGTTCATACCGGGAGAATGCTATTGTCTACTTAACGGTCGAACTTTCTCTCCAGCCCTTAGAATGTTATCTTGAGTCTCCCTGAAAAATAAAGACCCTCCCCTTACATTTTCAGAACAACAACAAAATCCCATTTATAGCTTCTCTTGTCTCTACAAATACTTGTAGTCTATTTTATTTCTTTGCAGAAATGTAAGGCCTCTCCAAAACAAATTATTTCTTTTTTTATAATAATATTTTTTTATTATATTATGTTAGTCACCATACAGTACATCCCTGGTTTTTGATGTAAAGTTCGATGATTCTTTAGTTGCGTACAACACCCAGTGCACCATGCAATACATGCCCTCCTTACTAAGATCTCCAACAAGCTCTCACTGGAGTTCTGAACTATACTCCTACAGCACAAATCTCAGCGGTGGCACTTAACTAATTTATTATGTTTAATCACAGACTCTGAAAAAATAATTTTCTTGTGTCTTTTCATGTCTAGAGATTTATACTGGTGCTTCGTCTCTTAGAAAGGACAGTGCTAAACTTCATGTCAGTTATGTTGGCTTTTGGATTTAGTCAATTCATGACCATATCAAGGGGGGATTGTATCTTTTAGCATTATGGGTAATTTCACCATGGAGAGGAACAAATTAGGGCTGAGAGTTTAATGGTCTTAGGAGATTCTGAACTTGGCTTACTGAATTGCTGAAGCAAACCATGACACACAAAGGCTTCAACTCTGTGACTGCCACAGGATTCTCTGTGCTCTCTCAGGCTGCCACTGGTCTGTGGCAGACACCTGCTATTCTAAAGGCCTTTTCTCATCTTCAGGATATCCAAACTGTACACAAAGGCCTACGGTAACTCTTCAAATTTTTCATCATTTTTAAATAATCAGTAATATGGTCCCATCTCTCTCATAACTGAATTATTTCCTAAACATCCTCAGTATTTACTCATGGTTCATCTACTACTTTATAAAAGAGATTTGAGGTATCCTTATAATAAGTGAGATAAACCTCATAATTTTAATAAAATATTAAAGGAATGCAAGACCATAGATTGGTGGAACATGTAAATACACTACTTCCTGGGGCTTATATAATTGAAATTGGACTTAACACACGACTTGATGCTTCTTGATGACAGTACAAGAAGAACACAAGCCGTGATCCACACCGTTTCTTTTGCTCACTTCTAAAACATATTTATCCTTGTTACCCATATCTGAATGACTCTGTAGACGAGTTGCCTTATATGTTCAAAATTTATGATTTTATCAAGTCAATTTTATCACAAAAGAAACAAACAGCGAAAGAATAGGGGAGGTCAGTAAGATTAACCTTACTAACATTTTCAATCATTTTCCTTTACTATCAGAGAAAAATCTGATCCTAATGTCTTTCAAGTCCTTGCCTGACACGTGCGTCACTGGTTTTATTCTACTTCTCCTGAAACCTACTTCATCAATTAGCTACTTACCCTTGTATCCTAACTTCATAACTCCCTCTCATCTCTTCCTTTCTGTCTATAAATATCACAAGTCTCTCCTATAAGGAAAAGATTTCTTCCACTCAGCCTCAACTTTTCCTTCTGGGGATACCCAGATGACTGGCCTCTGTCTCACCTCTCTCAGAGCACTGATGACTATGGCATACCAGAGTCATCTGGAACCAGTAAGAGTGATGATGGTTTGGTCTGGCAGTCACTGTGCCTACTCCCCAAGGCGCAGCTCAGTGTGAGCAGATAAAAAAATTATAATAATAAATAAAATTTTTTTTAAAAATTGAAAACAGCTCATAGCTTCTTCCCTGAAGAGGGAAAGAGTTGGACAGAGCATCCAATAACCCAAGTTATCTGAGGGCTGCCTGAATTGGCTTCAGTCTTGCTTATCTAAGAGTGTTAATGGGTCCCAGCAAAATTTAGATTCCTGGGGCCACTAAGAAAAAGGAGAGCAGACTGGACAAGCAAAAAGATTTGAGAGACCCAGAATCTCTGGCCAGGCTAATCGCTGAGGGTCCTCTCCTACATGACTCAAGCCACAAAGACCAGAAGTGGCTGTTTTGTGTAATGCACATACCAATACAGAGTCAAGGAAAATGAAGGAACAGGCAAATTGTTCTAAACAAAGGAACAAAATAAATTTCTAGAAAATGGCCCTAAAAAATAAAAATGTATTATTTACTTCCCAGAGAATTTAAAATAATCATCATAAAGATACTCACTGAGATCAGGAGAACAATGCAAGAACAAAATGAGAATTTCAGTAAAAAAAATTTACAGAAATTATGTACCTGAAGAATACAAGCCCCTTTCAATCACATCTGAGTTTATGTTAATGATGTCACTTTTGACATCCTCTAAGAATGGGACCTTGTGGCCAAAGGAATTAACCATATGATTAGAGCCTGGATGTTTCAGCCCCACCCCCCAAACTCCAGGGATGAAAAAAGGTCTGGGAGTTGATTTAATCACCTGTATCAATCATGCCTATTTGATGGCACCTCTATAAAAACCCAAAAAGACAGGGTTTAGATAACTCTGCATTGAAAACATGTGAACATGTGGGGGTGCTGAGATGCTAGCACACCTGGAGAGAGCATGGATACTCCATACTCCTTTCCCCATATCGTACCTTACGCTTCTTTTCCATATTACTATCCCTGAGTTACATCCTCTTAACGTAAATGAGCAATCTGCTAATAAATTGTTTCCTGAGTTCTGTGAGCCACTGTAACAAATTAATCAAACCTGAGGACGGAGTCATGGGAACCTCGAACTTATAGCTGGTAGGTCAGAAGCACTTAGACTTATGATGGGCATCTGAAGTGGGAAGGAGCAGGCTTGTAGGACTGAGCCCTTAACCTGTGGGATCTGATGCTAATTCCAGGTAGATGGTGTCAAAATTGAGCCGAATTGCAGGACACCCAAATAGCATCATAGAAGTGGTCGGTGTGAGGAACTCCCCCCCACACACACACACACATATACACATTTGCAGTACAGAGTATTCTGTGACTAGACAAAAAACAGTGTTTTTCCTGTACATTTTGGAATTGAATATACACAAAACATTCTGCTCTACAGCAGCAAAATATATACGCTTCTCAAGTGAGCACAGAATATTCTCCAGGACTGATCACATGTTACATTACAAAATAAATCTTAACAAATTTAAGAAGACTATAATCAGGGCACCTGGGTGGCTTGGTCGATTAAGCATCTGACTCCTGATCTCAGCTCAGGTCTTGATCTCAGGATTGTGGGTTTGAGCCCCATCCTGGGCTCCATGATGGGCGTGGAGCCTACTTTAAAAAAAAAAAAAAAAAAAAGGAGACTGCAACCATTCCAAGTATCTTTTCCAAACACAATGGAACAAAATTAGAAATCAGTAGCAGAAGGAAAATTGGAAATTCATAACTATGTGAAAATTAAACAGCACACTTTTTTTTTTTTAAGATTTTATTTATTTATTCGACAGAGATAGAGACAGCCATCGAGAGAGGGAACACAAGCAGGGGGAGTGGGATAGGAAGAAGCAAGCTCATAGCGGAGGTGCCTGATGTGGGGCTTGATCCCATAACGCCGGGATCACGCCCTGAGCCGAAGGCAGACGCTTAACCGCTGTGCCACCCAGGCGCCCCAAAACAGCACACTTTTTGAACAAATAATGGGTCAAAGAAATCAAAAGGAAAATTAGAAAATATTTTGAGATCAAATGAAAAGAAGATACAAAATATCAGCACTTACAGGATGAAACAAATGTAGTACTAAGAGGGAAGTTTATAGTGGTAAATTTGCCTATATTAGAAAAGAAGAAAGATCTCGAACAATTTAACTTTATATCCCAAGGAACTAGAAAAAGAATGAACTAGACCCAAAGTTAGCAGGAGAAGAAAAAAAAAGAAAGATTAGAGTAAAGATAAATGAAATAGAGAATAGAAAAACAACAGAAAAATCAACAAAATGAAGAGCTGGATATTTGAAAAGATAAAGAAAATTGACAAACCTTTAGTTGGACTACCTAAGAAAAAAAGAGACAAGATCCAAATACATAAAATCAGATATGAAAGAGTAAACATTGCAACTGATGCCACAGAAATAAAATAAATTAATTAATTACATTTAAAAAGACCTCAAGAATACTCTGAACAATTATATTCCAAAAAACTGGATAACCTAAAAGAAATGAATAAACTCCTAGAAACATACAACCTACCAAGACTGAATCATGAATAAACAGAAAATTTAAACAGACCAAATTACAAGGTGATTGAATCAGTAATCAAAAACTTCCCAACAAAGAAAAGCCCAATACCAGATGGCTTCACTAGTGAATTCTACCAAACATTTAAAATAAGAATTAACCCCAATCCTTCTCAAACTCTTCCAAAAAATTAAAGAGGAAGGTGCAATTCCAAACTCATTCTCTGAGGCCAGCATTACCCATACAAAAGCCAAAGACACCATAAGAAAAGATAATTACAGGCCAATATCCCTGATGAATATAGATAAAAAATCTTCAATATTTGCAAATTAAATTCAACAGCATGTTAAAAGAATCATACACTATGATCAAGTGTGATTTATCCCTGGAATGTCTGAAGGTTCAACATCTGCAAATGAATTAATGTGAAATTAATTAACAAACATTAACAAAATGAAGGACAAAAATTACATGATAATTTCAATAAATGTGGAAAGGCATTTGACAAATTCAACATCCTTTCATGACTAAAAAAAACAAAAGGCTCTATAAACAAGGTGTAGAAGAAATGTATTTCAACACAATAAAGGCCATTTATGACAAACCCAACTGTCCAAAGACAACACACTAATGGCCACAGGTACATGAAAAATTGTTCAACGTTACCAATCATCAAGGAAAAACAAATCAAAACTACAATGAGATATTATCTCATGCCTGTTAGAATGGCTACATTAAGACAAGAGATAACAAATGTTAGTGAAGATGTGGACAAAAGAGAACACTGTCCACAGCTGGTAGGAATGCAAAATGGTGTAGCCGCTAAGGAAAACATTATGGAAGTTCCTCAAAAAATTAAAAATAGCATTACCATATGATCCAACAATTCTACTTCTGGGTATATATCCAAAAGAACTGAAATCAGGATCCCGAGGAGATGTTAGCACCTTAACGGTCACCGTAGCACTATTCTGAATAGCCAAATTGTGAAAACAGCCTAAATGTCCACTGATAGATAATAAATGGATAAAGAAAATGTGGTATAGCATACAACAGAATATCATTCAACCTTAAAAAGAAAGGAAATCCTGCCATATACAGCAACATAGATGAACTTTGAAAGCATTATGCTAAGTGAAAGAGCCAGTCACAGAAGGACAAATACTACATGATTCCATTTATATGAAGTATCTGAAATAGTCAAACTCACAGAAGCAGAGAGTAAAATGGTAGATTCTAAAGGACTGGGAGGGCAGGGGAGGATGAAATAGGGAGTTGCTAATCAATGGGCACAAAGTTTCGATTATGCAAGATGAATAGGGTCTGGAGATCTGTACAATATTGTGCCTGTAATTAACAAAACTGTATTGTATGCTTAAAAATTTGTTAAGAGGGTAGATTTCATGTTAGGTGTTCTTACCACAATAAATTAAAAAAAAAAAAAACTGCTAAGAGGAAGGCATTGGTATTATCATTTTCTTATTAGGAACCTAAGACCTAGAGAGATTAAATGCTTTGTCTAAAACTCCATGGCCATTAAGTAACCATGTCAATTAAGTGGCAGCATATATTGTATGCATGTACCCACTTGGCCAAAAAGGAACTGGTAACATCAGAGGACTAGTTCTTCTGTTGTTGTCTATTTGTTTTGTTCTGTTTCTTAGCATAAGCAAGCTGAAGGTGTTTGGGGGAAGACATTGTCTAACTCTGTTTTCTGACATAAAGGTATGAACTTGTACTCGACCAAAGAAGAGTAGAAGGCAGTGACTATAGAAAGGAAGGATTCTGAAAGCATCTCCAATCTTTATGCACACTGCGTGGAGCTTTTCCTACTCAGATTCTAAATGAAAGCACTGAGACTAGGTTTCATTTTTAAGTTTGTCTCTTTTTAACTCTGTACTTATACAAGTACCTAGTTTGGTGTCATGCTTAGTATTTTTTCTAATTAATAATAAAGTAGATAAATCAGAATCTTGAGATTTAAGTTCTCTATTCCATCGTCTCTCCCCTCAGCCTGATTGAAACCATGCTCATTATCTTTCTGCAATTAATTCCTTATTCCTCAGGCTCATTCCTATTATCCCAAGGGATGAACCTTAGGGAAGAAGGACTTCATCGAGATGAGTAGGTCACACCACATTCACCAATTAAACAATAGTTATCTATGGATTTCTACTGAGAGATGTAAATGATTAGCAGATCCTTTACAGAGACAGCTGTCATTCTAAGAGGTTACCATTTAATAGTTCTATTTCTAGAGAATTTCTTGGTAATTTCTTAAGGTCAGATGAACCTTAGGGAAGAAGGACTTCATCGGGATGAGTAGGTCACACCACATTCACCAATTAAACAATAGTTATCTATGGATTTCTACTGAGAGATCTAAATGATTAGCAGATCCTTTAGCTGTCATTCTAAGAGGTTACCATTTAATAGTTCTATTTCTAGAGAATTTCTTGGTAATTTCTTAAGGTCAGATGGGATACCATAGTGCTATTTAAGAGGATAAATCTGTCACTTACCACCATTAAAGAGTGTTTTCATGGCTACAGCTAAAGCTCATCACATAGACGCTACTATTAAACATTTTCCAGTATGAACCATGTGATGTTACTAAGAAAAATACACCACAATTTATTCACATTTTGCATGTCTTTAAGGCCTCACTGGAGCTTATCTCTGTCTCCCTCTCATACACACACATATATGTACTCGTGTATACATACATATATACACACACACACACACACACACATATGTATATGTTTTCTCTATATGAACTATATTTCATGGACAAACATTTTATGTTCTCAGGACCTATGTTCTCAGGACAAACATTCTATGTTCTCAGGGCCAAGTGTCTAATCAATCTACAGTGAAAATTATTTCTGAATAGATAAGCAATATGAACCTAGGTTGACTTTAATAATAAATGGCTATAATCAGTATGGCTTTATTTATAGAACACTTCTTTCTCTCGCTCTCTCTTAATATATATTCCTAGTTTTGCATATTATTGAAAATAGATATTCTGGGGTTGGATTTGAATCTTCAAGCAAATGGCACAGAACTGTAAATAAATGTGGTATATATAATACTGGCAGTATGAGGGAATTGTGATACACAGACAACTGTTTTTATAAGGTTATATATATTATTTCATGTATAATGATAAAAATATACAAAGCACAAAACATTCATGATTTTATATCTAGCTATAAATGTGCAATATAAAGCTAAATAAAAACTGAATTTAATTTAAGGAAATATTGTAGGTATTGGAAAAAATTGTGAAAGTGGTAAAAAAAAAATTTAGGGGTAGATGTAGGAATAGGAAACAGATTTCATTCAGGAAGAGAGAGTACCAATAATAGTTAACATGTATATGACACTTGCTATGTGTGAAGTGCTATTTAAGGGCCTTGTGTCCATTAATTTATTTAGTGTGTGCAACAAATCTAAAAGATAGATAACATTATTGTCTTCATTTTCTAGATGAGGAAACTGAGGCACACATTTCATCTAAGTGACTGGCCAAAGGTCACATGGGAAATATGGCTCCAGATTCCTCATTTTTAACTTCTAGATTTCATTCTTTTATAGTTTTTAGTAATAGTCAATGCACTGGGGAAGGATTAAAAAAAATTGTAAAATTTAATGCCTAATCATAAAAATGAAGAGAAGCAATAAGACATCAGAGGAGACATTGCTGGGTCCCCCGTGCTCCATACATTCTTTTCATTCCTTATTTGATCTAAAAATTGAACAGATGGTACTATCCCCTCAGAGTACGTAAGTCATTCTGTAATTTTCAAAGACAGTTAGAAATACATTAGGGAAAACGGCCCCTTGTGGACATACTCTTTGTTCTCAGGACCAAAAGGTGTCTAATCAACCTACAGAGAAAACTGTTTCTGAATTGATAAACAATATGGATGTGATTGTTTCAAACAATAAAGGACTATCATTATTATGACTTCCATTTATTGTGCACTTGCTACATAAATCCTTTATGTGCATAATCACATTTACTTCCCACAACAAGTAAAGTGGTTATTATAGCCCCATTCTATAGAAAAAGATTTGGAGGCTCAGAAAAGTTTTCACACATGAGGAGTAGGAGGACTCAGAATTTGATCTTGGGGCTACCTGATTCAAACTTAGGCTATTCTGCCTATATGTAAATGACATCAGAGTATTTTCTTAGCAACATCCAAAAAATTAATTCTATGGGCAAATTCAATAATAACTTTGCTGCATGCCTTCAGAAACAATTGCTGCTTATTTTAATAGTTCAGCTCAAAATAAACCCCAAAATTTGTAGCCATCCAGATGCAAAAGGGTCTCCTTGCAAATATTTGGTTTTGTATATCCCATGAATTAAGACTAGCTCTCCAGCTTATTACTAAATTCAAGATTTCCTTGTTTAGGCTTTTTAAAACATGAGTTTTATTAACTCAATTCAACAAACACTGAAGTGTCTACCAGTTCCTGATGACAAGGAAACTACTATATTGTTGGGGATAATTAACAGGTCTATGCAAAAAGTGACACAGTTCAAGACTACATGCTACAGAATAAACTTTGTGGAATAAACAGGTAATAACATCACTTTCTATTAATCCTTCAACAGTAGAAAAAGATCACTGTGCCTCAAGTAGATAAGGGTAATTGTGGTAAAAATTAATTTCCTCTTCACCATTTTTGTAACTCCCTTTCCTCTGTTTTAGCATACAGTTTAGATCACAATAGAGTTATCTCTTTCCCTCCACTATTAGATGGGAATACTTGGGGAATAAAGACAAATTCTCACTCATCTTCATACTACACTTGATAATGACGACTACGTGTTAAGTTTTATTGAGTATTGCTCATAGCACCCCCTACACATCTAATTCTTTGGCATTATGATCATTGCATTCTACAGATGAAGAAAGTAAATCACTTGCTCAAGACACAGACTTATAGTAAGGGGCAGAAGTGGGACGTGAGCCCAAACAGACTGACTCTCAAAAACAGATGCTCAGTAAATGTTCATCAAAGTAATTTAACAAAAATCTGTTTCAAGACAGTATTCAAAGAGGAGGTCAGTAACTCATATTGAATAAGTAATTAACCAGGGACATTAAAGAGGGTTGGGTAGCCTTCCTCTTCTTCATTCCCAACTAAGCAAGGTCATGGTAATTTGACACAAATATGGCAACAGCAATGTATTCTACAAAGTGAGCACTGAACTCATGTGTAGCCTTGATATTGTAAGACATCTTTTGCTGTCCAGACAGATGCTTGAAGGTATAAGTAAGTATGCTAAAATGGCCATAACAATTACATGACAGGAAAAGTAAAGAGAGAAAAGGAAAGGAAGGAGCCATTTATTATTGGGCAGCTAAATGCATTGTGCTCTGAGCTAGGCACCTCACATATATTATTTTATAAATCCTACCACATCCCCTCAAATTTTAAAATTTAAGGCTCAGTGACATTGAGATTTTCCAAGTCCACATATCTATCAAGATTGGAATCTAACCGGGGCGCCTGGGTGGCTCAGTTGTTAAGTGTCTGCCTTCAGCTCAGGGTGTGATCCCAGAGTCCCTGGGATCGAGCCCCGCGTCAGGCTAAATGCTCCTCGCTGGGAGCCTGCTTCTTCCTCTCCCACTCCCCCTGCTTGTGTTCCCTCTCTCACTGTGTCTCTCTCTCTCTGTCAAATAAATAAATAAAATATTTTAAAAAAAAAGATTGGAATCTAAGCCTTTCTGAATCCAGACCTTTATTCTAACCACTAAAAACAGAGAAACTATGCTTAGACTATTTCTCAAATACTTAATGTATTCTTTGTTTAAAAAGCCACACATATTAAACAGCAAGTATATATAAGATATGAGACTTGTTCATAAACGTCAACAACCATCATAATTTTCCTGAGAATACCACCTAAATTCTGAGAACATCTGTCAGTGATATTAAGCATCAAAGCAGTTTTTTAGTGTGTGGTATCATATGAAGACTAAGGATGCTTGTTTGTTGACTTATTAGAAAAGAAACGATTCTCATTATTTTGAAGTCAAGATGTACTTACTAAATTCAGAAGCAGTATATAAAACATCGCGTACATGAGGATATTTGTGCTGTGATTCACATTAGTCAACCTGCAATGTGCACTACCCAAAAGAGAAAGAAAAGATGGTCTTTGCTCCTAAGATGCTCACTTTTTAATGAATTTAAGAAATAGGCACCAACTGCAAAAATGCATATTAATTTGCTGAAAGGAATGATTCAGACTATATACATGCTATTTTTTATTGAGGAGAGAGCAATATTAGCCAATGGATAAAAACTTTTAGAGAAGGGAGCGCTTTAGTTTGAAAGGGATATACTATAGTATTGTTATCATGAGCTTGAATTAATAATAACAATAATAAAACAACCTGGGATCAGATCCTGGTTGGCCTCCCTACTGCACATCTGTGATTACTGGCCTTCCTGTGTCAACTCACCATTTTTCTGGTAACAGCCTTCCAATCTTACCTTGATCAGCTCACCTTTATTCTAAATTCTGTGTTTAGAGAAAGGGATGTACCTGACCCCCATTTCAATGACCCAAGCATAACCCTCTCAGAATATTCTATCCTGCGAACATCAAAGATGGCTATGTTACTCTAATTGGTCCAATCAGAGGCAAGCCCAGGACTTTTCAGGAAACTGCTAGAAATGGAAGTTTTCACTTTTACTAGGGGTATTGTTTCAGTCTGTCTGTGGCAGCCATCATTCTACTGCAGGAGAGACCGTCTGCCTGAGAACGGAGCCAACACATGAGGAAGCAGTGATAGGTAACATAGAGAAACAAAGTCCTAATGAACATCATTTGGGCTCCTTGAATTAAGCCATTTCTAAACCCAGCAGTGACCCCTGAGTTTTTGATTATATAAATCAATAAATGACATCCTTATTTTTGTTCTTAATATAAATTTAACTTTGGTTTCTATGACTTGCAACCAAGAATTCTAATACAGCTAATTACCACTGGCATGTCCTTAGATAAGTTATCTACTTCTTAAGATTTTTGTGAGTTTTTATAAAATAATATATGTAAAAGATTCAGCCTAGGGCCCAGCATATGTTACTGGTTGACTGGGGAAGTATTTGTTGAACAATAACCAGCTGAACTGAGAGTTCAGAAATCCCCCTTCATACAGATGCCAAACAGAAGTGCTACAGAGGACGGGGCCAGAGAGTGTGATAACCTTGCTTTCCTACAGCTCCTCTCTTTCCTTAGGCCTGGAGAAACTAGTTTAGAGTCTGAAGTGACAAGGCTAAGAACAGGGAGGAAAAATGAGTTAGGTCATGTCCATTCACGTCAATCACTGTCACATCCCTAAGTAGAGTATTTCAAACGAAAAGCCTCAGACATACAAAAGAAAACAAAATAGATCACTTGGACCACAGTCAGTCTTTCAGGAAAACTTATTCTGGCACAATCAGGCTAATCTGAACTGTACTGTGTAAAGCTAACATATGACTTGAAAATAACACCAACGGAAGTAATTTGGGACTTTTCATTGTAGTTCTGTGGCCTATTTTTCACACCTCTCTATTGTAGAGAGAAATTAATGATGACATAAATTATTCTAATTACTTCCTTCTGGTGCATAATTTGATAACCAGCAGTTTAATGTGTTTATTTTAAAATACTGTTATATTTAAAGATATTTTTGAAGATATTTTGAAGTTCTATAGAATTTAAATTGCATTACGGGTTTATTTTTCATAAATAAGGTCAATCCCATCACAGAATCAATGTAGTGAGACTAGGAAAAAAAGAAAGAAAATTCACTTACATGCTTTTGAATTAAGATTTAGCATGTGTGTTTGAAGGAAAATTTGAAATTGCTGAAATCTAGCTATTAATAGTACTTGGTTTTGTACTACCTCAAAAAAAAGTAGATATGGTCTCCTTTTTCTATGTTTATAATTCACCTAGGAAAATTTAAAACTTTATGTGTGCAATGCCAACAAAAATGTTTCTGGGACTTCAAACACGAGAATTAGTTAAATACACTATAATAATTCTTGTAATTTATTTTTTTATAAACTCAATTTCAGAAGCATAGCAGGACATTCAAATGGAAACATCACAAGGTACATTTTTAGTCTTGGCCATATCACTTAAAAAAAAAAGAAATATGAATACAAGCAAAATGATGCAGGGATAGTAGGATTTATTTAACCCTGCTAAAATAACTTGAAATTTTGTGAGAATAAAAGAATCAAACTGATGATATTTCAGTTTAGATTAAGTATTTTACAAAAATGATTCTATTAAAAAACTAGGTTGTTTTAAGGAAGATCTTGAATTAACCAAGCTAGGACTGTCGAATATTCAGACTTTTAACACACACACATATATACACTCACATGTGTGCGCACACACATATGCATTTTTTCCTGAGTAGCCACAGACAGATAAAACTGAAAATCTTTACATTTTTGTAAACCACTTAACTGATGTATGACTGACAGACAGAAAGCTGTACATATTTAATGTACACAATTTGGTAAGTTTGGAGATAAGTACATATACACAATTGGGATTCTTTTAAATCATAGTTTTAGAATTTCCTCTTTAATCACATAATAGGATTTATTTAGTCTAACTCTCAAATGGTTCAAGCCTCAAACTTAACCCCAATTATGACTTTTTTTGACTCATTAAATAAATATATTTCTAAGCAGCACCCTCCAATAAAAATATAAGACGTGTAATTTAAGTTTTTAGTAGCTAGATTTTTTAAAAAGTCAAAAGAAACAGGTAAAAGTAATTTTAATATATTTTGCATAGCTCAATACATTCAAAATATTATACTTTCAACATGTAATCAATATGATATTAATGAGATGTTTTACTTTTTTTAGGTACTGTCTTTGAAATCCAGTATGTACTGTAGACTGAGCATGTCTCAACTCAGGCCAGCCGTACCATGCTAATGGCTTCTTATTCAACAGTATATTCATGAGTGGGGGTAGGAGCAGAAGGGGAGGGAGAGGAGGAGGGAAAGAATTCCAAGCAGACTCTACGTTAAGCACCAAGCCCAGTCGGCACTCGATCTCACAACCCAAGATCACGACCTGAGCTGAAACCAAGAGTATGATGCTCAACTGACTGAGCCACCCAGGCACCCCTCAACAATACAGTTCTGAAGTCACCAGTGGCTCTTCCTCTGACAATTTCCTTCTTTGAAAATTAGTGTGCCATAGCAAATGCAACGTATCTACTCTCTCCCTGCATCCCTTCTCAACTACGCTCGACATGGAAAGCCATTAAGAGAAATCAAAATCTCAAAAGTCTAAAACACAATCTGAGAACTATTTGGGGAAATAAATAGGTCCAACAAATGTGGACAACTGAGAGTAAGTAAAATGAGGGTTTAGATGCATATCCAATAATCTACCAAGTCCAGTGGCTTGACATATCAGGAAATTAGATGCCCTTGCATTTTCACTAAAACACTAACCATATAAAAGCTGTTGGAGGAAAGTACATTTATTAAATTATACCAGGCCAAGAAATGCAGGCTTTAACTGAGTTTGTAATATAGCAATTTGAATTTCTCATTATAACAGCAGTAATTTTAGATAATACTTGCTATGGAATAGTATTAAGGAATAATTCTAAAGTTTTTTAACACATTAGTTAAATACTATATGTACATTTGGACTACAAACAAATAGGAGAATGGTGACATAGCCTCTGTTCCCCTACCCCTTTTCAATATCCACAGTCCTCTGTCAAATTGCTTGTAATCCCATGTGGAAAATCACATAACGAATTACTTGTTATCATAACAACCCCTCCACAAACTTACATTATTCTTTCTCTAAAATATTATTTTGTAGATAGTCTTAGTTAACATATCCTTGAGTTATTTAAATTTCCTTTCTTTTTCAATGCTCTTTGACCTTTACTTCAATTGCATATCTAATCCCTCCTACCTCTCCATCTACTCCTGAGACACACCAGTAGGAAGTTCAGTAGCTAAAGCGACTGTGGTGTAATGAAAACCCACAGGCTGTGGACTAAGCCAGCCTTAGTTCAGAACCTGCCCCTGACATTAATAGTGAGTGACTTTGGGCAAGGTACTTAATTTCTCTGATTTGCTTCTTACCTTTAAAATGGGGATGAGATCTAATGAATTCAGAATATCCATCAACAAGCCATGGCACAAATGCTAATTTTGGCTATTTTTACCATAATTCTTATCAATATTAACCCAATAATCTCATTTCAAAAAGATCTCAAAGTTTTTTGAAGAAGATTATTAAAGGCTTAAAAATATCATCATATTATCTATCTATATCTTTATCTCTCTATCTAGATATATGGATACATAGATATCTATATATCTATATCGCTATGGAGACATAAAGATAGTGATAAGAGATATTCTCTTTTTCTGTCTCTCTAACTTCAAAATTGGTTAGTATATTAGACAGCTATCTCATGCTATCCCCTCCTACTGTATTCTAGAAAAGTAGATTTTAGGAATTATTCTCTGAGATGTTAATAGTATTTTTTAAATTCTATTTCAAAAAGGTTTGGGAAATAAATTTTATTTGCATAATTTTTTATCTTTGTTAAACTTTTCAAAATATTTAATATTTAATATTTTCCCCAGAAAAGAGATATAGCATTTTCTAAATTTATATGACCACAGAATCTTTTTTCTCAAAGTATTTTGCAGGACTGTAATTCCACAGATCATACTTTGGGAAATGTTTCTAGCATCTAATACATTTTTTATCCAACTGAATCATAAAACTGACTCACCATCTTAGGCTGCATATACATTACAGTTCTCCCACTTTTACTTTTCCTTCTAAATCGGAGGAACAAATCCTTTCCTGGCTTCAAATCTTTCTGAAACAATTTTGTGCCAGGTTCCAAAATTTTGTTAATCCATAGTCTCGTCACATTCTACTGTGTAAAGAGAATTCCAAGTGAGAAATAGTAATTAGAGACACAAAAGGAAGAAATCCAAGTTTTCAAAAAAAAAATTCTCAGAGCTTCAAGTAAAATTGAATATCCCAGGTTTAAATTAAAAGATTAAAAATTGCTAATAAAAATATTAAATGCAAAAGTTTAAAAAGTCACATGGCAAAACCCATCATATATAACTGAATATCCACTTATAATAAAGCCTTATATAAAAATATCATTGTTTACTAAGTATCAAGATTTAATTATATTCACTAAGTTGCTCAAAAATCACAATTTTAAAAGGCACCAGTAAACTAAATGTATGCTAATGCATTGAAAAGTATTCAAATTACTTGCAAAAGCATATTTCTCAAATCAATTTTAAGATGCCACACATTTGGAAGGTATTTAATTGACTTTTTTCCTGGAAGATACTCAAATGGAATGCCATACATCTTAGTATGATAGCCTCACTCTCTTAGTTTTGGAGGGTTTTGGGGGGTTTTTTGGTTTTTTTTTGTTTGTTTGTTTCTTTTTTTGAAAGAGAGAGTGCAAGAAGGGGGAGAGGGTAAGGGAGAGAGAGGTAAGGGAAAGGGAGAGAGAGACTCTTAAGCAGACTCCATGCCCAGTGCAGAGCACAATGCAGGGCTCAATCTCACAACCCTGAAATCATGACCTGAGCTGCAATCAAGAGTTGAATGCTTAACTGACTGAGTCACCCAGGTGCCTTTCTTTTAGTTGTTTTTAGTCTTTCTGTAAATATCAAGAACTTTCTGAGTCATAAGAGATCAATCATTATTGGCTGAGATAACTCCTGTTCATGCTGTTCTTGGGAACTACGATAAACACCTGGGTTTTCCAAGGACTTCTTTCTTTCAATCTTTTTAGAAAAAATTACAGTTCAGGAATTCTCATGATACAAATTATAAATGAATTTATAATCAGTAAGAGAGCGAAAGACATAAATGATTTGAAAGGAATCTACTCTCCTCTAACCAGGTATTGAAAAGAAGAGACTTTATCTTTTGTTTTAGTATAATACAATTACCAGGAAAAGAACTGTAATTTTTCATAATTTAACTAAATTTAGGATATTAGCCTCTTCCTAGTCTATACTGTCTACTTCAACATGAATGGAATGTTAAGTAAGCATGGGAAGAGAGGTAGATAGCTTGATAGCTAGAGAGCTAGAAAGCTATAGAGATATGAGTTTCAAAAATGAATATTTTTCTATTAATTTTCACCAATTATATTATTTAGAATAGAAATATGAATGGGGTAAGGGCAGCAAGAGAGTAATCTATAATTTTATAACAACTTTCTCATAAGACTTCAAAACATTTTTAATCTTTGAAATGTATAAGCCCATTTTCCAGATGGCAGATTGAAGGCAAAACATGTATATGATGCCAAAATCCTGTTTGAGATGCCAAAACTTTAATCAAAGATTTGTCCACCAAATGCCTGAAAAATCAAATCCAGGGCCCAATCAAATGAATTTATGGATTTATTATTCACTTATTTTAAATTACTGTCTCTTTAAAAAAAGCTCTCTTATTTTCATATTCTATTTACATGATATGAATTAGCCTATGTTTAATATAATAAAGAGCATGCAATATTCATTTGGAACTGAACTGCTGACCTAAAAGATAACTCAAAGCTAGTCAAATATATAGGAATATGCCTTTTTAATACTACAAATGGTCAATAATACCAACATTCTAGTTGTCACTAAATGGAGGCACGGTTCAGATTTTGTCGCTTAAGGTTAACGGTTTCAATCTAAGAATCTCTAAAGAGCTCCAAGGCTCAAAAGCTTATGGCTGCAGCTGGAGTTCAATTGACACACAGTCATGGAATCTGAGAGATAATTGCCAAAGGTTACTTTGAGCAGCAGTAGGGAAAATCAAATATAGGAGTCCCATGCTCTTATAATAAATGTTTTCATCTCAAAAACACCAAGAAAAAATTCTTTGCTATATGTCAGTCCTCAAGTGTATTTATTATTTCAATTTAATAAGTATTCACCTAGTAAGAGCCCAAGACCCCGAATGAAAATAAATGATATTTATTAGTGAATAATGGTTTGTTCCAGTCTCTGGGTCTAAAATAAAGTAACCTCATCATGAAGATAAATACCAGCACTGCCCTTGAAAGTCAACAGGCAATGGTAAGTAAGAACAAATGGAAAGAAACAAGGAAAACAGCTTAGAGAGCTGGGAGATTGATTTTCTTATGTCAATGATATGTTCCATTTGTTTCTAGCTCCTTCATTGGCTAGCACAATTACATTAAATATAAGAATTATCTTCAGTAGATTTTGGTACATTTGAATCATACATACATGGGGCCTAAAAGAAGAAAAAGAGAGCATTTTCTGATAGGTATAATTTCTGGGAAATGACATATTTCTTTTTCTACAGATATTACATGATCTTAGATGTAGTAGTAGTTTGGCCATGGCATACGTCTTTGAGAGAAGTTGCTTTCAGGCAGCAGGTTGGCCTCAAACCAAATATATCTTTAGAGAAATGTCAATCAGAAATTTCAAACAGACATCTTAAGGTCTTGCTCAAGGTGTTCCTAATTGTCATTACTGTCATGTAACTGAGGAAAAAGATGAAGTACATTTAAAAATATATGATTATCGAATGGAGGTCAAGGTCAAGAAATAAGGATGATTCTCATAAAGGCTGAGAATTAGGAACCAGACATTAGTCATCTATCTGGTATCTTGTCTCTTCCTGCCTTCATATAGCCTGCTTCTGCTTCCATTACCTGATTTTCTTCATGAAATGGCTCTTTCTGTACACATGCCTCCTCCCCCATACTCTGCAAAATAAAACCTGCTCCAAAAAACAGTATTTCCAGAGATTATGTCATTTCCTAAATTCAGACTAATAACTACAGTAAGAAGCTAAATCCACTTATCTGACTTTATTCAGTTACATGAGCTGAAAAAGTCAGAGTAGAGAACTAAATATATATATATATATATATATATAAAACTTATGAGTTATATTCATATATGTCATAAATAATACATAAATATGAATATGCATTATAATATATGAAATATATACTCAATCATTATAACTTCTTAACTTAAAATGAGTATATGTAAATCAAGCACATAAGATCTTGAAGCTAGAGGGAAGGGGTGAGTCATGGTTTGTACCTCTCCTAACTACGTGCTGGCTCACCTGCATGGAATGCTAATGTAGATAAGGGTCCAGGGGTGACACCTCATTTCCTAACTGGACAAAAATATGGTCTGATGTTAGGCTGGTTGCCATTGCTTCTCTGGGCAGGTTACTGTCAACTTTGAAGGGTGGGTAGGGGGCCTCCCTTACTGCACAAATCTCTGACATGAGAGCTCCTATCTCAGCTCTTCTTCCATTCTCAACCCGCCATGAGGCAGCCCAACTCAGACTCTTACTGCTGGGGCCATTTCTCCTGACATATGAACATATTTAGTGCAGTTTTGGCAAAGTAGCTCAAGTTCAACCATCATCTACACTGCTACCTACCACAGGAAAGTCATTACCCTTGATCAACAGCATGTGGTTCGCAGGTTTGGGGGTTGGGTGAAACAGGCAAAGAGGATTAAAATGTACAAACTTTTTACATCTGCTTTTAGATCATTTAGAATAAGTTTGAGAAATTTTGTCAGTCATTCCCAAATATATCTTGTTCTACCAGAAGGAAATCACTTAACATTTTAAAGTTACCTCATTCTTATTTGAAACATTTGTGAAAAATAACTTCACATACAGGAAGAGAAAGTAAACAGAGATAAATCATAGAAATTTAATCTGCCACAGATGCAATGAAAACAGAAAAACTGTGGGGGAGGGGTAGAAGAAACTTGCAAATATTTCAATCAAATTAACATCAAGCATAAGTTAGATGAGACTGGGAAGATAATTACCTGCCTAGAAAAGCAATTAAGTTGAAGTTTTGTCCTTTTTTTTTCTTAACAGCATATGCTGTTGTTAGAAAGAAATAGTGGAAACATTAATTCTGAAAACATAATATTTTAGGATTTACTTTTTCTGGAAATGTTTATAAATATGAAAATATGAATGTTTGGTGTGAAAGTAGACCTATGCATAATCAAATATTGTGGAAGAAGTCCAACCTCACACAGCCATTCCATCTCACTAGATCCTGAGTAGATATTAATATATTACCTGCCGGTAATAAAATGGTTCTTTTGAAACAAGTGTTATCTTCCAACACTTCCTTCTGCTTTATTGGAAAAGCAGAATCTGTGAATCCTTTCTTGATAATTTTAGGCTGTTCATCTCAACTGATTATTCATTTTACTTGAGTCCTTCTTCAAGAGGGTGTCAAGGACTTTTATTTTTGTCATAGAAACCATTAATTTGCATTTGAAAGATGGGAAGTTGGGAATAAAGTCTTCGACTAATTATAATCAGGGGCTACATCTCTATGCAGAAGCCTGTGCATAGCGACAAAGGATCTAAGAGGAGTAATGCATCTGCTTTATTCCTCTCTGTGTTTTCATCAAAATTGTAGAGAATTTTATTGGTCTCCTCCACATTTCATATCTCATCATTTCCTATCTTCATTTTATATGTGAAACATCCTTGCCTTTCAATAGTCAATATTTCTAATTCTCTCTCTTATAATTAATTGCTCTCTTCTTCCCCGTACTTTAACTTTCTTTGTTGTTTTACTTTTCTTATTGTGAGAAGAAATACAGGATAAAAGATAGATCTAATGAAGATGATAAGTAAGTATATTTGATAATTTTTATTTTGGCAGAAAGTGAGAAAGATATATTCACTGAGTATCTCTACTGAAATAACAGGCATAATATAAGTAGCCAATTAGTATTTGAAATCACAATTAGCTTATATCTATTATATCTTTGAAGAAAACTATATTTCACATACAGTAGTGTTAAAATATAAAGCACACAGAGGTACTCTGTTAAATACCAAAACGAAACTTCAAAGGCAAGTCATCTATAAATATAAAATTAAGAAAACTGAAAAATAATATGAAGGAAAACAATGCAACAATGAACAGAAGCCATACACTCCAGTAGAAGAGTGTTAAGTAATGAAAACCATATAAAACAAAAGTGATTTCAACAAAACATGTTCAAATTTCAAAAGACAAAAGACAGGGGGAGAAACATTCCCATGACAGTAAAACAAAATAAATTAATACAAAGTAAGATTTGGTAAAAAAGCTCAGATAAAACAAAACAAAAAACCTTGAAAAATCACAAACATTCATTCAAATTTAATCAAACCATCTTGAACTCAATCCAGATCTCTATTTTATATTTTAATAATGTATACAGAAGCTTTCTGGATCATAGGAGAATTCAATTTTTGGTACTATTAAAGAGCAAAGAATAGGTGTAATATGATATTTTAATTAAATTACAAAAATCAAAACAGAACAAACTTCAAGTAAATTCCCAAATATGAAAACAGGTAGTATTTTAGGGTTGATTTCATATAACAAAACATCCATCAGCATATATTTTTATTAAAAATACACCAAAAGAGATTTGGATCCAATATCCAACAAATAAACTTTAGCCATGATATCTGCTCTCAGAATATGCTAGTAGCACTCGACCAATATTTTCAAATCAGAAATGCCTCTAACTTCACATTTAATTATTATAAAATAAATCTAAATTGATTCCAAACCTTTATGTTTTATAGCCTACTTTTCATTAAATGAAATTCATTAAATGAAATTAAAAAATAAAAAACATTTTCCTCTCAATCTTCTGGCTCTATAAAGAGTCCCACTGAAATCCATAAGAAAAACAGCAACTACAACAGAAGGCATGTTCAAACACTGATTGATTTCTCATCTTTGGGCTTAGATTGGCAAAGCCAACAAGAAATGAATGAGAGAACTATTGCACTAATAGATACTTCGACTGTTTCCCTTGAAAATGGCAATGAGACTAATAATAGCCTGCAATAACAATAATGAATCCTATTAGCTTTTCATGATGATGACGACGATGATGATGATTACCCTAGGTTGAAAATAAGATTACAAGAAAGAATATTGTGCAAGATGTTCTCTGAAATTATAAATGAAATATGTTCTCTTCCATATGTACATTTCTTTCAGACAGTGTGTGAGGTAGCAGTTATTTTTTTGGTACATAATAACAGAAAGATCATTACAATCATACAAATTAAATTCTGGTTATTGTTTCTGTGAAATATATACTAGGAGCTGCATATATACTTTCTCATCCCATATCTGCAATATTACTTCTTATCTATAAGTCAGAGAGAAATCCTCTTGCCTCTGTCACAGAGAGAAATTAGCTCATTTCTGACAATGGATTAAACCATCTTTAAATTTCAGGTTTTCCAGGGTAAAATTCAATATGTTTAATTCTTATCCTAAAATTTGGGTTTATGGATAAAAATAGCTCAATTCCAAACCCCCTAATGTGTAATAATTTTGCTCACCTCATGCCATTACATTTGTTTAAAAATGGCAGTCCTCTGTTTTCAATAAAACTGATGTCAACCATGTGATGTAATAACTTGATAAAACAGCACGTGGTTTTACAGCATTATCATTACAAGTCACTTGATAAAAGTTCATGTTTCAGTAACATAAGTTATTTTATTCAAAAAAAAAAAAAAAGAATATGTACCATGCATGATTAAGCAGTCTTAAATATTATGAAACTCTGGAGAACATTATATATAGCCTTCCATCCTGACTGAACTCCAAAACAGAGAATAAATAATGAAAAATGGAAGCTAATGTTAATAGTTTGGGTAACTAATGAGAAATGTGTCACCTAAACTTAAGCCAATATTTGTCCCATAATTTAAAATCTCTTCCTATTAAATGAAATCATTTAATGTAATTAATTGTGGCTTTCCTTATGGTCACATACAAATCTCCCCTCTCTATCCACCCTCAACCATTATATACATCTTTCAAATGGCATATAATGAGGCTTGTCTGCCTTTCTCACACATCAGAGGAGGGCCATCCAGTCTAAAATGAAATGTTGGAACTTGTCTGAGGTAAATAATGATTCCTTCATCGGAAAAATGCCTTTAGGGTGCCATTTCTATTCCAGGCACTTTGTTCTGAGTGCTTATCTTTTCTAGATAGAGCTCAACCCTAAAAGGGCTTATAGACTTTTTTTTTTTTTTTTTTTTTTTTTTTTTGGATACATAGAGCTGCCCAGCACTCAGTTTGTAATCTCTACGGGGGTGTGAGTGTCTTCTAGATGTCTACTTGAAAAAGGGGAAAAGGAGTGGTCCAAAAGGAGATGGACCAGAAATTGTAAAAATAAATTCAAATCCCATCTTTTTCTTGAGCTGTATGGTTTGGGGCATATCATTTAACCTACCTAGACCTTAGCTTCCTCATTTGTTAAACCAGTGAGTGAGGAAGATGACCCCTTACCTGTGAAATCATAACATATGATCACTTTTATGCCATCTTGTCTATGATTCTAAATTAAGACTTTTTTCAATTAAAATTGAACAGCAAAAAAACTGCAACTACCCAACTATCTCACAGATTGGCAGTTAGTTCAAACTACTCATTTTATGTGTATGTAAACTTAAATCTAAATAACTGAAATACCTTTTCCCAAGATCAGATGGCAAATTGGTAAAAAAAATTGAAACAAGAATCCAAGTCTCACACTTCCCAGTAAAATTCCTGTACCTTCTAGCCTTCCCCCTCATTTTTTCAATATGTCTGATTGATAGAAAAATTCCATGCTTTCAAATTGCAAACATAAATTTCTCACTTATGGAGCTACCTTTCCTAGGATCACTCTGTACATTATTCATCTTGTTCATTTACATAAAAGTTACCATGTAATATCAAATTATACATAAATGATAATATAAATGTCATTCATGATTTATATGCACTTTATATATATTACATGAAGTTTATTTTATTTTATATAGATGCACGAGCACACACACACAAGGAGACTTTTAACAATGTGAGTTCTCCTCATAAAATCTTCAACTCTGTGTCCACATAGGATAATACCTCTATCACATTCCCCATTCTTAAGAACAACATCCAGGCCCTTCCTAAGTTCTCTGCCTGAAATACAGACACTATTTATTTTTTTATTTTTATTTTTTAAAGATTTTATTTATTTATGTGACAGAGAGACAGCCAGCGAGAGAGGGAACACAGCAGGGGGAGTGGGAGAGGAAGAAGCAGGCTCACAGCGGAGGAGTCCGATGTGGGATTCGATCCCAGTACGCCGGGATCACGCCCGGAGCCGAAGGCAGACGCTTTAACGACTGCGCTACCCAGGCGCCCCCACTTAGACACTATTTAAATCACAGTAGAAGAATGCTAATTCTGACAGCTCTGTAAAATTACTTGGATAAGTCAAAACTGATAGATTCCTTCAGATGCCCTGTCATTTTTAACCAGAGGTTTGAATTTGACTTCTCAAATACAGACCACTATGAAAAACATGACTAGGTGATGGTGTCAAAAAAAAAATGGAGGAAAAAAATGGCATGGCACATTAGATGATCTTTACTTTTTCTTGTAACAACACTGCATTCAGTATTTTTTAAGCCACCGTTATTCAAACACTACAGGAGAAAACGTACACATGGGTCCTTTTCATAGTATTGCTTAACAAGAACAAAAATTAATGAATAGTAGAAATGAAAATGAATATCTCTGGGAACATTCAATTTACTTGAATCATTTGTAATCTCATTAAATCTTATGAATGTTCTCAGACCTAGGGGACCCAGAAACTGTATTCCATTTCTTCTCCTGTTTCTCCTTGTAGAAAGTGCCAAATCAGAGGATGAAAATTAGGAATCTATAGGCCAAGTCTGGTCTATACACATTGTACATCATATATACGTACGTATTTATCAATATTATTATAATATTGAGGTTGTTGTTGAAATCACTAAGTTGCCCACTTTGAAAAATCAGGAGATTTTACATATCCACTGGATTCTGACTTCTCTTAAATAATTAGAAAATCTGAAAACTAACCAAACCTAAGTTACCCATCTCCCTTTTCCAAGCAATTCATTCTAAGTGGTAAAGGTAAGCAATAATTATCCAAGGATCTCTTGCATCTCTGCACATCATATGAGCAAGGCATTGACTGCCCTTTCATTCTGGACAATCACATCAAAAACATTTATATAGTGAATAACTTGTGAAGATAGAATATCTTCATCCAGAGCAAAAAGAGTTAGGCTCAATGCCTATTATAAAAGATACAGGTTCCCTCGGCTAAGAGTTTCTGTCTTCTAAAACAACCCACTGTGTGCTGTGTGTGCAGACATCAATTGGGGACTATTTATGTTGCTCCTGCCTGTCTTCTGCAAACATCCATGGAACTGTGTGGCTAACTTGTTACCTTATAAATAAGATAGAATCTCAGACCCTTCAGAGCCCTTGACAAATTACCCTATTCATAAATTTTTTATGAATTATCTAAACTTCGTTAACTCTAATCTAAGCCAGGCCATATGATTTCAAATGTGTTCATTACTCTTATGTTCATATAAGGAAAAAATTATAAACCTCCTATACAGGTGTTCAGAATATTCTGAGTGAAATGTTCACCATCTGAATACTGACACTGTAGAGGTGGTATGCTATGGTAACAATGAACACAGGCTTTCCAAACTAACAGATCATATTTGAAATCATGGTTCCCCCACCTATTAGCTGTGTGAACTTTGGACTGTTCCTTCCATTTCTTAAGCCTTAGCCTCCTCATGTATGAAACTGGGCAATAATTCCTATGTAATAATACAGTTGTAAGTATTAAATTCAATATTTGTAAAACACAGTAGAAAAAAATTTGCTTGAGAAATTCATGTAGTAGGACATTTCTTGAGAAATTCATGTAGTAGGACATTTCTTGAGAAATTCAACAACTTGTTGACAAGTTGTTTCTTGCTACTAAAGATGTAGTAGGAAGGAACAAAACAGAATGTTTAATTTCCTTTTTCATTCTCTATCTATCATCTATCTATCTATCTATATCTTCCCTCCAATATTCAGGAGAGTATTCAGGCCTATATCTCCAAGTTCTAAGTTTTTCCTTATCTCTAGAGGGTATTTTTTTAAAGTTGTTTTTAGGCCAAGAAGTCAAACCCTAGCAGGCCTTTAAGCCCACTGGCAATGGAATGTTCTTTTAGGGAATCAAAGGTGAAAGAATAGAGGCATCAATTCTAGAACCCGACACTGTGAACAGAGGAAAAGCTGAACCAGTCTAAAAGCTATTTCCTTAAGGTACCAGATGTAGCAAAGATTTAAGTTTGATGCAGCAATAAAGACTAGACTATGTAGTCTTGGCATCTTTTTGAAACCCATGTTGCAGAGTAGTCCTACAGGAAGTAATGATCAGTGGAAAAGTCTACCCTTAAATGACCACATTGGCCCAGGGAAAAGAAAAGTTGCCAAAGTGGCAAGTCTGGTTTTAAAAACAAACCCTTTAAGGGATGCCTGGGTGGCCCAGTCAGTTAAGCGTCTGCCTTTGGCTTGGGTCACGATCCCGAGGTCCTGGGATGGAGCCCTGAGTCGGGCACCGTGTTCAGCAGGGATCTTGCTTCTCCCTCTCCCCTGCTTATGCGCTCTCTCTCAAATAAATAAATAAATAAATAAGATCTAAAATAAATAAATACCCTTAAAAATAATAAAAACAAATAAAAACAAAACCCTTCCCATTTTCATGCACTACACAGGAAGAAAAAAGATTACGAATGGAAAATGGCTGAAATTGGACTTCCGGCCAATGTTGGAAGTGGGGCCATCAACTTAGATTTGTTGCGTAGAAAAATAACTTGGTGTTTATTTTATGAAGATCATCAGAGAGAAATTTAAATCTGTTTAGCAAAGTGCCTGGAAAATAGCATGTGCTAAATAAACTGGAGCTTTTATTAGTATTTTTATCCTAATCAGTATAGGCCATTCTTGTTCAAATATCTAAATTCCATGACACATATCTATTCTTTTCTTAGATACTTGGAGTTTTAAACATTCTTGGAGATCATTGAGACCAACCTCTTATTCAAGGTAACAATTATTTGTATAGCTTCTGTGACAGACGGTTATATAATCTCTGCTAGAATATATTCATTGAACTACGTATTCTTTGTTTGCATTCACCTGCTTTAAAAAATAGGGAATATTTTCATAAGGGAAGAACATCAATGTCCCAGATAAAGATCATCTTCATAACTATACTTTGTCCTAAAATACACTGAATAGTTGTGTCTACAAAAGAAGAAATATATAGGAACGATGAATTTTAGTTCACTCATTAAACGATTTGTATATTGAATCAGAAGTGTAGGTAAACATGTTCTTATTTTTTTAAGATTGATTGATTGATTGATTGATTGATTTGAGAGAGAATGGCAGAAGCCGGATGCAGGGCTCAACAACACGACCCATGAGCTCATGACCTGAGCCGAAACCAAGAGTTGGACGCTTAACCAACTGAGTCACCCAGGCACCCCTAAACTTGTTCTTATTTGTAATGTTCCATACCCATACATGAGTTTTTATATGTACAGAACTTGGGGTTCTTTCTAAATGTAACACTGACTATAAATAGTTTTTTAAATCTCAAGTATTATACAACAAAATAAAACATCATGGTATCTGACAGATCATCCTTGAAATAAAGTAATACAAATCTCAATAATTCAGAAAAAGTCTAATAGGAACAAAACCATCTAATTTAAAATTTATAAATTATCTCCCCCAAAGTGTTCTGTGACTTGAATCTAATTCAAACTGTATTTGGCCCAAGACTTCAGGATAACACATGGGCATGTTGGATGTGAAGCAGGATGGAGTACAAAAGTTCACCTCCTAGGCGTCTTGGTGACAGATCCTATCTACCCTATGCCAAATGGTAAAAGAATTCATGTTTAAAACTGAAGGAAGCAGAAATCATTCACACTACATTAACGTAATTCGCACATGCTCTGCTGAAACCTTGTGAAGTCATTTTATTGGGGAAAGGCTTAAATTATAGGTGGCTTATTTTCTGTACGATTATGAGTTATTAAAAGCACTAACTAATCTTATCAGCCACGTATTGTTAGCTAAAGTGTGAAATCCTTTCTATTTTCCCACAGAAAATTTAAGCAATTCAACCAAATGAAGTTATTTCAATTCACTGCATTTATTGAGTATCTATTTTTATTCTTGCTGAGGCATTATGGGTCATGCACAAATGAGTAAGATTTGGCTCCTCCTTTTCCTCACCTTTAAAGAGTTTTAATCTAGTTAGGTAGAGCTTAGAGGGACTTTTGATAGGGGCACAAAATACTTATATTAGAAGACATAATATGGAAAGGACCATTATCTAAGCTATGGGTTTCTCCAGATAAAAAGCCTTGGTCTCATGCACCAATGTATTCTCTTCTCCAAGCATACGGTCCCATGTCACTGTTAAATGAAGCATTTTTAATTTAAAACTGGAAAAAGGAAAGATTAATCAAAACTGGGTAAAAAATAAAAAACAGAGGAAATGTCTCTAAGTGTGACTGAGGAAAAAAAATCACACAGTGAATATGTGGGCTGGGTTTTTGGAAGAATAAGGAAGATTTGACAGGTTGTTATTGAGGGAGAGGGTACTTAAGAAACAGAATTCAGGGACACCTGGGTGGCTCAGTTGTTTGAGTGTCTGCCTTTGGCTCAGGTCATGATCCCAGGGTCTTAGGATAGGGTCCCACACTGGGCTCCCTGCTCGGTGGGGGGGCCTGCTTTTCCCCTTCCCTTTGCCTGCCACTCTGCCTGCTTGTGCTCTCTCTCTCTGTCAAATAAATAAATAAAATCTTTAAAAAAAAAAGAAAGAAAGAAAGAAAGAAAGAAAGAAAGAAAGAAAGAAAGAAAGAAAGAAAGAAAGAAACAGAATTCAGCACAAGCAAATTCCTATAATGTGGGGAAGAATAAAACTAAAAGAGCAGGGAGCATCTCTGACTGCAAAAACTTTAGGGTTAGCTGGAAATGTACCTCTGGGAGGTATTGTGTGGGGACTTTACCCGACAGAGGCCCAGGGAGTAAGCATATGTATGCCTCACTTTTGCTATTTTTGTCTGACCAGCATCAATTTACCTTATTTTAATGAGAGTGTTCTATTCTAATATGTCTGGGAATACGATCTATCCCCTATATTTGTTCAAAAATTTTGAGGTATAATTTAAATTCAGTATAGCATTAAGTCGTAAGATACTAAATTGTTATAATGTATAAATGTGTAATTACCAATCAGGTCAATATGTCTAGAACCTCAGAAAACTTTCTTATACTCTCTGCCTATAAGTATTACTACAAAAAACATTATGCTCACTTTTATTACTATATACTCTTTTTGTCCATTTTGAGTATCATGTAAGTATAAACTTGCTTCTTTAACTCAACCTATGAGCTTCATCCATGCTGCTGCATGTAGCAGTACTTCATTCTTTTTCTTTTTGTATAGTATTCCATTATATAAATACATCACAACTTATGTATCCAGTCCACAACTGGTGACCATTTTTGTGGTTTTCAATCTGGACAAATCAAGTTAAATATGGATTTTCATTAGGACTAAAATCTTCATACATAGGGTTAAGTGCCTAACTCCCACTCTACACGTATTTTCCTGGCATAATTATTAACAGTGCTCCCTTCTATTTTACTCTTAAAAAGTGACATGGTTTATAGGATATATTATGTGGTAAACCTAAGTAAAAATCAGATTATACAATCTACAAATACATTATTTTCTGAAATGAAAGACCAAGCATATTCACCACTTACTACAGCAGTTGACTGGATCTATAAAATAAAATTTAATCAGAAGAACTTCTAAGAATTCCATGTACTATACAGTCATCTTACATAATCCATTATGACCATGGAAAATGGGCAGTGTTTTATTTGAGAATAACTTCAGAACTTTATTACACAGATGATTGAAATTACCTTTTTAAGACTACACAAGAACAATAGTATATAAATAAAAATCACATCAAAGGCAACAGAACAATTTTTTTTTTTAAGATTTTATTTATTTATTCGACAGAGATAGAGACAGCCAGTGAGAGAGGCAACACAAGCAGGGGGAGTGGGAGAGGAAGAAGCAGGCTCACAGCAGAGGAGCCTGATGTGGGGCTCGATCCCATAACGCCGGGATCACGCCCTGAGCCGAAGGCAGACGCTTAACTGCTGTGCCACCCAGGCGCCCCAACAGAACAATTTCTTAACCAAACCATTTTTTAAGGAGTTCTATGAATTAATCACATTTCTGAAACTTTTTTTTTTTTTAAGTAGGCTCTATGCCCAGCACAGAGTCCAACTCAGGGCCTTAACTCACAACCCTGAGATCAAGACCTGAGCTGAGATCAAGGGTCAAATGCTTAACCAACTGAGACATCCAGGTGCCGTGGGAGAGTCACATTTCTAATTTTCTCTCCCTGTGGCTTACTCATTTCATTTATACACTCCAAACCCAAGAGAATAGAACCCACATCACAACATTTCACTGAAATCATCAGTAACATCCACATGTTTACTTTTTTTTCTTCATAAAGTTCTATTTACTATGGAACATCTCACAACTAGACTTGATTTGGCTATTTTCCTTCTATTCAGTGCATTTATTATTGATGCTGTTTTAAATTATTGATTGTGCTATTTATTTGGTATTCCCAAGACTTTTAAATAAAAGGATTTTTTCCCCTAAGTAACTCACATTTAACTCCATCTCCATCTCCCCTCTAAGCACTACTTTAATCAATTATTTCTACATACATTATGTATTTCATTCATCACCAATGAACTGTGTCCTGAAATACCTGTTTTTAATTTTTTCTTGAATATATTATATATCCTGGATCCCAAACTCAAGTGTTGATGATTTTTACTGTTATACAGGAGTGTCACAGATATAATTTGTTACCATTAAAATCGTATTATAAGGATTACTTTTCAATCAGTTTGTAAAATTTAGCCTATACACACTAGAAGGCATGAAAAATTGGCAAATGGTAAAAGCTTGATGGTCTTACTTAACAAGGTGTTAGTGTGCATTCATAGAAAAGGTATTAAATGGATTTAGTGCTTCAAAGAGGTGTTCAAAAGAGACCACAGATTAAAGCAGGAAGACTAGTTGGACATAAAATTATAAGTGATATCTTCCTGTCTTCTGATGAAAGAAAAAAGAATCTGTAAATGTCTTTTAAGACAACAATAGAAAGGAAAAGGTGCTATCCAAATTTAAGTCACTCCTTGAATTTGTAGTAGTCCAGTAGAAAAATTGGGGGCAAGATTTGCAAAAGTAACAACAAAGAAAACTTCTGATCTCTGTTTGTTAAGGAGATTCTCTCCTGAAAAGATGTATGTTCCAAAGGAGAAATCTACCTTTAGCATAGTGTCACATAGTATTTATAGATAAAAATAAACACCATTTCACAGTATCTGTTTATACATTTATTACAGAATTATTTGGAGATCATTTTTCTTTATTGTTTGCTGTTGCTTCTGCTCTTTTCTATCTTGCAACAAAAGTAACCTTGTGGCATCTCCATCTTCAAAGAAAACAAACATACAATTTGGTCACTGCCAGATTTCAGGGCACCTAGAGATAAAATTATTCTTTCCTTGTGGGCTTTTACAAAATAAGCAATGTGCCTATGTTCTGCATGTTGAATTTCATTAATGTCATTTGGTCCAACACTCTTTTAAGTTAATCCAATTGCTCAAGCTTCCAACAATGGATCTGGAAAATGTACTGTGGCCTGCATTTTAAGGTATTCTGCCCAGGAAATTTTCAGACAACCATGGTCAAAATGCTGAGGCTTTGTAGGACATCTGGAGTCATCACTAAAGATAAACTTGTAGGCCCCATCTGTGCTTAACTTCAATCAATAATATTTCTAGACTTGTTAATGGCTATTAAAAAACACTGTAAAACTCCAAAGTGTTTTCCATAGGGAGTATTCTGACATAAGATAACTAAACCAAACTCTACCTCTCTTGAAAACATGAGCATCACCTAGCTAGTCTCCATCCATGAATGCTTGTCCTTGGCCATTCAAACATATCTTTGGGCATTTCACAGCTCTCCTCTCAGACTCTCTTTGGAAAAGATTCCAGTCATTCCTGATGTTCACTGAGTGATCTCATCAGTCAGAATCCTTTCCTGACCAAACTGTGACCAACCAAGATTTTTTTTGCAGGGAAAATGGCTTTTCTTCCTAGGAAGACTTCCTCCAAAAGTTATACAGTGTTTCCTGAAAAGCACATATTTAACAATAAACAACACTAAAACAATGAGGAATAGAACCTTCATTCACTGTGAGAATGGAAAACAGTGCAACAACTTTGGAAAACAATCAGGTAGCTCTTTAAGAAGTTAAGTATAGAATTGCTATATGAACCAGCAATTCCGTTCCTAAGTATAAATCTAAGAGAAATAAAAACATGCATTTACCCAAAATCTTGTGAGTGCATTATTTAATGCACCCCAAAAGTGGAAACAATCCCAATGCCCATCAACTGAGAATGGATAAATAAAATGTGGTATATCCATACAATGAAATATTATTTGTTTATAAAAAAAGAATGAAGTGTTAATGCATGCTATTGCAGATTAAATCTGCAAATACTATACTAAATGCAAGAAGCCTGTCACAACAGACAACATATTGTATGATTCCATTTATATGAAATATCCAGAATAGGCAGATTTACAGAATCAGAAAGTAGATTAGTGGTTGCCTAGGAAAGGGGGACAGGGAGGGGGAAGGAATGAGAAGTGACTGCTAATGGAAAGGGTGTTTCTTTTTGGAGTGATGATAATATCCTAAAATTGATTGTGGCGATGGCTGTACAAGTTTGTGAATATACTTCAAATTGTATACTTTAAAATGAGTGAATTATATGATAACTGAATTATATGCCAAGGTGTTATGTTTAAAAAAAGAGTAAAACGTAGCATGAGATATATATGTGCATACACACACACACACACACACACACACACACATATATATATTCCATATACCCAAAATAGCCAGATTAAAATTTATTTATCCAACGAACATTAACTGAGCACCTAGAAAAACAAGAGGAAATACTAAACATAAAAAAAATGGTAGAAATAATAAAGGAAATAATGAGGTTTAAAAAATGAAGTAAAAACCCAAGTAAATCTAGAGAGTAGAAAAGAGATATGGGGGATCTTAGGTCAAATTTTTGCTCTATCAGTTAACAGCAGGGTAACCTCAAACTGGACACTTAACCTCCCTCAGCCAAACGCCACCTGGCTCAGCTAACTCCCATCTGCACAGCAAGAACAGCTAGATTGTTCCAACCTGCCTTCCATTCTACAACATTTGGGTTATATTTAATGTTTCTGACAATTATAGTTTTTAAATTAAAATAATAGAACTTTTAGAAATTAAATTTAACCCATTTCATTAGTCTATATATTTTTAAAATACAAAAGGAAAGAATATATAAACATATTTGCCATACTTGCATATACTACAGTGGAAAAAAATGAGTGCCCATAGCAGAACAAGAGATTGTGTCAAATTCCTAAGTTGCATTTCTAATTTTGTTCCTATTACCAATATTTTAAGTAAAATATTTTATTTCCTGGTCCTGTCCTGATCAATAACAAATAAGTCAAATTTGTTTTTCCCCAAGAGTGTTTGAATTCAACAATTCTCATATTTTTTTGCCAAGCAACTTCATTTTCAACTCACAAAGCAAACACAACTTGCAGAGAGCCATGCTCTAGAATTTGACAAACCCCTCCCAAAGCCCAGGTCTCCCTTCCTGTCATTTGTCTTGTGACTCTGGCAAGTTACTTTACCTTAGTTGGTCTCGGTTTCAATCACAAATGGCTATAAGTTGCCTTTTCAATATCTATTCTCCCCTTGTCCCTAGATATAAATGCCAATTAGTTTTGGGTATCGATGTTCCCAGTTAATACTCAACTTTAGCTTTCATCATTGAGAAGAGGAAGCTTCTGTGTGGGGCCTCCGAGAAAGCTTTCAAATAAGGTCAGAGCCAGCTGGCATTCCATTTTGATCCTCTGTTTTTCACCCTTCTCCTGTGTAGCTTATCTAGAATACAGACGTAATACTTGGAGGAGCAGCAGCTATATTGTGTATGAGGAAGTACATCATACAATAAGGATGGCCAAGTAGCAAGATCAAAAGACTTCATATAACACGATGTAGCAAATGCACCAGCTCTGGACACATACCTACAAACTAAATCTCACTTGCTTAAGCTCCTGTTTTCTAAGTTTACCACTGCTTGCAGCCGACCCCATTCTAATAGTTTCTTCTTCTGATAACTATCTGGAGATAATAATTGTACCAATCCCTATGTTTTTTGATTAACACAATGCTTAGCACATGGTAAATGCCAGAAAATGTCTAATATTAATGTTATTATCAGGAATTCTATCATAAACCTTAACTGATAGACATCTCTGAGATACCTAACGGCTGAAAGCAAGACATGAGCAGGGCAGAGACTTATAATAATGTGAAACCAAACACAGAGATATACACTTTAAAATCTGATTGTTTTCTAGTTACCTTCATTCAGCTACGGAAGGCTTCTATAGCATACACTTAACCTTGGAGTTACTGCCATTTTCCCATGGTCTCAAAGAAGTCAATAAGTAATTGATAAATTTTCTGTCACTGTGAGCAATTAATAGGAGTTACACAGCATCAGTTACATCAATTTTCCTGTATCTGAGGAGCAAAAAATTGATTTCACAAACTTACTGGTGCATATTGATTCAATGCCTATCCCTAGGCCATTTCTATTTAACGCTTTTGTGCAGTCATTGAAAAAAGCCGCAGGACGGTCAAATAAAATCTAGTTCTGTGGAGTTTTTATCTATTACTCTGCTTTGCAAGTATTTGTGGTATCAGTAATGCTTTCAGGCTGGGGGATGTGGATATTCTCTCCTTTAAAATATTTTCATATCTTGAAAATAAAATAGTTAATAGCTAAAAATTACTCATTGAAGTCTGAAATCTCAGGTGATACATTCGCAAAGGTGTTAGAGTACATGTTTTTTTTTTTTTGGAAAACAATGGGATTTGTGTGTTTTAAGCCTCCCCCTTTGGTTTTAATAACTGGTTTGAGATAAAGGAGTACAAATATATTTCCAATACTTTGTTTTGGGGGTACTGTGCTTCCTCATCTTCCCTTGGAATGGCATCCAAAGAGAAGGGAGGTATGCAAACATATATCTGAATATATGTTACATTTAGTAACAATAGACTTTAGGAGATATTCTACAGGTGTCTTTAATCAAATATTTCCCCGAGAACGAATGTAGAGGAAGTGTCCATTCTGCGTCAGCCACGTCCTGCATCTTGAGGACAATAGTGTAAACAAGACAGACAAAACTCCTGCCTTCATATAGCTTACATTCAAAAGAGATACAGATAGTTGGAGAGGGGGAAGATAGAAAAAAACTAAGCAAACAACATAATTTCAAATAGTGTTAATGCAGTGAGGAGTAGCAATGGAATCTAACAATGGAAACGACAGTAAGTGGTGGGAATTTGACATCTAAATAGAGTGGTAAAAAATGTGTTTTCAGAGCAGGTGACATTTGAGCTAAAACCTGAATGACGAGAGGGAGTATACAAAAACTGGGTATAGAACATTCTAGAAAGAAAGAATAGCTTGTGCAAAGGCCCTAAGGAAGGAAAAAGTTTGTGTTGTAATTGTTTGTTATAACCCTCAAAATTCAAAAACTGTTAAACTTTCCTGTAAAACAGTGGTTCTCACATGGTGGAAGGGGCATGGATTTTGTCCCTTAGGGACATTCGGCAATATCTGGAGATATTTTTAGTTGTTGCAGGTCCAAGATCCTGGCAACAGGAGAACAGAGGCTAGGGATGCTTCTAAACATCATACAATGCACAGCAACCCCCAGAGAAATGCCTCATCTGGCCCAAATGCTAATAATGCCAATGTTGAGAAAAACCCTGCTTACTGTAAATAATTAAAAAAAAAATTCACAGCATTTTTGTCTAATACGCAAGAAGTGTTTTTTGCTTGACTTAATATCAGTCTCACAGTTTTACTCAAAGTTCCAACACCTCTCCTATAAATACGTACATACACAGAAACAGAACAAAAGCAATCAATTCCTGGTGTTATGGACTGTACTGTGTCCCCCCAAATTCATATGTTAAAGCTCCAACCCCCAATATGACCATATCAGAAGACAGAATCTTTAGGAGGTAATGAAGGTTAAACATGGTCATAAGAATGTCATCTTAATTTGATAGGACTGGGCCTTATAAGAAAAGAGAAAGACATCCCTCTCTTGGGCTCCCCCCATCCCTCTCTCTCCCCTATGTGAAAGCATAACAAAAAGGCAAGCCAGAAAGAGAAAAATCTTGATGTTGGACTTTTCATCCTCCAATACTGTGAGAAAATACATTTCTGTTGCTAAATCTACAGAGTCTGTGGTATTATGTTATGACAGTCCAAGCTTGCTTAAGATATTTGGACATGAGCTTTCCAAACAGTGATAAATGAACACAGAGAAGAGCTTAGCAAACACTAACCCCTGTGACACATCTCAAAGTCATAGTGACTTTCAACCCAATGCTTATCAAAACATTCAATTTGATAGATCCTCAAGAAATTGTTTTCCTAACTTTGCCCTAGGATAGGAAATCTGCAGTGTATACAACAACCCTTGACTTACTCACAGCAGTACCCTCCTGAAACCAGTTATCTCCTTGATCATGAGTTAAACATTCAACATATGGCTGCATTCAATAAAGTAGCAGTCATGCTAGGTATATTTTCATTTTAGAACAACCAAATTTATAGTGTGGGATTTATTCTCTAATTGAAATTTACTATCATTTCTTCCTGAGACATTTTTTCCTAAAGATGTAAAAGCATTTTATGTTTCAGCAATTGCAATTTTATTCTTCATAATTAATAACAAAATCACTGTGTATTTCTCATTTTGATGCATTACAGGAGATTTGACAGTTGGAAGAGTTTGCAAAATGTGTTATGTTGTGTTGCTTAATACCTTACTAGGAAAACTGTCTTGCCTCCAAGTTAGTTCCGCTTGCTGTATTACAATGAGACTGTAAGTTACTTTGACAGGGAAACAGGAAAAGGAAGTCTATACTTATAAATAAAAGCCCAGACAAAAGAGAAAATGTAAAATTATTCCATAACCTATATGATGATTGAGAATCCCGATCAGCATAAACATAAAACTCAAACACAAGGCTATGTTCTTTTTCCTCCAATATCTTTATAAACATAATCAAGACTTTGATACAGTCCTTACTAGCTAGTATTATAAACACTATTAATGTTTATGAGTACATAGGACTCATTTCCGTTTTGAACATTTACATATCCCTAAAAATAAATGCCCTATAGTTATGCTCAGCTTGAATATTGTTAAGAATCTACTAGGACCTGCTCTCCTCTGTAAGAATGACAAGATAAACTTATTTAATGGGGGCGCCTGGGTGGTTCAGTTGGTTAAGCGTCCAACTCTTAATCTCAGTTCAGGTCTCGATCTCAGGCTCATGAGTTCAATTCCTGTGTTGGGCTCCACGCTGGCTGTGGAGAAAAGAAAAGAAAGAAAAGAAAAGAAAAGAAAAGGAAAGGAAAGGAAAGGAAAGGAAAGGAAAGGAAAGGAAAGGAAAGGAAAGAAAAGAAGGAAGGAAGGAAGGAATCTTATTTCATGGTTATGTGTGATTATTCTAGTGTAAAATATTCATAAAATTGGTTGTAACATAGACTCTCTTCTTCAACATGCAGTGTAAAAACAGAAAGAGGACAGGGACAGCAAATTGTTGCTCACAATGGAAATCTGTTATTATAACTGAAATAACAAAAAATTAAGTAAAGTATTTTCAGAGCAAGAGAAACAAAACATCCTGCTTTCTTGATGAATTGTTACAGAATTAAAGTTTATCAGTTTTGTTTGGTGAGTGTTCTTGTAGTACTTGCAGCATAAACATCAAGTAGTCATCTCTACCCCTGAAAAAGAATCCTTAGCTCCTGCTTCTCCTTTCTCAAAAGAAAGAAGGGGGGGGGGAGGAAGGAAGGAGAAAAGAGAGATTGAGAAAGAAAGAGGGAAGGAAAGAGAGAGGGAGGGAAAGGAAAAAGAGAAAGGGGGAATAAAGGAAAAAGAGAAAAAACTGAAAGGGATGGAGAAGAGCTTGGACATAGATTGAAAAAAAAAAGCAGGTTAAGTTTCAGGCTGCTTCAGGAGCAAGAAAAGAAATGATGGGAATCATAAAGTCAGACTGCAGTCACACCCTCCCTTGCAGTAAGGCCCATTGCACCACATGGTTTGTCAAATCTCACACCCCCTTGGAAGCAATAATTACATTAGCCATAATCAGATGCATGCCCTATGGAGCCAATCTGCTTGGGGAGCTGATAAACCAGGTCTGCACACTCAGCTTCGGGTAGTTTGGACAGCAAAGTAAGACCTGGCCTTTTGAATATCTTGCATTGCAGTACAGTATGTCACTCTTTAAAGATAAAGAAATAACACCTTCCAGCAATCATCTTTCATCAATCAGTTAGGTCTCAGTAGAAATTAAGTTCAAGATGCCAGTGCCTGGTGTGACTGTTCCTTTGTAAACATACTTGGGCTTCATGCTGCTTTGCTATGTGGCCACTTACATGATTTATTGCCCCAACACTTGGCCCAGGATTGCAGGAAATCTATGCCCAATGTCTACATTTTGTTCTTCTATCTGGCTGAGCATTTACTTGAAAGAGATAATCTTAATAATTCTGTTCTCACTTTTCTTTAAACTGTTTTTTTGTTTAAGCAAACATTTAGTGCCAAAATAAAAAATAAAAGGAGGACTTATTTCCCTCTTGACTCTTTATACTTTACTCATCTTGCCTTAGTCTTCAAGGTAGGCAAAAAGAAAAATCTTACTTATTCATGTTGCACATTGCTGCTTTTAACCATAAGCTGATTTTTGATCTCCATAGTACAGGCCCCCTAGAGAACAATAGGTGTCTTTTTATAGGGAATTACATTCCTCCAAACATCCCATGTGCACTTCTCAAATAATCCGTTCCCTTTTAAAAGTAAAAGTAATACAGCTCATTGCCAAACCATTAAGAAGTAGAGGAGAAGCAGGGCACCTGGGTGGCTCAGTAACTTAGGCATCTGACTCTTGGTTTCTGCTCAGGTCATAATCTCAGGGTCATGAGATCAAGCCAAGCATCAGGCTCTGCACTCAGCACAGAGTCTGCTTGAGATTCCCCCTCTCTCTCTCACCCTCCCCACCACTCATGCACATTCTCTCTCTCTCTCTCTCAAATAAATAAAATCTTTTTTTAAAAATCTTAAAAAAAAAAGGAGAGAGAGAGAAAGAATTACAGGAGAAGGCCCAAAAATGTATACATAGAGTGGAGTAGGTTTAAAATTGAGGTACTGGGCACCTGGGTAGCGCAGTCATTAAAGCGTCTGCCTTCAGCTCAGGGCGTGATCCTGGCGTTCCAGGATCGAGTCCCACATCGGGCTCCTCCGCTGGGAGCCTGCTTCTTCCTCTCCCACTCCCCCTGCTGTGTTCCCTCTCTCTCTGGCTGTCTCTCTCTGTCAAATAAATAAAGCCATAAATAAATAAAATCTTTAGGGGCACCTGGGTGGCTCAGTCGTTAAGCGTCTGCCTTCAGCTCAGGGCGTGATCCCGGCATTATGGGATCGAGCCCCACGTCAGGCTCTTCTGCTGGGAGCCTGCTTCTTCCTCTCCCACTCCCCCTGCTTGTGTTCCCTCTCTTGCCGGCTGTCTCTCTCTGTCAAATAAATAAATAAAATCTTATAAATAAATAAATAAATAAATAAATAAATAAATAAAATCTTTAAAAAAATAAAATAAAATTGAGGTACTGCTAATATATATGTATGTTGCCTTCGTCAGTTTGGGATGCTCTAACAAATTATGATAGACTGGGTGGCTGGCTTAAACAACAAACATTTACTTCTCATAGTTTTGGATGCTGGAAGTCCAAGATTAGGGGCCCAGCATGGTTGGGTTCTTGGGGAGGGTCCTCTTCCTGGTTTACAGAAGTTACTCTTGCTGCTGTGTCCTCACATGGCAGTAGAAGAGCTGGCTAGCTCTCTTGCTTATTCTTGTAAAAGCACTAATCCCATTCATGAGGGCTGCACCCTCATGACCTAATTACCTCCAAAGGGCCCCACCTCCTAATACCATCACATTGGGATTAAGGTTTCAAAATACAAATTCTGGAGACACAAACATTCTCCCTCTTGATAGACTGATAGATAGATATAGATTAATTCAAAGTACAGTGAGAAATGACATGTTTAATATATCATAAAATTTGTAGCCAGTGCCTTTGCGTGGACTCTTCCACTCCTCCCTTAAAGGAAGTGTTCTGGTGTTTATTACTGCTTTCAAGGCATCTTAAGAAAACAATATTGAATATCACAAATGAAAGTACCTCTTGGTATAATTCCTGGTATTTGCAAGACGACAGTAGAGAAGATAAAGAAGATAAAGTTTTTATAGGAACTCCATACCTCCTCAACTAAAAGTACACAATTGGAATATCCATTTCCTCCATCAACAAACACAGGCTGAATAGTTATTAAAATGTACTTACATATTTTTCTTTATATGATTATAGACTCATGCACACTGTTAATGAGATAGGTAAAACAAATTGCTGTTAAGTGGCCATTGATATAAACATGTGTGTAACTACTAATGTGAATTAGTAGAAGAAAATTGAGCACACTGTTCCTTCAATCTTAATTTTCCCCCTAAGATATAAAAAATAATAAATTATCTTAGAAAGAAATATAATATACCATAAGTGCCAAATTGTCAGACTTTCTTCAGACGTCTGCCACCATGGCACCTTCTATAAAAACAGAGGCAAAAATAACAGCACTGGCAAAATCAAGCTTCCTAAAAAAAACATGCCTGCAAAAGAGGGACGAACTATCAGCTTTCTTATCATTCTCTTCCCAGGGAATAAAAACATAACCACTGTGCCATGTTTCAGCAAGACTCCAGGTAAGTGGCAAAACCACTCCTAAATACACAACTCGACTTCAGAACAACTTCTCATTTAGAAACCTTCTGAACAAAGATGGCACATCATATGATATCTTTCCACTTCAAAGCTAGTTTCTTTGAGAGTTGCACTTGACATTCAGTGACAAATCGCCTCCCTTAAGGCTCTTAAGTCACCAATCACCTACTGCAGACTTGAAATTTAAGTTCTCTGCAAGAGTATCACTCTCTACCAAGCCAAAATGTGCTTTCCAGGAATTCTCACCTCTGCCTCCAAAGCCCTCTGCAATCGGCTTCCTTGAAAGAGGCCTTTAAAATAAACATAAAATATCTGTGTTTTCCCCACCCCCCATTACCACCTCAGCTCTGTCTCACAGAAGAATTCAGTATAAGATAGTCTTTAAACTATATTCACAAGGGTTTTCTCATAGAGGGGAAAATGCATATTAAAATATGAATTTACTATATGTTATTTTCCCTTGCAGGAAATGAATCAAAATTAATTAAAACTACAGAATTCTAACATTCTTTCTAAATGATCAATGTAAAATTAAAACTCAAGGTGAATACATAGTTCTAGAAAAGAGAGCTCTATCAGACATCTTTCTGGTACATGTATAGTGTTGGAAGGGAAGGAGATGCCATAATTGAAACTTTTTCCTCGAATTGAGATTTAAAATGTAGAAGCAGTCAGTAGTATGAATATAATCTTGCTAGGATTTTTGTTTTTGTTGTTTTTATTAATTTTCTCCATATTCTTCATAGTATGTGGCTCAGCTGACTTTGTGTCTAAACAATTTCACATCAAAATATCCAATCAGTCCAGTTATTTCATTGGCGACATAACACAGATAGGTCATAGAAATTTTGTGAGTTTAGAAAAATGAACCAACTAAGTATTTTAGGTCATAATAGGCATTTATTTTTTAAAAAAGCTATTAAGGGCCTTGGAAACATAACAGATAGGTGTTTCTGACAGGACTTCTGTTGGCCCCACCCTCTAAATGGGCAAGAATAGGAAAACATTTGTATGATATAGAGTTCCCAGTTTCTGCACCCTTCTCGCATTTACCACCTTGCTTGATCATCTGTTACAACTTTCCCAAACCAATCTCTTTCTTATTTGTATGTGGAAGGGAGGCATTCCCTAAGGATATACACAAAATTGAGGTATTTTATGGGTGCAGTCAGCATGTAACAGATGACTTATGGCAACCATCTGAAATGTAGCAATTTTGCATTTTCTAAGTCCATTTACTATACTTCTGCTATATTCTTGAGACATAACCAAGACCCTAAATGTTTCATCATGTCTGGAAGACACTCGGAGATGAACTTTTTATAAAGTAATAAGTTTCCTTGGGCATATCTATTGCTTCCAGGTAATCATAACTATGATGGTCATCAATATAGTGGTTGGTGGAAATGTCCTGAATGTCTCAGTTGCAATTAAAATAAATAAAAGGATGCTAGGAGTTACACATAATCCACCTTACCCTTTAGGATAAACCACTGTCAAGATTTGCCTGGCATACTTTCTGTCATATGTACCTCAGTCTTTGACAAGATAATTATATATAATAAGGAGTTTTTAAAAATAAATTGTTATTGGCAAATATAAAAATTTCACATATATTTAACAGGCGGTAGCTGTAGCTACATTAAAATAATGAAATATTATTTCAATAATACCCTAGCTATTTGTTGTACCTCTGATAACGTCACTATTTTATTATTAAATTAATCTTCTTAATGCTCAGGATTTATCACCTCCTCCTCAGAATCTAATGTTTCCTCACTAGACACTGGATAAAGTCCATTCTCCTCACTCAGAACACAAGATTTGACAAGTCTAGCCCACCTACTTCTCTAAATTTATCCTCTATTGCTACACTGGATAAGCTGTCTCAGTCAAAAACTTCTTATTGTTGCAAGAACAAGATGTCACCATTCCCTTGGGAACCCTGCTTATACCATTCTTCCTGCCTGTTCACTCCTCTCTTCGGCGTTTAGAAGCATCACCCTTTCTTCAAGATTTCCACAGATGGTATCAGAGTTTGGTGATGGTAATGATATCAGTTTCTCAATAAATAGAGCTATTCTTATTATCTAACAGATACTGTGCTTAGAATATCCTCATTATATAACAATTCTCATCCTCAGTATTAAAACATCAAATTTTAAAAATCATTTCTAATTTTCATAAATTTCATTCATTCAGTACACATATCAAATGCCTACAGTGTGATAACATAATGCTGACAGAAGCTCTTGGGGACCTTGCCCTCATAGAGGGCATTATGGCAGATGAGGAGAGAAACAAGTAACTACAAAGCAGGCGTTTGGGGGGCGCATGGGTTGCTCAGCCAGTTAGTCATCCAATTCTTGATTTTGGCTCAGATCATGATCCCAGGGTCCTAGGATCAAGTCTCATGTCGAGCCCCACATAGGGCTCTGTCTTGGCAGGGAATGTGCTTGGGGTTCTCTCTCACCCTCTCCCTCTGCCCCTTACTCCACTCATGCTCTCATTCTCTCTCTAAAATAAATAAATAAATCTTTAGAAAAAATAAAGTAGGCATTATTATTATTCAGTGTCACAGATGGACATACTCAGGCCTAGAACAGACAAGTAACTTAGCTAACTCCACACACTATTCAGAGTTGGATTTCATTGTTCATTTTTTCCACTTGTTCCTCATTCCTTTGTCTCACTCTTTTATCTAAATTCTTACCATGTTGTGTGCATGCACCATTCATTCAGCACTTATTATACGTTATTTTGCACTGATATTTAAATTTCCTACGTATATCCTATCTTCCTAAATAAAGTGTTAAAGCCCTTGAAAGTAATGACCCCATCATATCTTTGTAACTTTGAGGTCCAAGGCAGTGTCAGATCTAAAAAGCAGATATTCAATAAACTTGATGATAATATGAAGTCTTTCATTTGCAGTTACTCTCAACAGATATTACAATAAGTTTATAATACTGACATTTGACATCTAGCAAATATAAAGAGTATGTGCCTAGAAACAATGCCAGTTTCAGTTTCAATGTTATTTTAAAGCATAGCAAATGTTTTAAGGCATATCAAATTATTAAAACATGAAAATTAATAGTGACATAAGACTATTCTCTAACCCACAGACTTTATTCAGATTTTGCCAATTATCTTAGTAATACTATTTACCAAAAGAATATCCAGGACTACACACTGCATTCAGCTGTCATGTCACATTAGTCTTTTCATCTGAGCAGTTACCGGGTCTTTATATATGTCAAGACCTTGATATTTTTAGAGTACAGTCCATTATTTGTAGAATGTCCCTCAATTTGGATTCATGTGATGTTTCTTCATTATTATATTCATATTATGGACTTTTGGCAAGAACACCTCAGAGGTGACAAGATGATATAAAGCTCTTCTTAATACATCATATCAGGAGGTATATGCTACTAATTATTCCCATAACTGGGACTAGCTGGTTAAAGTGGTGTCTGCCAGGATTCTCTACTGCAAAGTTAGTTGTTTTACCCTTTGTAATTGGTAAGTCTCTTAGGAGGAGATAAATGTAAATATTCTATTACTCCATAAACTTTCACCCATTGGCTTTTTTATCCATGAATAATTCTTGTCTGAATAAATTATTATTATTACAATGGCCAAATGATAACTTGCTAATTATGAGGAGATTTCTCTTTCATTTATTTATTTAGTTAATTACAACAGTTTGGATTCATGGGTTCATGTTATTCAATATGTTAAAATCCTTTACTGTCATTCGTTATTTTGATGCTTAAATTGTCCAAGATTTGGCTTGTAAATGTTTCTTCAAACTTGCTCCTGTGTCTTTTGAAAACATCAATCACTAAGTACATCATCACTTTTTGCTACATGATATTCCAGGTTCATCTTTTACTTTTTGTACCTGGAATCAGGTATCTCTCTAAAGAGTCCTGGTTTGTTCCTTTTAGCGGAAAATGGTATTTAGAAATCAAGACAAAGACTATTTTCTTTTGAAATACCTATACTCAGTCTTAATAAGAGATTCCATATTGGAAAATCAAATGATCCTTCCTCAGTCCTCATCACATGTGCCCCAGCAGGAACATAGGATTTGATTCACTCACTTGAACTCTAGTCCTTACTTGGCTTCCTAGACAACATTTTTTGAGTTCTCTTTTGACTTCACTGGTGTTCCTTCTAGGTCTCCTTTGAAGGTTCTTCCTCATTTTCCTGACCTTTGTTCCCTGGATTACCCTAAGAAAATTCTTAGAGTTCTAAGTATACATAGTTTCCAGAGAATCTCACATGGAATGCATTATATAGCATAATTCTGGAAGTCATTCTACCTGAATTTACATTCCAACAGCACTACTTACTAAGTGTAAATAGATTATAGGGAAGAAACATAACCTCGTGTGCCTCAGCATCCTCTTCCATAAAATGGAAATATTAATAATGCCTATCCTGTAAGGTTTTTCCTAGCATTAAAACTGTTTCTGGTCCACAGTAAACTCTATGTATCATCATCAAGTTTCACTGTTTAAATACCATCTTTGTTTCTCCAGCCTCAACCTCCCCTACACTCAGAAATACTTTCATCAGCTGGTTACATAATAGTGACTGGGTGTCTACTAAAAATTTCAAAATTAACATATGCAGTACCAAACACTTAACTCATAAGAGCTCATATCTATTGTTCTCCCAGTCCTCCCCATCTCAGAAAATAAGAGCCATAGGGATCCATTTAAAAACATAAATCATATTACTTCTCTACTCAAAACACCCCAAAGGCCTACCTTATTATTAAAAATTAAACCTAGCCACTTACCATGACCTATGGAATCAATGTAGTTTTGCCTCAGCTACCTTCACACAACCTAACATCTCCTCTTTGCCTCCTGACTCACTCAGTGCCTCAGCACGGTTTTCTCCCTGCCTGAAGTGCTCTCTTACTGTCCAGATACAAATGTCTCATTTGCTCACAGTCTCTGTTAGTCAAGCTACTCCAGGAAAACAGAACTAACAGGATGTATACACAATATACAGAAATTGCGGATTCAACACCCAGGAAGAGCCAATATTTCATTTGAGTCTGAAGGCAAGAAAAAAAAAAAAAAACAGGTCCTGGATCAAAGGCAGTAAGGCATGAGGAATTCCCCTCTTAGTCATGGAAAGGTCAGCATTTTGTCCTATTCAGGCCTTCAATTGATTGAATGAGGCCCACCAACATTAAGGTAGGTATTCTGCTTTACTCAGTCTACTAATTCAAATGATAATTTCACCCAAAAATACTCTCACAGAAGCACCCAAAATAATCTTTGACCATATATCTAGGCACCCTATGGCCCAGTCAAGCTGACATATAAAATTAATCACCACACAGTCTTTCACAGTTTTTCTGAAATAGTCTATCAGATGGGACATCTCTAAAAATTCATATGAAGTCATAACCATATTCTGTCTCTATATCCTTTACTCTAATTTTTCTTTCTAGCATTTATCACCAACTGATGTACTTCATATCTGTCCTCTGTTCACCGTCTCTTCCCTCCTACCACCCCCAACACATTTGATTATAAGCTCCATGAAAGCATGGACTGCTTATTTCTAGTGCTTAGACCAAAGAGAAAATCATTAAATATTTGCTCTTTGAATGGATGAATAACTTCCTTACCTGCCATATTATTTAAAAGGTAAACTAGCTTGCTCTTTTATCACAAATAGGAGTAATAACCATGGACTTTAGTCATCCATGTGTGATAACCTAGAGACAACCTTCCATAAGGAAGGGAGCCATTGGTGAGATGTAAAAATTGCTATTTGTTTTAGAATATACACATTAGGTGAATTATCACCACCACTCTTCAAAAATAGATGCTTACTCCTCAGTATTCACCAAGGCAGGAGCAAAATCTTTTGATGAGCTTTTAAGAGATTACCAAATTCAGTATAATTATCAGAACTATGGAAGTATTGATTTTTACCTTAAAGCTCTTGCTCATTTAAAAAAAATAGTTAAATTTCTCAACTGCTCAAATAACAGTTTACACCAAATAGTTATCATCTGAAAAGTTGTGATGACTACATTACTGAGTTAAAATAAGCTAGCACAGCGATCAGTTAACAAAGAGTATATATAATGTGCCTTCAACTCTGATTTCTTGTTGTTTATCCTGACAACCATCTCCATTCCGCTGCCTAGACTCATTTTACAGATAAAAGAAAAACATTTTTCTTTTCCATTTTCCTTCTCCCAGTTGCCCTCTTTCTCTCATTTGATCTCATTTCTATTTTTGACTTCTGTTAGGAAATGGAATTTTCTGTATTCAATCTATAATACCCTGTATCTTCGTCAATTTTGCTTCAATGATACACACATCTAGAAACTGATAACTGCAGCCTGTCAGAAGGTATTTCTATAATAAGGCAGAAATTTCTATGATTCATTTTTATGGGGGTTTCCTAATGAATTTTTTAAGCATATATTTTTTTCATTCTTAGCATCAAAGTCTATTATTTTCATAAGCAGTTTTGGGAATGGTATATCCACATGTGAAACTTTGATAACATCCTTTATTATGTTCTTAACAAATGTAGAACTCAATTATTTCAAATCTGTTCAATTAATGCTCTACTGCTTTTTCACGCTGGTCAGTCAGTCTTTTAAGCTCTTTGCAGAAATAACAGGAGCTTAAACCACATAATACTTGGGTGTTTGAGGAGGGGATATGCTTTGAAAGGCTCAATTCTCTAAGCAAAGTAGTTCTGTGAAAACTGTTTTCATTTTCTTGATGATAATCCATCAATTTCTTCAGTCCTTAAAATAATATAAAGTAGTTAAGCCATGGGGTTTCAAGCTTACCTACCACTGGAAGTAAGCTTAAGTCCTGTGTGGAAGGATGTAAAAACATTTTTATACAAAGAAAAATTAATAACCTCAAGCATTTGGATAAGGACAAAATAATCCACATACTCTAACGTTTTGGTTTACTTGGGGAGCCTTCAAAAGTGTCAAAAAGAAAAAAACAAATAACTCAAAGATACCTTGAAAGGAAAATTCTGGAAATTAAATCTTTTCCCTCCAGTGGCATATGTATTCAATTATTGTAAGGATAGTTTCAAAGAATCAGAATCAAAATAGAGTTGTCTCAGCACAATGATGCTAGAGAAAACTTCTTGGTTTGATATTTGTAGAAATGATTCAAGAAACTAGGAAAAAGAGCTGTGATTCTCTTATCATTTCTTAGAAATTTCAACAAATTGTGTTTTAAGGCAGCAATAATCACAAGCCTGTAGATTAGAGGCAAAAGTCAGCAACCTACCGTCCTGAATCCAATCCAGCTAAAGGCCTGCTATGGAATGGTCTTTACATTGTTACAGGGTTGTTTAAAAAAAAAAAAAAAAAGGTAAGAAGGAAAAAGAAGAGAATTATGCAAAAGATAAGGTATGCAGCCAGCAAATGCTAAAATATTTATTACCAGGCACTATGCAGAAAAAGTTTGCTGTTCCCTATTCCGAAGCATAATCTGAAATTTAAACTTATTATTTCTTTTTCCTTTACCAGAAAAGCAACAAACTAGGACAAGAGAGCTAGAACCAAGCGAAAGTGAAAATGCCGTATCTGCCACAGAAATTACCCAAGAATACTGATTAAATGCAGAGATGTGCTGGAGCTGGCTCACAGTGGCTTCCAAAATCCAATTACTAAATTTTCAGGAATTTTGTGAGTTAGTTGGTAAACTGTTGATAGTCTGAAATCAGCCATTTATGACAGTATCTATACCATAGAAATTAGCAAGCACTACAAATAGGGCTTTTGGAGGGTTTTGTTCATTTATTTTTGTCTGTTTTTTAGCATACCAGTGACAGAATATCTTTACATGAATTTTAAAGTAAGATTTCTGACAAAGAATCTCAGAGTTTAAATTATCATAGTCAACTTTCTATATATTTCTAATGAAGTGGCCCTTTACCTTTTGCATATACCTCTTTTTCTTTTTTTTGGAGTAGTAAAAGGATTCAAGCTATCATTTATTATTCAAGGTTGATTTGAGTAAAAAACCTATCTGTTAAATACTAACAGTAGAGTTGGAACAATTGCACTCACACCTTTAAACATTTTCTTCTCCGAAAATTACAAAGATGTTGCATTACCTACTACTTTACCCCCATGCTTATGTAGAAATGCATTCTACAGAAAATGTTAGCATTCCCATTTGGCAAAGACATTATTTTTATTTATAGATAAGTTTCTGCATAGAAAAAGAGAAGCTGATAATTTTCCCGCTAAAGAAAGCAGTATCTTCTTTTTGGAAATAATTAAAATTCTATGTGCAGTTTCCAGGAAGAATAATGCAAGGTAAACATTCACCTGCTTTGAAATGAAAACTGCAGCAAAGTCCCATGTAATTTATTGATTGCATATACCTCTTTTGACTAAGAACTTGCTTTTTGCAAGGTAGCCCATTCAGTTTGGAATTTATGTGGCCACCACCACAGACTTTCACTTCTATAGTACTATTGACTGAAAATCTTCGGTTATAAAATACAAAGAAACTCTGGAAGAAATATAACAAGCAGTCCTTTAAACGCATACCTACGTGTATATGTCTTGTACCCGCATTTGGATATCCCAGGGACAAAAACTAAAAGACAACTAGAACGCAGAGGGGTTGGCAAACGAGCTAACGCCACAGAAAATGTATGGAGTGTTTCTGCTCTCATAACCAAGACCAAGGGACTTTGAATTTAATGATCATGATGGTAGAGAAGAGGAAGAAATATTATCACACAGATTCTCAGATGAAGGCAGATCACTTAAATAGTTACTAAATCAGTAAAGTGCTACTAAATGAGTTACTATCCCACAAATGATACAGGGAGGTGAGAAGGAAATTAAAGGTTTAATTCTGATGGAAAAAAAAAAGTCTTTCTTGAAAATTCATGGGCCAGAGCTTCAGACTTAAACTATTCGCTTGACAATTTACACATTCGATGCAATCCTTATCAAAATACCACCAGCATTTTTCACAGAGCTAAATCAAACGATCTTAAAATTTGTATGGAACCACAAAAGACCCCAAATAGCCAAAGCAATCCTGAAAAAGAAAAGCAAAGCTGGAGGCATCACAAGTCCAGACTTACGCTATATTACAAAGTTGTAATCATTAAGACAGTATGGTACTGCCACAAAAACAGACACACAGATCAATGGAACAGAACAGAAAACCCAGAAATGGACCCACAACCATATGGGGAACAAATCTTTAACAAAGCATGGAAGAGTACCCAATGAAAACAAGACAATCTGTTCAACAAATGGTGTTGGGAAAACTGGACAACATGCAGAAGAATGAAACTGGACTATCTTCTTACACCATACACAAAAATAAATTCAAAATGGATGAAAGACCTAACTGTGAGACAGGAAACCATCAAAATTCTAGAGAAGAACACAGGCAGCAACCTCTTTGACCTCGACTATAGTAATTTCTTTCTTTTTTTTTTTTATTATATGTTAGTCACCATACAGTACATCATTAGTTTTTGATGTAGTGTTCCATGATTCATTGTTTGTGTATAACACCCAGTGCTCCATACAATGTGCCCTCCTTAATACCCTTCACCAGGCTAGCCCATCACCCTACCCCCTGCCCATCTAAAACCCTCAGTTTGTTTCCCGGAGTCCATAGTCTCCCGTGGTTCATTTCCCCCTCTGTTTACCCCCCCTTCATTTTTCCCTTCCTTTTCCTAATGATCTCCCTGCTATTCCTTATGTTCCATAAATGAGTGAAACCATGTGATAATTGTCTTTCTCTGCTTGACTTATTTCACTTAGCATAATCTCCTCCAGTCCCATTCATGTTGATGCAAATGTCGGGTAATCATTCTTTCTGATGGCTGAGTAATATTCCATTTGTAATATTCCATTCCATTCCATTGTATATATGGACCACATCTTCTTTATCCATTCGTCTGTTGAAGGGCATCTCGGCTCCTTCCACAGTTTGGCTATTGTGAACAATTGCTGGACTATAGCAATTTCTTACTAGACACATTGCCCGGTGCAAGGTAAACAAAAGCAAAAATGAACTATTGGGACTTCATCAAGACAAAAAGATTTTGCACAGTGAAGGAAACAATCAACAAAACTAAAAGGCAGCCTACGAAATGGGAGAAGATATTTGCAAATGACATAACTAATAAAGGGTTAGTATCTACAATCTATAAAGAACTTCTTAAACTCCACACCCAAAAAACAAATAATCCAGTTAAGACATGGGCAGAAGACATGAATAGACATTTTTCCAAAGAAGACATCCAGATGGCTAACAGACACATGAAAAGGTGCTCAATATCATTCATCATGAGGGAAACACAAATCAAAATCACAATGAGATATCACCTCATGACTGTCAGAATGCCTAAAATTAACAACACATGAGTCAGCAGGTGTTGGTGAAGATGCGGAGAAAGGGAAACTCTCTTGCACCGCTGGTGAGAATGCAAGCTGGTGCAGCCACTCTGGAGACAGTATGGTGGGTCCTCAAGAAGCTAAAAATAGAACTACCCTATAATACAGCAGTTGCACTACTAGGTATTTACCCAAAGGATACAAAAATACACATTAGAAGGAGTACATGCACCCTGATGTCTATAGCAGCATAATCAACAATAGCCAAACTATAGAAAGAGCCCAAATACCCATCAACTGATGAATGAATAAAGAAGATGTGGTGTGTATACACACACACACACACACACACACACACATGGAATAACCATCAAAACGAATGAAATCTTGCCATTTGCAATGACATGGATGGAGCTAGAGTGTATTAAGCTAAGCAAAATAAGTCAATCAGAGAAAGAAAAATATATGATTTCACTCAATGTGGAATTTAAAAAACAAAACAGATGAACTTATTGGAGGGGGAAGAAAAGGGGAGACAGGGAAACAAATCATGAGAGACTCTTAAGGATACAGAACAAACTGAGGGTTGACAGAGGGAGGTGGGTGGGGGATGGGATAGATGAGTGATGGGTATTAAGGAGGGCACTTGTTATGATGAGCACTGGGTGTTTTATGTAAATGATGAACCATTGAACTCGACTCCTGAAACCAATATAGGACTGTTTGTCAACTAACTAGAATATAAGCCAAAAAACAAAACAAAACTATTTGCTTGATATGGACCTTACCTAGACGAAATATTAACATCAGAGGGACAATGATAATCATTAAAGGCATTTGGTAGAAGCAAATGCAAATCTCCTTAAAAGATGAATTATCACAGATAAAGGCCTTCTAGCAATAACCCAACATGTAGAACACAAAGTTGAAGAAAACTCGAGGAAAAACAGACCACAAAGAAAGTCAGTAGACTCAACATAATTTTTAAAAAATTGTAAAACAAAAAAACAACAACAACAACAAAAAAAAGCCTGGCAAAATTGAAAAAGAAACAAGTTAAGTTCTGGAAATAAAATAAAATCACTGTAAACAGATTCAGTAAACTGTGTAGCTAAAAAAAAATTTATCTAAGAGTAAGCACACTTAAATAGAAGAACATCTGAAAAAAAAGTTAAGAAATGTAGAGGATAAAATGAGAAGATCTAATACATATTTAATAGGAATATATAAAGAATAGAATCCAAAGAATGGGGAAAGGTGATATACTGAAGATTACAACTAAGAATTTCTCATAACTGACTAAATGCAATAATTCTTAGCCTGAGAAAATATACAGAATACAAGAGAAGAAAAGTAAAACAAAATCCACAGTTGGATATATTGAATATAAAGACAAAGAACACATCTTAAAAGTGGCCAAAGAGAAAGAAACAGACTACCCTTAAAAAAAAAAAAAAAGACAATGATATCTTTAATAAAAATTTCAATAGCAACAATGAAGTTCAAACTATATTAAAGTATTAAAAGAAATTATGGACAACTATTACTATTAACTACTATTCCAGAATAAGAAAAAAAAATGAAACAGCCAAAAATAAGGGGGGGGAGAAAGGGTTTGTTTTAAGAACCACTGATGTACTTCATGGAAGAAGTTAAACTCAGAAGGAATGAATAGTGGGAAGGAGTGATGAGAGAAGAAAGTGATATGTGGATTGCTAACTCTAAAGAAGCACCGACTAGAAGCATACCACAGAGATATTGCGGGATCAGTTTCAGAGCACAATAAAGTAAATACGGCAATAAAAGGAGTCAAATGAATTTTCTAGTTTCCCAGTGCATATAAAATGTATGTTTACACTATACTGTAGTCAATTAAGTGTGTAATAGTCTTATAGCTAAAAAAACAATGTATGTACCTTAACTAGAAAAATACTTTATTGCTACCAATGCTAACTATCAATAATCTAAGCATTCAGGGATCACAATCTTTTTGCTGGTGGAGGGACTTGCCTTAATTTTGATGGCTGCTGACTGGTCAGGGTGGTGTTTGCTGAAGGTTGGGTGGCTGTGACAATTTCTTAAAACAAGACACTGAAGTTTGTCACATCAATTGACTGTCTCTTTCACAAACCATTTTTCTGTAGTATGCAACACTGATAGCATTTACCCACAGAAGAACTTCTTTCAAAATTGGAGTCCATTCTCTCAAACTGTCCCTGCTTTATCAACTAAGTTTATATAAACATTAATCTCGTACATCTCCATCAGAGCTCTTGGATGGCCTGGCACATTGTCCATGAGCAGTAATTTTGGAAGGAATCTTTTTTTCTGAGCAGATCTCAAAAGTGGGCTTAAAATACTGAGTAAACCATTCTGTTAACTGATGTGCTGTTACCCAGGCTTTGTTGTTCCATTTATAGAACACAGGCAGAGTAGATTTACCATAATTCTTAAGGGCCCTAGACTTTTCAGAATGGTAAATGAGCACTGGCTTCAACTTAAAGTCACTTGCTGCATTAGCATCTAACAAAAAAGTCAGCTCCCTCTTTGAAGGTCCAAAGCCAGGCATTGACTTCTCTCAAGCTATAAAAGTCCCAGATGGCATCTTCTTCCAATATAAGGCTGTTTCATCTACATTGAAAACCTGTTGTTTGATGTAGTCACCTTCATGAATTATCTGAGCTACGTCTTCTGGAGAACTTGCTGCAGCTTCTACATCAGCACTTGCTGATTCACCTTGCACTTTGATGTTATGGAGATGGCTTCTTCCTTTAAATCTCATGAACCAACCCCTGCTAGCTTCAAACTTTTCATGTTCAGCTTCTTCACCTCCCTCAGCCTTCAGAGAATTGAAGAGTTAGGGCCTTTCTCTCTAGTCTTATTCTTTGGTCTAAGGGAATGTTGTGACTAGTCTGATTTTCTATCCAGACTACTAAAACTTTCTTCGTAATAGCAATAATAATAGAGCTGTTTTGCTTTCTTATCATTTGTGTGCTCATCAGAGTAGGACTTTTAGTTTCCTTCAAGAACTTTTCCTGTGCATTCACAACTTGGGAAGCTGGTGCAAGAAACCTAGCTTCTGACCTATCTCAGCTGTTGACATGCCTTCCTCACTAACTAAATCATGTCTAGCTTTTGATTTAAAGTGAGAGACAGATGTGTGACTCTTCCTTTCACTTGAACACTCAGAGGCATTGTAGGGTTATTAACTGGCCTAATTTTAATAATGTTATGTCTCAGGGAATAGGAAGGCCTGAAGAAAGGAAGAGAGATGGGGGAACAGTTAAAAACATACACATTTATTATGTTTGCCTTCTTACATGGGTGTAGTTTGTGGCACCCCAAAATAATTAAAATAGTAACGTCAAAGATCACTGATTACAGATCACCATAACAAGTAGAATACTACAAGTTTGAAATATTGCTAGAATTACAAAAATGTGACCCAGAAACATAAAGTGAGCAAATGCTGTTGGAAAAATGGCACCAAGAGACTTGCTCAACACAGAGTTACCACAAACCTTCAATTTATAAAAAATGCAGTATCTGTGAAGCACAATAAAGCAAAGCACAATAAAATGAGGTATGTCTGTATATGCACTAGTCTGCTCAGGCTGCCATAACAAAATACCACAGACTAGATGGCTTAAACAACAGAAATTTATCTCTCACTGTTCTTAAAGCTGGAAGTCCAAGATAAGTGGTGCAGGATTGGCTTCTGATGAGATCTCCCTGGCTTGCAGAAGGCCATCCTCTTTCTGTGTCCTCACATGACCTTTCTCTGTGCATGCATACTAATGAAATCAGACTTGGTCAAGAACACCCAATGCCATTTATAAAAAAGAAAAACTCAGGGTGCCTGGGTGGCTCAGTCAATTGGTGCTTGACTGCTGATCTTGGCTCAGGTCTTGATCTCAGTCATGAGTTTGACCCCCGCACTGGGCTCCATGCTGGGCACAGAGCCTCCTTAAAAATCAATTAATTAATTAATTAATTAAAAGGAAAAATTCATGCAAACATATAAAGAAGATACTTGAGAAATATGGGTCAGAAAAGAAAACCAGACATTACAGAGAAAAATGTGATAGCAACTCTACTTAAAGAGATTGGTACCAATACAATCTAGGGCTAAACAGAAAAATAAATAAAACAGAATTGAGTCTAGTAATTGATTTAAAAGCTCATGGAAATTTTTTCATCAGATATTTCAAGTAATGAGAGAAAAGTTACAGTTAATATGGTCCAGTGAGGCAAATGTGTAATTGAGAAAAATGATTTCCAAAAAATGATGGAAAATGGAAGCTGAGATGTTTGTTCAAGAACACCTGGATGATGACCTTACTCCTCTTCCCTATGTGATAACATGGACCTAATGACATGGAGCTTATACAGGGGAACTGGATGTTTCTATTTATTTCCATATATTGAAATGCCTAGTTGTGTGTACTCATTTAATGGGAGGGTTCATAAAAGCAGAAAGTAAAAAAGGCCTGCAGTTTGGCAATCACTAAACTTTCCAAATCCAGCTAACCCCACCTCCCCTCCCACCCCACTGCCCCCCATCCCCATACATATTTTCCAGTCCATGTGAACCAGGATATGCACAAGCAATTTAATTTAAGTGTTTTAAAAAAAAACTACAGCAAGTATCAACATTTTCTGTAAAAGGCCAGATAATGAGTATTTTAGGTTTTGTGAAGCAAGAGGCAAAATTAAGAACATTATGTAGGCAGTAATATAATAAGAGGAAAAAAATTTCCACACATTTTTTTTTACAAAGTTCAAAATAGAAAAATCACTGAGTATACTTTTTATAATAGAGGCCTACAAAAGAAAAGAACAGAATTCTTTTCTTATGAGGGAGAGAAAACATTTCACTTAAAGGGTGTTCAAAGTTGGCACCCCTGTAATAAAAATCAGTTGCAAATGTTTATCTGTTAATGCTGATCTGTAATGACATTCTATACCAATTTCATCTTTCCCAAAATGACTTTTCACACAGATGGGTATTGTCAAGTACCAATACTAATTCATGAGCATATAATTTTAATTGAGGATATTTGCCATTTGTAATACATTTATAAATTCTATTAGATTCTTCTCTTGGTGTTTGTCTTTCAGCATGTCATTACAATGCAGATGAATCACTCCAATCAAAGGTTAAGTGGAAGCTCCTCAGTTGTACAGTTAAATGGATTTTGCAATATGGAATTCCATTTCCATTGGCATTGAAGTCCAAAAAAATCCTGCTAGATCTTTATTTTTAGCTTAAAAAGTGTATCTATCATAATTACGTGTGGAATTGAATAGCTTACTTCTTGTTTTAACTCTTAATAGTACAAGAAGTATATAAAGAAGCTTGACATTACTTTGATTCGATGTTCATTATTAAAATACCTTTATTGCAGTATAAATTTCAAATGCTAAGTGCTGTTTTGTTTTATAATTTGTTTTAATTTTTTATATAAATTATCAAGTCTTCACTAAAATCAAATTAATTTCCAAAATGTGCAGTGTTCCGTAACAACTGAAGACGGTTTTTCTTATTCAAAAAACTTTCGATCTCCGTCCTAAACCCAAACAATTAAAATGAAACTTTATTCCTGTTAAGTCACCAGACTTAACCTGCAGAGTAGTGAGACAAGCCACGATATTTAGCTTCTATTTTTGACAAAAATTCACAAAACTAATGATGGGTAAGTCCAGGAGAATAAAGTTCACCACTGATACCACCAGTTCAATAACACATGATAGATTCAAATATTTTCTGCAAATTACCTGCCAATGAATATACATGATGAATAACTATGGGCTTTAAACACCTCCTATTTTTATTGTCCAGCTAATCCTATTCCTGCTCTACACATATTTTTATCACCTTAGTTATAATACATCTTAGCAGATTCCACTTCAGGTAGTACTGGATTAGTGCTTTCTTAAAGTCTTTGAAAAAATTCTTACCTGTACATGTTCCACACTGACTAATTCTTCAGTCTCTTCAAACTTAGTGCTGGTTCCTCAAGTAACTTAGCAATATGGTAACATCTGTCAACTCACCAGTAATGAAAGAAGTCCATTCAAAATTATTTGTCTTGTTTTATGATTTACTATTGATACTGTTCCAAATGTCCTCAACAGTTTAAGCAACAGTTCCTGCTGAAAAGCTAACAATCTTATACAAATTTTCTCTGAATATATTTCTTCGTTTCAATCAATTTATCTAACTATCAGTATGTGACTTTTCTTGCTTAGTTAACAAATGGGCCATTTGAAAGTTTACCTTGTTTGCAGCTTCCTGTTTAGTTATCATTGTTGTGAAGAATTTCTGCTGAGATGAGATATATCATAATTTTTTAAAATGTTTCTGCCCATTGTTTCCTTTTGCATTGGGGATATTGTGATGTGTGCTTATTCTGGTAATATCATCACATATTTTAACAGTCTTTTAGGATATCTCTATTGTCACTGCATAATAATCACAATTTGGGGCATCTTTTCAATAATAAAGTAATTCACACTCCACTGTACTTCACAAGTATGATATTCTGTATTAGTTTCCTGTGGCTGCTGTAACAAAATGACCACAAATTAAGTGGTTTAAAACAACACAAATTTACTCTCTTACAGTTCTGGGAGTCAGAAGTCTGAAAAAAGTCTTACAGAGGGCAAAAATCAAGGTATCAGCAGGGTCAGTTCCTTTTGGAAGCTCTGGGGAAGAATCCATTCCTTGCTTCTTCCAGCTTCTACACCGGGCTGGAATTTCTTGGCTTATAGTTTGCAACATTCCAATCTTTGCTTCTGTCATCACTTCACCTTCTAGGTTTGACTTTCCTACATCATTCCTATAAGGACCCTCATGATTTCACTGGACACACCCAGATAATCATAATAATCTCTCCATCTCAAACTTTTTAAGTTGATCACATCTATAAGCTCTCTTTTGCCATATGAGGTAGCATACAGGTTCTGGAAATTAGGACATGGACACTTTTGAGATATTCTGCCTATTGCACATAATCCAATTTGCTTCCTCATTTTGATATAATGAGTATGCACTGATAATAAAAATAAATAAGACAGTATATAATAATATGCATTTTGAAATGCTGTTAAGTTATACTTAACAGCATCATTGCAATTTGTGGTACAATGAACATGATGAGAATATGGTCTTTCTTGAAAATACTCAACTCTCCTCTTGTAGCATGAAAGTAGTCAGAAACAATATGTAAATGAGTAAGCATGGCTATATTCCACACTACAATTTAAATTTCATATAATTTTCACATCATGAAGTATTAATCTTCTTTTGATGTTTTCAACCATTAATAAAATGTAAAAAACATCCCTATCTATTAGGCCATACAAAATTAAATGGAAGGCTGGATTTGGCCCTTATGTCAAATTTGCTGACTCATGGCATAAGCCAACAGACAGCACAACAACACGACAAGACCTACAGATATACTTTGGACCAAGTAGTTAAAAATAATAATATTGGGGCGCCTGGGTGGCACAGCGGTTAAGCGTCTGCCTTCGGCTCAGGGCGTGATCCCAGCGTTATGGGATCGAGCCCCACATCAGGCTCTTCCGTTATGAGCCTGCTTCTTCCTCTCCCACTCCCCCTGCTTGTGTTCCCTCTCTCGCTGGCTGTCTCTCTCTCTGTCGAATAAATAAATAAAATCTTTAAAAAAAAAAAAATAAATAAAAATAAAAATAAAAATAATAATAATCTTACATTTAAAATTCAGGAGAATTTACATAAAAACCTTACTTTCTGTCTCCTCTTATAAAATCTGAAGATCTGGCAACATGGGCCCATATGACAAAACTGTCACAATGAAATAATTTGCTACCCTAGATAGAATGTGGACTCCTCATCTGGTCTACTTCAATCTTATATTGCTTTGAGTATGTGACCCAGGTTTTTTATTCCCCTAAATTTCTTACTGAATTCTTCTTTATTTTTAAGGATTTATTTATTTATTTGCAGAGAGAGAGAACAAGTGCGAGAGTAGGGCTAGTGGCAGAGGGAGAGGGAGAAGGAGAGGGAGAGAATCTCAAGCAAACTTTCTGCTGAATGTGAAGCCCGACAAAGGGCTTGATCCCACGACCCTGAGATCATGACCTGAGCAGAAATCAAGAGTCAGATGTTTAATCAACTGAGTTGGATGCACCCAGGTGCCCCTCTTATTGAATTCTTTTAACAGTTCCATCTGGGTTGTAATTTTTCAACTTCCTGCCATCTCAACTCCTTTTCTTTGTACTAGCTCCATTCTCTCCGAAAATATGGCACCCAATAGAAAATACAATATTTAGCACAGACTATAGGAGTAGTGGTTCTTAACCCAGGTTATACATTAAAATAACCTGGGGATACTATGGGAGACAAATCCAATGCCTGGATCCTACCCAACACCAATTAAATCAGAACTTCTGGGTAGGGCCCCTGTGTAAGTATTTAAAACACTCTAGGGTGATGTTAAGGTGAAAGCAAGATCCTTATCTAGTGAATTAGAGCAGAAACATTGTATCATTTTATCTTAGTATCAGGTTTATTTATTTAAACCACTTTTGAGATTTTGAACTTAAAAACAAATATCCAGTAAACTTCTATTTATCTAGAATAGTTAGAAATTATGGATTATTTCTGTTTAATTTTTATTTTCCATTTTCAATCATTCTTTCATTCAAAAAGAATTTATTAAGCACCTATTTTCCACACAGTTGGCTTGATTAGACAGCTACAGTGAGAATAGCTTGGTAATTCTCATTTCAACTTGATGACCTGAACTGAACTCACACTACATCAATAATTACCAATTTGTCTATGTGGCAGACTTTACACCAGGCACCTCTCATGGATTTCTCAGTTTCTTCTTACAGCAACATACTACTATACACAATACACTCTTATTATCTTCAGAATACAAATGTTGATCCTGAAACTTGATGGGGTTAGAAACTTCTCCATGGTTCCACAACTAACAATTTGTACACACAGGAATCTGAACTAAGACTCCAGAGCTAAACTATCTACTGCTCTGCTGAACTGCCTTACACCATGTGATAAACTATAACACATACTAAATATAATGTAATAATTTTAAGGATATAAAGTGCTTCAGGGTCACTGCACTGCTTCAGGCTCAATTCTAAACAAGTAATCATTATTTGTAGGGAGACCATTCTAGTTTACCTGTGATACAATACCTATTTTGGCTTATACCTATTTTGGAGGGAGGCAAATATATTAATAGTCCCACCTTCACCTTAAATACTGTCCTAGATTATTTTTTTAAAGATAGATTTATGTATTTATTTATTTATTTGAGAGAGAGAGTGAGAAAGAGAGGATGAGCAGGGGGAAGAGGGAGAAGTAGACTCCCTGCTGAGCAGGGAGCCCCAACATGGGGCTCAATCCCAGGACCCTGGGATCATGACCTGAGCTGAAAGCAGATGCTTAACCAACTGAGTTACCCAGGCGCCCCAATAGTGTCCTAATTTAGACAAATTATATAGTCACCTAATTTTACAAGACTATAGCCAAGTACAGTGCCAGTAAACTCTAGGCACTCAAATGCACCATTTAACAATTTAAAAAAATGATGGTGAAGCCAAGAATTTATGCCCTGTCTATAACTTGACGAGTTTATGTTATGGAAAGTCATGTGCTGCTTTCAAAAATACAGCAGAAGAAAGACGCCCAGGTAGCTCAGTCAGTTAAGCATCTGACTCTTGATTTCGGCTAAGGTCATGAGATGGAGCCGCATGTTGGGCTTCATGCTGGATGTGGGGCCTGCTTAAGATTCTCTCTTTCCCTCTCCCTTTGGCACTTCTCCCCCCAAAAAATTCAGTAGAATACTCTAAGTATTTTCACATTCAGAAAAGTAAGGTTTTACAATTAGAAGAGTTGCTTTAATTATTAAGACTGCTTCCTTCTGTCAATGAAATAAAAATTATTGACTAGCACTAAATTTTAAACATGGCTAATTTTAGAAGCTTTTTGCCCTCTGAGTATACTTACCTGTTTCCCATGTGAGAAAAGGGATTTGAGTACATGTCTCCTTCCTATATAGTGGCCAAAAAGACAACTAAGTAAGGATGGGAATTCTTCCACTTACAAGGGGACTTCTGCCCTTCTGCCCTAATACCTTCATTTAATGTGAGATGTGATCAGGCCTAGGGATGTAAGCTCACAACCACAAGCTAAAGAAATTTGCTATTGATTGCTTTAATCACTCCTCATAATTTATCTTACATGCTACTGCAGCATTTACAAAGGCTCACAAAAAATCACTATCAGTTTATTTTTAAATTCATAAGTAGGTAAGAGAGAAGATGAACCTGCCTGTGAGTCTGCATCACTCATGTTGCAGGTGTTTGTTATGTAATGAGATGGTGTACTTTTTCAGAATTCTAAGAATGTCATTGAATGCAAATCTTCTCTCACATCATACTTCTTTCTCCAAAATTGTCCATACTCTTATTTGACTTGTATTTTCTACCCTGTGACTACAATTACATTATATATTTAAAAGTAATAAAAAAAAAAGTGTTCCCACTTGAAAAAAAATACAAAGTTACGTTTCTCTAGTCACTTCTGATTAGCTCTAATCTGGCTCTCCAGAGGGAAAGGACACGACATTGAACATTGAGTTTCTCTATTCAGAAAGCTGATCCTTAATAGCACTGAGGGGAAAAAAAAGATTCTTTTGATCTTGTATTTTAATCTTAAATTTTAATTTGCACTATACAATTTTAATAACTGTCCTCTAGGTTTCAAAGTGAATAGAATTAAGTATTTTGTGCACGTTGCATATTACACATGTAACTTCAGATTCCTTTGTATCTGCAAGAGCTGTGAAGACTACTTATTAAATTAGTAATGACCACCAGTCAAGGGCTGTCAACCCCTTTTGTACACTCATGAGCCTTGGCCACAAATCAAAAATAGATGTTGAACTCTTTTTTGTTCCCAAGCATAATATAATGATATGACCCGTGATTAATAAATTCCATGTTTCACGTGTGGTTGTAAGTAACCATATCTCTTGCTTTTTCCAGGCTCTGCTTAATACACACAAACGAATAAAGATGTCAATCGATTGCTTATACTGTCCAAAAAACTGATCATCAAGTTCTAACACTAACAAAAATAGTACCACTTCTGAGAAGTATGTTCCTATCTTTATTATCCTAAACTAAAGCAAAGTTAATGTTCCAACTATGCAAAGACATCAGAATCCAAGCCTATTTAAAAGTGGCCATTTCACTTTTCTGTTTTGGTTTTTGTTTTGTTTTTGAAGATTAGATAGTAAAGAATACAAGTTTAAGAAATTACATCCTATATGAATACATGTGAGAGAATATGAGTCTAAGTATATATATTCACAATTCAATTTGGAAGCCAGCATTGAAAGGGCACAAACATGTAATACAACTGGCAAACATTTTATATTTTTCCAAGAAAGCATGCTTTTGTTCATTAGTTCCCTAAAGAAAAATGCACTGAAAGCTCACTATATGTTATACACTGTACTAGGAGCTGAGGAGATATAAAATTTTATAAAACAGTAAATTTTGTTCAGTAATCCACCATTTACTAGGAAAGATAAACATGGAATCAAATATTCACATTTAAGTGCCATAAATGAAACAAAGAAGGAAGAGCAGTATGCTAGAACAAAGGTGACTGGGCACTGTCTTGAGGGGCAGAAAGCTTCAGTGAGGACAGAAAGCTTGACCTGGAGGTTGAAATGTAAGGCGGAACTCACCAGACGGGTCAGTGGAGCAAAGGCATTCCAGGCTGACCTCGAGGGAGGAGAAGATACAGAGGCTTGGAACGTAAGGCCCATTAAGGGCTTTTTGAATTATTAGTATTACACAGGATAAGAGGAGAAATAAGAGATGATGCTGGATTATAAATCAGGATACTATTATATGTGTATGTATGTGTGTGGGTGTGTACATGCCCATGAGTATGGATATATATTAGATCTTAGCTTCTGAGATTTAAAGTGGCTACCTAAACTATGTGTCTAATCATGTAGGAAAAGACCGTAGGTGATTGCTATTATGTTCTCCTCCAACACTCAATGCCTCAATGCACCCACTCCCAAAATATACAAAAAGAAATGTAAAATTGGCCCAGAATAAGGTATTCAATGAGTACAATCCATACCTATTAATGATCCGGTAACATACAAATTACAACAGACTGGAATCTTTATTATCATGATGATTAACACTAATGTCAACTCAACAGATTGTCTGATATACTTCATTTATTGAGTTATAATTTACACTTTGTAAAATCAGATCTTTTTAGTGTAAGGGGTCTACAAGTTTGAAAAAACCTACAGTTGTATAACTATCCTGGCCATCACAATACAGTACATACAGCTCCACCACCCCCAAAAAAATGTCCTTGTGCCCCTTTTAATCACTTTCTTCCCCACTTTCCCCAGCCCTTAGCCAAGGCCAACAACTAATCTGTTTTCCGTCTCTACAGTCTTGCCTTTTCCAGAATGCATTATAAATAGAATCACACAGACTGCAGTATTTTGACTCTGGCTTCTTTCAGTTAGCCTAATGCATGCGAGATTCCTTCGCATACGACGTACGTGGACCTATGTATCAAGAGGTCATTCTTTGTTTTTGCTGAGTAGTTTTCCACTGTATGGATGCATCACACAGTTTGTTTATGCATTCATCAATTTAAAGATGTTGGGTTATTTCCAGATTCTCTCAAATATTAGAAAAGCCACTATAAACATTACAGTTTATGGGTGAATATAAGTTTAAACCCATACTTCTTAGGTAAGTATTTTGGAGTAGAATTGCTGGACCACATGTTTTTAACTATATAAGTTACTGGCAGTTTTCCAAAGTGTTCCATTTCGTATTTCCACCAGCAGTCCAATGCTCTGATCCCCACCAGCGCTGGGTTTTGTCATATTTGATTTTTTAAGCCATTCTAATAGGTATATAGTAGCACAATATCATTTTAATTTGCATTTCCCTAATGACTAATGATATTGAACATCTTCTCATGTCCTTCTTTACATTCATTTATCTTCTTTGATGAAGTACCTTTGCAAAACCTCTGCCCACATTTTCAAATGGGCTATTTTCTTGGTATCATAATTTGAAAGTTCTTCATGTATTCTAAATGTATATCTTTTATCAGGTATGTGTTTTGTAAAGATTCCTCTCAGCCCACATATTCTCATTCTCTTAACAGTGTCTTTCACAGAGCAGACATTTCTAATTTTGAGGAAATTCAGTTTGTCTTTTTTTTTTCTTTTTTATGACTGTCATCAATGTCATATCTAAGAAATATTTGCCTAATCCAAAATCACAAAGATTTTATCCTATATTTTCTCCTAAATATTTTATAATTTTAGGTTTTATATTTAGGTCTAGGAAACATTTTAAGTTAATGTGTATGTAAGATGCAATATATAGGTCTAGGTTCACATTTTGCAAATGGATCTCCTATTATTCCAGCACCACTTTTTGAAAAAATTCTTCCTTTTCCACTGAATTTCCTTTGCACCTTTAACTAAAATTAATTGGCCATATAGAGAGGACTGTTTCGGAACTCCCGGATATACAGGAGTATATCCTGTATACGAAAAAACGTTACAAAACAATGGAATTTACTATAGTTCTACTAGGCAAGCTACCTAAAATACACATGAGAAATGAGAAGCCCAAACAAATACATGAGGAGATGCGAAAGAGAGGCTTGACAAAGAGCACTGAAGGCTCTAAAAACATGCAATGCCCTATACAGTAACACAGAGCCACCCCTCTTCATTGAACTGCTACTTCCACTGGGCCACTTCTCTTGATTGGAAATACCAGGTTGGACTCTTTTGCCATGAATTTACCGAGTAAACTGAACCTGACACATCACCTGGGAAAGCAACAGAGAGAAGGATTTAACCCATGGTGGGTAAATCCATTAGGAACCAGTACACCATAGGGTGAATAAAGAACAGCTGTACACAGCTGTGCACAGATCTTGCAAGATGTGTTTTTTTTTTCTTGCAAGATTTTTTTTTCTTTTTCCTGACTCACTATATGTCTACAGCATAGTCTCTCAAAGAGCACTCCACTGAGAGGAGATTTCTCAGGTGCAAAGCCTTTTTTCTTAGGCTTTTTTATATCTTAACTATCCAAATCCAAATCCAAATCCTCAGCCAACTTCTTCCCCTATGCCATGTTCCTTTGTGTGGTAAAAGACGTAATCCATACAAAAGTCATCTTTCTTTCACAGGCTGTAATTCTCCTTTAATTGGAATATAATTAAAACCAAATAAGGAAGCATGCAGATGAATAACTTTATAGGTTTTTTTATCCTGAAAAGTGGTTATTTTTTCTTTGATAATCAGCCTAAAGTTGGAAAATGGTTTTGAGCATTTTGATAGTAAACCACTGGTGTGTGTGTGTGTGTGTGTGTGTACATATGTGTGTGTGTGAGTGTGGGTGTGTGTGTGGGTGTGTGTCTTCCCCTGAAAGGCACTCATACAGAGAGCGTTTTAATTTTCCATGGTATTGCTATTTTGACCTCTGAGACCTTGCAAAGTAAAGTATTTATGATCCTGGGCTTTTTTATGGTATTGTTTCAATATTTTTGTAACATTTGTATTTCTTGCTGATGTTTTTGGCATTAAAAATCACTCAAGCTGTGCTGAAATATAATGGTATTCACTGAACCATACCATGGAAGGATAATTCAGTTCAGTGAGGTTATTCTAGCTCATCATGTACACAAAGGATTGAAAGAAATTGTAGAAGATTCTCAGTTCTCTACATGGGCAGCATTGAGTGGTTTTTTTTTTTTTCCCCTCTAATAACTTGACATAGAAAAACCTTCACTTGAATATAAAAATATCTAGTTTTAAGTCTTTAGAGCAAACCAAAGGAACAATACAATGGCCTAAGGTATAAGGAAGCAAAGTACTGGTGAACAGTTGCTCCGGATCACTAATTCCCTTTACCTGTTACCCAGACAAAAATCAAACCTCAACAAGCACCTTCTCACTTCCAATTTCAACACAACCCAAAATGATTAGTCTCAAACTCAGAGTAGGGGAATGTGCGATTACAGTTTTAAACCAGGGATGATTTAATTTCCATATATTTAAGTTGTTCCTAACTATAGATATTCATAATGCCTCAGACTGACTGCTATGCTTGTACCATTTGTATCTATTTTGCAATTTCTTTTTTTTTTAAGATTTTATTTATTTATTTGACAGAGATAGAGACAGCCAGCGAGAGAGGGAACACAAGCAGGGGGAGTGGGAGAGGAAGAAGCAGGCTCATAGCAGAGGAGCCTGATGTGGGGCTTGATCCACACCCGGGATCACGCCCTGAGCCGAAGGCAGACGCTTAACCGCTGTGCCACCCACGTGCCCCTATTTTGTAATTTCTATCCCAAGAATAGATAAATGCTCTCTATCTCTTGTCACTTGGCTTTAGACGTCAATTACATAGCACCCAATATTATTTGACCTTTTGTATATTTTCACTTTTGATTGGCTGATCATTCAAATTTGGCTTAACTAATACAACATAAACTTGGGGGATAAAGTACAAAAGCTGACTGGTCAAAACACTAATATTTGCATGTCTAAAGAGAAAGGCAGATAGATAACCTCCAATAGATATATCTTTGTCTTCAATTATACAGGACAAATACATTTTGAACTACAAATAATTGATTGAGACCTTAAATTGACTGTACCCATCTGACAGAGCCATAAATTCCTACTGAAGATGAAAAACAGATCTTCCAAGTCTTACTCCCTATAGATAAGTAAAAGCAAATATTATTGCAATATTCAAATGCAGAAGACTGCTTAAACATTGGGCTCTGGAATCTGACAAAACTAAATTCAAATGAGTTCCTTCTATTTGTCTGCTGGGTGACCATGGGCAAGTTCCTCAGTCCCCTTAAAGCTCAATTTTGTCATGTGCAAAATGGGTATAGTAATAGTTTGGTTTCTGGTTCAGCTGCTATAGCACAGACTATAAAATAATACTGACTCAAACAAAATAGAAGTTTATTTCTCTTTCAAATGACAAGCTAAGCATTCCATTCTAATAGAACAGCTTTATAGTGCCAGGGTCAGGGCTCATTCTATCATGCTGCTCTGCCATCCTCAATATACAGCTTCAATATTTTTGTCAAAAAAAAAAAAATGCTGCTTGTGCTCTTGTTATCATATCCATTCACCAGCCAGTGGAAGTGAATAACAGAGGAGGTACACTACAAGGTAGGTACACTGTTGTAGGTACACTACAAAAATAATCACCATTCTCCACTCTTCCCTGTCTCTATGTCTCTTCACAAGGTGTCTCTGCAGTAATTTCCATTAAGTAGTTTATTTCTCCACCCCTTGAATGCATGAGTGCCTTGTCACTTACTTTAACCAAAAGAAAATGCCAAAAATGACATATATGAGCTCTGGATCTAGATCTCAGTAAGTCTTAAGTTATTCCACTTAATCTCTGGGTGCCCTGACTGGCACTGTGTAAACATGCCCAGATTAGCCTGGATAAAGAAAGACATGTAGCCTCAGCTGATGGTGACTGCCTCTGGTGATGGTCAGCCCCATACCAATCTGATAGCTAATCACAGATGTAAACTCAGATAACTCCAGAAAACTCCATTAGCTGATCCCAACCCAAACTGCCAACCTGCAGAATTATGAGTTAAATTAAATTATTGTTGTTTAAATCACTAAATTTGGGGATGGCTTATTACGCAACAAGTGATAAAAGAAAAAAGAAAACTTTCCTTTTAATGCTATGACCCAGGATCCCACACATATCACTTCTATTCTTATTAGTCATGTGGCCATAGTAGCTGCAAGGGAAGCTGGGAAATGTAGTCTTTCAATGGATGGTCATGTGTCCAGCTACAGCTAGGTTACTATTACTAAAGGAAGAAAAGGGGAATCTAGAGAATTTATACTGGCAGACAACTAGTTAGTGAGTTGCCACCTCTACCTCTTTAGCTGGTTGAGAAGATTAAATGTGAAGTTAAGTGTAACAGTCTTGTCTCAGTAACAAGAGCCTAGAAAGGATCCAATAAATGTTTGCTGTCATTTATATTCAGAATCATACACAGATGACATTTGCTTAAAGTGTCACGAAGAATAGTCAGGAGTATCAAATTCTCTGTGCCTATTTCTAGTTTGTCCATTATCTTCCAACAACCCCTCCCTTGTCCCAAACTAAAGTCAGGAACCACAATGGAAGAAGAGCTACAGAGAGAATATAAAGAGTGACATTGAAAAACTGCATCTACTGATGTGATGTGGACAAAGCTTAGATGTCTGTTAGAAAAGATTAGATAGAACATATGGCATAAAGCCAGAGGATAGGACTAAAGGAAGTCCTTTCAATTTCATCATCTGTCACTGTACAATAAATAGAGAATGTCACTGGGCAACTGCCAGAAATCAGAGTGAGAAGGGCTTTTCTGTTTTTCCTTTTTTTTTTTTTTTTTCCTGTTGCTGGGAGTTTTGCTAAATAATTTTTTAAAAGGCAGTGGGTGTGGTAGTAAATTATCTTGGCTTTGAGGACAGAAATAAAACAGGTGTCCATTTCCTGCAGCCAATTCATGTGGCTCTTTCCAATTTTAATGGAAAAGAAATGAAAGACAAGGGCAGAATGGGAGATGGGTAGTGGGAAAATGACAGAAAAGAAATCTAAAAGGAAAGCTTTTGAAAGAGTTTGATGGATATGCACAAAAACCACCCCCATAAAAGATGATCACCACTTATTAACCAGCTACATGATTACTTAATGGTAACCGTAGAATAAGTAAGCAACCATTACACAAACTTTAGTTAAGACCACATGTTCCCCTGTATTGTGAAATCTGATGTTTTGAGTTATCCCCCAGACTACCGTGTAGCCTCACATTTGGTAAACAGTTATTACTGTTGAAATCTGTGTGAATCATCTCTCTCTCCTTCCAGAGTTTGTACCAATTCAGAATTTGCTATTACAAGTCAAATGCTGAAACAACCTGAAAAAGTATAACTAAGGGACCCTGGATAGAAGAAAGATTAAATAGTGCTCGCTTCGGCAGCACATATACTAAAAAAAAAGAAGAAAGATTAAATAATCAATAAGTAAAGTGACACATGCACAAAAGAATGAGACAGCAGTGAGATGCAGGGCAGGTGTGGGCCATCTTGTGAGTGGCAGCATTTACAGAATATGTCCAATTGAGGCGCAAGGAAGGGCTCAAGGTCAACAACAACTAGAAAAACAGAAAGCCACAACAAAGAAGGCTTTGTCAGGAGCCATATAGGGATAAAGCCTAAAAGCTCAGAGTAGTGTGGGCTCAAAGGTGAGCCAAGAATACAAAGGACATTCCAAAGGAAAGCAACTTCAGAAATGGGAGACGGATCACAGACCAAGATAATGGCACAGAGAAAAGGAAGATGAATAGCTCCAAAGTAGCATCTTTGGAAATATTTGTTTTACTAAGAAGCAAATACCCATGTCACCTACAGTAGTTGATATTTTAAAATATGAGACATTGTCAGGATAATTATGAAAGGATTAGGAAATTGTAATATACAGCATAAGAGGAACCCAATCGAAGATTAAAGTGTGATACCCAAGAGATACCCAAGTCATCATTTCCAGAGAATATTCAAAGGAGTACTAGTCTCTCCTGAGGGTAATCAATATTACATAAAAACAATAAATATGAAAAACAGCCAGATTACATGTGGTTCTATAAGTTTCTTTCCTGCTGAGAATACTGAAAGCTAACCATGCACTGTGATACTCCAAAAGGGAGGTGTGTGATAAATACCTGTCCTTTGTTCCCCATCACCTGGCTACTTTTCATTTGGGGAGCAAGATATCTGCTTGCATTGGGATTTTCCACATTGGAGTGCTCAGGTTATATCCCCCTCCCAAATTAGTGGACAAGTGACCAAATCCAGGCCAATCAGCTTCTCCCTCCTGAGAATGGGCTGCTTTAACAGATGGACACAAGGATACAAAATTGGTGCCCTCGAGTATCATTGCTCTATTCCTACTAATGGGCTTCCCCTGACTTGCAAGGTCTGGTGATTCAGGTTTCCTTGGATGTTCTGAGCTTCCCAAATCCTTCTATGAATTCCACTCAGGCTTGGTAGCCAGAGGTCCTTTGTCTGAAATGAACTCACTCTGGGGCGAACAGTTTGCAACACTTCACAAATACATTTGACTATGGATTTTTTTTCTTTTTTGGCAAAACAGCACACTACACAGGTTATCTTCAGAACACACACTGCTGTAGATAATAATGGAGGGCCTGTGGACATATTAAGGGAACAAAAAGTGTTTTCCATGGTTATATTTACTCTTCATAAATCACCAAGCAAGGAGTAATAACACATCCCTCTCGAAATATTCTTGCCACAGAGGGCATTAAAATGGTGATAATTATGGTGAAAGCACCACACAAAAATACTATATTGGCACCAAGACCATCAAAGATCAGATGACTCTTAATCTGAGGAGAAAGCTAACGTCCTCAGCAATGTACAGGATTTACCAGGGCATCATATTTAAACATCACTATTAAAAGGAATCTTGAGTTGGGGCACCTGGGTGGCGCAGTCATTAGGTGTCTGCCTTCGGCTCAGGGCGTGATCCCAGCATTCCGGGATCAAGCCCCACATCAGGCTCCTCCGCTGGAAGCCTGCTTCTTCCTCTCCCACTCCCCCTACTTGTGTTCTCTCTTGCTGGCTGGCTGTCTCTGTCAAATAAATAAATAAAATCTTTAAAAAAAAAAAAAAAAGGAATCTTGAGCTTACCACAAGCATGACCTTCCTGGAGAAAAATAAGCCCTAGTTAACTGAACAATCTCCTTCACTCTGGAAGGGTGTAGAGGGGTAGAGGAAGTACCTCTCACAAGTCTCCTCCCAAAGCCTAGTAATGTGGTAGAATATGTATTTTTGAAGGAAAAAAAAATAGCTCTTAAAGGATATTCACTTATGAAAAGCAAAATTTCCTCCTCCCCAAAAAGAGAAAAAAAAATTTCCCTAATATAGGGCATAACAAAGAAATATTCCCGAATAGGAAAACAGAGGGAAGAGGAATGTCCAAATAGAAAGAAAGAATAAAAAGGTGCTAAAAGCATATATCCAAATCATATTAACTCTATCTTTGTATTTCTATAGCAACAGGTCCAGAAATAACAACAACAATATTCATAATATTCATGGCTATTATGGATAATATGACTATTATTCATGATATGATTTAGGTTCTATTCCAAATATATTACAAGCCATTATTCTCATTATACAGATAAGAAAATGATTTGCATTCTATTCTATTTACATTACAAGCCATTACACCATTACAGAGATGAGAAAACTGAGACAGGAAGGTAGGCTAACTGTCCAAGAGACTGCCTCTTTAACCAATTTAACTTCCCCTCAGTTCATTCTTTTGCCCTAATTGTTTTTCTCTCTACCCCACAAAAAACGCAAATGTGATACAATCCATAGTGATGATGATGATGCAAGGACATTGTATATAGATTTGTGGATATATATACATATATATATATATATATATATATATATATATATATATATATATATATTCCCACACAAACATATACATACTCATACATATTCAAAAGGATGCATGAGAAGAATAGAAGGAACAATAGTAAATGGAGTGAGGTCCTGAAGGGGTAAGAAGAAGAAATGAAGAATAGTCTTCAAGAGGACTTAGGAACATACCTTCCTCTGTCTAGATAACAGTAAAAATAGAAATGTTTTGTGGAGGTATTGGAAATTTTGAGGAAATTCATGCTTGAAGCAGTTCTTAGAGAAGTATCATGCAGAGTCATTGGGGAAGGAAAAAACATGTTTTCTATGTTTATTGAGTATATTGGTCTGGACTAGTTTCCCCTTTTCTAGTAACCCATCCTTTATACATGTAAGATACAGATATTTGTCTATGATGCAAATTAAATGAATGCTTATGGAGCAAATCAGTTAGGAATGGTTGCACTGTGTTCACATAAATGCTAATAGCTCTTCCCAGCTCTCACAGGAATATTTTTTACAATTTTGCAATTTTATCATGAACTTTCCGTTTGGTCAGGCTTTGTCAGGAGTTCCAATGTCTGTATTTTACCTTTATTCTAAAGTAATGAAGAATGTTCCAAATTAGAAGTCGTCTGGATCAAACCTCAAACTCAGATGACCCCAGAATCTAGGCAAAGAGCATAAGCAAATGAAGTGATATATGTGTGGGAAAAAATTGTATGGCCATCTTGGTCTGTCTCTCATTTTCCCACTTTTCATAATGGCCTGGAGGCAGAAAAGACTCTCCCTAAGAAATGTTACCATAAAAGTGCAATGAAAATGACAAAGCAATACTGGTCTTAGTCTCAGAGAGATAATAAAGCATGGCTAGGCATTGTCACAAACGGGCAAATGCATGACAATCTAAAGCTGGCAGCTGCTGCCCAGCCTTACCTATTAGTGCCACCCCTGAAATGTGATTCCAATACTGTGAGATGTTCTGAATTTTTAAGCAAAATGTGATAAGATACCAAAAATATTCCCCCTTCCTGTGTCTATCCCCTTTGGCTTATAACTATATATTGCCTTCACACTCTTAACTATGGGATTACCTATGCCTTTTTTTTGACCAACAGAATGAAGTCCAAGTGACAGTAATGCCAGAGCTTCTAAGCCTAGAGCTTAAGTGGTCTTACATGTTTCTTCATACTCTTATTTTATTTTTACCATCAGCATGAGACCACATGTGTATGAGAGCCAAGGATATAGAGAAAAGACAGACTGCCCTAGCTGAAAGACAGATGTGTGAGCCCACCAAGATCAAGGAAGCCACACAGCTAATCCTCAACTCACCCTAGACACATGAGCAATAAACTTATTTCTGCATCCCACTGAAGCTTTGTGGTTGTTTGCTATGCAGCATTACCGTGGTAGTAGATAACAGATACACAAATCCAGGTTCTTGGGTGAAATCTTCTGACTTTTAAAATTTAAGCCAGAAGGAATTCTTGAAAAATTATCATGCAGAGTAATCCAGGAAAAAAAAAATGTTTCCCATCAATATACTGAGTCTATCAGTCTCATCTATCTTCCCCTAACAGCTGATCCTTTATCCATGTAGGATATATACATATTTGTCTATGATGAAAGGGTTTTTTTTTTTTATGTTAGCAACGAATTCATGCTTTTTAAAAACACAACACATTTCAAACACAATATTCTGTGAATCTGATCCAGACCACAGACCACTATTTGGCATTCTCTATTATAGTCTAATCCCTTCATTTTACAATTAAGAAAAGGCATTCTGAGAGACAAAATCTCTTCCAACACGAAGTAGCTGGACCTCAGATGTGCTGAGTCACCTAATTTGGTCACTTTTTAAAAAGCATCTTAGTGTTTTCCTTTGAGTGCATGAGTATTTCCAAAATCACTCAGGTCTTCCCTCCCCTTCCTTTCTGCCACTTTGTTTTTGTCCAGAAGCTAGATCCACATCAAGGACCTACATTGCACTCATCTCCACAAACCTCATCGAGCACTGTCAGCTACTCTCTTCTGAGCAGAGGTTTGAATTCTCCTTTTCCCAGGAAAGGTAATACTTGTAAAAATGTGCTTAAGGCCACAAACTTAGTATATTCTTTCAGCATTAAACTCACACCACCTCTCTTCCGCAACACAAATGAATAAATGATGCTTCTACTTTAAAATGGAATAATTTTTACACAATGCTGACTAAGGCAAAATTCCCATGAAATCTGGATAACACTGGTCTTGACCAAGCAAAAACAATCTTAGGATAAGAACAGGCAAGCAAATTGTAATAAGGTATGTGTCCATTCATTTAGAAAAAACAGAGTTTTTCTTTCACAGAACTACTGAAGGAGAACCCATATTGAAAGTTGTGATTATTGTTTTAGCTGGGATTCATAAAGAGACTGAACAGCTGCACACTTTATTAGATCTAATCTAAATACCTGCTCCTTGTATTTTGTGCTGGGAGATATTTATGTTATCAATTCAACTTTATACTAACCATCAGGAAGAATACTCCCTGTAGCTCTGCTGACTCAAAATAATGACTTGTAAGGGAGCCCTAATGACAGAACAAGGGGCAATTACAGACCCAGCATGAGACTTAGAATAACTGCATGATGTATTTTGTGCACTTGATTGACCTCATGTTCAAGTTCGTTTGTGCCTCACTGTTGTAGATACGGCCTATGCCTCAGGGTATATGCCTTGTTAATTTCAATATAAGAAGACAGAACAGATTAGATCAGATGGCTCAAACAAAAAACAAAGCGCACCACTGCTTGGCGGAAAAGTGATGGCACATTGGGGTCTACCAGAAGGAACCATCAGATATCTTTCAGGGAAGAATGAGAAGTTAGAATAATCAATATGGAGTGTTAATTCACTTCTACTCTTGGGAGAACTAAAACAACGTACATCTTCTTGTGTCTTTACATAATTGTGGCAGCTCCTGGGAAGACTTAGAATTTATTGTAAAATGAGAGAGGGATAGGAAAACAAAGAGAACAAGAACTCAATATAAAATAAGGTTACTGTGAGATGTTCATAGATTATATTGCTTTAGAGCAAAATCATTTGGCAGTCTCTTCTGTACATGTTACTTTGAAATACACTAGTGCTGTGCTGTAATTCACCAAATGAGAAGGGGGGAAGGGAGTCTTTTTCAGATGGATTGTTTATAATCCCAATTCTAAACATGCTTACTTAAATGGGAGGGAGCATTAAAAGAAGGGGTGCAAGAGAAGAACTGCTGTTTGTTTTTTACAAATGTTTTACATTGTTTTTTACCAATGTTAGTGTTTACACCCCCCTCCCCCAAAAAAGAAGAAGAACAAGAAGAACAAGAACAAGAACAAATCCTCTTGATTTGTTGTGTACAAAATTATAGAGGGAGTTCAAGCACATAACGATATTGCAGACTGACTTGAAAACAACATAGAATAACTGGTACTTATGCAATTTCTCAAAAACATAGCTTTGATTCTAAATTGGTTGAAAAGAGGCATTCCAAAATCGTCCTTTCATCTGTCTTGGTTGTTTGCTAATAGTACCATCTAGTGAACTCCGCCTACAGTTCCAAAGTGGTTGTTAGAAAAACCTACAAAAGCCTTGGTGAGAACTTGAAATCAATGTTTTCTGAATGATACTGGGAACCACATTCTTTCTCTACTATTGTTAGCCATGTAATCTTTGAGAAAGTGCATAACTAATATCTAATATCGTAATAGGAAGCTCCTAACTCAGAATATACAAATAAACTGCCAACCTAGCAAGCAATAACAGACACACACTGCCAAGGGATTAGAAATTGGAATATGGGAATCTATTCCATCTTTATCTCGCCTGAAAAATTTAGACTGAAAATGGTTCATAACTGAAACCATAGGAAAGTAAGAGCTATTATAGAAAGGGGAAATATGTTGATGTTTTCCACACCTATTTTAACCTCAAATGTTAGAGAAAGAGTAGGAAATGTAGGTTCAAACATGCAGCACTTTTTAAAAAATTGACTTTCAATAGGCCACCAAGTTTTAAAAAACAAACATTAGTAAGTTCTCTTCAAAACACTAGTCAGATAAAATATATCGATTTTAAATAGCATGTAGAAGAATGGATTTTCACATTTCTCTGAGAAAATAGATTTCTGACTGAAAGCTCTTGATTTAGGAAAGAAGTTTCTTCTATGCTAATTCAGAGTAACTAGTAAGATGCAGGCAATCCTAATAAAACAAGCATAGCACATGTGATTGATTCATTCATTTTAGATCACTACTTTCCAATTTTATGTTAACAACACTGGCACCACTTTTCCCCCAAAGTAAACCAAAGAAAAAACTCTCAGAAATAAGAGAGACAATGGTATTATTTTATAGAACATTTTTTAAGAAGTATAAATGTACTGATTTTAAAGTCATTAAGTTAGAAAAGTAAAGCTATTTTCATGATATCACCAATACAAGTTACAGATGCAGATACAAGCCTTGTCATATAATAGCATTTGACTTGATTTCTTTCAGCATTTCATTCAACTAAACTTAAAGAATACTGGGTAAAAAAAAGTCTATGACTTGGCCATATTTGGGCCAGAAAGCATCTATTCATCATTCATCCAGTGAGGTGATTTTCCTCTGGAAGACGCCTACCCAACTTTCAGTTCATCCATTTAGAGATGTTTATAGTTCCACCTATGGCATGTGACTCAATTCTGGCCAATCAGACTTCCTTATTTTTTCTGGCGAGAATAACGGCTTCAAAACAGAGTATCTGATACAGTTGATATCCAGTTGAGATACAGTTCAGAGTCAAATTCTGTTCACTCTTTTACAATTATTGGGAGAGTCACTGGACTTGAATTTGGAAGCATTCGGCCCAGAGCTATCTGCAGCCATCCTAACATTATACAGGGCCCTCAGAATGACTCCCCCAAAACAGAAGACAGCTCTACAAGATAAAGTGAAAATAAATTCTGATACATTCATTTATTAATTTATTCATTCAACAAATATTTGTTGTACATTTCTTATGGACCAGTTATTGATAAGTTCGAAAATAAAATAGCAAATACTCTTGCCCTCATGATGGATGCTTGCTTTGCAGTGGTGATTAACAGTATTTTTAAACAATTTCAGAGTGATATAGGACCTTGTAATAAATAAAACAAAGTAGAGTAAGAAAGAATGATGAAGCAGACGTGCTATATTGTCTAAAACATGGGTTGGCAAACTACCTGTCATAGATCACATCTGTTTTTTACATTTTTAAAAGATTGTTAAACAGATAGAGAATATACAACATTAGCAATATGTGGCTATAAAAGCCTAAAATATTTACTATGTGGCCTTTTATAGAAAAAAGTTGCTGGTCTGCCAAGGTAGTTTACAAGAATTCCTCCTGTTCTTCCATAAGCATCCAACTGATTCTATCAAAAACTAGAGTCTATTTAACCACTCCTTTTACCTTGGCTGAGCTTGTAAATATTTTTAGCCAACAGAATTATGCAGAAGTAATATTCTCAGATTTCCAAGCCTACATCTTAAGAGGTTTTGTAGCTTTTCTTTTCACTCTAGAAAATAAGACCCCATGTAAAGAAGTCTAGACCATGCTGCTAAAGAGAGAGGCCAAAAGAAGAGAGAGTACCTGAATAATGAGGAACTACATGGAGGGGGAAAAAAAAAAAAACTACACAGAGGAGAACTGAAGCATCATAGGCAGTAGTAAGGCCCTCAACCCATTAGTGAAGCTGTGTTTGGTCCTCTGGCCCCAGTCAAGGTCCTCAGGCCAAGAGCTACCATGTGAAACAGAGATAAACCATCCTCACTAAACCTTACTGGAATTCCTGATTCACAGAATTGTGGACAATAAAATGATTGTTATTTTAAGCCACTAAGTCTTGGGGTGCTTTCTTTTGCAGTAATAGTAAGTGAAACAGAAAATGGTACCAGAATTAGAATGCTGCTTTGACAAAAACCTGAAACATACAGTATTGCCTTTGGAACTAGGTGACAATGGAGGCTTGAAGGGAGGTGAGAACCATTAACGGAGGTTTGAAAAGCATTGGAAAAAAATGCTATTAAAGACTGGAGAAAGAGATGACCTGTGATACATAAAGGTGAAACATTTGGCAACACTTGTGAATCTAGCTAAGATTTTTAGACATAAGTTTGAAATGCCAATCAGTATCCTATTATGTTATGCATGATAAAATATAGGAGAGAAACTAAAGAAGAATTGCTCCATATATAAGTATAATTTAGAGGAAATATAGAGGACTCAGGATGGTTTTTCCAGTCAAAAAAATGTTCTCAGAGAAAGAAATGCCCTCCAGATAAAAATTAAAATCAAGCGTGTGGCCAAACGATCCTTTGTTAAAACCTCAGAAGAATTAAAGTTATGTTTATTATACCCTTTGGTGAAATTAAGACAAGGATAAGAATCTTAAGGCACTGTCCTACATCAACCTGGTGTGCCTAAAGTAGAAGAAAAAAAAGTTATCGATGTGACTTTGGCACATGGAGTGAATCCCTATAAGATATATGAAAAGTCCACAAATACTTTAAGAAAGCTACATTGGCAGAAGCACTACTCATTTGGATTGAATGATATTGAGATAGATGAAAATGAAAAGAGGCCTCTAGGCCTCTTGTATTCTCCATACAAGAAAATACAGGAAAGCAGGAGGAAATGGAAGTAGTCAAACTGCAAACACAGGGGATCCTGGGTGGCTCAGTTAAGCTTCGGACTCTGTTTTGGCGCAGGTCATGATCTTGCAGTCATGAGATCCAGCAGCAAGTCGGGCTCTGCCCTCAGCATGGCGTATTCTCTCTCCCTCTCTCTCCCACTTACTCTCTCTCTCTCTCAAGTAACTAAATAAAATCTTAAACAAAAAACAAAGACCCAGAAACAGAAATATGCTCAGTTCACAAAGCCATGAGTCAAGGAAAACAAAGTGCTAAAGAACCCCTGTCAGGAAGCAGGAAAACCAAGCCCTGCTAAAGAAACATTCTCTTGAATAGGAAAACAGGTGACAAGTGCCTAGCTGGTTTTAGAATGATTATGGACCAGTGACTGCTATGTGTCTTCTTTCCTCCCCCTGCTGAATGAGCATGTCTACTGCAGTTAGCCTGCTCCTGTTTCACCATTGTACTTGGTTTGGGGAGAAGATAACTTGACTTTGAGTTCACAAATCTTGCATCAAGAAGAACTACATTCAAAGAGCCTTATCCCTTCAGTGCAGATGTACATCACAAGACACTGCATTTTAGGCCTGATGCTATAATTGGATAGGAATTGGAAGAGTATATTTTCCATGTGAAACAAATGAGAAAGGGTATGGTCAGAAGGTGGACTGTGGTTGCTTATCTACAAAAACCATCACCAACAATTATCTAATCCTTGGACACATGACAACTCCCAACAATCGGAAGTCTATTTCCCCACCACTTGAATATATGGTGATCTTAAGACTTGTTTTGACCAAGAGAATGAAGTAAAAATGACATGCCGGGACTCCTAAACACAGCCCTTAAAGGACTCATTGTCTCAGCTTTCACTCTTGGAAGAAAGCTATTATACAGCAAAGCCCAGAGAGGCCAGATGGAAAAAGAAGATGCGAAAGACGAGATTGTGTGAGGACAGAAGCCAAGAGGAGAAAATCAGAGGTGCCCCATCTGACAGTCAACACCAAGACCCCAGACAAGTGACTAAAGCAATATTGGTTTTCTAGCCCCAAACAATCCACCCAACTAACACTACATAGAGGGGAAGACATGCTATCCACAGAGTCTTACTTGATTCCTGCACAGAGAATCTTAGGTGATAAATAGTTGTTTTAAGCCACTAAGCTTTATGGTAGTTTGTTATGAAGCAATAAATAAAAGACACATAGTATTTTAGATAGGGTAGCCAAAGAAGTTCACTGAAGAAGTACCATTTGAATTGAGATCAAAATGATATAGAAAAAAAAAAAACCCATGAGATTGAACATTCCAGGCAAACAGACAATCTATTCTAGAAAATTCATGAAGTTTACAGAAGCTGGAGTGGTCTGGATACAATGAGGAGTGGAAAGAAAATGAGGTGACTAAATAGGAAGAAACTGGAAAAAATCAGATATTGTAAGACCTTTTAGTTCAAAGAAAGGAATTTGAATTTATTCCAAGCCTGTGCTAGAATTCCTGAACCATGCATACTACTCCAGAACTTTTAAGTTTTATGAACCCATAAATTATTTCTCTCTCTCTCTTTCTAAATTTGTTGTATTTACATCCCAAAGAGCCCAACCTAAACAATCGGATTCACTAAGACCTAACAATCTGAATCACTGAAATGACTGATTGCATAGTAACAGCATTTTAACTTCTTATGTTGAAATCTTAGGATAGTATTACCTATCCATTAACTACAAAAGGTAAGGTATCTAATTTCTGCACAAAAATGAGATCCCCTGAAGGTAACAACATACTAGTAATCTCTAAAATGTGTTCACATTTGGCAGATTACTTATGTAGGTACTTTCAGTTTATTTTAATTAAGTACTGAGACATACTCGTATTAGTTTCCTGTGGCTACCATTAACAAATTACCCCAAACTAGGTTGTGTAACACAACAAAAATTCATTCTCTCACAGTCTTGGCAGCCAGTAGTCCAAAACTGATTTTTTGGTGAGGACAACATTCAACCGAATAAAGTACTAAAAATACATTTTTTAAGTCAAAGGAAAAAAATAAAACAATGTGGAATGCCTGAAGCACCACTGCAAGAACCAAGTTTGAAAATCATGACTTTAATTTCAAAGGCATATATTACTTCATTTTATTCTTAATGTCACAGTTTCACAGGATGGTTAATTAAGTTTAAGAGGGACCAACAGTTGGAAGGAATCAGCTTACACTGTAGGTGATACACACCCACAGCACCAGCCTACTTAAAACATTTGAAACTATTGAAAAAAAAAACATTTTAAGAGTCTTACTTCAGATGCTGACCTCCCCTTCCACACACAAGAAATTTTTATTTTCATCTTGCTTTCACTGGAACCATCCTTACTCCATTTACAATGTGAATCACAAGTTATATTGCTACCCTCCATGCCTGAAAGTGACTCAGTAGGGAACAGAAGAGGGAATCACTATAATATAGACAAGCTTGGTGGTCTCTGTGAAGCAAACAAAAAGAGCATCCTGTGAATACTTATTGCCTCCTTTTTTATGCTGCATCCAGTTGAACAGTTGAATCAAAAATTAGAGAAACAAATTCAAAATAACACAAAAGCAGTATGATATGATTACGCTAATTTAAAACTGTATTTAATAGCAATTGTCATTTCTGATTACAAATACAAATAATGGGTCCATACTTTCAACATAAGGAATGCTCACATATCTTTTATGTTTGCACATTTCTAATTCTCATGTCTAAGAATACTGAGTTAGTCAGAATGATTTCTGTTCCAAGTGACAGAAAATGCACTCAAATTGGATTTTAGGGGGGAAAAAAGCAAAAACAAAAACAAACAACAAAAAAAATGTAGTAACTTAATTAAAGAGTCTAGAGTTTCAATTATAGATGGACCCAGATCCCTAAATGACCTCTTTCCATATCTTAAATTTACTTTCCTGTATACTGGCTTCATTCTCAAAAAAGGCTCCCTCCATGATGCATTCCTGCAAATCTTAGGTTACAGTCTTTCAGGTTCAAACCCAGTAGAACGGTAAACGTTTTTCTCCTGAACGTCAACAGAAGTGTTAGGTTTCTTTTTGGTGGGAACATGTGTCCAATCCTGAACCAATCACTGCAGGGGGAAAGGATAAAATGCTCTGATTGGTCAGGACTAATACACACTAATACACATCTTAAGATCTTTCTGTGGATTTAATTTGATCTGCTCTATCTAGTTTCTAAAGGTGGAAGCTTAAGTTAATGATTCCTGATCTTTCGTCTTTTCAATATACGCATTCAATGTTCTAAATTTCTCCCCAAGTATTGCTTTTACTGCACCCCACAAATTTTGATAAGTTGTATTTTTCACTGTTTCAAAATAGCTTTTTTAAATTTTCACTTGATATTTCTATTCGACCCATATCTTATTTAAAAGTGTTTTGCTCCATCTCCAAGTTTTTTGGGATTTTTCAGCTATCTTTCTGTTATTGATTTCTACTTTAATTCCACTGCAGTCTCAGAGGAAACATGTACTTTCTACTGTTTTAAATTTGTTAAGGTGTGTCTTATGACCCAAAATGTGGTCTTTGTTGGTTAATGTTCCATATGAGCTTGAAAAGAATGTGTATTCTGCTGCAGGTGGTTGAAGTAGTCAATACATGTCAATTATATACAGTTAATCGATGGTATTATTGACTTCAACTATGTCCTTACTGATTTTTCTGCCTGCTGGATCTGTCCATTGCTGATAGAGGGATGTTCAAGTCTCCAACTATAATAGTGGTTTCATCTACTTCTCCCTACAGCCCTACCAGTTTTTGCCTCACTTATTTTGACACCGTATTGTTAGGTATGCACACATTAAGAATTGTTACGTCTTCTTGGAGAATTACCCCATTATCATTTCATAATGCCTCTCTTTATCCCTGATAACTTCCCTTGTTCTGAAGTCCAGCTCTGTCTGAAATTAATATAGCTACTCCCTCTTTCTTTTAAAGTTAGTATATCTTTCTCCATCCATTTACTTTTAATCTATATGCGTATTTATTTTTTAAATGGGTTTATTTTATACAACACATATTTCGGTTTTGCGTACAAAAAAAAACATCTTGGGTTTTTTGATCCACTCTAACAATGTTTTTTTTTATTTCTTTTTATTTTTTATTGAGATATAATTAATATACAGCGTTATGTTTAAGTTGTAAAATATAATGATTCAACATTTCTATACATTACAGAGTGCTCATCATGATAAATGGACTCTTAATCCTCTTTATTTCACCCATCCTCCCTACCTCCCCTCTGGCAACCACCACTTTGTTCTCTGTATTTAAAAGTCTGTGGGGTTTTTGTCTTTTTTACTTTGTTTTGTTTCTTAAATTCCACATATGAGTGAAATCATATGGTATTTGTTTTTCTCTGACTTATTTTACCTAACATTATACCCTCCAGGTACATCCATGTTGTTAAAAATGGCAAGATATCATTCTTTTTTATGTCTGAGTAGTATTACAGTGTGTGTGTGTGTGTGTGTGTGGGTGTGTGTGTCCACACACCACATCTTTATCCATTCATCTATTAATGGACACTTGGGTTGCTTCCATGTCTCGGCTATTACTGTAAATAATGCTGCAGTAAACACAGAAATGCATTTATCTTTTTGAATTAGTAAACGCCCAATAGTGGAATTACCGGCTCATATGATAATTCCATTTTTAATTTTTTAAGGACCCCCCCCCTACTGTTTTCCACAGTGGCTGCACCAATTTGCATTCCCAGCAACAGTGCACAATGTTTCTTTCTCTCCCCACATCCTTGCCAACACTTGTTATTTTTGTCTTTTTGAGTCTAGCCATTCTACAGGTATAAAATGATACTCTGACAATCTCTTTTAATCCATGCATCGAGACTACTCATGTTCAAAGTGATTATTGATACAGTTTGATTAATGTCTATCATATTTGTTACTGTTTCTGTTCATTGTCCTTCTCTGTTCCTATTTTTGTCTTCCACTCTTTTCTACCTTTTGTGATTTTAACTGTGCATATTATATGATTCCACTTTCTCTCCTTGTTAGCACATCAGTTACACTATTTTCTTTTTTGTGTGTGTGTGTGGTTCCTCTAGAGGTTGCAGTACACATTTACACCTAATCCAAGTCCACTTTCAAATAACACTATACCTTTTCACAGGTTAGTGCAAGAACTTCATAATTAAATGATCCTAATTCTTCCCTCCCACTACTCCTTGTATCATTGCTGTCATTCATTTTACTTACATATAAGCACACATAAGTAGATAACAAAATACACTGTTGCTGCTATTATTCTGACAAATTATCTGGTAGAACAATTAAGAATAATAAAAATAAAGGTTTTATTTTACCTTCATTTATTTCTTCTCTCTAATGCCTCTTCCTTTCTTTATGCAAATCAGAGTTTCTGACCTGTATTACTTGCCTTCTAAGAAATATTTCTTGCAAAAGCAAGGTTACTAACAGCAAAGTCCCTCAATTTTTATTTGCCTGAGAATCTTCATGTCACTTGTGCTTCTGAGGGACAATTCTGCAGGGCAAAGAATTCTAGATTAATGTGGCTTTTTTCCCTCCATACTGAATACATCACACCACTCTCTTCTTGCTTACATAGTTTCTGAGAAGTTGGATATAATTCTTACCTTTGTTGCTTTATAGATACAATGTCTTCCCCCACCTCTGGCTTTTTCACGATTTTTTTTTCTTTATCTGTGATTTTCTGCAGTTTGAAAACAATATGTTATTTGACATTTGTCCTGCTTGTGCCTTGAACTTCCTGGATAACTGGTTTGGTGTATAACATTAATTTGGAGGAAATTCTGTCATTATTACTTTAAATATTGCTTTTGTTCCTTTCTCTTTTCTTCTCCTTCTGATATTCTAATTATGTGTATGCTATATCATTTGTAGTTGTACAGCAATTCTTAAATATTTTTCTTTTTGCTTTCAGTTTTGGAAGTTTCTACTGTCACATCCTCTAGCTCAGATTCTTTCCTTAGTCATGTCCAGTCTATTAATGAGCTCATTTTAAAAAGTCTTCATTTCTATTGCAGTGTTTTTCATCTCTAGCATTTCTTTTTCATTCTCCCATAGAATTTCTGTCTCACTAAATAAAAATTCGAAGAAAAAAAGAATTTCTATCTCTCTGCTTACATTGCCCATCTGTTCTTATGTGGCATCTACTTCACCTGTTACAGCCCTTAGTATATTAATCATAGCTAGTTTTAATTCCCAATCTGATAATTCCAACATCCCTGCCATATCTGAGTCTGGTTCTGATGCTTGCTTCGTCTCTACAAACTGTTGTTGTTGTTTGCCTTTTAGTATGTCTTATAAATTTAGTATATCTTGGTAGCTGGACATAATATACTGGCTAAAAGGAAGTGCAGTAAATAGGCCTTTAGTAATGTCATGGTAAAGCATGGAGGAGGGGGAGTAAAGCCTTCTATACTCCTATGACCAGGCCTCTTACTTTTATGTAGCTTCTGTTCTCCGGACTGTGAACTTCTTAAGTGCGTCTCCGTTTTTCTCTCTCCTTAGGTGGACAGGATAACTAGAACAGGCTACAGTTGAGTATTTCCTTTCCCCCAGGTTGGTTAGACTCTGAAGAAAACCCAAAAGTTTAGGCTCTGGTAAAACAGTTTCTCTTAAGGGCAAGTCCTGATAAGAAGAAAGGATTACTCTGGTATATTTCAAAATGGTTATTTTTCACTTCCTAGGCTGAAACCATGAAAAGATATTCTCTCTGACATTCACTAAGAGAACCTGGTCAAATTCCTGGAGGAAAATTCACGCATCCCTTATGACTGCCCTCCCCTCCTGAATCCTCAACTGTCACACTGAACCTCCAGCAATTCAATAGGTCAGGTTTTCCAACCTGACCACTAGTTCCATGATTTCTGCTCATGAGTTTCTGATCTAGTAAACTGTGATTCTCTGTATTTGTCTGCCTTTCTCTCCAGTGTTGGGGGAAGAAGTCTAAGCAAATCTAAGAAGAGTTACTGATTTTTCAGTTTATTCACCTTTTTACTTGTTAGGACAAAGTGATGACTTCAAAGCTTCTTACATGTCAGACTGGAAATCAGACGTCCCCATTTTTTTTCTCTAGTTTACCAGTTCCTTCGTTTCTAATATCCATCCTGAGAGTCAAAGAAGACCCAGAATATGATCAGCCACTTCCATAATATGTTCCCCCTTGGCACACAGCCCCTAAAATAATCTATGAGTTTGCGTACACTCATCGAACATTCTTATGTTAGAGTTCTCTTTTTGTTCTCTTATAATAGAGTTCCTACTATAACTTTTAGCATTTTGGTGAAGTCTTTTCCCATTCATCACCAACACAACTGATTAAATAATAGAAAATCTAAAAACCAATTGCATTATGTAGCCTACCTAGACTCAAATCAATATTTCTTTTAGCTAAATTTGTGCTCAAGGCAACTTGGAGAACAAAGGTAGTTTGTGGCCTGCTACTTCCTTTACAGCAGATGTGCCTTCACACATGACAGAAATTTCTCATTTCTTCAATAATGTCTGCATTGTTGCAGGTCCAGGATTTGTTGGTATGCTGGAAAGTTATTACCAGTCTCTGATGAGAATTCAGTCTCTTTAGTTACAGTGAGAAACTTTACGAATTATCATCCCCTATATGCTCTCTTCATATTGCCAGAGCACACTGGATCTCAGTCGTAGATGACAGAAAGTCCAAATCAAATGATCTCTTATGCCAAAAGGGAATCTATCAGCTTTTGTGAATGGAAAGCAGAGTGGTAGCACTCACTTCGAATATAGCCTGATGTTACACAGACACTCTTCCGACCTAGCTCTGCTCTCTTCTGTGCTCTTGCTTTGTTCTCAGACAGCTCCTCTACATGTTTCTATGACTACTGCATCAAATCCAGACCTTCTCTCCTCAACTACAAGTCCAGGAGGAAAGAATGAGATACCCTCTTCCAGGATTTCCAGAAAGGTTTCACTGCATTGTTGGTCCCGAATGGTTCTGAATAGGCTGAGGGAAGCTCCTGGTCGAATTACAGTTGGCCACGAAATGCGAGATGCTGGTCAGTTATGGCCCAGGGCATGCAATCAATCCACTCATGAACAAGGAATGGAACTAACCCCCTAGAAGCCCTAGGAAATAAAGCTGGGGATGGTGGGGTGCTCAGAGGAGAAATGGAATACAATTAGTAGAAGATGAATGAATGGATACCAAGCAGCCAAATCAACATCTATTGTCTACCCTAGAAAATCAGACTTAATCTGTGGCTATTCACATCAACAAGTCTTCGATGAACAACTCAAAAGTAAATTTTACAGTTTGTGATAATTTAAATTTGCTCTCTTTTTCTCCAGATCATATTTATATGATTATAGTATTAGAATTTTGGTATTTATTATTGGTACTTAATTTAATTTGGATTATTATTTCCCACCTCTAATAACAGTGTTTTTACTCATAATTTCACAATTAACTTAGTTACTCTGGAGAAGATTTTGATACCATGGACTGAAGGTTATTTACAGGTAAAATAAATAAATAGTAGGAACCAAAAGGAGAGAAAATAAAGGTCCTGGTTTCATGAAAATGCTCTTTTCACTCCTTGTAATGAGACTAAAAAATAAATTTTAAATGTGATTTGTGATTTGTTGGTATAATTATTTTTAAACATACACACACACACACACACACACTTTTCTTTATTTCCCCCCTAGAATATGCATATGGTTGTCGTAACAGTTAATGATAATTCATCAATGTTGAATTGCTATGAATTTCATTTATACTATTATTCTGAATGCAAAATAATAATACAAAATTACTTTATACGTTTACAATTGTTTGTACAAAACAAATTACAGAGTTGATGAAATCAAAAGTAAATTTGACGAATCATTTAATCTATTAGAAATAACTCTGTAATAGGTGGTAGGCACAGGCAAAGACAACAGAGTATCAATTAGAATTCTGATAAAGAGAGTGAGGAGAAATAAACTACATTAAAAGGCTTATATTCAATATCACTGACATGATAGAAATGATGGAGTACAATAAAAAAGCTATATCTGACAACAGAAGTGCTGAATAGGGGGTCATTAGTGTTAAATAAATATTCAACATTCATTTTCCACAATATTGAAATGCTGGCAGGCTGAATCCCAAAGGCCCCCACAGACCTAACTCTCATGGAAGTGTGGTTTTGAATTAACAAAATATTGGAGCTCAGTAAAAGTACTTTAGTCCTCAGGCCCTGTGGAGGGAGATATGAGGAGAAGGGGGAAATAGGCTGAGATGTAAAGTATTATTTTTGTTCTCATATCACCCAATGAAGAAAAATGTAAAAATCACACTGTGTCCTCTATAAGCCAATGAACTATGTGCACTTCACAAATATTTACTGAGCTACTAATAAATGCCAGGGCGATTTCTAAATGTGATTTAAAGTCTGAGTATTAAGGAGGGCATGTGTTGTGATAGCACTGGGTATTATATGTAACTAATGAATCACTGAACACTGCACCAAAAACAAATAAGAAAACTTGGAAAATAAAAAATAACGTAGGAAGTAGAAAAAAATGTAAAAAAAAAAAATTTATTAGACAATAAAAAAAAAGATCGAGTTCTCAGAACACTATAATCTCTACCAAGATCTTAGAATGATTCTCTGGATAACTCTCATTACAAGACATTAGGCTGACCACAGAGCAAGAAAGAAAAGGAAAAATGCAGCTTAAGCTCTTGAGGGAAGTCTTTTCTAAATATCCAAAATCCCAGATTATTGTACTGAAACAGAAAGACTATGATATCTGAAATCAAGCAGACCTGAATATGTCTTGACATCCACCAATGGCAAACTGTGGACTTTGGTCAACTTGCTGAATTTCTCTGAGCTTGAGTATAATTATTCATAAATGGATAATCACTACAACCTCAAAGGTTTGCTTAGAGCAAAAACTCTTCATCTAAACTTTGAGGAGATTTCTTCACTGATTTCTTCATTATGTGGAAAAAATACATCTGCATATGTATTATTTTGTGTGGTTAGCTGTACCATTAGTCTTGCTGATACACCACTGTCAAGCACTGCAATAAACTAGCATATTTAATCTGGTATATCTTTAGATTTCATTTTAAAGTGATTTAAATATATGTATATACATATATATTAGTGGTAATTCACCATCTATCCCTCTAGTTTCAGAAAAGAAAAAGACCGTAATTTTACTCTCACCACGCTTTCAAAAAATTCCACGTACCTCTAAGTTTCTATCAGTTAAGGATTTGGAGCACAGGATTTCCAGAAAGCATCTTGCTTTACCTCAGCACCAAGAGATTATTTTCACTAGGTCTAAAATACCTTATCCAGGAAGGACAAGAGGGAAAAGAAACTTTTCCATTTAATTGCTTCTTTGATTTGTATCATCTGCCTTAACTTTGTTGCTGATGCCAAGCATAGTTAGAAGAGTTGGAAGGTGAGAGATAACAGAAGAGTAGCTTCTGTGTGGTTTACAAATGCAAAGCAAAGCATCTTTATTGATATTCTGTTCAAAGAGTTCACTGAGGTGCAGCTCACAGTTGTCGAATGGAATGGAAAACAGAAATCCCTTTGAAAATAAGAGAGAGAATTCAAGGTCAGTCTCCCACAAGCCAGTATTCCCTCTGTCCTCACCTTTTTGGAAATAGTAAATCATTTATCTGGGTTTGTTCGCTGCATGCTGATGGTATCACACCTTATCACTGTCTAAAAGAACACTTCACTAGCATATTCTTAAAACAACAATTTATCTTCTCTTGTCCCCTAAGCTAATTTGAACCCCAAATGTGTCATTGGAAAAAAATTCATAAGTTGCCATTCTTCTGATAAAAAGTTAAAACTTTCTTAGAGCTGTCATTCAAAGTTAACGACTAGTGATACATTTAGAAATCTTTTCTTAGATGGGCCCAATGTGTCTACTCCAGTGACAAATTTCAGAAAATATTCACAGCATTGAAGACAAAAGGAGAATTATTATATCATTCCTATGTGGATGACAGTATGTTTCTGGTCATCTTTTCTGCATTTATTTTATGCTGGATCTCTCAAGAGAGAAAATACTGGCAATGAGTCACTGAGAACATCACATTACCACAGCACAAGATACCTAATCCAGAAGTACTCAAACTTTAGATCCACCTAAATTTCAGGAGGTCTGGGCTGGGGCCCAAAAATGTGTATTTCTAATTTTGCCAAGTGACATTTATGCTGCCAGTCTGGGGACCACGCTATGACAATCACTGGCTTAACTCATAGAAAGGTAAATTCATTATCATCAGCGTTAGGATTTTAAAGTATTACTTCACTGCAGGTTAAGGGATTTCAAAAAACATGAACTGTAAAAATGCTAAGTAAAAACAGCAAAATATGTATCATTATCTATGACAAAATCAGTTCAGGCATGATATTTTGAGACTATTAAAATACAGGTGTGCTACAAAATGTAAAACCGTATTTTTTGCCAATGGGCACCTAAGATGCAGAGTATGGTCAGTCATGCAAAAATAAATTATTTTTTCCTGCATACCTAAGTCATGTGGCATAAAACACTGTTAAAAGGTAAAGTGACACATATTAAAATTTTCAAGAGTTAGTTGAGCACACATAGATTCAAATCAGGCAGCACCAAACCAAAGGTAGTTAAGAGCATTCCACTGACAGCACCCAGGGGAAGAGTTTTTATAGAGAAGATATGAAAGCAGGGCAAGAAATTATTTGATTGGCCACAGCTAAAGCAATTGCCTTATTTGGGAGAGCCTAGTTGGCTATTTGTGATTGGTTTTTAAATTTCATTTTCTCAGATTTCAGCACATTGACTCTGGCTTGGGTTCTGGTTTACTTAGGCAGTAGAGCCATCCCAATCTAATGGCCTCCTCATTAAATTACTTTAATAACATTACAACTCTTTTAATCATTTTTAGGGGCCAAATATTTACTGGTGCTTTCCTACTAATGGCTAATAAAGTAACTTTCTCTGTGCCAAATTTAGTGGGTAAATTTTATATTTGCTTTGTCAAATCTTAATCCAGGTATAAATTTTATATTTTCTACAATTTGAATATTCATATTATTAGATAATTTTGAAAGTTCTTATGACAGTAGAGACCAGAGTACATTTTTCTTCAAAGAACAGATAAGAAGCAAAATGTAACTTCAAGCCAGGGCCAAAAAATAAACAACAACAAAAAAACAACAAAAAGAGCTCATGTTTACTGAACACAAATGGGCTCTTTATCATTGGTATGCATGAGCAAGCCAGGGGCAGTAAACATTTCTCCAAAGGAAACTGTCCCAAAGAACAACCAAGAAAAGAGAACAATTCCTTAGGATGTTTAAGTTAAAATCAAGACCAAAAAAGTGATTAATGTAACCTCTACAGTTATAATTTAATATTTTCAGTCTTATAAAGCTCGCCTCTCCCCCAAGCCTAGTGTTAATCAAAAGTTCCCTAAGAATACACAAGCCTTCAATTCCTTGTTTCTTACTCTGCTGCAATCACTTTCCCACACAGGATTGCCCATAAGGACTCACTGATGATCATCAGACTTTAATTAGCTATGTTATTAAAACTAAATGTTACATTCTATATATACTCCTGTATACCTTTTATAGATATTCTACCAATGGAAATGACTAAACATCAACTTATTGAATATTCCCTTTAAAGATAAGACATTTAAAGACATTAGCAGTTCAAAATTCCCTTTCTTTGAAAACCTTGGCATTATATCAAAGTTTGCCCAAGACCTTCCTAGTTAAACACTGAAAACCCTGTGGCCCTGGAATCCCTTTATCCTGGGCAAACCAGGACAGTTGGTAACCCCACTGATCATTCTGTGATTGAATGTTCATGTTTCATTTCCAGATGCCTACATAGTAGTTGAAGCAATGAAAACACACACACACACACACACACACACACACACACACACACACACTAAAAACCTTCAATCTAGAGGTGTTTTCTACTTTTTCAATTGCACTCTTGCTCTTATTCTGTTGATACTCTTCACATATTTTTCAGAACAAGAAACAAAACATCAAATAGCCATCATATCCATGAATGACTTGACAGCAAATACAGCATCATATTCAATTTTTTATCCCCATGTCTAACCTAATGCCGGACGCTGTGAAAGAGGTCAGACTTTAAAATATTGCTTCCCATTTGCAAGAAAGAAGTCATTTCCTTCTGTGAACATGCTCAGAGCCAGGCCTCTTCACACCCAAGTACCAACAAATGTATTTTGCCATTTGCAAACTAGGTATATGCTCCATTAGCAAACTAGGCTTGCTCCTCCAAATGCTCTTCAGAAAATAGTAGCTCTCAAATTTACCTGTCAGAAGAATTGCCGAAGTGCCAGAGAAGAGATCTGTTATCTGTTGCGAAGTCTGCTTTAGGGAAATAAAGAAATGCACATATTTGCACAACCACAGATTAGGACATTCATCCCAGGCCTTTTAATGTCTATCAATAAGGATACCAGGAAAGTCAGATTATGTTCAGATTCGTTTCTCCTGATTCCTAGTGACAGCTGGAAGGCATCTGACAGCCATCTGAGAGTAGAAAAGTTTCTTCCTACGAAGGAGAAAATTATAGGACCACATATCAAACTAGGACACCAAAATGAACACTCCAAAGCTTTCCAGAGATCTTTCAATCTAGAGGCTTAGGAAGAAGTTCTGCCTTTTATTTGAAACACGTATCACAGAAACACCAGCAAAAATTAAAAATTCAGAAATCAATATATCCACTATCGTCACTTCGCATCAACTGAAGTTATGAAGACTCCCAAATATCCTAGAGGGAGAGAGGCAGGGGAAGGGGGAGTGTGTGTGCGTATATACAGATCCGAACAGGTGGCTTAGGTCTGGGCAGAAAATATAACAGGACTATGAAGAAGATACAGATTTCACACAAAGAGTAAGTGAGTTGGTAGCCGGCAGTTCACATTCATCTAGCTAATTTGAAAGCTTTGCATTTAAGTGACTCTTCTACTCAAATCTTAATCTTCACCCTTGTACCAACCACACAAACTACACATTTCAGTCACCCGTTAATAATGAAAAAGAACCTCTGAGTCATAGCCTTTCAACATGGTCTTTCAATATCTTCTTGAACCTGACCACACAACTCGTACTTTCCCAATATGTCTGCCTGAAACATCAAGGTCAAGGCTCTTCCTCCCCTTACCACCTATGCTCCATTACTCTGAAGCCTTTCTTTCAGCATCCTAGCTCCTCTTTCTCTGACAAACAGACTAGTGAAGGACAGGAGCACATGGCTTTTGCAGTCTTTTCGTTAAGCAGTATAGGATGATGAAGCCCAAATTTTTTAAAAGAATTCAACAGGCACTGAGAATTTATTTCTTCCATTTCATACCCTTCTCTCTGGGGTTTCTGTGCTGACAGCTGACTTTGATTTACGTTCCACCTGATGTCACCCCAGGCATACATTAGTTAGGTCAAAGCTATTTAAAAAGAGTAATTCAATCCAGATGAAGAGGAAACACATACGTAATAAAATTTTGGGTGTTCTTATCACAGCCTAAGAAGATGGAGCCATTTATTTTTAAACCCAAACAATTATTTTAGTAATGCTTTATCATTAAGAGCTTTGCATTTGTTTTGTTTTATTTTGCTTTTGGGTGGTGGTGGGGGGGTTAACTTTGTTTTGTTTTCCTCTGCTTTTGGCCTTAGCACTTGATAGTAAGTTTTGTGATTTCCTTGGAGGAGAGTAACACAACCCACCAGAACTGCTCCATAGATTATTTTTAAAGTTTCCTTTGCAAAATATGCCATTTGACCTCTCTTGGGCATTACCAAGGTGTACAGTTTTGGTTAAATAAATACAATGTATATATACTCTGAAAAAGACATGATACTTGCACATATTAGATATTTAAGGGTAAGTCAATAATTTGTTGTTAAAACTATAAAATCATCACAGAATAAGAAACAATCTTAGTTGCGACACATCTTATATAGGTTATAGGCTTGTGTGAGTCATGAATTTTTATAGATTTAAGCATGAAACCTTTTACAGCTTCATAGAGACTGCTTTAGGAAAACAGAAAATGTCAGATCACATAAAGAAGTGACTGCCTTGGATGAAAGGAGATAGAGAATTTTGGAATCTGCAATTTATTCCTCACCATTCCCCCTCTAACTACTGCTCAAATTCAAGTTTATACACTCCTGGGTCAAGATGAAAAGTGACAAAGACTCTCTCCTTGGCCAAACTCTATTCAGGTTCCTCTGAGCTCTTTTTGAGTAGGTCCTGTCCTTGAGCCTGTTCTTAAGAGCCCAATTTTAGCAAGAATCCTGTCACATCAGATTAGCCAGAATCATCCAACCTTGAAACCTGATCACTCTTCTCATCCCCTAGTGTCCCTCAAGTGATGTTTGATCACCCTAGCTTGCCTTTAGCAAGAATCCTAGTAGGTTGGTTTAGCCAGAATCCCTCCTTAACCCTGATGGTTCCTCTTAGTAATTTTCCACTCTGCTTCTTGGCTATAAATTCCCATTTTTCCTTGTTATACTCAGAGTGGAACTCAATCTCTATCCCCTGCTGCAAAACCCCATTGCAGTACTCCCTATATCTATTGCAATAGTCCTTAATAAAGTCTGCCTTACTGCTCTTTAACAAGTTCCACAAATAATTGTTTCTCTAACATAAGACACTCAAGAGATATTTTAGGAGGCAATGATTCTTTTCTTAACTACAAAAATGTAGTTTGATGCTACATCAAACTGTGGAGTTAATTCAACTGCAAAGAAAATATGCCAATACCCCTGGGTGTACTTTTGTTGTCCCAGAAGAAAATGCAGTCCTATCAAGAAAAACAGATCTGGAGAAAGAGAGCACCTTACCCCTTCAATGTGTCTACCGAGAAAATGCTAAACGAACAAAAGTCAGAGCAGCAAACCTACTCAGAGGCAGAAAAAATGAAAGTTTATGATATCAAGGATAAAGAAGTCTCTCTTGCCATGCAGATATTTGGGGTGATCGTTAGGACTTGTGTTATTATGTGGAAATGATGCTGCTTTGGAAAGCAAGGGCTGTTACTAAAGTTCAAGTGACATCTCTGTCACCATCTTATCTAGGTTTATCAAATAATTTAAGCAATCCTTTTGCTGATTTATCAAAACTCTAGCTTTGAAAAGCTGTTTTAGTTGTTTTATTCTCTTTTACAAATGATGCATGAATTACGAGGGTTAGAAGGGACAGAGATTTATAGGCTTGGGGGGTGAGAGTTAAGGATTTGGGGAAGGTTGTTTTGTATTTTTTTTTTTTTAAGTCAAATAAAAAGTAGTGGACCACATCACTATGGAGTTCATAGCTACTTTTTCACATCGTACTCAAATTAAATTGGGTGTGAGTGGATAGGAAGGAATTCTTCATTTAATTTTAAATAATATTTGGATTTCAAAAGTGAGACTTGGTTTGCAAAAGTTAGCGTAAGCTCTTGTGGATGGGTGAGACTAAAGCTGAGATCACTGAAGATAACAGCGTTCAGCCCTTGGCTTTTCCACTATCCCTATTCTGAATTGCTAGGTATACATTAAAAGAATAGTTATCCTACACATGTTGTGGAGGTCTGTTTTTCCCTCTATCTCCCTCTCACCAAAAAGAAGCTCTGATTAAGTTCATTACTGGTCCTTACCAAAGCCAATATTCAGAGGCATGATTTTTGCTGATTTATCACAGCCTAAGCTTCCTCTAATATTTTCCCATTTCAGCTCTTACAATATGTAATGTTAATTTCACTGGGTTTTCTGGGTCATTTTGGAGGGGCAAAAGGAAGGAAAATAGTGTACGGAAATATTCACATGTGCTATAAAAGTTCATTAAAGAGTGACAATTTTCATATACAAAAATATATATGTATGTAAATATATATATACACACATATGAAATAGACATGTGTGTGTGTGTGTGTAACCCATTCAAAAAAGCCATGAAACATGGAGGAATTAAAATGTATTATAGAAATAATCTTTTATATCACAAAAAAATTTTATGCATTATAACTTTTAAATGGTCCCTTTGCTGATTTTTTTCCCTAAAAGCTTTTACTTTATAAGTCCCCTATAATCTCTCTCTTTCATTAGGAAACATAAAACAAGAAGTCATGGTCCTTGATCCACAGTTGAGTAGAAAAATATACACATATAAAACAACTGAAGAACAATAAAACAAGTTCAAGTTTCTAGGATACAAAGCTCAGAAGTGTTCATAATTTTATTCCATTGTCCACTGACCAGAGGCCAGTCCAAGTAAGAGATACCATATATACAAAGGCACAGAAAAGGGTAGAAGTATGCATGCATATTTCAACATACCTATTGTATAATATAGGAGCGGTATAGTAAAAGGAGCAGAGGCCTGGTGAAGAAATAGTGAGGAGAATTGTTATCTAGATCTGTATATTAAACATATTAAAACCAAAAATTAGGTTGAAATCTTTTCATAAATTTCTACCCAATTTAGAAGCCTGGATATCAGTTTGTCACTTGCCGAATTTACCATTTCCAATTGTGATTTTGTTTTTCTATGTCTTAACTAAATCTATGCTGGGCACCACCAAAGCAAAGAGTGTGGTATATTCTTTTTTGTTTTAATTGTTTAACTGGCAGCCAACATAATGCTCTCATTTCTGAGGAAATGAAAGAGCAAAGTTGTCCATTCTTGCTCTGATTCCACAGTCAAAAGCAGCTGGAGTTTATACAAAGGTTCAGACAGTTCAGACCCAATTGGAGCTGGTTATTTTCCTTTTTCACTTCTGACTGTGAAAGACCTGGTGCCAGGTTATCATTTCCAGAAAACATCTATGCCAGAAAAACCTGCAGATAGAGACTTTTTTTTTCTTTCTGAATTGTTAGCTGGTCTCGCAGCACATTTTGAATGTAACCTTTTTAATCCCTGCATTTGCAATTAGAGATTAAAATTCCATTCCAAGAGCCATTCGGCAGATGGCAAAGCATGAAAAAACTGAAGGTAGTTTAAAATTGTATTTATACAGAACACCAGATGAATTTGCCAGGCTGTTTCTTCCTGAGTTTATATATTCACTTGTGAAAATTGATTGTTTAAGATGTAGATTTCGTTTGCAGGGATTTAGCATTTTTATAGGATTTTAAAGCAACAATTAATCCATCTCTTTTGTTCAGCACAGTTGCTTTAAATATGGAAGCAAAATCTATATTTAAAGCAACTGCTTCTTAAGAAGATTAAGTCACCTGTGCAAGGGTCACGAAGGTAGGTTCAGAAAGGCCGCAATATAATAAAATGAACAGGCCACTGAACCAATGCATCTATTAAGTGGAAACGCCATCACATCTTAGGCCATGTAGGCAGTCTGATTCTTAATTAAGATTTTTCCTTTAGGTTCCTCCAAGAGCTTCTGTGAAAATCCTTATGGCTTTTAAATGTTTATTGACAATAACAGATTAAGAGAAATGCACAAATCATAAATCATAAGCCATTTTTTAAAAGTGACCATACCCACATAAACACCTCCCAGAAGAAATAAAAAATTACTCCTACTCCGGAAGCCTTCCTTGTGCTCCTTCCCAAGTTACTTCCTCCCCAACATAACAACCATTCTAATTCTAGCACCAAAAATTACATTGTATCTTACTGAAATTCATGTAAGTAGATTCAGACAGTATTGACTAATTTGTGTTTGGCTTTATTCACACATTTTAAGATTCATCCACTCTACTGAATGCAGGGATATATTTGTTCATTGTCACTGCCGTATGTAAGTTTATTTTATAAATATTTCACAATTTATCCATTTACTATTGATGAGGATTTGGGATTTTTCTAGTTTGGAGGGATTACAAATAGTGCTTCTATTATCCTTTTTAATAGGTTTTCCGTGAACATATGTATGCATTTCCAACAGAATTAGACCTACTTGTGGAATTGGTCACAGTTTTCCTTGAAAGCACTGGACATTGTCAGTCTTTTTCACTTTAGCAATCTGGTGAGTATATAGTGGCTTCGTATTGTAATTTTAATTTGTACTTCCCTGATAACTAATTGAGCACACTTCCATAGTCATTTGTAAAGTGTTTGTTGAAGTCATTTGGTCATTACTAATTCATCTTTTTAAAAAAATTTCCATTGGATGCGAATCTCTCTTGAGATAAATGTATTACAAATAATCTCTAACCTATGGTTTGCTTTTCCACTCTCTTGGGTTAACAAGTTCTTAATTTTTAAAAATTTCGATTCATCAATAATTTTTTTCTGTATGCATAGTGCTTTTTATGTTTTGTTTTATAAATCACTGCCTCTCTTAAGTTCACAAAGTGAACCATGTTATATTCTATAATATTGTTTTAACTTCTAAATTGAGTCAACAATCCAAGTTTGGACAAATAAAATGTATATTGTGCCAATAGGGATTAAAATCATTATTGATACACCATTGATCCAGCACCTTTTATTGGAAAAACCACCTTTGCCCCTTACCCTCAAGGCATGGCAGTGACACCTTCTTCACAAATCAATTGATGTTGTGTACGTGGGTGTATTTCTGGGCTCTATTTGTCTATCCTGCATCAAAAGTATACCATTTAATTGTGTAGCTTTAGAAGGCTAAATATCTGGTGGAGTAAGACTTCCAATTTTGTTCTCGTTCAATAATTCCTTGACTATTTTGGCCCTCTGCCTTTCCATCTAATCACTTATGAATTTCTACAAAAAAGTATAACCTAAAGGGATTTATATTGCAAATAGATTATTTTGGTGAAACAGACATCTTTGCAATATTTTCATTCCATTAATATGGTACAGCCATCTATTTATTGACAACTTTAATTTCTCTCAATAACATTTTGTCATTTTCTATGTAAATATACATCATTTAATAGGCTTAGTCCTAGTTATTTGCTTTGTTTTGCTATTATGTATGCTATAGCTTCAAAATTTTATTTTCTGATTGTTTACTGCTGATATTTAAAAGTGTGTGTGTGTGTGTGTGTGTGTGTGTGCGTGTGTGTGTGTGTGTGTTGACTTTGATTTCAAAGAGTTTTCTAAGCCTACTTATTAATTCTAATGGTTTGCCTGTAGACTTTTTTGGATATTTTCAGTATACAATCCTATTTGTAAATAATGACTTTTTTTCTTTATTTCATAAATTTATATCTTTTATTTCCTTTTCTTTCATTATTGCTATTGCTACATTTTATTGGAAAATAAAACGTTTAAAAGAAGTGGTCATGGAGGCATCTTTGTTTTATTCTGGATCTAAGGGGAAAATAGTTCAATAATTCATCCTAAATTAAGATGTTTATTATAGGTTTTTTATATTCTATAAAATTATGTAAGCTCCCTTTTATTCTTTTTTTAAAGATTTTATTTATTTATTTGAGAGAGTGCGTATAAGCAGGGGGGAGGGGCAGAGAGAGAGAGGGAGAAGGAGAAGCCGACTCCCCACTGAGCAAGAAGCCTGATGCAGGACTCGATCCCAGGACCCTGGGATCATCACCTGAGCCAAAGGCAGACGCTTAACTGACTGAGCCACGCAGGCACCCCAGCTCCCTTTTACTCTTTATTTATGTTGAGATTTTATAGTGTATGTGTTCACTTTTATCAAATGCTTTTTTTTTTTAATTGTGATAATCATGCGTTTATTTTTAATCCTACAAAGGTGGGGAAGATCAGTGATTATTCTTAAAATATTATACCTTGTATTCTTTTTTTTTTTTTAAAGATTTTATTTATTTATTTGACAGAGAGAGAGACAGACAGCGAGAGATGGAACACAAGCAGGGGGAGTGGGAAAGGAAGAAGCAGGCTCCCAGTGGAAGAGCCCAACGTGGGGCTCGATCCCAGAACTCCGGGATCACGCCCTGAGCCGAAGGCAGATGCTTAACGACTGAGCCACCCAGGCGCCCCTATACCTTGTATTCTTGAATTAAACACTATCTCATTACACTAGGTAATATTTTACACACTGCTTATTTTGGTTTCCTAATATTTTCATAGCATTTTTCATTTATGTCACATAAAAAGATTTGGTCCATAATTTTCCTATCCTGTAATTGTCCTGACAAGTTTTGACACCATGACTATGCTAGCTTTATAAATTGAGTTGATAAAATTCTCTTTTTCTATCCTATGGATAAGACTGGTGATATTTTTCTTAATTTTTTGGAAGAATTCATTGCTGAAGATCTATATGTCTAATGCTCTCTTTTATAAAATTTTAGTATTCATTTATATTTACATACACTTATTTTTTGAGTGTTCATGTTTTTCCCTTGATATAGAAACAGTTAAAAATTTCTATTTTTCTTGTATCATTTTTGATATCTCTGTTTTTATAAGCTTTACCCATTTCACCTAAATTAGAATATGTATCGTTAAAGCTTCTTGTTTTGTTTTGTTGTTAGGTAAGCTCTACACTGGACAAAGGGCTTGAACTCACCAACCCAAGATCAAGAGTCACATGTTCTAACGACTGAGCCAGCCAGGCTCCCCTAAAGTTATTTTATAATACCTTTTTTATATTTTAATGTCTATAGGCTCTGAAGTGCTTTAATTTTCTTTATTGCTGATACCGACAATTTGTGCTTTCTGTTTTTCTTGATTAAAAGTATTTTAATTATATTAGTTTTCTCAGAAAAGACAACTTTGGCTTCACTGATTTTTCCCTATACAAAGTTACTGTTTTATTAGTTTTTCTTACCTATTATTTCCTTTCCTTTCCTTCAATTTATCTCCTGTTTTCTTCTATCATTTTTAATTTGATAATAAAATTATTCTTTTCAACTTCTCTTTCTCTTTTAAGAGAATATATACATTTAAGGCTACGTATTTCCCTGTAAGTATGGCTAGAGCTATAATCTCACATGTTTTTACAAGTAGTATTTTTTAATCACTTAGTTTGAAATGTTTTCTAAATTTTGTTTTAATTTCTTCTTTGACCCAAGGATTATCTAGAAGTATAAACTTAAGTTTTCAAAGATTTTTTTTTTTTGTTATTGACCTCCTACTAATTTCAGTCTGGTTGGAGAACATACTCTGCATATATAATTGGAATTTGTAAGGATTTGCTTTAAGAACCACCATGTGGTCTCTGCATTTGAAATAAACGGTATAGTGTTCTACAGATATCAGTTATATCATGCCATGCACTGATAAAATGTTATGTATTTCTATTAATTTTCTATTATATGTATTGAGAGAGGTTTGTCAAAATCTTCAACGATCCAATGTGAAGTGTACTACTTTTTGATCCTTTTATTAATGTTATTGTATACCCAAAAGAGAACTGTTATGTTTTTCTATTAAATTGACCTTTTTGCATTATGAAATGTTTGTAGATTCCCGTTTTTTAATGATCTACTTCTTCTGAAGTTTGTATAACTCTGACAGCACTCTATTATACATGGTTTCCTTCTTCTATTTTATTTAATGCTTTTATTTCGGTATTTCTCTGTCCTAACATTTATGGTATATCCCTTATAAATAGTATATAGGGAGGTCTTGCTTTTTATCCAGACTGACAATGTTTCTTACTTGGGTGACTTAGTCTACCTACATTTAACATGACTTAATATATTTGGGTTTATTTACTCCCTTATTCTTTGTTTTCCAAACGTCCCATTATTTTTTGTCCTTTTTTCTTCCTTCCTGAATTCTTATAAAGTAACCAACCATATTTTATTCCATTGTCACCCATCATTAGCTTTTAGTTATACTTTATTATTTTTTTTTAATTTACCTAAGGAAAACAAAACAAATGAGCAAAGGGAAAGAGAGAGAGAGAGGCAAACCAAGAAAGAGACTCTGAACTATAGAGAACAAACTGATGGTTATCACAGTAGAGGTGGTGGGGGGGGACATGGGACTAGGTGATGGGGATTAAGGAGCACACATGTGATGAGCATCAGGTGCTGTATGGAATTGCTCAATCACTATACTATACACCTGAAACTAATATTACACCGTATGTTTAACTGGAATTTAAATAAAAAGTTTTTTTAATTATCTTTAAGATTATACTACCATTTTGGCCAATAAATTCTAGTATAAATTAGTACTTTTGCACTACCAAGACGATGCAAGAATATTAGAACCCTTTAAATCCATTTACTCCACTCTTTTATATAATTGTCATCTATTGTTATTCCAACAATAATTATTCTTTTTAAGTCAATATAAATTTAGATTTACCCACATATTTACTTTTATTGTTCTTCATTCTTTGCTGAATTTTCATACTTTTGTAAGAGATTATTTTCCTTATCCCTGAATAACTCCTTTGAAATTTTCTTTTACTATGAGTCTGCTGACAAATTCCTTTTTTCCTGAAAATACTGTTTTCTTCACTTTTTTTTTCTTTCAAGTTTTTATTTAAATTCCAGTTAGTGGGGAGGAGAAAAGTCAGTGGAGGAGTAGGGGACCCCTTTTTCAGGTGGTCCCCTGAGTCAAGATAGATATCTACCAGACCATCCTGAACACCCACAAAATCAGCCTGAGACATCTGGAAGATGTCTACAAATGAACAGGAAGACACATCTGGATCTCTACAAACGAACATCTCCAGCAGTGAGTATTGAGGTAGGAAGCACGGAGCCGTGAATCCGTGCACAGATATCGGAAGATAAATGGAAGGGGGAGGGAGCCAATGTGCTTGGGCACTGAGAAGTAGTAGCCACCTGCACTGGAGAGCTGGCCACACTCACGGACGGCACCTGCGAGAAAGCAGACTGAGACCATGAGCCTGGGAATGCGCGTGCAACCAGACTGAAAACCGGAGTTCCGGAGTGCTCACTGGAACGGACTAAAACCGTGAGATCAGGAGCATGCGTGCGTCCAAACTGAAAACCGGCACTCCGGTGCACACACGAACCACACCGAAACAAGGAGCTCGGGAGTGCGCACAGGAACGGGGGGGGGGGGGGGGTGGCCGTGTTAGAAGCACAAAGGACAGAGACCTGCCAGCCGTGGAAGTGAGGGCTGAGAGACAGGCTGTGGGGCACACAACCCGGGATGCTGCAGTGTTTTTAGCAACACCAATGGAAACAGAGGGTGGCCAAGAGAGCTCAGTGGAGAGCGGACTATGATCTCTCTGTTCTGAGACAGAGGCTAGGATACGGCCACTGCTGCTCTGACTCTCAGAAGAGCAACAGAACACTGCCAGGGAAAGCCACCAAAGAACAAAAGCCTGGAAATACCAGCTCACATTGTGCCCATCCCCATTCCCCTTCGCAGGGGACGGGGCGACTCTACCCAAACAGGGTTGCCGGAGTATCAGCGTGGCAGGCCCCTCCCCCAGAAGGCAGGCTGAAAAATCAAGAAGCCCACATCCCTAAGGTCCCTATAAAACAGGTGCACACTGCCTGGGTCCTAGTCAATAATTTGGACTCTGGGCATCCCTGCAACCTCTCCTCATCAGAATGATGAGGAGGAGAAATCCCCCCAGCAAAGAAAAGATAATGAGTCTGTGGCCTCTGACACAGAACTGATGGATATGGATATAACCAAATTGTCAGAAATGGAGTTCAGAGTAACAATGGTCAAGATGATGTGTAGGCTTGAAAAAAATATTCACGAAAATATTAACAAGAATATAGAATCTCTAAGGGCGGAAATGAGAGCAAATCTGGCAGAAATTAAAAATGCTATGAATCAAATGCAGTCTAAACTAGACACTCTGATGGCCAGGGTAAATGAGGCAGAAGAAAGAACTAGTGAATTGGAGGATGGGATGGTAGAATAGAAAGTTAAAACAGAAACTTGGCTCAAAGAAATCCAATCTCAAGAATGTAGATTACGGGAGATTACTGACTCAGTGAAATGTTCCAATGTCAGAATCATGGCATCCCCGAGGGGGTGGAGAAAGAGAGAGGTCTAGAAGAGATATTTGAACAAATTGTAGCTAAGAATTTCCCTAATCTGGCAAAGGAAACAAGCATTCGTGTCCAAGAGGCAGAGAGGACCCCTCCCAAGGTCAATGAGAACAGACCTACACCACGTCACATCATAGTGCATTTGCAAATATTAGATCCAAGGATACAGTATTGAAAGCAGCCAGGGGAAGAAAATTCTTACGTACAGAAGGAAAAATATCAGAATAACAACAGACCTGTCGACAGAGACCTGGCAGGCTAGGAAGGGTAGGCAGGGTATTTTCAAAGCTCTATCTGAGAAGAACATGCAGCCAAGGATCCTTTATCCAGCAAGGCTGTCATTCAGAATTGATGGAGAGATAAGGACCTTCAAGGATCGGCAGAAACTGAAGGAATTCGTAACCACCAAGCCAGCCCTACATGAGTTATTAAGGGGGGTTCTATAAAAGTAAAAAGGCCCCAAGAGTGATACAGAACAGAAATTTACAATCTGTAGAAACAGACTTCACAGGCAACATGACATCATTAAAATCATATCTCTCAATAATCACTCTCAATGTGACTGGCCTAAATGCTCCCATAAAACACCACAGGGTTGCAGATTGGATAAAAAGACATGACCCAACCATTTGCTGTCTACAAGAGACACATCTTGAACCTAAAGGTACATCCAGACTGAAAGTGAAGGGATAGAAAACTATTTTTCATGCCAATGGACCTCAAAAGAAAGCTGGGGTAGCAATTCTCATATCAGACAGATTAGATTTTAAAATAAAGACTGTAGTTAGAGATACAGAAGGGCACTATATTATTCTTAAAGGATGTATCCAACAAGTGGATATGACAATTATAAATATATATGCCCCCAACAGGGGAGCAGCTAGATACACAAGCCAACTCTAAACCAAAATAAAGAGACATATAGATGATAATACGTTAATAGTAGGGGACCTCAACACTCCGCTCTCAGCAATAGACAGATCACCTAAGCAGAAAATCAACAAAGAAACAAGAGCTTTGAATGACATACTGGACCAGATGGACCTCATAGATATATACAGAACACTATACCCCAGAAAAACAGAATACTCATTCTTTTCTAATGTACATGGAACTTTCTCCAGAATAGACCACATACTGGGCCACAAAACAGGTCTCAAGTGATACCAAAAGACTGACATTATTCCCTGCATATTCTCAGACCACGATGCTTTGAAACTGGAACTCAATCACAAGGAAAAATTTGGAAGAAACTCAAACACTTGGAAACTAAGAACCATCCTGCTCAAGAATGACTGGGTAAACCAGAAAATTCAAAATCAGTTTAAACAATTTTTGGAGAACAACGAGAATGAAAACACATTGGTCCAAAACCTATGGGATACTGCAAAGGCAGTCCTAAGGGGAATGCAGTTTTTATATTCTCACCTCAAGAAGCTGGAGCTGGAACAGAACAGGCCTAACCCACACATGAGAAGGCAGTTGATCAAGATTAGAGCAGAGATCAATGAATTAGAAACCAGGAGCACAGTAGAGCAGATCAACAGAACTAGAAATTGGTTCTTCGAAAGAATAAATAAGATCAATAAGCCACTGGCCAGACTTATTCAAAAGAATAGAGAAAGGACCCAAATTAATAAAATTATGAATGAGGGAGGAGAGATCATGACCAACTCCAATGAAATAGGAAGGATCATTAGAAACTTTTATCAACAGCTTTATGCCAATAAATTAAACAACCTGGAAGAAATGGATGCCTTCCTGGAAACCCCTAAACTACGAAGATTGAAACATGAAGAAATTGATTATTTAAACAGACTGATTAATTACGAAAAGATTGAAGCAGTGATCAAAAACCTCCCCACAAAACAAGAGTCCAGGGCCTGACGGATTCCCCGGGGAATTCTACCAAACATTCAAAGAAGAAATAATACCTATTCTCCTGAAGCTGTTTCAAAAAATAGAAACAGAAGGAAAACTACCAAACTCGTTCTATGAGGGCAGTATTACCTTGATACCCAAACCAGGCAAAGACCCCATCAAAAAGGAGAATTACAGACCGATATCCCTGATGAATATGGATGCCAAAATTCTCAACAAGATCCTAGCTAATAGGATCCAACAGTACATTCAAAGGATTATCCATCAAGACCAAGTGGGATTCATCCCTGGGATGCAAGGGTGGTTCAACATTCGTAAATTGATCAGTGTGATAGATCATTCTAACAAGAAAAGAGTCAAGAACCTTATGATCCTCTCAATTGATGCAGAAAACCATTTGACAAAATACAGCATCCTTTCCTGATTAAAACCCTTCAGAATTTAGGGATAGAGAGTACATTCCTCAATTTCATAAAAACCATCTATGAAAAGCCTACAGCGAACATCTTCTCAATAGGGAAAAGCTGAAAGCCTTTCCCTTAAGATCAGGAACATGACAAGGATGCCCACTCTCGCCACTATTATTCAACATAGTACTAGAAGTCCTTGCAACAGCAATCAGACAACAAAAAGGGATAAAAGGTATCCAAATCGGCAAAGAAGTCAAACTGTCTCTCTTCGCAGATGACGTGACACTCTATATGGAAAACCCAAAAGACTCCACCCCCAAACTATTAGACTTATAGAGCAATTCAGTAATGTGGCGGGATACAAAATCAATGCTCAGAAATCAGTTGCATTTCTGGGGCGCCTGGGTGGTGCAGTCGTTAGGCGTCTGCCTTCGGCTCAGGGCGTGATCCCAGCATTCTGGGATCGAGCCCCACATCAGTCTCCTCCGCTATGAGCCTGCTTCTTCCTCTCCCACTCCCCCTGCTTGTGTTCCCTCTCTCGCTGGCTGTCTCTATGTCAAATAAATAAATAAAATCTTAAAAAAAAAAAGAAATCAGTTGCATTTCTATACACGAATAATGAGACTGAAGAAAGAGAAATTAGGGAATCCATTCCAATTATATAGCACCAAAAATCATACATTATCTCGGAATTAATTTAATCAGAGACGTAAAGGATCTATACTCTAGAAACTACAAATCTCTCTTGAAAGACATTGAAGAAGACACAAAAAGATGGAAAAATATTCCATGCTCATGGATCGGAAGAATAAACATAGTTAAAATGTCTATGCTACCCAGAGCATTCTATGCTTTCGATGCCATCCCAATCAAAAAAACCAATGACATTTTTCAGAGAACTGGAACAAACAGCCCTTAAATTTGTGTGGAACCAGAAAAGGCCCCGAATTGCCAAGGAATTGTAGAAAAGGAAAAACAAAGCTGGGGGCATCATGTTGCTGGATTTCAAGCTAATACTACAAAGCCGTGATCACCAAGACAGCATGGTACTGGCACAAAAACAGACACATAGACCAATGGAACAGAATAGAGAACCCATAAATGGACCCTCAGCTCTTCAGGCAACTAATCTTTGACAAAGCAGGAAAAAATATCCATTGGAAAAAAGACAGTCTCTTCAATAAATGGTGCTGGGAAAATTGGACAGCTACATGCAAAAGAATGAAACTTGACCACTCTCTCACACCATACACAAAGATAAACTCCAAATGGATGAAAGACCTCGATGTGAGACAGGAATCCATCAAAATCCTAGAGGAGATCATAGTCTGCAACCTCCTGGACATCAGCCACAGCAACTTTTTTCATGACACATCTCCAAAGGCAAGAGAAACAAAAGAAAAAATGAACTTTTGGGACTTCATCAAGATAAAAAGCTTCTGCACAGCCAAGGAAACAGTCAAAAAAACTAAGAGGCAGCCCACGGAATGGGAGAAGATATTTGCAAATGACGCCACAGATAAAAGACTAGTATCCAAGATCTACAAAGAACTTCTCAAACTCAATATATGTGAAACAAATAATCAAATCACAAAATGGGCAGAAGATATGAACAGACACTTTCCCAATGAAGACATACAAATGGCTAACAGACACATGAAAAAATGTTCAATATCATTAGCCATCAGGGAAATTCAAATCAAAACCACACTGAGATACCACTTTACGCCAGTTAGAATGGCAAAAATTGACAAGGCAGGAAACAACAAATGTTGGAGAGGATGTAGAGAAAAGGGATCCCTCTTACACTGTTGGTGGGAATGCAAGTTGGTACAGCCACTTTGGAAAACAGTGTGGAGGTCCCTTAAAAAGTAGAGCTACCCTATGACCCAGCAATTGCACTGCTGGGTATTTACTCCAAAGGTACAGATGTAGTGAAGAGAAGGGCCATATGCACCCCAGTGTTCACAGCAGCATTGTTCACAATAGCTAAATTGTGGAAGGAGCCGAGATGCCCTTCAACAGATGACTGGATTAAGATGTGGTCCATATATACAATGGAATATTACTCAGCCATCAGAAAGAACGATTTCACAACATGTGCAGCAACATGGACGGGACTGGAGGACATAATGCTAAGTGAAATAAGTCAAGCAGAGAAAGACAATTATCATACGGTTTCACTCATTTATGGAACATAAGAAGGAAGATCAGTAGGAGAAGAAAGGGAAGAATGATGGGGGGTAAACAGAAGGGGAAATGAACCGTGAGAGACTGTGGACTATGGGAAACAAACTGAGGGCTTCAGAGGGGAGGAGGGGTAGGGGACTGGGATAGGCCAGTGATGGGTATTAAGGAGGGCACATATTGCATGGTGCACTGGGTGTTATACACAAATAATGAATCATGGGTCATTACATCAAAAACTGTAGGATAAAGGATAAACTGTATGGTGACTAACATAACAAAATAAAAATTATTATTAAAAAAATAAAATAAAATAAATAAAATAAATTCCAGTTAGTTAACATATAGTGTAATATTAACTTCAGGTATAGAATTTAGTGATTCATCACTTACATACAACACCCAGTGTTCATTACAACAAGTGCCTTCCTTAATCCCCATCACCCATTTAACCCAGCCCTCACCCATCTCCCCTCCAGTAATAATCAGTTTGTTTTCTATAGTTAAGAGTCTCTTTTCTGGTTTGCCTCTCTCTTTCTCTCTTTTTTTCCCTATGTTCATCTGTTCTGTTTCTTAAGTTTTCTTCACTTTTGATTTTTAAAGTTAGAAGTTACTTCCTTTCGGGGCGCCTGGGTGGCACAGCGGTTGGGCGTCTGCCTTCGGCTCAGGGCGTGACCCCGGCGTTATGGGATCGAGCCCCACATCAGGCTCCTCTGCTGTGAGCCTGCTTCTTCCTCTCCCACTCCCCCTGCTTGTGTTCCGTCTCTCGCTGGCTGTCTCTATCTTTGTCAAATAAATAAAATCTTAAAAAAAAAAAAAAAAAAAGAAGTTACTTCCTTTCATTACCTTAAAGATATTATCTTAATGTCTTCTGGCTTATATCACTTGTGCTAAGTATCTATTCATCACTTATTGTTGTACCTTTGGAAACTTTTCCTCGATATTTTTAAGATATTCTCTTAATCTTTGATTAGTTTATAATGAACCCAGATATGTGTATGTATATGTGTGTTTGCTTTTTATTTTGAAAATTTATACTGCTGAGTGTTTAGAGAAAAACTTCCTAAATCTGCACTGATAGCAGATACAGAATATTCCTGGCCATTGTGGAATATTCCTCAGCCATCAGAAAGAACGATTACACATTTGCAGCAACATGGACAGGACTGGAGATTATGCTAAGTGAAATAAGTCAAGCAGAGAAAGACAATTATCATATGGTTTCACTCATTTATGGAACATAAGAAATAGGAAGATTGGTAGAAGGAAAGGAAGGATGAAGGGGGTAAACAGAAGGGGGAATGAACCATGAAAGACTGTGGACTCTGGGAAACAAACTGGGGGCTTCAGAGGGGAGGGAGGTGGGGGATTGGGATAGGCCAGTGATGGGTATTAAGGAGGGCACATATTGCGTGGTGCACCAGGTGTTATATGCAAATAATGAATCATGGAACATTGCATCAAAAACTGGGGATGTACTGTATGGTGACTGATATAACAAAATAAAAATTATTTAAAAAAAAAAGAATATTCCTGGCCATTATATCTTTAAAGACGGCTTGTATCTTATTCAATTCTCTCTCCTCTTTTTAGAATTTTCCACATTTCTTAGACCTTTTCGTACTATCCCATGTATCTCAAATGTTCTTCTATATTTTCCCTAGTAGTTTCTATCTGAACATTTTCAATTCATCTGTCTGTAGTAAGTTTTATCTTCTGCCATTAAACAAAACTACTGAGTTTATAATTGCCACTTTATTTTTTTTAATTCTAGAATTTCCATCTGATTCATCATTATTGATTCTAATGCTTTATTCTCCACATTCTTATTTATTGTTTTGAACATAACAACGACCTATTTTAAAGTCTTGAACTCCAAATTTTTGTACTGCTAAAATCAAGATTCTGATAGAAACTCTGCTTAGATTTTTAGCCTCCTTTCCTTTATGGTTGGCCTTTTAGCCTTCTGGCCTACCCAGAATATGTCTCCACTGGGAAAGAACAACAGAATGTCAGGTCCAGTGGATTGTTGTTGTTCTCTTCTCTCTAGAAATTTGGCCTCTCAAGTCCTGACTTCCTTAAAGCCCTGAACTCTATCTTTTATCTACTCAACCTTAGAAGACATGCAAAAGGTCTGAGCCACTGCTCTCTACCCATAACACTTAGGAAAGAGAGAACACTTTTAAGGAGAAGTAGAAGAGAGTGTTAGGTTTACCTTACCCTTTTCAACAGACTCTGTAATCCTCAAGTCCTGAATATTTTGGTTGCTTTAAAATGACTTTTGTATTTTTTACTTAGCTTTTATAACTGTTCTCCATAAAAGATTGGTCACATACAAGCTATTCTATCATAGCCAAAGGGAGAAATCACCTATCTCAGACTTGCAAAACTTCAACGTTTGAAGCTGTAAAAGAGACTGGGAGAAAAATCAGTGTATCTCTGGTCACTTCTCATAATTGGAAAAAAAAAAAAACAGTATCACAGATTCAAAAGTATAAACTGGTAATCAGTTTGGGAGAAGGGAGGAATTATAATATGTGGAATAAAAGACCAATTTTTACATCCCACGAATGAGATTCAATAGCTCTAGGACCACGGCTAGTCACATAAACTTTCCAACTGTTGGTTTTCATCTATATATAAGAATAAAAAGTAATGAGATTAATGATGTTTAGGATGAAAATCATTTGTAAATTGAAATGCAAGATAACAAAGAAATTCAGAAAGTTTCAAATACATTTTTATGAAAAAGGATCAGAATTTGATATACACTAATCTGCTCCACACGTAACAGCAAGTCTTTTGTAGGTTCTGGGAAGTTATTTTTCAATGCGTTTTTAACTTACTCAAAACCCACCTACCTAAAAGATGATGTATGTAAAAGGAAAACAGAAAAATGAATAGACTATGACAAATAAAGAGAGTAAGCTAGTAATTAAAAATACACACACACACACACACACACACACAATCCCAGGTACAGATGATTTCACTGGTGAATTCTACACTTAAAGAATCAAAAAGACATCATAAGAAAACCATGCACCATTATCTCTTAAGAATACAGACACAAAACTCTTCAACAGAAAGACTAGCATCCCAAATTCAACAACATATGAAAAAAGATTATACACCATGACCAATTGGAATTTGTCCCAGGAATGCAAAGTTGGTTTAATACAGAAAAATCTATTAATGTAACAGACCATATCAACAGGTAAAATTAAAAGCCCAAAACCATATAATCAACACTAAATTGCAGAAAAAACAATTGACAAAATCGAACACTATTTCACAATTAAAAAAAAAGATCTAGGCATAGAAGGAAACTCGCTCGACATGATAAATATCATCCATGAAAAACCCACAACTAACATTTACTTAATTATGAAAGAGTGGATGCTTTCCTCTAAAAATCAGCAACAACACAAGGATGTCTGCTCTCTTTACTTCTATCAAACATTGTACTGGAGTAGTAGCCAAGACATCAAGACAAGTAAATAAAAAGATATCTAAATTAGAAAAGAAGAAATAAAATTATCCCTGTTCACAGATGACATCATCTTGCACATAGAAAGTTCGAAGTAATCTACTATTAGAACTAATAAATTAGCTCAGCAAAGTTGCAGGATACAAAATCAATATAAAATATCAATCATATTCCTATTACCTAGCAATAAACAATACAAAAATAAAATTAAGAAAACAATTCCATTTACAATAGCAGAAAATGACCAGGGATGTACTGTATGGTAACTAACATAATATAATAAAAAAATATTTAAAAAAACAATAGCAGAAAATGAATAAAGGGCTGCTTAGAAATAAATTTAACAAAAGAAGTGTAATATTCATATCCTGAAAACTATAATACACTGTTCAAAGAAATTAAAGATGCTCTATATGAATGGAAAGACATTCCAGTCATGGATCAAAAGCTGTAATATTGTTAAGATGGCAAGATTTTCCAAATTGATTTACAGATTCAATGCAATTTCTACAGAATCCCAGATAGCTTCTTTGCAGAATCGAACAAGTTGATCCTAAAATTTATATAGAAACTCAAGCTCAGAATAGCCAAAACAGTCTTGAAAAGGGAAATCAAAGTTAGAGGACTCATACCTCTGATTGTAAAAGTTACTACAAAGCAAATGTAATCCAGGCAGCATTGTACCGGCATAGGATAGACATATAGATGCAAGGAATACAAGTGAGTGTCCAGAAACAAGCTTTGGATTTGGCAGAAGTTTCACGGACATGACACCAAACACAAGCAACAAAATAAAGAACAGATAAATAAAACTTCATGAAAACTAAAAACAACTGTACTTCAAAGGACCTAGTAAGAAAGTAAAAAAACACACTTCACAGAACTGGAGAAAATATTTGCAAATCCTACATCTAACAAGGTACTTGTATCTGGAATATATATAGAACTCTTACCACTCAAAAATATAAATATAAATAACCAAATGACGAAACAGATGAAAGATTAAATGGAAATTTCTCCAAAAAAGATATTAAAATGACCAAAAAGTCCATAAAAAAGATGCTCAATGTCACTAGTTATTAGGGAACTGCACATCAAAACCACAATGACATACCACTTCAACTCAGTAACTTGGCTAGAATCAAAACGTCAGAGAACAGGAATTTATAAGGATCTAGAAAAACTGAAACCTTCATACATTGCTTGTGGGAACTTGAAATGGTACGGCTGCTTTGAAAAACAGTTGGACAATTCCTCAAAAAATTAAACAGACAATTAATATTTTACCAAGAAATTTTACTCTTAGGTATACCAAAGAGAAATAAACACATACATCCACACAAAAATTTATTTCCAAAAATGCAGCATTATTGTTATATACAAAATGTTGAAACCACCTAAAAGTTCATTAATATGTGGTATATAGTATGTGGTATATGTGAATAAACAAAATGTGAGATAGTCATGAAAGGAAATATTATTCAGCATTAAAAAGGAACAGAATACTGATACATGCTTCAACATGGATTAACCTTGAAAACATTATGCTAAATAAAAGAATATGGTCACAAAAGATCACACATTATTTGATCCTATTTTTATGAAATGTACAGAGTAGGCAAATCAATAAAGACAGAAATCAGTGATTGCCTAAGGATGAGGGGTGGTGTGGAGATTGAAGGGTGATAGCTAAAGGGTTTCTTTTGGGGGCAATTTCAGTGTTCTAAAATTGTAGTGATTCTTGCACAACTCTGGAATATACCAGAAGCCAATGAATTGTATAGTTTAAATGGGTAAATTGTATGGTACGGTAAATTATGTCTTACTAAAGCTGTTACCTGCCTCCACCCCCAAAAAGGGTATATATATTCAGCACTGGCACTAGGTACTACAAGAATGTAAAATATATTAATTACTGGTTTTCATAAATATAATAAGACCTATAGAAAGAAGACACAGATATATATATTTTTTTATATTAAACACCACACCTAGAACACATTTGCCTTCTTTTTAGACCCTAAATTTCAGTGGTTTTTAAACAACTGACATGTATAAAAGTAGGATATATTTTAAAATCAAGGTATAATTTAATGTAGGTTACCATTCTTCCTAAGAACTATTAGTTGTCCTTCTTCAGTAACTTAGAATCAAACAAAATGTAATGGAAAACAATTTGTGTTACACAGGTCAAAGCGCATTGCAAATTCATGCAAGAAGTCTCATACTATTGAGATCTGAAATGGTCAGAGAAGCCTTTGTCAAGATTTGGGCTCAAAGAAATCTTTGAAGAATAGGCAATGTGCAGATTGTGAGAAAGAGCAATAAAAAACTTCCAGGCACTTTTTATGGAATTTCTGCAGATGCCTATACTTTTAAAATTCCATTTTGCTTCTACTTCTGTGCCCTTGCTTTTAAACATACTGGACACGTACATCTGCTGCATATAATCATCCAAATAAAGGATGAGGTCCATGTCTTTCCCTTTTATAAGTCATACATACTACCAACACAAATACTTCACAGAATTGAAGAAAAAACAGATAAAAATAAAGCATTTTTTAAACAAAAGATGAGGGAATTATAGTAATTCTGATTGTCTATTATCTTACTCATACATGAGCAACAATCGTATTTATAGGAAATCTAAATTGATATGGTGATTTTACATTTTACATAATTTATTTTACTTTCCTCAAATATCACATCACCAGCTACACAACTAATTAATCCCACACAACATAGGATAAGCCCATGCATTATTTCCTTTAAAAACTAGACAAATAGTGTAATTGTTAAGAGCCTGGTCTGGTTTCAAAGCCAAAACCCTGTCATTACTACCTGTAAGAACTTGTGCATGATCCCTAATCTCTGAGTCTCAATTTCCTCATCTTAAAGTGAGAATAATAATATCATCTAGCTATGGAAAAATGGATTTGTTTTCATGGGACTCACATGAACTGGGTATCAGAACTACTCAAATAAAAGACCACTAAACCAGAGCTGAGATTGACTTCAGGGAAATGGATTTATGTAGTTGAAGAAAACTGGAGAAAGCTGTAAATATACTTTCTACTTCCACATAAGGATATAGGTTTGAGATATTATTAAGTTTGGTTTCAGAATCATAAGTGTCCCATTACTGTAAAAATTCCCTTAAAAGGCAATACAGATGTTGTTTGTGAAACTTTCCAAATAGCGACACAAAAATGACTGTGACATAGCAAAGAGGCTACTCTCTGGTCTAGCAAAATCCTCCTGTCAGTACATCTGGATGATCTCTTGTTAGAGACTCTGGAACACAGTGAAAGCTATGCTAAGATGTGCTGAAACTGGTCCGGCTATCTCTCAGCATCCACCTCACTTACACAAAGATTTTGCATCCTTGACTAATTAACTCAGGATCATAATCTAACCTACAAAGGATGTTTGTGTAAATGCCAGATCGTCCCAGGATCCATAACCTCATAGGCTGTTGTGCACACATAACCATACAATGCATTTAAAATGCTTAGCAGGATGCCTGTTACAGAGTAAGCCCTAAATAAACACTAGTTAAGACTATGAGGAAGGTGATGACGTTGATTATGATATGAACAGAGGCACAGATGATGTCACATTCTATTTTGGTGGATTATCAATAAGACAGAGTTGGGGGGAGATGCTTCTTTTACTCTTCTAAAAGCCACTGGCATGAAAGAATAGGTATTTTAATTAGTTTAATCTTACTTCTCCTCATTTTAAAGAATTTTAAACTAAGATAATTAAAGGCAAAGTGGTGGTTCAGAGATTACATCAAGGAAAGCTTTTTTTCCTTTGTCTTTAAACTGAAAACTGACAGATATTAAGCTGGAATCCAACATTCCAAAAGTGGTAATTTTTGTGATTCAGAGCCAGTCTGTGTTCAATGTTTAATACAACAATGGTTCAATGACTTAGGAGACAACCCTGCAAGATCATCCAGAAGACACAGATACAAAATCTAAAGGTCCCTCAGAGTGAAAGTAAAACATAGGCATGAATTACTGCAAGCTTCTGCCTCTGTCTCATTTTATTCTAAAGTTCTGCCATTACCAGCTCTGTGGCCTCAGGCAAAATACTTAATCTCCCTATGTCTCATTACACTCGTAAAATGGGGCAAGTAGAAGCTACCTCATAAGTTGTGTGGGCATTGTTATTATCATTTTGCCATTATAAGCATGTTCAAAATGTCTTAATTTAAAAAGATGGAAGAAAAGGAAGCTAAGATTATTCAGAAGCCATGACATTGTGTCTATCTTCCTTTCTAGCTTCATCTATAAAATAGCCCTCAACTCTTCCTATATTTCAGATACACCAAATATTAATTTCTCCTTAAGTACACTCTAATTCATTCATCTCAAACATTAGTTAAGCACCTACTATCTTTCAGAGCTCTGAAATACAACAATGAAACAACATGGACTCTGTTCTCAGGGAACTTACAATCTGGTAAAAAGCTATCATTATACCATTACTGACCCTGCTCCCTTAATCTAAACATAATTCTCTACTATCATCCAGAAGAGATTCAGGAAACATCTTCCAATACACTGAAAAAATCTGGATCTATCCAGCCTCCTTCTCTTGTTAACAATTTTTTTAACCTTGAATAGTACTTAAAACACCAGGTCACAGAGAACTGTTAGTTATATAAATGGTAAATTCCATTATGGAAAGGATGACGTGTTTTGTTTTTATACAGGGTCTTATGTCTGTTTATCCCACAGCACTACCAAGCTGTATCTAACACCAGATATTATATATATAAAAAAAATACACATGCACTATATTCCTTTGGCATTTTATATTTTCAAAACACTTTCTCACACATCCCTTCTTTTAACTACACAGTAACTTCTAAAATCTATAAATGAAAAAAGTGAAAGAAAAGAAGAGTGCTTTAATGAGTTGCCAAAAGATAGAACTGGGGAGTCTAGAACAAAAGACTCCTAACTTCAGTTCCAGTGATTTTTCTACCATGATCCCATGACCTCTCCGAAGAGATATCCTACCATCTGTCAATTTTCGGATGGGCTTTGAAGAAACACTTAAGCATATTGGAAGTTAGAAATGAGAAAGATCAGGAGAAGGAAAGATTTACTACCTTTTTAGAAAGGATAAAAAACTACTGTTAGCAAAAGACAAGCCTAAACTCAAAAGACAATTCTAGATCAGTAACTTCTGGCACTACTTACCTGCTAAAATATAACATAGGTCAAAACTTTTCCACCTGTAGGAGATGCCAACAGTCTTTGACTTTGTAACCATAGCACTAAGGTTCAGGGCTTGTTCATCTCCCAAAAATAAACCTTATGATATTGATTACTGTACTCATAAAAGGTGTGGTTTGTTTTCCTACATATGCATGTACATACACATATGTATGTGTGTGTGTGTGTGTGACTCTGTCACTGTGCAGAAGTACTCGATAAGCTCCTAGTTCATAGAGCTCTCTCACAAATATTCTACACTTTCAATACTGTGATTTTCACTGAAGAAACAGGCAACTGGACAGGATCCAGTGACCTGAGACAGGAATTCATGAACTATCATCTTAGATCCAGCCAATTCTTTCTGTTACCTTTTCTTTTTTTTGGAAAATCAATTGTGATTTAAACCGTTATTTTTCAACATGTATGCATGAACATTCTGGTCAATGTTGTCTAGAAATGTATGCTTAAGAAAGCACTTGGGTCAGTCAAGGGGAATCTAACTGCCTAAAACAGACTAGGTTGAAATCATCATGTTCTACATTTTCAAAGACGAACAGATAATGAGAGTTTCCTGATTTCCAGCAACCTCTGTTCTTTTACCTGGCCACTACTTCCATAGTCATTTGGACAAGCTCACACCGAGAAGTAAGAATTTTTCCACTTCTACTGAGATTATCACTTTCTCCTAAACTCAGGGTTGATGACAGAGTGAATGGTATATTATCAGTTAAAAAAAAAAAAAAAGGCTTTATAGCTGAGTGAGGGGAACCGTGGGTGAAGGGAGAGACAAGAGGGCAAATTCTGCCCTTTATTCTACCTCTACAACTTTGCATAATTACTTTCTAAAAGGATCTTAGTCTCCAGGCATTTTTTCCAAGCTCTCTCAAGTTTTAATTACCAATTCACATGATAAGTCTAAAACCAAGTGTAGAACCAGATTTACTGCAGTGTGGGCATGGGTCTGTGCATAAAATATCAGCCCTGTTGGCCAACTGGCAGTTCTCTTTGTTTGTACACTCTTGCAATTACTTCCAGGTCATTAGGCCCATCTTGAGTAGATATTTTACTGTCATTAAGAAAAGTGGTATAATGACAGTGATTATGAAATTATAGCAATAAAAGAGGGAAGAAGTGATGCCAACAAGGAGAAGTTACAGGCATTGAATTTTAGCTGAATTTTGAAAAATTTGAACTAAATTTTATAAGAAAGAAATATTAAGAAAGCCAGCATTTCCATACTTTGATTATCAGATTTGTCTTATTCAACAAAAATATATTGAGAGCCTACAGCGAGCCAGACACTGTTCTAAGTACTAAAGGATAGGGCTTTGGATAAGACAGACAAGGCTCTCAGTCCATAGAATTTATTTCTAAGTGAGATGAAATAAGCAGATGAACACATGTACCAGAAGCTATTCACTAGTCGTTTAAGTGCTACGAAGAAAAAAAGAAACTAAATAATATAATAGAGTAATACAGAAGTCCTTCCTGAGGTCTCACACTAACACTTACACCTAAATGACAAAAAGTACCCAGTCATTTGGAAATCAAGTAAAAGCTGGGACAGCTGGAACAAAGGCTTTGGAGACAGTAATAAATTTAGCGTGTTTTAGGAGTAACAACAACAACAAAAAAAGGTAAATTTGATTAGAGAATATTGACCTATAAGAAGGGGTTAGAGCAGTCAGGGACTAGATTTTGTAAAACCTAGTAGACCCAAATATTGTGTTAAGTATTTATTAAAAACCTAGTATGTGCCAGGCACTATTCTAAACTCTGGGGGTTGTATCAGTAAACAAAAAGGGCAAATTCTATGACTGCAGGGAGCTTACTTTCTAGTCGTTAGAAACATATAATAAAGTTTTAAAAATATAAGCACTGTGGAGAAAAATAGAGTGGAATAAAGAAAATAACTGGTATGCAGAGGGCGGGGGAAGGGGGAGGCATGCTATATTATACAAAGTAGTGTGGTAGATGAAGGATGACTGAAAATTCTTTGCCACTCCTTATACTGAGATATTGAATCTGATTCCACTACCCTTGAAACTGAGCTAGCTCTGATCACTTACTTGACCAGCAGGATACAGTAATAGTGATTTTCTGAAACTTATGAGGCTAGAACATAAGAATCCTTGCTGCTACTGTCTCTTAGAACCTCTCTCTGGGAACCCTGAGAGCACCATGCTGGAGATGTCATGTGTTGACTCTCTGGTTGTGGTAGGCAGCATCTCAAATGGTTCCCAATGATCACAACTTCCTAATATTCATATCCTTGTGTATTCCCCTTCCCTTGAATATGAATTGGACCTACTGACTCACTTCTAACAAAGAGATTATCACAAACATGTTTGGATGTCACTCCCAACATTAGGTTACAAAAAACCATGTCTTCTGTCTGGCTTGCTCTCCCTTGCTCTCCTTCTCCCAGACCCCTCACCACAGGGAACCCAAATTACTATGTTGTAGTCAATCAATGAAGAGGCCCATGGAGCAACGACCTAATGTCCATGACCAACAACCAAAAAGACTTAAGACCTGCTGCCTGAGTTGGAAGGTGTTCCTCCCCAGCTGAGTCTTGAGACAAAACCCCGGAAAACACTGCAATTGCAACTTTGTGGGAAACCCTGAGCCAGTGAACTCAACGAAGTTCCACCTGACTTTTTGACCCACATAAACTGTGATTTAATAATATTTGTTATTTTAAGCCACTATGTTTTAGGATAGTCTATTAAACAGCAACAAAAAACTAATATAATGGAAGATAATCCTAGTTGATGCCAGCCTTCTGTTCATCCCTGCCAAAGTGCCAAGCATGTGAGTGAAGCCTCCTTATGAGTGAATCCCCCAACAAAACTAAATGACCTCTGTCAATGCCAATTGCAATAGAAAATTCCTCCAGCCACGCTATGCCCAAATTTCTGACCCACAAAATTATAAGCTATAATAAAAATGGTGGTTGTTTTTAATGATGTACTATATGCTGGCTAACTGAACATAACAAAAAAAATAAATTAAAAAAAAAGAGTTAACATAAAAGAAAATGGTGGTTGTTTTAAGCCACTATGTTTTGGGGTGTTTAATATGCAACAATAGGCAACTGGAATAGGTGGTCAGGAATACCTCTTTGATAAGGTGACATCTGAAGAAACACCTAAAAGAAATAAGGGAGAGAGACATGCCAGTATCAGCCAAAGGGAATAACTAGTAAAGGACTTACATGAAAGCATACAGAGCACATTCAAGGAACATCAAGTGGCCCCCGGCTAAAGTGGAATAAGTAAAGAATAGAGGAGATGAGGTGGTAGGAGATGAGCTCAGAGAGGAAGCCACATAGCAGATCATGAATGCCATTTAAAGGACTGGCATTTACTGTGAGTGAACTGCAGAGTTTTGAGCAGTAGCTCAAAGTTTTGAGTAGAATGTTCTATCATGAAATTCTGCCTTTTAGTCCTTCTCCCTTCACTTATAATAGCCATGTCCAAATAGTGAGAGCCACATGCCTACATCAGACACCCTTCATAGCATCAAGCACTCAACAACAACCAGTCATTTTCAGACTTGTCCTCAGAGAATGGCTCATGGACTCTTGAGTCTGTGTGTGGCCTGTGCCTTCACTTCTTCCCATCCTTCTTCTTCGCCTGGTCATATACGGCACCAGTGCTTTCATTTTTGGAGTGTTTACACTAACTTGAAGTTGTTAACCTAGTTGTGTTGCAGAATGTTTCAGACAGTGCCAGGGGCTATAAATAAATAACAGTTATTTCAGGTCTGCCTGGCAAACAAGTGCGTGGATTCTGTAGAGACCCCAGAGATTATGACTGCTGCAGTGCTGAATACCTCAAAAAGGACTAAAAGCAGGTTTCTCAACGAATACTAAGCAGACACATTCCAGGTGACATAGTTATGTCTCCCATCAACATACATCTCCTGATTGCCACCAAGAAATAGATTTCTCTGTCATACGCACTTGGAATAAACCGCAGCTAACCAGAGCCCAATTATTTCACATTACCAACCAGATTTCTTATCTCTCCTCAAACTGTAGCAACTGACAAATAACCAAAACAAAGTTCCTCAAGGACTTTTTTTTTAATTTATGCTATCAGCAAGAGCAGCAGGTCCCAAATTTTTCAATAAGGAAGACTTATTTTTTAACATCTCATTAAGTACCAATATCTAGCTATATGCACTTGAACCAGGTATTTTATCTCTCTGTGCTTTGGTTTCTACACTTGTAAAAAGGAAATGAAACTACCTATGTCATAGAGTTAATGAGCATTTAAATGCTTAGGAAAGTATCTGACCTATAGTTAACAGTCAACAAATATTAGTTCATCATCATTTACAAATAGTACTGACTACTCTCTCCACACAATAGTAGTTATAACCATTTTTTCCAAAAAAAAAAAAAAGTCTTGACCATGTTACAGTAAATTCAGGAGCACTTATAAATGAATTTATAATTCATTATCCATTAAAAAATTACATATCCTTGAAACATAGTACATATTTGACAAAGAAACAGTGATGATAGAGTTAGTTAAGCCTCAAGAGTATGTGATCATCATAGTTTGTGAAATCTCTGGCCCAGGGAAGAGAGCACTTTTACTTCCAACCACTCTATCATTTTTATTGCTAGAATCGTACAATGAAAATTGTTGCTCAGAACCGTGACACCCTGACCCAGAAAGAGTCTCAGTTAGCAAAGAACGTAATCTAAAAATACGTTAGTGTGTTTTAAGAGAAAGGTACAGATAATTTGAATTCAGAACTCTTGAGCAACAAAACTGAAACAAAACGTCCTTCAGCTTCACTTTCAATTATGTAGTAAATTCAACTAATCAGAATTCCTCTTCCTTTGGCACTGCAGCTGGTTAAAACTTATAACAATGCCACTTCTCTAAAGTACCTCAGTATGCAAACTGACAACCCACTGCTTGGTCTATATACTTTTATTGCAGCAACTCCATCTTCTGACAAAATGTCACCTAATATATAGACTACAAGCCATGGGAAATGGCTAAGGCTGGTCAGTTTTCTCCTCTGGCAGATTTCAGATCTCCTTATAACAAGTAAACTATTCACGGAAAAATAACTTCTCTTTCATCTGATGATCTAATTGTGAGTTTATACATTAATTTCAAATAAAAGTAGAGGTACAACTTTTCGATTTACTGAACATTTAGTATGTTCTCATATGAAAGGGAAAGTAGAGGAAACAGAAAGCTGAAAATGTCATCCAATCATATTCCCAAGTTTAGTGGAAAATTGCATAACACACGTAAATTTGAATTATGACAACGTTTTAGTTACTAGATAATAATTGCTTTTATCTAGTTTAACTTCACTAACATGTTTTTGGACTTTACATAGCAGGAGAGAGAAATATTCTCCAATGAATTATAACAGAACAAGTTTGTAAAGGAGTAAAATATACTTTAGGAAAAAGGAAAAAAGATAAATCATTATCTTTTCATCTTATCATTAAAGAATCTACCCATCTTTATTAATTTTTCCTTCATAACCGTTTTCACATTTGCCTTTCTTAGCAATAAGAGATTCCTCATAGACAAGTCAAAGTGCAAAATTAAATGCTATTGTGACATCTAATTACTCAGAATAATTCTGTCTTATGAACAAGAGAACATATTACTGCTAATCTTCAGTACTGAACCTGAATCAAAATGTTGACTATTTTATCTTCCCAAATTAGCTGCTCACACCCATTTAAAGTCCCTGTCTGTTATCATGCTTGTCTTGGAATTCCATGTCTATTTGTAGGCTGCTATTTGAAGGCAGAGATGAACTAGGCTTGCCTCACCTGGGTATTTACTCCAAGAAACTGTTGATGGTATGGGTTAATTATCTCTCATCTGGCTTTCTGTTATCACTTAATTAAATACAGATTTGAATAGAAAAAGCAGTTTTCTTCCCACACAAATGTTTGTTTTAAGCCAAATGCTCTCTCCAAACAACTGGCTGCCATGGTGGCAGGTACTTTGTACAGAGTGTCTCAGAGTGAGTAAAAATCATTAAAAATGACTAATTAGCCAACAGACAGGAAGCTGGTATATTCATGCCTAGGTGAGAACCAGAATTCTCATTGCAGATTTCATATAACGCACAGAAAATGGGAGAGAGGTGAAAGTTGAAGAAAACAATGTTTCCTTTGAACCTTCTTTCTCCCTGATCAAAACTCTGTTTCAAAAGCATATCATAGGCTACAAAACTTGTTTGATCCTTTTGGTTACCTTAGTACCGATTACTGCTGCCTTTCTAGAATAGCTATCCAGTGTCTGTCCTTTCATGGGTCAATTGTTTGTGATGTATATGCAGAGTGTAGTCATTGGTACGTTAGCCATAATTAGATTCTGCTACTTTCCTCACCAAATCAAAACTCATAATTGTATTTCTAGAGAATGTTTCTAAGCACAAGGTCATAAAGACACTACCAATTTCAGTTTAACCTGTCTCTTCAATTGACTACTTAAACTGACAACTCTAATTGTCCAATAGTGGACACATTTATGCATTAAAATGTCTGGTTATATTGTTCTAAACCAAAGGATAATCTGACTTCAATAATCAGGTCTGAATTTAGAGGCTAATTACACATCATCCTTTAACCTTTAAAATGAGTTGCCCTTATAATTTGGCAGAATCCTCTGCACGTTTGTCTAAAACTAAGGATTCCAAAGAGATGAAAATGAAGAGATTATTCTCTGTGACTGAAAAGTGACAAAGAAATGACACCCCAAGTCTTCAATTTCAAAAGGGTTATGAAATCTATGTTCATACTGCATACTTGTTGGATTTATAATTTGTTCACTGCCCACTGCCTTCATTTGCATGAAAAAAGGAGGGAAAGGTCAATATATTCCTTTTAAAGTGTCTAAACTTCAGTTGCAGAAAGAGCAATTTAATGGATGGTATCTCTCTTTCACTCTCTCCTTCTCTCCCTCTACCTCTTTCCCAAAGACAACTGCACAATGTAGATTCATGTTTGGTTTCAGAAAAATCTGAGTCTTGATCTTAACTCTACCCCAAGAAGCCAAATAACAGGGGGAAAAAATCCATCTTTTTTTCACTACCGTTTGTTCCTGGAGTATAAAGATTATTTTACAACCTATTCAGTTGCTACCAGCATCTTGCATATGTTTACCAGATAGTCATTAGATGTCTGCTTGTTTGCATATCACTGCATACTTTGGTAAAAGGCCAAACAGAAACGAAGCAAATTATGTATGTTTACTAGGGACCACAGTCACACCCTCAAAGAGATTATAACCATACACCTACCCAGTTTAAAGAAACAATAAAAATGTGCCCTCGGGGAAAGGCAATCCATAGGTAATTATCAGTTGTTACTAGCTGCTTAGATTTCTCTATCACTTGTCTATTCTGCTATAACAAAGAAACAGTTTTTCTTCTGATTCCTATACTGACTCTAAATTGTAGATTCTATCATTCATTCTTATTCTCCCCCTATGCAACACGCTTTCAATCAGGTAATATTGGTGAAAAAATAATTATAAGGAAAGTAAAGTATAAATATGTCTATTTATGTTTATTTCATTAGACTACCAAACTGAATGTGCTTTTTGAATTTATGACATTTACGCCCATCTGAATTGAATGAAGGGAATCCATATTCTTTTTTTTTTAAAGATTTTGTTTATTTATTTGACAGAGAGAGAGACAGCTAGTGAGAGAGGAAACACAAGCAGAGGGAGTGGGAGAGGAAGAAGCAGGCTCCCAGCAGAGGAGCCTGATGTGGGGCTCGATCCCAGACCACAGGGATCACGCCCTGAGCTGAAGGCAGACACTTAATGAATGAGCCACCCAGGCACCCCAGGAATCCATATTCTCCCATCAGAACAGCTCTATCAAAAGTCTAGGAAAATCTAGGGGGAAGGATGCTACTATTTAATAGGTATTAAGTTTCAGCCATGCAAGATAAAAAAGTAATAAAGATATACTGTACAACACTATGCTTATAGTTAACAATATTATACTGCACCCTCGAAATTTTAAGAGGGTAGATCTCATATTATGTTTTTTACTACAATGAAAAGATTAGAAGAACAGAAAAATCTTTACTTCATGGATGATGAAGAAACCATTGGGATTTGAAAAAAGCATTTGAATAATCAGCTGTTTACCACTTATAGATTCAATAATAATCTGCTGACCTCTATAAGGGAAAATGCTATTATTTTTGGTCTCCCACAGTGAGCAGACTGACTAGGTTTGCTTGTCTGACATGCAGTTTCTAGGCCTCCTAGGTTCTAATTCAGTATGTCAGCTTTATGATTCCCAAATCCACATTTTTAACAGTACATCAAGTATTCATGGACAGAGGTCTACAGACAGCACTTTAAGAAGTTTGGGGCGATCAGAAAATAAAGAAGTTTGGGGTGGTGTGCCCCATTTTTGCAAATGCTAAAGATGATTTTGATCATTGATTTATAATACCTTACCTGGTTTCTGTTGAAACATGCACTTTGAAAACACTGGCAAAAGTCAAAAATAGAGTAATATTAAGGGTTCAATTCTGGGAATAAAATCCATGACTCTTGGCACTATTAATACCAACAACTGGTTGCCGTGGTGACAGAAACTATAGTCAAAGTACTTCATATAGAAGTAAATTTCATTAAAAATGACTAATACACCATCAATAGGAAATTTACTAAAATAGCTATAATTCATGGGCTTAATAAAGGAAAGAAACTACCTTTGAATCTGTCAAATCTCAGAGCCTGTACTTTTTTTTAAAGCTCCTTGAAAATACAGTGGGACAGGTGAACGGTGATGTTACAACTTAAGCCATTCACTTTGCTCATTTTAGTATAGCTCCACTAACTTTGATTAGAATATTAAAATTCCAGGAGTTACTGCAACTTTAAAAAACATATTAAGAAGGCTTATGAAAACAAAGACATGGATAAAATATACCAACAGGCCATAAGATATTTCAAATTACAATTCTCTTCTTTTTTCTTTCATTAGAATGAAAACCTTTTTCCACTCAAAAATCTTTAAATTGCATTCATGACATCTTGGCATTCTTGCAATATCCTTCTTTCCTATGTAAGGTCCAATGCTTATAAATCAAAGCCATCAAATAGGATCATATTCCCAGGCAATAATTTCCTGGATAACTAACCTTGTATATTTTAAGATGTCTCAGAATATGTAAAAATCCTCTTTCCCTAATCAGACCTGCTTCAGCAGAAGTCTAGGAAAGTCTTTCATACCATGGGTGATTAAGAAACCATTGGAATGTGAAGGGAGGATTTAAATAACACAATCTCTATAATGTTGGAAAGTTGTCAAATCATTCACAGATCGCTTGCATTTGTATTCTTCTTTCTTTGCATATGTAAGCTTCAACAACACTCACAAGACCAAGTTATCAATTAAAAAAAATCAGTCTAAAGCAAAATTTATATCTAGACAATGATGGATACACTAGACTGGTTAATTCGTATCTCTCAGCCATTAAAAAGTTTGTTGTTTGTTATAGTTTTTTGCTTGTCAAAAATATAAAATACCATCAAAAGAAAAGTTGTAAATCATAAATATTGTAAATGGAGTCCAAAACCCATGTTTCATCTTTGCAATCCAAAGAAACAATTTCACACTAAAGGCAACAACTTGAATAACTTAGAGCTTTTGTTTCCATTAATGTAGTAGACACTGACAAGGTGACTATGGGTCTTAGACTACATGTTAGGCAATAGAGACACAAAGATAAACCACTGCACCCTGAAGGAGTCTGTATTCTAGCCTGCCTGACCTTCACAGGGCCAGTTCTTAGCAAAGTGATAAAAAATCACAATCTAGGTATCCAAAAATTGTGTGGGAAAATAGCTAAACTTGACAGTAGCTCTCTGTTTAGGGCAGTCACTATTTAGTGAAACAATTATTTCACAAATCCCACTCTGCCACATGAGCAAGAATGGATCTTGGGCAAGTAGGAGAGAATCAAATGTAGAAGAGCAATTGTGATGGAGGAATAATACTTGTCAAGGGCATGAACCACTTCACAGTGTTGACGGATGAAGTAAACAGTGGGCACTGGCAAGAAATAAGAATGGAAAAGTCTTTCCAATCAAAAATGTTTAAAACAGGGGCGCCTGGGTAGCTCAGTTGGTTAACCACCTGACTCTTGGTTTTGGCTCAGGTCATGATCTCAGGGTTATGAGATCAAGCCCTGCACAAGTCTCTATGCTAGGATTCTCTCTCCCTCTCCTTCAGCCCCTCCCTCTCTCAGTTTCCCTCTCTCTAAAAAAATAAGTAAATAAAGGCGCACCTGGGTGGCTCAGTCGTTGGGCGTCTGCCTTCAGCTCAGGGCATGATCCTGGCATTCTGGGATCGAGACCCGCATCAGGATCCTCTCTGGGAGCCTGCTTCTTCCTCTCCCACTCCCCCTGCTTGTGTTCCCTCTCTTGCTGGCTGTCTCTCTGTCTGTCAAATGAATAAATAAAATCTTAAAAAAAAAAAAAAAGGAAATAAAAATAAAATAAAATAAACCTTAAAAAAATTGTTTAATGTTAAAACAAGTTTGTCTTTTCCTTCAATTCACCAGCATTTTCTGAAGGCCATCCATTCTTCTTTCCAACTGTTTCATGTTGTAACACACAGACACACACATACACACACATACAGATGAAAATATTTGTATGGCACAGTGATGTAAAAGTCCCTCCCAGGACTGAAGGAAGCAAAACTTCAGGATACTTGAAACATTCCCAGCACACTGATGAGAAGCTCCAAATCAGAGAAGTACGTGCCTTAGTTAAGAATCAGACTTCTTAGAACTAAACTCTCTAGATTCAAATCATGATTCACTACTAGATGCATGAGCTTGGAGAAGTTTTTTAACCAAGCTAAACTTCTGTCTCTGTATTTGTAAAATGGAGTTGATAATATTAACCATGTTTCCAGAATTGAATAGATTATGGAAGCAAGTAACAAAATGTATCTATCAGCTCACCAAATGATAGCTACTAATATTATCATTATTTCTTATTATAGGAAATACAGAAGAAATAATAATAATAGTAATACCCATGATACACTGAACTCCTACTACGAGCCAGGAGCGGTTTAATCTTCTTGGCATTCTAATGAGGAAGGTACTATTATTATTCTTCCTTTACAGATGAGGAAACTCTAGCACAGAGAAATGAAATAATTGCAGAGGGCTGCACAACCAACAACTGAAAGTCATCTCAAACATTTTAAGAAAACTGTTTTCCAGGGAGCCCTCTAGCTTACAGAAGAAATTTGTCCTCTTCTTTAACAAACAAAAAATAATAGTGTATTCCCAGCTTCTCTTAAGAGGCATCATGCCATTTCTAAATTTGTCTAAACTCTCTTAATGTTCATTTATGCTTCTGCCTTAGCTATCTGCTAATGATTCTTTAGTGCTTTCCTTTATTTTTTCCTATACTTTCTTCACTCATTACATATAATATTTCCTTGGAATGCTATCTCCAGATTTGGACAGAAAGTTTATTTGCTGCTTACAGTAATGGTTCTAACTGGAGCTTTGTGCAGTAACCATTTGTCCCCAGTCCTTTACTAGATCATTTTTTAAGTGGTATTATAACTTTTTGAGTTGTGATGGCTAGAATTATACCCAGTATTTCAGGATAATTTGGGAAGCTGTGCTGAATCTGGTTTGCAGTACCATTTCTGTTTTTAAACAAGTCCTGCTCTCAAGAAGCTTAGAATATACTTGAGAAGAGAGATTAATACATTGACATGATGTTTGTTGAATGATGTAAGTATATTTATGTTGTTCTTGAACCCACAGTTCATCTTTCCCTACTTACGTAAAAGCCATACAACTCTCCACCTTGTGGGATGAATAGGATTTTCAGAGAAAGCAGGGGGGGAAAGGTTAGTGAATATTATAGATAAGAGAATAGCATGAAACCATGCATCTACAACTGATTACTCATCATTGTTTTGTAGGCTGTTAATAAAGGTGCTACAAACATGTTTAGTACAAACAAGCTGGAAAAAGGCTGATTTCGACAGAGTAGAAGGTTTTTGTTGTTGTGGTTGTTGTTGTGGTTGTTGTTATTTAACACCATAGGAATTTTCTGAGCCTTCAGTATGTTTCTGCACATTGTGAGTCTCCAAAGAAGGGAAAGGTGTAATATTTCCCAAACATGTATGACCATGGAATTCTAGTTAATACACTCTGGTACTAGTATACTATAGAACAATATTGGAAACATATAAAAAAAATAAACCATGGAGGTAAACAAGCATTATTTAGGAGACACAACAAAACCAGCAAAACTTAATTACAACATCCATCATGGGGATTCCTGGACTCTGAAAGGTGGAGGGCAGGGAGTAAGACCAGGGAAAGGGATTCAATCTCAATGCCATATGAAATAGGAGTCCATTTTCATGGAGTATATTAGTTTAAGTATTCAGTCACATAAAGATAAATGAGTTTAGCTATAGTACGATATTCACATTCAAGACTGTTACTGCTTAGCAAAATAGAGCTCCTGGCATATCACTATTGTTTTGCATGGTACAAACATAAAAGGTAAGAAAACATTTGGCCTTCTGCTATCATTAATTTCCTACTTTGCACAAAGTTCTATAAATTAAATTGACAACCAGAAAAAAATCGGTTATCTGTTCAATGGAAAATTACATTATGACTTTATTTAGAAAGGTTGAGGTATAAATTAATTTTTCAAATCCCCAAATGAAAACTAGTTATTGTTTTCTGAAAATGGACCAAAAGACATGCATGACAGAAAACTTTCCAAATTGTCATCCTTGGTATAATTATATCATTCAAAAAAAGAAGTATGCTGGATAATCTTGTTACTTAGAGACTTGGGAGTTAAATCTCAGATGAAATAGCTAAAACGGAGAATGGAAAATGATGCAGGGGCAGGAGGCTGGTAGGGAAGGAGCAGGGGACAGCTATTTCTAGCAATGCCTTTTAGTACTATTTGATGTTCGAACTCTCTCATAAAGTACTTTATCAAAAAAATCAAGTATTTTTTACAAAGGGTACATACCTTTGTCATTTAATGCCCATTTGCTAAAATATACAAGTGCAGAAATAAATATTTAACCTGAGGATAATATGGCTACAATACATGCCTAACACTGTGATGTGGGGCCTATTTAAAGTTTGATTACTAATAAAATATCTATACTCTATTTACCAAGCAAAGTAGACAGTTTAAAGTAAGTTGATGAAGGCAGTCTGTTTAGATGAGGAAATTTTTCAATTCGAATCATTTCAAATGAGGTGTTCTCCCTTCAATTTGAAAATATAATTTACTTTTTTCCTCCCCATGGCATTTATTATCTGTATTATTTATCAGACAATTAATCCTTTACAACTAGTCCATAAACTCTTTGATGAAAGGTCCATATTTTCTTCAATTCTTATCTCATATAATCATTTCACACTGAGGATGCATAATGAAGGAAGAAAGAAGGTAGGGCAGGCAGTTAAAAGAAATAAGGGAGGAAATTCTTATGCAAGGTTTTTGCAAACAAAAGTGTTTTAAAACCATCTTGAACTCTAGCAGCATTGCTTCTCTGTTCTTTGGGTGTTTTTATTTAATTACATGAGAATGATCTCAGCAGCTCATGGTTTAAATTTATCTAATAGAGGAAGCTAGAGAATTACCCTTCATAATATTTAATTAAACATTTCTATCAATTACATTGAATAAATATACAGTCACAACTACCACTGGTTCAGCTGGCATTTAAAAAGATGGCATATATTAAAGCTCCAGTTTGGCTATGCAACACATTAGATTTGGTTAGCAAACATAGCAATTGTTTTTCCTAAGAAAATTGTTCCTTTTAATTAAAGCATTTGCTCTTCTCTTAGCACTTTACAACGTGTGATGCAAAATAAACATAAAATAGTTACTGCAGGTTTTTCCTCAGCATTCTCAGTCCAGAATCAGAATAATTTGATTCAGAACAATTTCTTAGGTGTTTATTTACTTGGAGTAGGATAAAAAAATACTACTGGCAATTTTGGTAATCAGCAAAACCACTTTATCAACTACCTTACCATACTACTTAGAAAACTACAGAAAACATGATGAGACAGAGTGATTGGGATCTTACATCTTCTTTTCACTAAATGACTAGCAAATGAAATCTTCAGTTATGTATTGAGATGTATGTTAAAAAAAGTTGAGTCACATGAGAAAATGATTGTTTCAAACACTGAAGATATTTCTACCTTATCTTCAGTGTTCGAAACAATCATTTTCCCATGTGACTCAATTTTTTTTCAACATACATATCAATACATAACTGAAGATTTCATTCAACATTAAAGATCAGGTAGAAGTAAAGAATATGGATCTTGATGTGGTATATATATACAATGGACTATTACTCAGCCATCAGAAAAAATGAAATCTTGCCCTTTGCAACGATGTGGATAGAACTAGAGGATATTATGCTAAACGAAATAAGTCAATCAGAGAAAAGACAATTATCATATAATTTCACTCATATGTGGAATTTGAGAAACAAAACAGAGAAGCATAGAGGAAGGGAGGGAAACAAGACGTAATCAGAGAGGGAGACAAACCATAAGAGACTCTTAACCATAGGAAACAAACTAAGGGTTGCTGGAGCAGAGATTGGTGGGGCGGATGGGGTAATGGGGTGATGGGCATTAAGGAGGGCACGTGATGTAATGAGCACTGGGTGTTATATACAACTAATGAATCCCTGACCTCTACCTCTGAAACTAATAATACACTATGTTAATTAACTGAATTTAAATTTTAAAAAAATATGTATCTTGAGCCTAAGTTAATTCATCAGAACTGGATGTTTTTTATTTCTCTTTGAATTACTGCAATTAGGTAAAAAGGGTGAGCTACTTATTTGATTTTTCGTAACTAATCACTGATCATAACATGCATTGACCTATTTTCAATTACAATTTAGAGATATTGCAATTCTTTTGTTCCTATCTTTTGAAAAACAAGTATTAGGTGAAAAACTGTTCATCTAGTATGCCTGAACCATCCAAAAAAAAAAAAATGTGATTCTGCTGATTTTCTCTTCCAGTGAATGTTAGCAGAGATGTTGAAGCTGTAGAATCAATGCCTCCTACAGAACCACTTCCAAGGGAAACTAAGTATAGAATTGTTAGCCTATGCACACACCTGTGTGACAACTTTTTAAACAAAAATGAAACCATTCTATGGACCCCAAGTGATGCTAAATACAGGTTTCACTTTTTAATCAGGTGTTTAAAATTGAAAGTTTTTTTTAACTATGGCTGAAAGAAACAAAAGCCCATCCCACTCCCCAAAAAATGTGTGTGTGTGTGTGTGTGTGTACATGAAAGTTAAAAAGGTATGTCACAAAACTAGAGATACAGTTCATCTTTCTTCATGAGAACAAAGGATTAAGAACTAGAACCAGAGGGGCACCTGGGTGGCTCAGTCGTTAAGCGTTCGCCTTCGGCTCAGGGCGTGATCCCGGCATTCTGGGATCGAGCCCCACATCAGGCTCCTCTGCTGGGAGCCTGCTTCTTCCTCTCCCACTCCCCCTGCTTATGTTCCCTCTCTCACTGCCTGTCTCTCTGTCAAATAAATAAACAAAATATTAAAAAAAAAAAAAAACTAGAACCAGAAACTATGCCCTCCACCCCTCGAGTCTAGCAATGAATACAAGCATGCCCATAACCTGCCTCATATCTTTGTCCCTTTCCCCACATTCTTCTGACTCTCCTCTCTCCTCCTTCTACTCAATAAGAAGAGTCTCTTTTTCTTCTGAACTAGGTCCCTACTTTCCCTCCCTCATTTAGAAAAAACAAAATTAAAATGTTGAGGATTTGTTTTATCAACTAATATGAAGATCTCTGTCAAAATTCAGAAGGAACTAACTAAGTCAGTGTGCATTTTGGGGTCCAGTTGACAGCCACTTGAAACAAGGACTGGGTGATATATTCTGGTTCTCTCAGGAATGCATGTCCTGCAGATATGGGTATACAGGGTGACCAGCTATCTCCCAAACAGTAAACATATTCCAAAAAGACCAAAAAGACCAGCTGTCTCCCAAACACTAAACATACACCAAAAAGAAATTAAGGGCATTTAGGGATATAAAACACTTGAACAGGAATAAAACAACAGGAATCCAGTTTGAGGCAAGAGAATTATCTTTGAAATTAAAAAAACTTTGGATTCAATTTCTGAATGAATTATTGTTAGCTAAGTGACCCTGGGAAAATAACTTACCCTCCATAAGTGTCTGTTTCCACATTTGTAAAATGGAGATAATATTATCTACTTGGTAGGACTGGAGAAATGAGATAATGCATATGTAAAGTTTGTGACACAGTGACAGTCTTACAACGTGTGTGTACGGCTTGGGGGGGTGAGGGGGGGAGGTAGGCGATCAAATGTAATTCAAAGAAGAATACAGAAGAATATCTGCTATTCCCTAATCTGGTCAAGACCTTCTACATTGTCTTAATCCCTAAAATTTCCTCTCCCAGCATGCAAAGTGCCAGAATAAAGGGCACCAGTGCAATGGGCAGCTTAAAGCCTACACGGAACACCTGTTTTCATCACTGCCACCCCTGGAAAACTTCTATGTATCCTTTCATTCTAAGCTTTAGTGCTCCAGGAAGCTTTACCTTACTGACTGGTGTGCCTCCCAAATCCCTCTAGTTGGTCCGGAAGCTATGCCCTGTGCTATAACATAAATCACTAATTTGTCGCACCTTTTTTATCATACTGTGAGAGTCTTCAGAGCAGGGAGAATTCACCGATGATTGAGTCTGTAGCAATGAAGACAGAGTCTGACAAATGATAGAGTTAACATTTGCCATTTGTTTTTTAGTACTCCAGCACCCAAAAACCCTTCTGACTTTTGGTGAAACCGCTAGTGCATGAGTCAGGGATGATATAGTACCAGAAAATTCTCATTTTCTGACACCTGGAAGTTAGTTAGACCTTGAGCATGAGACCTAGGCATGACCAATTAGACACCCCTACCTAGGACTCTGAATCCGCAGAAAACAAAATATATGAGACTGGGATGATTCACAGTGGCATGTGTGCTATCAGTAGTTCCGTACTGGCAATCATAGGAATAAAAAGACTGTTGGCAAGCTCTGGCCCCTACCTGGTTGTAGTCTATGTTGTCATGTGCCTTGCGTCCAGGCCTCTGATTTTATGAACTGCAGTTTTCTACAAATCAATTAACTTTGTGCTTAGTTAGTGATTTAAATAAGGAAAGAACTCAAAATTTTAATAATTTGATGGTCAGATGGATAAACTGATAGAAAAATAATTAACCCAACAAATGAATGAGTAAAACAAAGAATCAAAGGAAGACTAGATTTAATTTCCATGATATTCACCATTCTTTCTCTCCCTCTTCCCATGACTTGGTCTCCCAATCTTTTCCTTAAGAACAACTAATTTTTAAAATGAATACACATTCCAGTTTCCTAGAAACTTTTAGGGTTCTTACATAACTGATAATAATGATTCCTAAGATATTGGTTTAATTGTATTCAATGAGACTGCGAACTGGTAAAAGAGCTCTGTATTCTCTCCTTTAAGCTCATTTAGTTTTTTGAAACTAAGAAAGAGATTAGAAGAAAGGAAACAAGCATCTTTTCATTTAGAGAAACAGGCTGAGCTTAGTACTGTATTAAAGCTTGAGTTTCAATAAATAATTCTTCTCATGATTTAAATAGCAATTAGAGATCTTCCTGTGAATATTCCTCAGGTACCTTAAATTCAACAAGTCTTTAAAAATTAATTTACCTTTCTAATTTCAAACATGGCTTAAAACTTTGTTTGTTCCTCATGTTCCAGATGAAAACAAAGCTCTATAGATAGACCTCCACCACTTTTTACTTTCACATTTCCTTAAAATTAGTAATTAATCCAGTAGAACAAAACTGTATTACTACTGGAAAAAAGAATTTTAACTGCCCTAGCAAAAGCAAGATATTTTGAGGCAACTCCTTAATACCAGAAGGAAGAAATAGAGAATGGAATTTTTACTATGCAAAGGAAATTCCAAGATGGGAAGTAGTCCCCAAAAGAACTACCATCAGACCACATATTCAGAGGAGAAAATGAGCACACACAAAAAAGAATTGATCCTATTAGAGCAAGTCTATAACATGGCAGCAAATTCATTAATACTTCTCACTAAGATGTGGGAATCTATGAAATGTCCTTCTGAATCAGAGCAGGTTTTGAATGCCTTGACCAATAGAACACAGCAGATATAATGCTATGATTTCTTTTTCTTTTTTTTTTAATTTATTTGACAGAGGGAGACACAACCAGCAAGACGGGGAACACAAGCAAGGGGAGTCGGGAGAGGAAGAAGCAGGCTCCCAACAGAGCAGGGAGCCTGATGCCGGACTCAATCCCAAGACCCTGGGATCACGCCCAGGGCCGAAGGCAGACGCTTAACGACTGAGCCACGCAGGCGCCCCAGATACAATGCTATGATTTCTAAGACTTTTAAAGAGCTAAAACACCATGAGTTTGTGCTCTGTTCAATGGTACACTCACTAATGGAACACTGGACCTTCATGTAAAAAAATCTTACCACTCTGAAAAGCCCATGTTGGAAAAGCCAGATGTAGGCACTCAGGTCAACACTCCCAGCTGAGTCCCTTCTCCAGCCACCCATGCCAAGGCGCCAGGCATGCCAATATTCCTAACCAGCCTTTTTGCCAGCAGAATGTCATAGAGTGACCTCCATCAATGTCCCTTAATATGAAAAATCAAGCCAAGCCCTGACTGAATGGCTAACCCAGAAATTTGAGAGATATAATAAAATGGCTGGTGGATTAAACCCCTATGTTTTGCAGTAGTTCTGTATGCAGCAACAGAATTTGATAAAAGAAGTGGTAAGAGATTGACAACTTAAATAGGCCTATATGCAGTAAAGAGACTGAAGCAGTGATCAAAAACCTCCCAAGAAACAAGACGCCAGGGCCTGATGGATTCCCTGGGGAATTCTACCAAACATTCAAAGAAGAAATAATACTTATTCTCCTGAAGCTGTTTCAAAAAATAGAAACAGAAGGAAAGCTTCCAAACTCGTTCTGTGAGGCCATCATTACCTTGATCCCAAACCAGGCAAAGACCCCATCAAAAAGGAGAATTACAGACCGATATCCCTGATGAATATGGATGCCAAAATTCTCAACAAGATCCTAGCTAATAGGATCCAACAGTACACTCAAAGGATTATCCATCAAGACCAAGTAGGATTCATCCCTGGGATGCAAGGGTGGTTCAACATTCGCAAATCGATCAGTGTGATAGATCATATCAACAAGAAAAGAGTCAAGAACCATATGATCCTCTCAATTGATGCAGAAAAAGCATTTGACAAAATACAGCATCTTTTCCTGATTAAAACCCTTCAGAGTATAGGGATAGAGGGTACATTCCTCAATTTCATAAAAACCATCTATGAAAAGCCCACAGCGAGTATCATTTTCAATGGGGAAAAGCAGAAAGCCTTTCCCTTAAGATAAGGAACACGACAAGGATGCCCATTCTCACCATTATTGTTCAACATAGTACTAAAAGTCCTAGCAACAGTAATCAGACAACAAAAAAGAATAAAAGGTATTCAAATTGGCAAAGAAGAAGTCAAGCTCTATTCACAGATGACATGATACTTTATGTGGAAAACCCAAAAGACTCCACCCCCAAATTACTAGAACTCATACAACAATTCAGTAACATGGCAGGATACAAAATCAATGCACAGAAATCAGCTGCATTTCTATACACTAACAATGAGACTGAAGAGAGAGAAATAAGGGGATTGATTCCACTTATAATAGCACCAAAAACCATAAGATATCTCGGAATAAACTTAACTAGACAGGTAAAGGATCTATACTCTAGAAACTACGGAATGCTGATGAAAGACATTGAAGAAGACACAAAAAGATGGAAAAACATTCCATGCTCATGGATCAGAAGAATAAACATAGTTAAAATGTCTATGCTACCCAGAGAAATCTAAACTTTCAATGCCATCCTGATCAAAATACCAATGACATTTTTTAAAGTGCTGGGACAAACAATCCTAAAATTTGTGTGGAAACAGAAAAGACCCCGAATCGCCAAGGAAATGTTGAAAAAGAAAATCAAAGCTGGGGGCAGCCCGTTGCCTGATTTCAAGCTATACTACAAAGCTGTGATCACCAAAACAGCATGGTACTGGCACAAAAAACAGACACATAGACCAACAGAACAGAACACAAACTCCAGAAATGAACCCTCAACTCTATGGTCAACTAATCTTTGACAAAGCAGGAAAAAACACCCAGTGGAAAAAAGACAAGTCTGTTCAATAAATGGTGCTGGGAAAATTGGACAGCTATATACAGAAGAATGAAACTCGACCACTCTTTTACACCATACACAGAGATAAACTCTAAATGGATGAAAGACCTCGATGTAAGACAGGGATCCATCAAAATTCTAGAGGAGAACATAGGCAGTAACCTCTTCAACATAGGCCACAGCAACTTCTTTCATGACACGTCTCCAAAGGCAAGGGAAAAAAAAGAAAAAATGAACTTTTGGGACTTCATCAAGATAAAAAGCTTCTGCACAGCAAATGAAACAGTCATCAAAACAAAGAGGCAACCCACAGAATGGGAGAGGATATTTACAAATGATATATCAGGTAAAGGGCTGATATACAAGATCTATAAAGAATTTATCAAATTCGACATCCAAAAAACAAATAATCCAGTCAAGAAATGGACAGAAGACATGAACAGACACTTCTCCAAAGAAGATATACAAATGGCCAACAGACACATGAAAAAGTGCTCCACATCACTTGCCATCAGGGAACTACAAATAAAAACCACAATGAGATACCACATTGCACCAGTTAGAATGGCTAAAATTAACAAGACAGGGAACAAGAGATGTTGGTGAGGATGTGGAGACAGGGAACCTTCTTACACTGTTGGTGGGAATGAAAGCTGGTACAGCTATTCTGGGAAACAGTATGGAGGTTCCTCAAGAAGTTAAAAATAGAGCTGCCCTATGACCCAGCAATTGCACTACTGGGTATTTACCCCAAAGATACAGATGAAGTGAAAAGAAGGGGCACCTGCATCCCAATGTTCATAGCAGAAATTTTCACAATAGCCAAATTGCGGGATAAGCCAAGATGTCCTTCAACAGATGAATAGATAAAGAAGATGTGGCTCACATATACAATGGAATTTTACTCAGCCATCAAAAAGGATGTATACCTACTATTTACATTGACATCGATGCAACTGGAGGGTATTAATGCTAAGTGAAATAAGTCAATCAGAGAAAGACAATAACCATATGGTTTCCCACATATGTGGAACATAAGAAATAGCACAGAGGATCATAGGGAAAGGGAGGGAAAACTGAATGGGAAGAAATCAGAAAGGGAGACAAACCATAACAGACTCTTGACTCTGGAAAACAAACTGAAGGTTGTGGAAGGGGAGGTGGGTGGGGAGATGGGGTGACTGGGTGAAGGGCATTAAGGAGGGGATGTGATGAGCACTGGGTGTTATAAGCAACTAATGAATCGTTGAGCACTACATCAAAAACTAATGATGTACTATATGTTCGCTAATTGAATTTAAATAAATTTTTAAAAATTAAGAGTTACAAAGAAAAAAAAGAAGTGGTAAAACTAAAGGTATACATGTGGCATGGATTTAGGGAACAGGCAATGAATGAAAGTACGATGGGCCTCAAGCTGGCTGTCAAAGGGTTTAACGGAAAGTGAAAAACAATTTTTTGGAAGCTGGAGGAAAAGAAATTCTTGTTATGCAGTAGCAGAAAGTCTGTTGATCACCTGGGGTACTATGGAAAATAGGAAGCAGACTTCATGATTTCAATGACCTAGCTAAAGAGATTACTGGACAGTGCTGGAGATACCATTTGACCTATTCTCAATGCCTATAATAAAGTGAAAGAGGAGAGCAATGAATCAAAGAATGAACTCCTCAGTTTTTGAACAGAACCTGAAGGAAATGTAAAGAGCTTGGGATATGCATTCCAAGCAACCTAGTGTTCTCAAAGATATATAGCTTTAGGGAAAGATCAAATTCAGAGTACTGCAAATAAAATACAGCCTCAAGGAATCCAAGTTTTGGCTGTAAGATCCTTTCTTAAGATGTGAGAGATTCAAGTCAGCACCTCAAACACCCTTTCATTTATACAGAGAGGCTTCTAAGAACATTAAGAGCATGACTCATAGTCCCTCTCAACTAGACAACAGTGCTTCTAAGACTCGTAAGAACCCCCAAATCTATAGACAGAATAGACTAAGAAAGTTACTCAGCTGTGATATTGGCTATGCTTTAGGGAACTACAACCAAGAGCGCAGAACCAAGATTTGCAGAGAATCATTCACAGAGAGCAGGACTGAGCCCCAGTAATGAAAGTGGCAATATGTACACAGCTGAATTTCAGAAATGCTCTCACTAGTAACTGCCACATAACTGCCATTTCCCCCTTTCTGAATGGGGGTATCTAGTCTGTCTCAGTCTCTTTACTATATCTTGCCTATATGTGTGTGCGGGGAAAGGGAGGGAGGCAAGGCATTATTTAAGTTCACAAGACATCAGAACGAGAGGAATTGTGCCCAAGTAATTGAACTCTAACAACTTCAAGTGCTGCTGGAGAGCATTTAAATGAGATCCTGGACTTCAAGACAGATTGTGACAGTTTTAAATGTGGGTGCAAAATCTGTGATACTTCTCTCAGAAAGAGGCATACATACCCTCCCTTTGAACATCCACTGGGAAGCCAATGGATGCTTCAACTAATAGGATATAGAATCAGTGTATGCTAAATGACTTCTGAGAATAGCTCATAATAGGCCATGAAGAGCTGCCATGCTGGAAAGACCACCCGTTAGCACTTTGGTTGACAGTTCCAGCTGAGATCAGCCTTCCAACCATTCTCACTAAGGCTGTGGAATGTCACTGAAGCCACTCTGGATGTGCTAAGGCAGCTCTCAAAACCAGTTGAATACCATGAGGTAACCTCTATCCATACCACAAAGAAGAAACACCCAGCTGATCCCTGCCCAAATTGTCAACTCTAAAAATCATGAGCTATAATAAAATGTTTGTTCCTTTAAAGTACAAATTTGGGGGTGATTTGTTATGTAAACACAGATAACTGAAACACTTACTGAAGCTTCTGGAGTACTTATCAGGCATTTCAGGCCACAGTATCAGGAATCCACTGTGGGGATTACAACTGGTACGTGTTACAAACAATAAACTAAGTAATATGGGGGCTGCTGATGCTGATGCCACAAAAAGGAATTAGTTCCAGCTAATTTCAGCAAGCCACAGAAGAAAAATCCCTTACTCTTTAAAGGATCACTCCCCCACAGATATTTCCAGCCAGCCACAATATCTTCCTTACTCTTCACTAAGCTTCAAGCTGGGAAAACTAAATTACAGTGACTTTTACTCCACATCCCCACCCCTTTTTTTTTTCTTTCTCTAGACTGTATGTATAGGCACTCAAAGAAACTAACAGAATTGAGCTTAAGTCCAAATTCTAGACAAACATAAACCTAAGTAAACAGAGAATAATCTCTGAGTATACAGAAAAATTTAGATATTGAAAACAAAGGGAATAACCTTCTCTGATTTTATTGTACTAGCTTACTTTGGACAAAGCTTCCTCCTGAGAACAACTAGAAATCTGGATAAAATTTTTTATCCAGAGTGAAATGTAGAGTGCCACTTAGCTGAGCGGAAATTTTTGTAGTCAACTCCCTTAGCCATCCATATAGAAAAATTTGATGAATCATAAAATCAAGATGTAAAAAAGAAAAAAAAGAACCTTCTAGAAAAAAAAGTAGAAGAAAATTTCTGTGATCATGGATAGGCTTGAACAGGACACAAATGATACCGGGGGGAAAAGTGCTAAACTGGACTTCAACAAAATATCTGCCCACACCAAGTAAGAAAAAGAATAAACAAGCCATAGACTTGGAAAAATATTTGCATCACATCTATCTGACAAAGGATTTGTATTCAGAATAAAGAACTCCCACAGATTACCAATTAAAAAATACCCTAAACTCCCAATTTAAAAAAAGGATACAAGACTTAAACAGATAATTTACAAGAAAATATATTTAAATGTACCCAGCATTATTTGTCACCAAGGGAAAACAAATTAAAAACCACAATGAGATACTACTTCAAGGATTATAGATGGCTAAAATAGAGTGTTGGTAAGGATGTGGAACAACCAGCATTCTCATTCTTTATTGGTTGGGAATGTCAAGAGAAATGAAAACATATGTCTATACAATGACTTGTACAAGAATGTTTATAGCAACCTTCTTCATAGTAACCAAATACCAAAACAAGCCAAATGTCCATGAACAAGACAATGGTTAAAGTTTAGCCATACAATGGAATACTAGTCAGCAATAAAATATGAATCAAATATTGATATATGGATACCCTTTGTTCCATAAGTTCAATTTCTAGGAATTGTACAGGAAATGAATTAGGAAGATGTGTACAATTTAACTGCAAGATAGTCATTACAGATTGTGTACAATAGTAAATAATTAGATCAAATGAAGTTCCCCAATTAGAAATAGGTTAAATTATCTGTAGTTTATATGTACAATGAGAAAAATATCAAAAATTAAAACTGGAATACAGTTTTATGGAAAACTAATCACAATATATTAAATTGAACAAACCAGCTTACAGTACAATATATATAACATAATATGTTATAGACAAGAGATGCCCACATAAGCTTGTATTTATGATAATATTTATGTATTTGTATATATGTGTACCCTTGTGTATGATGAGCATGTATCTCAAACACATGCGTAAGTGTGTGTACATATGTGGAGAGACTAAAGTGGTAGAGGTAAGAAAGTCATGTAGAAATAATGTTCTGGAACTTCTTTCTTCAATGACATTGCTGAATCTTATTTTGTTTTTAACAGATGTTAGTTGCTAATATAATAAAAACAAACCATAAACCAATAGAAATTTAGTGTTCACGTCAAATAATAAAATATGCTTATTTGTATGCTTTTTATATAACTTATTCATTAAAATGAATCACAACTTTTCATCAGATGCTTTTCATACAATCTGTATAAAATTGTCATTTCTCCTAAATCTGATGTGAAGCCAGCCCATACTTCTACTGAGAAACACCCAGAGCAAAAGAGCCGTGTATTCGCTTTTTAATGGTTTGTGAAACTATGTAACCAAACTCTACGATACCATGCCCAAGACCTGCCTCACCATTCCCTAAACCCTCGTAGGTATAAGGTAGTGTTTCCATTGACTAAACTCTCCTTAGAGCACTTGAAAAAAAAAAATTTATTTACTTGAGAAAGAAAGTGAACGAGAGAGAAAGCACATGAGCAGGGGCAGAGGAGAGGGAGAAGCAGGCTGCCCTGTTAGGCAAGGAGTCCAATGCAGGGGATCAGGACATGAGCCGAAAGGCAGACGCTTAACCAACTGAGCCACCCAGGTGCCCCTGCTTAGAGCGCTTTTTAAAAACACTTTTCCCCTATATAAGGGTAAGCAAACTTCTTCTGTAAAGATCAAGACAGTAAATATTTTTGCCCTGCAGGCTATTGGTATCTATCACAACATAAAATCTGCTGTTGTAGTATAAAAGTACCCACAAATACAAAAAAAAAAAAAAGACTGTGGCTGTGTTCCAAGAAAACTTCATTCACAAAAACAGGCAGTGGGCCAATTTAGCATATAGATCACAGCTTACTGATGCCTTCCCTTTATGATATAAATAATCATAATAATGATAAAAGAGTAAGGAAATCTGGAATGAATAGAATAGAAATGGCATGGACAAGGTAAGACAAGGATTGATAAATAGATTTTATACACTGAATACTGATTTTGTTGATGTAAACTATTTTGCCAAAATGTTAGTAATATGTTTTTTTCTTATATGAATATACAGCCTCTAGCAAGTATTTAAAATATTTATCAAAGAGGAAACTTTAGTAAAAGGAAGAATTACATTTGAAGAACTATTTTTTTTAAAGATATCTATCTTGGGGAGCGCCTGGGTGGCACAGCGGTTAAGCGTCTGCCTTCGGCTCAGGGCGTGATCCCCGCGTTGTGGGATCGAGCCCCACATCAGGCTCCTCCGCTATGAGCCTGCTTCTTCCTCTCCCACTCCCCCTGCTTGTGTTCCCTCTCTCGCTGGCTGTCTCTATCTCTGTCAAATAAATAAATAAAATCTTTAAAAAAAAAAAAGATATCTATCTTGGGAAAGACATACACAAATTTACTAATGGCAATTATTTCTGAATGTTAAACTGATGAGTTGTGACAATATAATTGGGAAAAGTGGGGGAACAAATAAATAATTAAAATTTACGCTTTTTGAAATATATATTTATTGACCAATAGTTTTGTTTCATTATCTGTTAGATCTATAAAAGAGTTCTATTCAAAACTTATTGCCAAAAATAAAATTCTTTCTAAAAATAAAAATATGTGAACATGTTCATTCCAGCAAAATTTTTTCTACTAATTAACTGTACATTTAAAAGCAGCATAAGGGGTGTCTGGGTGGCTCAGTCAGTTAAGCGTCTGCCTTCAGCTCAGGTCATGATGCCAGGGTCCTGGGATCGAACCCCACATCAGGCTCTCTGCTCACTGGGGAGCCTGCTTCTCCCTTTCCCTCTGCCTGCTGTTCTCCCTGCTTATACTCTCTCTCTCTTGCTCTTCCAAATAAATAAATTAAATCTTTAAAAAAATAAAATAAAAATAAAAGCAGCATAAGGGGGTGCCTGAGTGGCTGTCAGTTAAGAATCCAACTCTTGATTTCGGCTTAGGTCATAATCTCAGGGGTATGAGACCGAGCCCTGCATCAGGCTCCACGCTGAGTGTAGATTCTCTCTCTCCCTCTCCCTCTGTCCCTCCCCCACTCTCTCTCTCTGAAAGAAAGGGAAGGAAGGAAGGAAGGAAGGAAGGAAGGAAGGAAGGAAGGAAGGAAGGAAGGAAGGAAGGAAGGAAAAGCAGCATCAGAATAGTCGTTCCTACCTTTTGTCTTACAGTATCATATCACAGGTACTGTTCTGAAGTATGTCTTTCTTATATAATCTTATTATTTTATTTAAAAATTGCTTACTACCTTCAGATTTGCATTTTATAGTTCATAAATTTTACATTGTTGACACTTTTGTCTCTTCTCTATAAACTTTTTAACTGAGAAATTATTCTGTATTTAGGTTTTGAGGTAAGGAGAACAAACTGCTAAATGGAGAACATTCCCATTAATAATGTTTTCATGTAATCTTTGTAAATATTTTAGTCCACTATAGGTACTGACTTTTTTATATAGGTATGGATTACCTTATGAAAATCTTTCTTCACAACCATTTTTACAAAATAAACTTTTCAGGGGCACCTGGGTGGCTCAGTCTGTTGAGCATCTGACTCTTGATTTCAGCTTGGGTCATAATCTAAGGGTGGTGGGATCGAGCCTCACATCAGGCTTTGTGCTAGGTGTGGAGCCTGCTTGGAATTCTCTCTCTCCCTCTCCCTTTGCCCCATCCTCCTTTCTCTCTCTCTCAAAAAAATTTAAAAATTTTAAAAAATATAAAAAAAACAAAACTCTTCAAATAAGCTTTCTCTATGTTTGATATATTCTTATCTTTCACCAAATATAAATGCTGAAAACTCATAAAATCACTCAAACTCAGTCCTTCCCAATACAGAATACAAACTTAACAGTTAAAAATAGGAGCCCATCAAAAAAAAATTTCCCCACAGTTTGAAATATTCCAAAGCACAATTATAGAATTTCAAATTTAAGAAGAAGAGTATTTCATTTGTTCTGAGTTTCCTTTGCTTTCACAGGGATGTGCTGCAACAGTTTCCTGTTCATAAATTTTGTTTTGAACAACTGTTATTTGCTAAAAAGCATTAAGAGCTGATATTTCTTGGGGCACCTGGGTGGCTCAGTTGGTTAAGCATCCGACTCCTGATTTCAGCTCAGGTCACAATCTCACGGTTGTCAGATCGAGCCCTGTGTCAAGCTCAGTGTTGGGCATAGATAGCCTGCTTAAGATTCTCTCTCTTTCCCTCTCCCTCTGTCCCCCCACCTCCCTCTCTTAAAAAAAAAAAAAAAGAGCTGATATTCCTTGGTGTTCCATTCATAAATACATTGATTAAATATTTCTGCCTGACTCTGAATAAAATGTAACAAAAATTTTAGATGATTCACTATCAAAAAAAAAAAGCTCAATATCATCATTGAGCAGTTAGGTTTATTTCTAAAGTTTTCAAAGCCTAAAACATTTCCGATGGTGGGCAACAAAGATGGAAAGCACATCTGCCAGCTAAAATTCTTTTTTTGTTCTTATTTTTTGTTTTTATTCTCACATAAAAATTGTGTAGTTCTCTAAGGTGTGTATGTATTTAAACTGTATAAATTTGACAACTCTTGCTTCTGTTAACATTGATAGAAAAGGAACAATGACAAATCATGTGCTTACCATGATGAATACCAAGCACATTGCTCAATTTTTCTTAACTTCTTAACATTGTTTTCCAGTGATTCTATGCTCCACTATTTTTAGTAATATAGCAAACCAAGTAATTTTACTTTGAATTGTGAATGAAACTTTTAACTGAATTTTATAAAAGCATCCACCATAACATCAGATATTTCACATCTGACAGAATGAACGTCCAAAGCCTTTACTTTGACTCCACAGATTGGATGGAGAAAAAAAAAATGATCCATTATTAGAATTAACAAGTTTTCTTTTTGAAGGATGTGAACATTCTGATACAAACTTGCCATTATTTAGTAACTGGAAATATTCTTCTGCGAATACAGCCAAAACATTCACAGCTACTGCTCAAGTTTTCATACATGCACAAGAAAACCTGGATAACAACTGAATTAGAACTATTTTAAACAGTCATTTTATCTAAATGATAAATGATATTTCACAGAGTGATATGTAAACATACCATCTGCAGCTGCATATTAAATCAGTCTTCAGGCACATTCTTCTTAATAATTATTAACTTTTGAAGTAAATTCTGATGCTTCCTCAGCATATTTGTCTTCAGTTTCTTACATAGTCATTGATATCACTATGGTCCCCGTGCCAGGTAGTAATCATCAACAAATATTTTAAACAGACTAAATTTCTTCAACTTTTTTGAAAAAGAGAAATTTAATACTTAATTTTAAATATCCGCTTTCAGTTTTTGAGCTCATTATACCCAAAAGGATTTATTCCAAAATTAAATGTGTCACCACATAATTTTATATATATATGTATATTTGTCTACATAATAAGTATTACTATCACTGTAGCAATAATTTCAGCACACTTTCAATATTCACAGCATCTCTTTCCTGATATTTCACATACATTTAACTAATAAATGTCCATGTTACCCACTGATTCCTTCACCCAGTTATCTGGCAACTTCATGTATCCCACTGGCCACAGCACAGGTCTGTCTGGCACACCAAGTAGAGAAAACAATATTTCTTCCACTGACACCGAATAATGAATTAGCAGTCCCTACCCATTTTATAGTTGTTTATAGTTGTTACCAGGTAAATGAAGAGGATAAAAACATAAACAGATCATAACTGAGTATTTTGTCTTATTTTGCTTTGTTTCCCAGATTTAACCGTGTGATAAAGTTAATCCTCTGATCACTGCATGGCAGAAGATGAAGGTCAGAGTGGAGGTCTACAAAACCTTAACAAATGTACTCATCCAACAAACATTTGGAAATTGGAATTAGAGAAATAATACCATATACAAAGCATCAAAACATGAAATATTTAGGGATAAGTTAAACAAGAGTGTACACAAAATCTACAAAGTATTGCTGAGAAAAATTTTAAAAGACCTAAAGACATAAAAAAACACAATCATAGTATAGAAAACTCATTACTAGTATGATGTTAATGCTTCTAAAGTTAGCTTATAGATTCACCGCAATCTCAGTCAAAATACCAGATTTTTAATAGAAATGGAGAAACGGATTCTAAAATTAATTTGGAAAGACAAAGGAAATTTAAAAAAAACCCAATTCTGAAAATAAGCAGAGCTGGAGAACTTATATGACTGGATTTCAAGATATTCTTGAAAGAAGTAGTAATCAAGACAGTACCAGATAGACATATAAATCAAGAAAAGAATAAAAGGGAAACACACACACACACACACACATACACATATGTATAAATTAATTCATGTGACATTCTGAAAAAAGCAAAACTACTGGGCCAGAAAAGAGGTCAGTGATTTCCAGGGTCTAGGAGTAACAGTAGAAGCTTCACTGCAAAGAGACACAAGAGAACCATGCTGTGGTGACAGAAATGTTATATCCTGATTATGGTAGTGGTTATGCAACTATGTATGTCTGTCAAAAATCATGGAACAGAACACCTTTAGAGTGGATTTTACCATACGTAAATTTTACTTCAGTAAACCTTACTTTTAAAACAAGAATAAGAAAAAGGAAACCTCTATTGAGCTGTCACTTCTCCTGGAAATATTTCTTCCCTTTATTATTTTCAGCCTGGCATCTCATCTCACTCCAGAAGTTAAATGGCCACTCTCTCTGATATGCCTCTATCTTCATGATTACTATTCTAGGTTTAACTCACGGATGTTTGTGTCTGTTCTCCCAACACACTAGCCTCCCTGAGGACTTTTCCCCCAAAGCTGCATCCTCATGCTTAAAGTCACAATTAACACGAAGATTAAAAAAAATTGTTGGGAGAGGCAAAGAAAGAAAGAATGAAAGGGAAAAAGACACTCTTTTCATTACTGTTTTCTTCTGCCATTCTGTAAACACCAAAGCTAACCTTAATTACTAAAAAATCCTGGATTTATATGTTTTCAAATGAACCTGGGATTCTGTTTCCATTCTAGTGTGGTGAGGTCAACAGATCAGGAGATGACTGCCATTGAAAAGACCATTTGTTACTCACAGTTCCCAAGGGGAGGGAGCATGGCATGCTTCACAGGACCACTCGGAAAAGGAGTAGCGTCAGTCAGGAAGCAAAAGGAGTGAGGGGAAGGAGTGGGCAAAAGACTTCACCATGGTTGTCACGAGAAGGAATGGCTAAGGCAGAGTAAGCATTTGAGCAGGTTTAGGATTGGATAGAGTTTGAATAATTTCAGTGGGTTCTGGGGTATAGGGGGGACCTCTAATATTCTAGCACCCAGTCTTGGTGTAATTTAGGGCAAGGGAATTATGTCCCAGACTTCAGGAACCTGATTAAAGAGGGCAGAAGGGGGTATGGACTCAGGATTGGTCGGTTTGCATATTAAAGTCATGCTCACAGACAAGTTCCTTTCCCACTCCCCACCCTCCACCCCCCACACTTAACATGCCATACATTAAGAATACAGAAAAATAAGAAAATATAGTTAATACAATTTATATAGTATCTTTCCCGTATATATTATAGCTTATTCTATAACCTTAGAATAAAAGTGGGTGTGCACTGCTGGTTATCTAGGTGTTACCGCTATTTTTAGTCTATAACATCAGTCTAACCTTTTGCTAAATATCAAGTGAAAAATTGCTTAGATGATGTGCTAAGGCATATTCCTCTATATTCTGCAATAAGCACTATGTAAACATTGAGAGAGATATTTGTGTATGGAAAGATAGATTACACAGTCAACTTCTTTAACTTTTATTTCCTACTGTGAATCAACAAAAGCCACGCTTTAGTGCCTCCCGGGATAAGTAATAGAAAATGCCACAGACGCAAACTGCTGAGTTATCTTCACCCTTGTTCTTTTATTTAATATTATGTCCATGTTATTTCATTTAATAAAAGATACAAGGGTTGAGAAAACACAATAGTGCGTCTGTCCATGTAAAGATATAGGAGAAATCAATTACAACATAATAGAAAGCATTATATTTTCTTACATACATTTTATTTAAAGTATTAGGAAAGGGCCACACCATATTAGACTCCAAAATATATTTACCTTAACACAAACTCCACTCTAACAAAAGAACAAAGCATTTATCACTGTTCTAATACCACTATTAGGTTTTCATTTCTGATGCTTCTTCTGCATGTCTGATTTGGGCATTATTCAGAGTTAAAGTTGGGGACAATAATAATTAAATATAAGACCATGAAATACTTCCATCATAATGTTCTCAACTGCTGCGTTAATGTACAAAACAACATATTCATTTAGGAAATTGTGTTTTGTGTCTCAAATGGCCTTTCTCAATTGCCCTCTCACTTCCAAGAATATAAACATTGGCTAGCTCTAAAAAGGGTTTTTAAACATAACCTATAATAACAATAGCAATATTAAAAAGCTAATATTTGGAATCTCACTATGTGCTTATTAAGTGTTTGACATACATCATTCCATTTATTCCTCCAAACAACATAAGGGATGTATTTATGCCACTCATTTGCAAATGGAAAAACTGAAGGACAGATTAAGAAACTCACTCACTCAGCTAGTAAGTAGTCAACCCTGCATTTAAATGCAGGGCTCTCTGACTCTGAACCTATATTTTGAACCACTCTGTTATGTTGGATCTCAAGCATGCTTGGTTGGAGCACTTTCCCCTAGAAACCCATGTTACAGTGTTTATAGTCCTATGAGTACCCACAAAAGCATACTGCATTCATATAAAAGTATGAATTCTGTTACACAGAATCTGATCATATTGTGCAAAGTTGCCTCCGTGAGACAATGCATTCTAAGATTTCTATTCTTGGCACAGCAAGAATAGATTTTTTTGGATTTATGTAACTGGACTATGGAATCTCTCCTCTTTCCCCTCCGTCCTCTTAAACCTAAATACAGCTGATTACGTGGGGTTTTGTGATATAATAAGAGAGTGAAATAAAAATCATTTTCACTATTGGGGGGACACAGGTAGGTAATTCTACAAAGACTAAAATAACTATAATGGGTATAGTAGAAGACGAGGATCTGTTCCAAGTTTGTTTTTATGAGAATACATTCCTATCATATATTATGTATCTCTATTTTCTAATACCTTGCTAGATATATTTAAGATATTATTTCTAACCCTCACAGCAGCCTTGTGAGGTACATATATTCTTATTTTATAGTTTAGTGTCAGTTGAAATTAAAAGTGGTTCACAAAGCCAAGGAAGCAGAACCACCTCTGAATTTCTAGCATGCCCAGATCCCAAGTTTCTACTACAATATATGTGGCCCCTGCTGATAAAAGATGTCTGAGAGGGACAGTAAACTACCAGCCTTGGTTGTTCTACAGTTATATTTTATTTGGGGCACTAACTGTTTTAAATAATTTTTAACGTAAGTTCCTTGGCTCACCAATCTGTTACAGCTCCCCCACACACCATCTCCTACACTTAGCTTCCAACAGTTTCATTAATTTAATGGCTCCTGAAAGAATTTAAGAAACTGGGTAGAAGATGAGGAGGAGGACATCGAGATATTATACAGAAGCACTTCACTAAATGCTTTTCATGCATTATCTCAAATTTAATCATAACCACCCGATGCGTTAGATAGGGGTATTCCCATTTTACAGATAAAGATGTTTATTAATTTGCCTAGGGCCATGTACTCTCTAGTGGTAGAGCCCAGATTTGAATCCAAGTCTATGCTCCTCAAATTGTGTGCTCCTATCTAATAACTGTATTGCTTCTACTAGAGGACTATGTCGCGTATGTTTCTATTAAGAACAATGCCTGAACAATAGCTAAAATCATCAGAATGTTTTCTAAGAACCAGCAAAGGAAGCTGATTAACTTGTTCATCAGAGGACTCTCCTTTAAAAAAGAATCAGCCAACTCAATTGCAAACACCTTCTATTGAGAAAACCTTCAGCCTAGGAGGTTGAATTAATTGTCTAGAGGATTTGAGGCTAAATAGTGCATCCTTTGATTTCACTCTTGAATCAATGGCCCTCATGTCCTTCTGTCAATGTGAAGACTCAGCTTCTCATCTCTAGACAGCAGAAGAGCAAATGTACTAGAAGGGAGGTTCGCTGATGTATTAAAGAGAACTGCAACCTGGGCAGAGGATTGATGGTGGCTTCAAGAGAATGTGCTCTCCCATCCACTCACAAGTGTAATTTAAAGAGGATTTTTCAAGGCATGGATAGACACCATTACTCACATCAGTTCCCACTGCCTTCTCCCTCTATAACTCTTTACCAATTCTGGTCCACAGCTACTCTGCCCTGTTTAATCAACAGCATGCATTTCTAGCATCCCCAAATGAATTTCTTATAACGCAAATTGAATGAAGTGGTGAAAATGATAAATATGTCTGCAGTGTAACATATTTGTTTCAAGCTGTATGATCTGCCTGAGGGTAAAAGGGACTCCCCAAACAACCTATGCCAACTTCAGATTTAAAATTATCTATTTGACCATGATCTTACTCTCAGTTTATATCCCATGATTTTTTTTTCTGTGAAAGTTCTCATCTATGTTTTATGATACTGAGGTCCATTCTCTGCTTTGAAAGCAAATTATATTATAAATAAGTTCAAGGACATGAGTTTATACAGGACAAAGATTTCATAAACTAAAATGCATATTTCCTTCATGATGTTTTTCTAACCCTTCCCCATATGATAATTGTAGTAGACAGAAAAATATATCCCCAAAGATGTCCGTGTTCTAGTCTCTAGAACCTGGGAATATGTTATGTTACATGTTCAAGGTTGCAGATGGAATTAAGGTTGCCAATCAGGTGACCTTGAAGAGATTATCATGGATTATCTGAGTGGGCTCAATGTAATCACAAGGGTCCTTAGAAGTAAAAGAGAGAGCCAGGAAATTGAATGTCAGAGGGATGTGATGTGAAAAAGGAAGTGGCTGCGAGTCAAAGAAGATGAGCAGCCTACAAAAGCTGGAAAAGGCAAGGAAACAGATTCTCCCTTGGAGTCTCCAAAACAATGCACTCTCGCCAACACCTTGATTTTACCAAGTGAGATCCTTTTAGTGTTCTGACCTTTAAAACCATGAGATAACAAATCTGTGATTTTTTTAAACCAAATTTGTGGTAATCTGTTAGAACAGCAAAAGAAAACTTAATATAGATATTGGTACCTGGAAGTGGGATGATGCTATAACATCTAAAAATGTGGAAATGGTTTTGTAATTGGGAAATGGAAAAAAATGGAAGAAATTTGCAGATCATAGTAAAAAAGCCTACACTGCCTCAAGCAGAGTATTAGAAACATGGATGCTGGGGCGCCTAGGTGGCTCAGTAGTTAGGCGGCTGCCTTCGGCTCAGGGCGTGATCCCAGAGTCCTGGGATCAAGCCCCACATCAGGCTCCTCCGCTGGGAGCCTGCTTCTTCCTCTCCCACTCCCCCTGCTTGTGTTCCCTCTCTCGCTGGCTGTCTCTCTCTCTGTTAAATAAATAAAATCTTTAAAAAATTAAAAAAAAAAAAAGAAACATGGATGCTTAAGACTCTGCTAATGAGGAATCAGAAGGAAATGAAGAGAATGCTAGCAAAAATACACATTATGTCTCAAGGAATACCTAAATCATCATGAACAGACTAGGGGCAAAGAAGCTGTATTAGTTTGTTATATATCCATCAAACCTGGGAGATAACATATATATATATATTATTTTTTCTCATTAATTTTTTCTAAGAATTATGGAAATGCCACTAAGAATATTGGTGAAATTTAAAAAAAAAAGAGGCAAAAATATTCACAGAATAAGTAACCACAGGTATAATTTTTAAAAATTTAAAAAACAGGTATGTTGCATTATAGAACTCCACCTGCTCTTAAAGAGAACTACCCACCCACCCCCAACCCGCCAGTCTCCAAATCCAAATGGTGGGAACCTTTGGAACACACTGGGAGGAGCAGAAAGCAAGCAGGGGGGTTGTTCAGGCATGCTGGTGATGATCAATTCCTTGATCTGAGGAGTGGTCATCACGTAAGTACTCATCTTTGTTTTGTGTATTTTTATGCATGCAGATTATATTTCACAACAATAATGGCAAAGAGCAATTCAAAGGTGAAAGTAGGAAAACCACAGTGCTAAAGTCCCTCAAAATCACCACAAACAATCCTGTTTACATCTTACCTGCCTTTCCAAGACAACATGGTTATGAGCTCAAGTCGTGATTTTTACCCCATGGATATAAATCATTACCATTGTGCAAGACAATGGATTTGAAATTACTTTCCATAAATATGCATGTCCGTCTCTTTGTCTCCTTTTAAAATCTTTAATTCAAAGAGCATTCCATACTTGCAAAAAACAGCAAAGAATAACAGAATTCTAAAAATACATCACTGTGTCCATTATCTCTGTGATACTGGAGTTGGCCATAAACCCCTACCTACATTAGAGAGGGAGGAAAAGAATGTTTTTTAAGCAACAGCTCTTCCACATATAGTGTGTGTGACTAAATGATTAATTATTGACTAATGGTATCATACTTATTTGTCCTAAAAGTTACTACAACTAATTCTTTCAGCAAATGAATATTACATGATCATTATTATCTCTAGTAGTAGTTTCAGGTGCCAAAAACCTAACCCTCTGATGAGACCTTCAGACGTATTTCCCTGGTACAAGGGAATGCAGTATCAGTATTCCATGTGTAAATAAGTTCAATTAACAACGAGTTATAATTGCACAGGGAGATGAAAATTAGTTTAAACAAGTCAATTAAATCATAAACATTTCAGAAATAAGAGGATGTGTTTGTAATCCAATTAGTGTGTTAATATACTAATAAATTTACTGATTTGAATAGTATCTTAATTGTATAGTAAAGCACCAGAAGAAAAAAACAGTATATCTTAATTGTCATAAAGGGAGCTTTGGCTGCAGTCTGACTACATAAGTTTGGAGAAAATTATCCATGTTAATGAGATCAAAATGTTTCTATCTAGAATAATAAATAAGGTTACTTGATGGTTTGGCTAATAAAAATGCATCCAAGGGACAGGGGAAATGACTGAACACAGTGTTGTCTGCCAGATGCTAATTACACTAAGTTCCTGATGCGAGAGAATGGGACATTTTATACTGTGACCAAAAAAAACCACTTCCATAGTTTAAACACTCACATAATCATGGGAATAAAATATTCCAGGGATAATTCTTTATTGCTACCTCAATTACCACAAATTAAGCTGATATTAATATACTTTACTGCTGCTCAGCCTTAAGTGAAATCAGTAGCACTTCACAGATAACTCAAGGGAATGAGCTGATCTCCTATTTCTGCGTAATTACCTGTAATTTATGGAACACAGAGAGACCCATGAGCAGCCTAGTCAAGGTCACCTAAGAAGATTGAATTGCACTGTTTTCAATCACCATCTGTGATCTGGGCTGAGGCTGCCACCTCCCCAACTGCCACAAGAGGAAGGAACTGCTCCCAAGCACATGGGTCATAGAACCAAATCCTCAGACCAAGGGGCAGAATTTCATGAGCTCTATACAGAGTGTTCATTTTAATGAGTACATGGCATTTGGATGAAAATACTAGCTTTATGAGTGATTAATCCACTACTTTTACTGTGTATTTACCATATTTACCATTGGGATTTTTACTTTTATGTTTTCTTGTTACTAGTTAAAGCCTTTTCTTCTGAGCTTAAAAAAGTCCCTTTTAGCATTTCTTATAAGGCCAGTTTAGTGGTGATGAGTTCCTTTGGTTTTGCTTATCTGAAAAATTCTTTATCTCTTCAATTCTTAATAATAACCTTGCTGGGTAGAATATTCTTGGTTTGAGTTTTTTTCCTCACAGCACTTTGAATATATCATGCCACTTTCTACTGGACTATAAAGTTTCTGCTGAAAAATCTGCTCATAGTCTTACAGGGCTCCTCTTTATATAACAAGTTGTTTTTCTTTTGCTGCTCTTAAGATTCTCTTTAACTTTTGACATTTTCATAATAATGTCTCTTGGTGTGGCTCTCTTGGATCCACCTTATTTGGAACTCTCTGGGCATCCTGGCCTGGATGTTGCTTTCCTTCCCCAAGTTAAGGAAGTTTTCCACCATTATTTCTTCAAATAAGTTTTCTGCCTCTCTCTTTACCTCCTCTCCTTCTGGGACCCCTCTAACATCAATGCTGTTCTGCCTGATGCTGTACCACAGGACCCTTATGCAATCTGCACATTATTTCTTCTTTTCGCTGCTATTTGGGTGAGTTCCACTACCCTGTCCTCTAGATCACGGATCCATTCTCCTGCTTCCTCCAATCTGCTGTCAAACCACTCTAGTCTATTTTTCAGGTATTATATTCTTCAGCTCTGTGACTTCTGTTTGGTACTCTCAAATATTTTCAGTCTCTGTTGAAGTTCTCACTCTATTCATCCACTCTTTTCCAGAGCTCAGTTAGCATCTCTAGAACTATTACTTTGAACTCTTTATCACGTAGATTACTTAAATCCATTTTACTGAGGTATTTTTTGAGGTTTTATCTTATTCTTTTATTTGAAACATATTCCCTTTTTCCTCATGTTTCTTCACTCTCTGTGTTTGTTTCTATATATAGGACAAAACAGTTACCTCTCCCAATCTTGAACCAGTGGCCTTGCATAGGAGGTGAAACTTATTATTCAACCTTGCTATAGCTCTTCATGGTCCTTCAAACCTTTGTGGTTTTCTAAACAGCTTGATTTATTCTTGATAAGTCCTCATTGTTGAGAATGTGCCAAGACCTGTCAGTGTTCCAAAAGGAGGGATCTTAGCACCCAGTTTCAGGCTGATTGGAAGGCAGACCCTTGGGCAGCAGCGTTTAAAATATGCAAATATATACAGGCCTGTGGGGCTACAATTGTAAACTCTGCTGGCCTCCAGACCAGGAAATCTTAAGGCGTCCCCTGGATGACAGCTGCAAAAATTAAGGCTCCAGATGGGATATAAGCTCCTTTCTGGGAAGTACTGGCCAACTATATTGAGGCCAGGGGAGAGCACAAAGATGGTATCTCCCTACCTATGTTCCTGAGAGTTCTTCCATAGTCTCTAGATGTGGCAAACCTGAAACCCATCCCTCAAGCTAAAGCTCCAGAACAAATAAACAGGCCTTTTTCACAGGAGGACTGGGGGTGTGTTTTAGTCTACTAGTGTTTGTGCAGTGCCCTGGGGGAGGCAGCCTGCCAAGAACTGTCTTTCTGATTGATATAGTCCTGTGGAGCCCAGGAACTCAAGCCCCCTAGCCATGAGGGCCAGGCAATCAAGGTACATCCCCTCTATGGATTACATATGCCCGCCGGCTTTAGCAATGCAGCTGCAGAGCATAGAGGGTGGGAAATGCCCACCAGCTTTAGCAAGGCTGTGGGATAATGCCTTGGCTACATACACCCGCCAGCTTTAGTGAGGCAGCTGGAGAGCATGAGGAGGGGAAGGGGGGCATGCCCACCAGCTTTAGCAAGGCAGCAAAGAAAATTCCTTGGCTGTGTGTCCACCAGTTTCAGCGAGGCGGCAGGAAAGTGCCATATCTGCACATGCCTGCAACTTCTACAAGGCCGTGGGAATGCCACAACCACTTGTCCCCACTGACCTTAGCAAGGCAACAGGAGAGTGCCACATCCTTGCATACTGCCTGCACTAGCAGGGCAGAGGAAGAGTGCCACAATAGCAAAAACAGTAGGATTTTGTAAGCCAACATCAGGAAACCAACATAGAGAATAATCTCATATTAACTAATTTAACAAATATGTAATAAACACTTCCTTTGTGCTGACTACCAAAATACAACAAGGCACCTAATGGTCCAGAGTTCACAACTTCAAGTTTATTGCTGGGAAAACAAAAGTTAAACAAATAAACAAGAGTAAATATAAAATATAAATGATAGATGAGGAGAAAACTAAGGCAAGATAAGGAGGGGAAACAAGAAAAAAGGGGAGAGTTTATTTACAGTAATACAAGAAGGTTTGTCTAACATGAAATATTTGACCACAAGTAAGAAAGAGAAAGCCAAGTGACTACTGGAGAAGGAATATTTCAGGTAGAAGGAAGAATATGTGAGGTTGGGCCATGACAGGTAGGTGTGTGCTTCACATGTTTGAAAAGAGGAAAAAGGCCAGTATGGTTGAAGTTTAGGAAGCATAGAAGAAAGTTGCAGGACATGATATCTGAGAAATCACAAAGAGCCAGATATCAAAAAGTGATCTGACATGTTTCAAAAGAATCATTTCGACTACCAGGTTGCAAATAGCTAGTATGTTATGCACAGGAAAGAGAACAGTTAGAAGGCTAGTCCAATAATCCAGGTCAGAAATTACAGTTGTTGAAGAAAGCAGTAGAGGTAGGTTGAAATTATTATAATTTGATATATATTAAAGAAAAAGGCAAGAAAAATAGGTTGGGATGGAGAGAAGAATTGACAAACTGTGGGCATTTCAAGTGAGAGATGCCAATTTGTTATCCACATGAAACTGTTGAGAAAGCAGCCAGATGAGTTCATATTGGTCTAGCCTGGAGATACAAATGTAGAAATCATCATTTAAAAAAGATAGTTTTAAAAGAAAGAGCCTGGATGAGATCACTCTGGAGTAAGAATAAATAGAGAAGGAGAGATCCAAGGACTAAGATGGGGAGATGAGGAAACACTAGCAAAGGATATGAAAAGGAAGTATCTAGCTTCTAGGAGGGAAACAGTAACCCAGATCCAAGTATTATATCTGATGTCAAGAAAGAAGACTGACATGTGACCATTGGATTGGCCATGTGAAAGTCATTGGTGATTTCTGACAAGTGTTTTCAGTGGAAAGGTGGTGGTAAAAAACTGTTTTGAGTATGTTCAAGAGAATATGGGAGCAAGCAAAGAGACACCTATTTCAAGGCACTTTGCTGAAAAGAGGATCAGAGAAATAGGATAGAAGCTGCAGGAAAATGTGAAGTCATGAAATGTTTTTTTTCAGATATGAGAAATTACAGCCTACTTGCATGCTGTAAGAATAAATGAGTAAAAAATGGAGTGGGAAGGGATTTTGGAGAACAAGTGTTGAGTTTGGCATTAGAGAGAAACACAGAGACTTCATGGGTATGTTTTCAAGTAGACTGGCATTATGTCAGAGTGGGACCATATAGAAGTCTTCTTTTACATGCTTCTACTTTCTCAGGAAAGAAATAGGAAGCCAAGTTATCAAATGAGAATGAAGATGAGAAAGCATGTGTTAAAAGTTTGGTGAAAATGAGAAGAAAAGGTAATAGTCATCTAGGAGAGTAAAAGAATAATCGAGGAAAATGAGATAGGGCGGCTTAACAGCAGATGGGCCCACTTGAAGAAAGTGGCCACGAATTTCAAGAAGACTATTCAATACAGCTTTATTTTTCCCCAATTTCAACTATGCAAAAGAGTTTTCCCTTCATCTGTTGCTGGGGTTTAAGCCGTTACAAAGAATGGTACTTGGTATCTTCCTGACATGGGCAATACAGGAGTCTAGGTTTAAAGGTGGAAAGTAGTGGGAATTTCCACTGGGTGATTTCCATTTTCTCACTGTAATCACTTATACCAAAATAATAAATGATCTTCTGCTCTTAAATCCAACTGTCACTTCGCTGTTCTTATCTCTAAGCCCTTAACAACATAACATGTAGATTGTTTCCAGTTTCTCAAAATGCTCTTTTCTCTTGGCTTCCCTGACAATTCACTCTGCTAGATAATCTGTTGTACTTTTTCATTTCTTCAAAAATGGTGTGCCAATTAAAACTACAGTGAGGTACCAATGCACACACTAGGATAGCTAAAATTAAAAAGCACACAGTGCAGTGTTGGTGAGGATGTGGAGCAGCTGGAATTCTCAGATATACTTGGGATAAATGTAAAATAATACAGCTACTTGGAAAAGCATAGCAGCTTCTTAGAAGTAAAACATACACGTGACTTAGCAATCTTTTTATAGGTATTTACCCAAAAAGAAGTAAAAACACTGTCCATAAAATGATTTGTACACAAAAACTCATAGCAGCTTTATCCATCCATAATAGCCAAAGACTGAAGAAGAAAAGTCATCAACACATGAATGAAAAATTAGTCATGGTACAACCAGACTACGGAATACTACACAGCAATCAAAAGAAATAAATCATTAATATCTGATTAATGCAACAATATGAATAAATCTCAGCAATATACTGAACAAAAGAAGCAATACACCAAAAAGTATTATTCTATTTATTCCATTTTTTCCATTTATGAAACTAGAACAGGCAAAACCAACTTAGAGTGACAGAAAACAAATCAATGATTGCTTGGGGCCATGGATGGGAATATGCAGCAAAGGGCCTGAGGGAACTTTAGAAGAGGATGTATGATCAGTTCTGTGCTAGTAAATGCTTCATAACCAACCAACTCCCTGGGGGAAAAAAAAAGCATATCTGTATATGTATACATAACATATGCATTTTTATAAGTTTTACAGATAAAAAAAGGATAGTACACAATTTACAAATAATAAAATATGCAATGCACTTTACTATAAATTCCACATAACCAATTAATTCTCACAGAACGCTTTTATTGCTTTTTCCCACTCTTACATACCTAAGCTATCTCTGCTTTCCATTCAAACAAATTTTCACAAATAAAGTTGCTTCCCAATTCTCTAATTCTTTTCCCAATAAATTTATTTTCATTATCTCTGATATATGACACATTCTTTCTCATTCTCTTTAAAATTACATTTATTAAGCTTAAGCACTATGTATGTTGAAACCTAACTTGTTCATCAATGACATGAGTAATTTCTTTCCTGAACCAGATAAAATTTTCAACAACAGGAAAACTATATCCTCAAATATCCCCAATTTCTTGTGCTACTCAGAAAGTAACGGGTACAGACAGAACACTTTTAAATTTAATCTAATTACTGGCATTTTACTCTTCACTAAATTATGTTGAGACGACCAACTAAAAAATTAGTCAGTCCCTGATCTGTAGTGTGTGCCAAATTCTATGGTGTAAATATTTCTCGCCATGGCTGATTTCAAGTTACCAACAGAACATCACTGAATACGTGTCAATATACAGTATTTCCTCCATTTAAACAAAACACATGAAAATAACCCCAAGATCATAGGTAGTATTAAGTATAGTAAACAACTTTAAAGTGTTGTGTTTTGAGTAAGTTTTGTTTTTAATATAATTTATTTAATTATAAGACCATATGACATAATTTTAAACTAATGGCTTGTATTTAATAACGAGCATCTACAATTCCTAAAAATTAAATAATCGGAACTTCCAAGCTAGATTCAACACAACACTAGATATTTTCTGTATCTTGATTACTATATTGGTTATAGGGGTATATACATGTATCAATATCACTGAAATGTTTACTTAAAATGCACGCACTTTGTTGTATATAAATCATACTTCAGTAGAGATGATTTAAAATAATTGGTATCCCTTAGAGTTCTGTTAGGTCTCCTTTTCACTCCACTTGTACTTGCTGGGCCAGTTTATCTCTTCCCCTTATTTCAATATCCATATCTTGATGACTTCTGATTGTGTATGTCCACATTTCTCTCTCTCCTGACTGCCATTTTCATATAACCAATCTCCACTTGGATGTTACAAAGACATTCCAAACTCTGCACCTAAAACTGTACTCAACATCAAACATTACCCATACTGTTCTTCCTTATAGCTCCCCATCTCAGAAAGTCGTAGTTCTACCCACTGAGGTGCCCAAACATCAGTATGAAACTTAAATCTCTGCTACTTCCTAATGCCATACCTCTAATCAATTCATATCTGTCAAATCTACTCCTACATATCTCTTATATTCATCTATCCCTAGGTCCCCACTCTCACTGCTCCAGCTCAGACCACAATTATCTCTCACCTGGATTACCCCCAAAGCCTCTTAATGACCACTTGGCATTTACTCTTGGCCCCTCAAATCATTCCGCAAAATACACAGAGAGAGGTTTTTATACATGCAACTCTGACTTCGTTATTTAGCTTACAAGTACCTGCATGATTGGGCCCTGATCATTCTCCTAGATTTTTCCTTGACATTTATCTTCCAACCTCACTGAATTTTACCTTCCAACTCCACTGAAAATTTTTTCACTTTCTCTACACAAAACAGTCTTTTCCCCTCCTTTTCTGCAGCTATTTCCTACTCATCCTTCAGATAGTTTATACATTACCTCCTTGGGGAAATCTTTCCTGACCCCTTACACTGGATGCCCCACCTATACAATCCCGCAGCCTGTTTCACACCAAAATATTGCATACGTAATTTTCTGCCTCCCCTATTAGACCAAATGCTCCTTTAAATCAGGGCCACTTTCATTGTGCTTGCTGTTGAAAGACTAGCTCCTAGCAAGGTGCCTGGAAAACAACAACTCATCACTGAATATTTATTGATTGAATCTTAGGAATACTGCAGACTGAAGGGTTGTTGTCAGGTAGTGCTAACCCTTCTCCTTGTCTCACACACATCAGATTTCAAGCCTTGTGTCTCAAATTATACTGTAAATTCCTTTATAGGTTTAGAGTTCTGCTTTAAATTTACTGAAACCCACACTGGCTTCATACAGCATTAATCATAATTCACTAAACACCTGATCAATTATGTGGACTCCTATTTATTCCCAAAACCCAAATTCCTACCAAATTCTCAAGCTGACATTGAAGATCTATCTTATCAATATGCAGTCTGTTTTGAACCATCTTCCTAAAACATAGATGTTATGTTGTTTTTTAGCCTATTTTCAAATACATTCCCTCCTCACTTACCCCTAAGTTCACCCTCTTTTTTCCCTTCCTCCCCTCTCCCCACCCCCGGCCTCTACTCTTTTGCCACTATCTTAAATGTCTTCATCTCTTGCACTTAATTTCTCATACTATCTTCAAAAGACCACTTCAGTTCTTGGTTTTTTCCTGCTCTCTGTTCTTTGTTTTAAGAACATTTTTCAACTCTCTGGTTCCAAGAATAGCAGTAGGTGCTGAAAAAAAATTAAGTGATAGACTATGCCATGGAAGAGCTTGCATGTTGGGAGACAGGGGTGGCTGGTATTTAAATACATAGCTTTAATATAATGTACTAAAGGTACTATAGAGGACACTGGGGCAGCTTTGAGAAGAGAACACCTTCTGACTGAGCATGAAATGGAGAACAAGAGGGTAAGTCAATCAAAAAATTGTTATAGCTCTTTTTGTTAGATTCCCAAAATAAAATACCATGTCACATTCATTCCCACGCTTTCTGTGGCTAACATCTGTTGAGCACAATCATTATCTCATTTAATTCTCATTAAAACTCTGTAAGTTAGAATGACACAGATACTATTATGGTCACCACTTTATAGTTGAAAAAACAGACTTAGAGACACGGGGTCAATATCAGACTCTTAACCACTATGCAGCAAATCCTCAGTCTTCGGTGGGTGATATAAAATACACTGGGGGCAAAAGGAGGGGTTACATGTGTCATATGAATCCTAGGATAATACCAGGCACACCGTAAATTGTTTGCAAGCATTTTTTTTTCTTTTTGCCCGTTATATATATTGGACCAACGACAATCTATATATCAAGTTCAGGGACAGAAATGAAATCCATAGCTGCTAACCCTCCACTCCAACACATTCACGCATCAGACCTAGATTTTTCTCTCTCCCTTGTGCATTTATTTGTTTAGTTTGCATTGGGGTTGGGCACGTTGTTTGTTTAATGGAGAAAAGTCTCTCAGGAAGAAGTAAAAAGAAATACAATACCTGCACCTGTAGGAAATAAGCCCAGATAATGAGAATTTGCCATCATTTCCCCCATTTTTTATTAGAAAATAGGTCTCTCTCTTGCATTTCTCAGTGTAGACACTGAAGCAGTCAGGCCAGCCCACAGATTCCCTCATCCTCCATGCACACCACCAGGTAAGACCAGTGTCCAACTGCCCTTCTGATACTTCCCTCACTGCTTGCATGAAAGAAGAGCTTGAAATAAAATTTACTCTTTGCTCTCAGCAAGAACTAATACTTATCAAATGCCCTGGTCAAACACAATAAAATCATACTGTGTAAGGAAATTGCTTTTGTAATTGATTTACTAGTTTTCATAGAGGAAAAACATTTCAGTAGCATTTTCATTAAATTGCTTGTCTGCAACAACCAAAAAATATCTAGTTTTCAGTTTTTAAAGACCCCATATCTCTGTCATTTGGTTTAAAAAAAAAAAGTAATAGAATGAGGAAAAACACTAAACCTAATGGTGCACTGTATGGTAAATAAAAGATTCAGACATGTCTTTCATTGCAGAAAAGTATAGAATTACAGATTACTTATAGGGAAGACAGTGCTTTTGTTTTTGCTGTCTTAGGTTGGGAGACAGAAAAATAAAGGGAGAAAGGAGTAGTCTGGCTTTGATTATATTCAAAAATGCCTTAACCCGCTCCCCTGAGCCTCAAAGGAGGTGCCAGCAGGCAAAGACCAAATTCAACTGTTCAGATTCTGCTCCCAGGAATTTTGTATGTCACTCCAGGCCTCATAATGAGCCCATAAGCGCCAACAAAAATTTTTAGCACTTAAAATACACTTGGTTCAAAGGAGATCAAGGTAATAAACTGCACTGGTGAAATTACTTGACACATAAAACCAAAACACTGAGCCTTTGGCTAAAAATCTGCATTTTGTTATTGCCATATTAAATTGTAAGCACCATAAGGACAAGGTCTGTATGTGTCTGCAGCTTTGTCCCCAGGGCCATGCAAAGAATGTAGCTCACAACTAATATATGCCTTTTCAATAAATAAATGAATTTTAATTTCCCATTGAATCAAAAAGTGCCTTTGAATGGATGTCAAAACAATATCTTTCACCATTAAATTTCATGGCAGAAATCTTCCCAAGCTCCCACTTGATCTCCCATATTTAGAGTGCATCAAAAGAAGAGAAAGAGATTTGGAAGCAGGGCAGAAAAATGGGAGTAGGAGAAAGACAAGGTATAAGAAACGAAAAAAATGTTTCTTGGTACAATCTGATCAAAAGCTTGAACTCCAAATCCCAAATGGCAATCTTTGCTTCCCTATAAACATAAATACTGTTGATCAAGTTGTGACTATATTTTGCGGGCACGACAAGAAACTAAGCAAAGTAAAAAAATTTCCCTTAGACAAACTACAGTATTCCAGGAAACTCATATGACATGCGAAAACTACCTGAGAGTGTTCATTTATCCAACAAATATTTAGAGACCTGCTAATTGTTAAGTGCTGTGCAAGGTGCTATGGATTCAACAGTGAATCTGCTATGCATATCTGAGATTTTTTTTTAAGGTCCTGGGTAACTATAAGAATCTGATATATAGACCCTTTTCCAGAGGGATGGTAGTGGGGGAAGCACATTCAAACCGTGTACAATTTTTGCATACAATTTCAGGAAAGCTGTAGATCCTCCAAAGCCAATTCATATACCTAGGGTAAATGTATGCCGCAATCCTACAGATTCCATTGCCCTCTGCCCAAGCAGTAATCTAACACACTCCTGTATTTTGTCTTTTTGATTTAAAGTCAGGTAGGTTAGGGGCGCCTGAGTGGCACAGTCAGTAGAGCATACGACTCAGTTTCAGCTCAGGTCATGACCTCATGATCCTCTGACCAAGCCGCGCGCTGGGCTCTGTACCGAGCACAGAGTCTGCTTACAACTCTCTCTCTCTCTCTTCCTCTGCCTCTCTCCCCATTCTCTCTCTCTCTAAGTAAATAAATCTTTTTTAAAATTAATTAATTAATTAATTAAAGTCAGGTTATGTTCTAGAGAAGCCTCTTGATTAGAACTGGCTACAAAAGGAAGCTCCCTTTTGTAGGGCAGGGCAGGAAGGCAGGCTATCTCCGCCCCTTCCCAAGCTTAGAGAGCTTCCTGAAGTAACTCACAGAAATTAGGTAAATCATTTTAATGCAGTTTTTAGAAACCTTCCCTAACTCAATTAATCAACTTAAGCACTTTCTATTTCAAAGGTTTTACTCATTTGAAACACTTTTGCATTTTCAATATATAGATAGCAATCTAGATATGATATAGAATCTTTAGGAAAAAATCAAGCCAAGGTATCCAATTCCACACAGAAAGAGAATGCCAAATCGACATTTAAAATACTTGTTTGCACAAAGGACACGTTGGGTTTTTTTTTAAATTAATTATCCTGCTCTCACTTGCTTTATGTCTTATATAATTAATGGATTACTAGAATTCATAATTGAATAATATGCAGATGTCACCTAGAGGTGCTAAACCTATTCGCCTACTTGGAATTGCCTGTCTCAATAAGAATGACACTAACTTTAGCATTTTCTCTCTGATTAGAGACACTATAGATTTGCAGTCACCTCCATGTAATATAAATCAATAAAGAATAATTTTCCAGGCAGTAAATCAATTGTCAGTTCACAGACCCTAATACCCCTGCGCAGGATTTATTGAAAAAATGAATGGCAGTCTTGTTAGGAGATGTACAGCATGCTTTATGGGACATAATAGTGTAAACCCCAGACTATTACATTCACTACAGTGAGGAATCTAACAGAAATAACCCTTTCCTTTCCATGGGACACATACTCAACTGGGTTTTTTAATGACAAAATGAAAAAACTTAAAAGACAACAGAACGATAACATTATCTCGTAGTGGGAGGGTATGTCAGTCTTGGGAACAGTGTAACTCCTTTGCTGGACTTTCTGTACTTTGGGTGTCATAGACCTGAAAACTTAATATTCTAAATCTTTGCCATCCAATAGGGTATCCATTAGGCAGGTGCACTTTTTGAATTCTTGTGATATGGCTAGTCTAAATTGACATGTGACGTAAGTATAAATAAGCACTAGATTTTAAGGCACCCAGGTGGCTCAGCTGGTTAAGCATCCAACTCGATTATGGCTCAGGTCATGACCTCAGGGTCACAGAATGGTGCCCAACTGCACTGAGCATGGAGACAGCTTAAGAGTCTCTCCTTTTCCTTGGCCCCTCCTCTCTGTGTGCATGCACGCTCTCTCAAAAGAAAAAAAAGTATTTAAGAAAAATACTGGATTTCAAAGACTTAGTACAAAATAAAAAAACATAAAATACCTCAATTTTTATACTGATTATATGTCAAAATGATAATTTAGTTATATTAGATTAAGTAGAATATATTATTAAAATTAATCTGTTTTATGTGGCTATTAGAAAATTTAAAAGCACTTAGTGGTTCATATACTATTTCTATTGTACAGCACTGTCCTGCACAGTAAAGTGGCTCAGGTGACAGACTGAAAAATTTTATCATGGTCAGCCAATGATTAGCCAGCAAATCCCCAGAGAACTAGATAGTTAAGTAAGGGAATGACAAAATAAGACTCTACTTTTAAAAAGAGAACAGTACATAGTTCCTCTAAAGAAGTGGGAGAAGACAGTAATTGGATGTTCATGGGTGGGAAGGTAGGTCCCCACAGTTCATAGAGTCAATATTTAAAGTGCTTGTCAAACAAAACTACAGAACCTGAAAGGAGAGAAATATCAGACCTGCTAATGATGACATAACCAGATTTCAACAAATGAGGGTATGTATAGGAAAGAATAAGCCAAGAAAAGTTTGATTAATGCCCTGCGAAGATATTTTAAGCTTGTATCAAAAGTTATCTTTGGTTTGGGGCACCTGGGTGGCTCAAAGCATCTGACTCTTGGTTTCACTCAGGTCGTGATCTCAGTGTCCTGGGATTGAGCCCCATGTTGGGCTCTGTGCTCAGCATGGGATTCTGCCGTGGATTCTCTCTCCCTCTCCCTCTGCCTTTCCCGCTTGTGCTCTCTCTCTCTTAAATAAATAAATAAATCTTTTTTAAAAATTACCTTCAGGGGCGCCTGGGTGGCTCAGTAGGTTAAGCATCTGCCTTCAGCTTAGGTCACGATCCCAGGGTCCTGGGATCGAGCCCCCATCAGGCTCCCTGCTCGGTGGGAAGCCTGCTTCTCCCTCTCCCACTGCTTGTGTTCCTTCCTCTCGCTGCCTCTCTCTCTGTCAAATAAATAAATAGAATCTTTAAAAACAAAAAAAGAGTCTGTTTAAATAAATAAATAGAAATAAATAAATAAATGTCTTTGGTTCGATACTTACAAGCAGTCTCATTCATTACTAGATGCCCAGAATCTTGCACAAGGCCTGACTCTGGAAAACACTCAATAAATACTTGCTAAATGAAATAATGAATTAAATGATTAAATATAAAAAACGATCTAATGCACCTAAATTATGATGCAAATGAAAAAAAAGTGTATTAATTTTTCTACTGCACTAAACTAGAAATACCCATGAAGCAGAGTGGAGACACTGGAACTCTAGATAATGAAGAAGGAACTGCAGAAAAAGGCAGATAAAGATGGAAGAGATTTTTAGACTTGAGAGTAAAGAACAATTAAAATGCATAACAGCATTAGTGAATCCTAAATCGGGGGAAGGTAACAAGGATTATAAGATATAGAGTGACAGAGTCTAGACAAATCGCTACTATTCTGTGGCGGAATAAGGTAAGTCATAGCTTTTTGAATCTCAAATTTTGAATTTGTATAATGCAGCTTTGGAATTCATCTAAAATGCCAATGATCTGTAATATCAGTGATATGAGGGAAAATCAAAGGATGCAACCAACTATTCCCAAATCCTCAGGAAGTCCTTTGAGAGATTTAATATCAAGGAGAAAATATGTAAGCAAACTTGAGTGCTTCTTAATTATGGGTGATACTGCTCCTAAGGGGACATTTGGCATAATCTGGAGAGGTTCCAGGTTGTCACTATTAGGGAGTGCTACTGGCATCTAGTGAGTAAAACCAGAAATGCTACTAAACATCCTACAACGCACAAGACAGCACCCCGAAACAAAGAATTACCTGGTGTAAAATGTCAATAGTGCAATGTTAAGAAATCGTGATCTAGAGTAATATATAAGTAATAGTTACAGAAACCAATGAGGTAGAACAAGAAAATACAAGAAATTTCAAAGCCCTGTAGTGATAGTACGAATGAGCTAGTGTAAATCTTAGGCTTAAAAAAAAAAGTGAAATAACACCTAAATTCATCATTCATCCCTGGTTCTCCTCTCTCAATATCACTTTAGAAGTTTTGCTAGAATTCTTCTTAAGAAATAACCATCTCTAAGAAAATGAGAAAAATAATTCAAATTTATATGGGAGATGTATGCGCATTTTATGCAGAGGAAGTAAAAATTATGCTTTATTCTATTATGAATAAAAAGACTTGTCATAAATTTAGACTGGGTTCATTTCTTTATGCTTAATAAAGCCTGCACACAAGCACCTGAAGAGAAAGTAGATAGAAATTGTACCCATTAAAATATTTACCCTTCCAAGTAACCTAAAGTGGTAAGAAATATAGGCTTAATTATCTTCTCAGATTTTCAGCTAGCACATGAATTTGCAGTCCTACTATACTTGAAAAATAGAGAACACATTCAATACCAAATTTAAATCTACTGCTTTTAAAATACCTTCCTTTGGGCTGCAAACTATAATCAAGTATTCTATATCACCATGAGTTTCAGTACATTAATATGATATAAAATATGCTTTAAAGATATATCCATGATTTATAATAATTGCAACTCTCAGAAACTAATAGCCAGAAGCATTTGACTTTTACCTTTGAATATCCTCACTCAAATCCAGTTAAAATACTGTCTGAATCAGCATAAGAGCTTCTATACTAAGATATTAAAAGTAATCATCATATTTTTAGAGAATTCTATTACGTTAATACTTGATATGTTACTCTTCCCAGGTAACATATTTTTATTTTGATAGGAATCTATTAAGAATACACTTCAATAAAATTCTAGTGGTGTTATTTTCAGGGACCCAAAGCTATAAAGCATACACATACATGGGTGAGTGGGAAAGGGAGGGGAGGGAAAGGCAGACTTTTCAGAGTACCTCACCATTTAGTTTCCATTTAGTTTCCTGAGGCTGTTATAACCAAGTACCACAAAACTGTGTGGCTTGAAACAATAGAAATCTACTCTTTCACATTTACGAAGGCTAGAAGTCTGAAATCAAGGAACCAGAGAGGCTGGTTCTTTCCAGAGGCCCTCAAGAACAATCTGTCCCTTACCTCTACCCCAGTTTCTGGTGGCTGTCGCAATCCTTGGCACCATTTGGCATCATCTGGCTTGTAGCAGCTCTTAACCCCAGTATCTGCCTCCAATTTTACATGGCCTTCTCTATATCTATACCTCCTTTGTGCCTATCCTCTGTCTCTGTGTCCTCTGCTCTTATAAGGGCAATAGTCATTGGATTTAGGGCCCATCCTAATTTTAGGATGATTTCATCCTTAGATGCTTAACTCATTCTATCTATATTTCTAGATCCTTAACTAATTATAGCTGCAAAGTCCCTATTTCCAAATAAGGTCACATTCTGAGGTTCTGAGTGGACATGAATTTGGGGGGGGGGTACACTAAATGATCCAGTAGACTCACCACACCTTATTTGTGGTCAACTATTTTATTTAAATAAGCATCTGACTCATTTTTGTCTCCCTTTCTCATTTTCCTTGTGACATAAAACCTGAAATTATATATAACTAACCCTCCCCAAGGACCCACCGTCTCATCTATACAATGGCACTGGCATTAACAGATGTCAATGAAAGAATCCAAACTGACTTTGAATAAATAGAGTGGTCATTGTACCAGCTTGGGCTTTTTCAAAAACTATCTGTAACCATTAGGTAAATTGTGTTATCAGGAAGATCAAATGAATTAACCATGATACAGTTTACTTGGAGTTTGATCCTAAACTCTTCCACTGAATAGTGGCTACCAAACAGATGAATTATCCAACTTCTCTTAATCTCAGGTCCTTTATTTGTAAAACAAGAATAATGTTGCATTGATTTTAATGATAAAATAAAAATCCTGTATATGAATATGCCTACTACAATAGATCCAGTGGTTAGCCAAATGATAAGTTTTATTTGGCCAGCACAATGGACTCTATTTTTATTTGAATTTAAATAACTTAAAGCAAAGAAGGCATTTTTCAGTTTGCCACTGGCACCATCATTCTACTGCCTTAAGCTGAGTTTATCTGTCCTGTGAAGCCTATGAGTTTGTTACTATAATGTAGATATACATCAAATACTCAATAAATGAGAATGGTATGAGAAGGTACCTGCCCCAATACTGACCATCCAATTTAGCAACAAGCAATTTATTACCTTGAGGGAGAGCTAATTCCATGTTTGTTAGTTTTTTTAAATAATTCCATTTCCTGGTAAGTTCTTCCTTCCATTTCTGTAAGTTTCAGTCAATGACCTTAGTTTTTACTCCTAAAACAACATTAAATAAATAAAATCCTGCAGGTGCACCTGGGTGGCTCAGTCAGTTAAGCCACTGACTCTTGGTTTCAGCTCAGATCATGATCCCAGGGCTGTGAGATCAAGCCTCGTGTCTGGCTCCATGCTCAGATTAGAGTCTGCTTGAGACTTTTTTCCCCTACCTCTCCCTCCCCCCCGCCCCTCCCCCTGATGCACTCTCCATCTCTCTTAAATAAATAAATAAATAATTTTAAAAAAAATCTAATCCTGTATCAACTGTCTTTCATTTACACGAACACATCTATTACGACTCCCCAATACATGAGATAATTTCTATGACAGCATTCAAAGGCATAATTGCAAATTACAATTAGTATACATCATTAAACCATTCATCTTACTGCTGTCAAAAAACAGCCCAAGGAAATTTTCATGCCATGAGATGATTATATTCGTAGGTTATAAATAATCAGCCCTCCTTTAGTTTTTTGACTTTGTGAGATATGATGTGAAAACCCCAAAAAGTCATTCCCAATGTTCACTAAAAAAGGAGAGAACTATACTCCTATAAAAATTTAACAAGGGTTCTTTGTCCACTTTTCTTGGGCCCAAGGATCACAGAATCAGATGAATGGGCAATTTTGCTTCTTACAAAAATAATTTATAAACGAATCTTAATTATTTTCAGATTTGCTGACAGAATATTGTCTGCTTTCTTCCCACCGTCTCACCTCTAAGCCACCTTTCCAACTCTAGAAGCTCTAAAGAAAAACTTGAAGTTTGGAGGTACACTGAAAACGCTAACTTGTAACTATTGACCAATGGTCATATGTCAGGAGTCTAGAGAATTTTACAGGAGCTCTGAATGAGCCCTGGTATTCCTGGTATTTAGAATGCATGAGAAAGAAATACCAATCACCTAGGACAGCAGCTTCTCATGTGAAGGCTATAATTGCCAAGTGACCAGGTGTCAATATAGTCAGCTCTCAGCAATGGCTATAGGAATTCTATGGGGTGTGGAATGCTGAGATACTTATTTATCTTACTGACAGCAAAATAAACTACTGTCACCAAGCCCTTGATATTTAGGCCTTGTAGAAGTTAATTCTCTTTAAAGATAAGGCAATCCGAAGTGCCATAATGTACATTAACTACTGGTGATAGGAAAGACAAGGATGGGGCCATTGCCAGTAATTAATAAAGTATGTCATGTTTATATTTCTTTGCTATTTCTCCATTCAAACCAATGATAATCTTACCCAAATAATCCTTTGATTAATGAAACGATCATATTTAAAATCTTCTAAAGCAAAAGTCTATAGTTAGTTGGATTATATTACTATATCAATTACAAATTTAGAAAACAGATTCTGTAAGCCAAAGGGTTTATAAATTATTTTTTTAAAAATCTACGGAAAAATTTCAGTGTGCATTATACACAAATATAGCAAAGCAGGGAGGATAAAAATTATTAATAATATTAGCCATCGGGGATAACAGGTGGTAAAATTTGGATTTCACAAAGTACCTTTCAACCAAAGATTTATAATTATGGAAGGTAAGATGATTATCAACCTCATATGGCATGATTACCATAGTTCTGTTCAAGGCAGCATTTTCCACAGTCATCCTATCCAACTGGACATTCTGCCATCAGGTCAGCCTTAAGAATTTCTCCTATACTGGCAAATTGAAAATATTCTCAAAACTTCCTGACCCTTGTTACCATATAATTCCTCATATATTTATAATGGCTAGTAAAGTTAGTCCACATGATAACCACATTTTATTGTATGTAACAACTAAAGCCATATAACTCAGCCTTAAAATTCCTCATGTTTAAGAAATCCAGTTCAATAAAAATGAGCTTTCTGCAACTTGATGTTTGATACTTGATACATTCATATTTAGATACATGATACATTTAGAACTAAGAGATCCTTATTAAGGAAATACAGGCAAAGTAGGCAAATATAATCAAACGTATTTTAAGAGATTTTAAGACATTATAACAAATGTATAGTCATAGTATTATTTCTTAAAGACACAAAAAGAAAAAACATATTTAACGAAAATTATTCCTCACTTCCAGTATGCTGATGAGCTGTGAGAGTCCCAAAGTGTGAAATTAAGGAATAAAATAAATGGCTAAAAACACTTGGTAATTATAGTTAAGAAGTTATAGGCTTTTAGAAAATTATATATATTACAATTTAAAACTTCCAATCCATAATCCAAAGACAAGATGAATCAACCCTAAAATCATATTAAGCAGTATTTAATAAATATCAACACTGGATAAGAGATAGAATACTCAAGAGATCAGACACCAGCAGCAAGGTAGCAGGAGGCTAGGACTGGAAAAGGTGGATGAAAGGTACAAGCTGGGGCATCTCCAGTAACGGCCATAGCCTCTGAATATGAAGAACAATCATACTCAAAGAAGGTAAAATTTTATGTCCACACAAAAACTTGCACGTGTATATTTATAACAGTTTTATTCAAAACTTGGAAGCAACCATTATGTCCTTCAGTAGATGGAAGGATAAATAAACTATGGTATATCCAGATATGGAATATTATTCAATAGTGCTAGAAAGAAATGAGCTGGGATGCCTGGGTAGCTCAAGTTGGTTAAATGTCTGCCTTCAGCTCAGGTCATGATCCCAGGATCCTGGGATTGAGTCCCACATTGGGCTGCTTGCTCTGCGGGGAGCCTGCTTCTCCCTCTGCCTGCTGCTCCCCCTGCTTGTGCTCTTTCTCTTTCTCTCTCTCTGCCAAATAAATAAAATCTTGAAAAAAAGAAAAGAAAAGAAAAGAAAAGAAAAGGAAAGAAAGAAAGAAAGAAAGAAAGAAAGAAAGAAAGAAAGAAAGAAAGAAAGAAAGAAATGAGCTATCAAGCAATGAAAATGCATGGAAGACCTTAAACGCATCTTACTAAGTGAAAGAAGCCAATATGAAAAGCCTACCTACTGCAAGATTCCAACTACATGACACTTTGAAAAAGGCAAAACTATGGAGACAGTAAAAAGATTGGTGGTAGGCAGGGTTTGGGGAAGGGAAGGGTAAATAGGCAGGACACAGGATTTCTAGGCCAGTGAAACTACTCTGCATGATACTGCAAATGGTGAATACATGTCATTACACATTTGTCTAAACCCACAGAATTTGCAACATCAAGAGTGAAACCTCATGTAAACTAAGGATTCTGGGTGATAATGATGTGTCAGTATAGGTTCATTAGTTGTAGGACATGTATCTCTCTGGTGGGGAATGTTAATAACAGGGGGAGGAAGTCTACACATTTAGTGTAGGAGGTATATGAGAAATCTTGTACCTTCCTCTCAATTTTGCTGTGAACCTAAAACTGTTCTAAATAGTAAAATCTGTTTAATTTTTTAAAAAAGCAAACAAAGACTTTTTCAGACATGCGACAGTTGAAAAAATTTATCACCAACAAAACTGTACTAGAAGAAATGTTAAAGAAAATTTTTCAGGCAGAAATACTGGTAAATGATACCAGATGGAAGGAGGAATCTACTACACAAATGAATGAAAAATACTAGAAATGAGAGCTATATGGATAAACAGACAATCTCTATTATTTATCTATATAGAGAATAACTGACTGCCTAAACAAAAATAATATTTACCAATGTAGCATGGGATTTATAACATATTAAAAAAGCAAAAGATATGACCAAAAGTATCACAAAGGCTGGGAGTCAAAAATGGAAATATACTATTATAAGGTTCCTATAATATATGTGAAGTGGTATAATATCATTTGAAGATAGACTGTGATTAAATATGGATATCATAAATCCTAAAGTAACCACTGAAATAACAAAACAAAGAATCATAGCTAATATGTCAACAAAGGAGACAAGGGAGAATCATACATTCCATCTAATTAGGGAAAGAAAGAATAGGTGGGAGAAGGGGAAGCCTGGGTGGCTCAGTCAGGTAAGCATCTGCCTTCAGCTCAGGTCATGATCCTGAGGTCCTGGGATCAAGCCCCACATCAGGCTCCTGGCTCAGCAGGGAGTCTGCTTCTCCCACTCCTTCTGCTGCTCCCCTGCTTGTGATCTCTCTCTCTCTCTCTCTCTCTCACTCTCTCAAATAAATAAAGTCTTTTTTTAAAAAAGATGGTATATTTAAACTTTATCAACAATAACGTAAGATATAAATGTCCTAAATACTCCAATTAAAAGGCAAATTTTGTCAGACTGGAGACCAAAGCAAAACGCAATTATGTGTTTCTTATAGGAAACACACTTCAAATATAAAGACACTAATAAGTTAGGGGTGCCTGGGTGGCTCAGTTGGTTAAATGCCGGACTCTTGATTTTGGCTGAGGTCATGATCTCATGGTTGTGAGATGAAGCCCCACATCAGGCTCTATGCTCAGAGCAGAGTCTGCTTGAGATTCTCTCTTTCCCTCTCCCTCTGCCCCTCCCCCGCAGGCACACTTCCTCTCTCGCTCTCTCTCAAATAAATAAATTAATGAAATATTTTTTAAAAAGACATTAACAAGTTAAAAGCACCAGATATAAAATCAATATACAAAATCCACTGCATTTCTATATACTAATAATGAAGTGCCAGAAGGAGAAATTAAGAAAACAATCTCATTTACAATTACACCAAAAATACTGAAATATCTAGGAATAAACTTAACCAAAGAGGTGAAAGACCTATCTTCTGGAAACTATAAAACACTGATGAAGAAAAATGAAGACAAAACAAACAAATGGAATGATATTCCATGCTCATAGATTGGAAGAACAAACATCATTAAAATGTCTATATTGCCCAAAGCAATCTACGGATTTAATGCAATCCCTATCAAAATATTAACAGCATTTTTCACAGAACTAGAATAAACAATCCTAGAATTTGTATGGAACCACAAAAGACCCTGGATAGCTAAAGCAATCTTGAAAAAGAAAAGCAAAGCTGAAGGCATCACAATTCTGAACTTTAAGTTACATTACAAAGCTGTAATAATCAAAACAATATTGTACTGGTGCAAAAATAGGCACATAGATCAAAAGAACAGAACAGAAAACCCAGAAATAAACCCACAATTATATGGCCAATTAATCTTCAACAAAGGAGGTAAGACTATGTAATGGGAAAAAGACAGTCCCTTCAACAAATAGTGCTGGGAAAACTGGACAGATACATGTAAAAGAATGAAACTGGACCACTTTCTTACACCATACACAAAAATGAACCTAAAATGGATTAAGGACCTAAATGTGAGACCCGAAATCATAAAAATCTGAGAAGAGAGTACAGACAGTAATTTCTCTGGCACTGGCCACAGCAACATTTTTCTAGATAGGTGTCCTGAGACAAGGGAAACAAAAGCAAAAATAAACTATTGGGACTACATCAACATAAGAAGCTTTTGCAGAGCAAAGGAAACAATCAACAAAACTAAGACAATGGGAGGAAATATTTACAAATGACATATTCGATGAAGGGTTAGTATCCAAAATATATACAGAACTTATAAAACTCAACACCCAAAAACAAATAATCTAATTTAAAAATGGGCAGGAGATGAACAGATATTTCTCCAAAGAAGACATACAAATTGCCAACAGGCACATGAAAAGATGTTCAACATTACTCAACATCAGGGAAATGCAAATCTAAACTACAATGAGCTATCACATCATGTCTGTCAGAACGGCTAAAATAAAAAACACAAGAAACAACAAGTTCACAAACAAATGCACTCTTGGTGGGAACACAAACTGGGGCAGCCAGTCAGGAAGACAGGATGGAGGTTCCTAAAAAAATTAAAAATAGAACTACCCTATGATCACACGACTGGGTATTTACCTAAAGAATATAAAAACACTAATTCTAAAGGATATATGTACTCCTATGTTAACTGCAGTATTACTTACAATAGCCAAGTTATAGAAGCAGCCCAAGTATCCACTGATAGATGAATGGATAAAGAAGATGTGTGAGATACACACACACACACACACACACACACACACACACACACAAAATGGATTCAGCCATAAGAAAGAATGAAATCTTGCCATTTGCAACAACATGGATGGACCTAGAGAGTATAATGCTAAGTGAAAAAAGTGAGTCAGAGAAAGACAAATACCATATGATTTCACTCATATATGGAATTTAAGAAACAAAACAAATGAACAAAGAAAAAACAGATAAACCACAAAACAGACTGGTAACTATAGAGAACAAACTGATGGTTACCAAGAGGGGAGGTGGGTGGAGGGATGGGTTAAATGGGTGATGGGGATTAAGGAGGGCACTTGCAATGAGCACTGGGTGTTGTATGTAAGTGATGAAAGTATCTAACAAAACTAACAAAACTCACTCAAGAAGAAATAGTTGCCTTCAGTAATCCATTATCTGTTAAAGAAATTTAATCTATAGTTAAAAATCTACCCAGAAAGTAAACACTAGTCACAGATAGCTTCTTTGGTGAATTCTACCAAGCAATTAAGGAACAAACAATACAAACTCTACATAAAACCTTCAAAAAATTAAACAAGATGGAATACTTCCCAGCTCACATTATGAGGTCAGTATCCTTGATACCAAAACCTGAAAGGCATTATAAGAAAAGGAAATTATAGACCAATATCTCTCAAGATCATAGATACACAAATCCTCAACACAGTATGAGTATATCAATTCCCACAATATATAAAAAGAGTAATAGACATGACCAAATGCACTACTGTCTTAATGTTCACAAATCAATCAACATAAGCTACCACATTAATATTATAAAGAACAACAACAAGAACACATTATCTTAACAACTGATGCAGAAAAATCATTTGGCAAAACCCAATATCCACTCCAAATAAAAACTCTCAGAACTAGGAATAGATAACTTCCTCCACATTTTCAAGAGCAATTACAAACAACCTGCAGCTAACACTACACTTAATCGTGAAAAACCAAATGCTCTCCTCCTCAGATGAGGAATAAGATAAGGATGTCCATTCTCATTATTTCTATTCAACAGTGTACTAGGGGTTCTAGGCAGTGCAATCAGGGAAAGAAAAGAAATAAAAGCATCAAGATTAGGTAAAAAAAAAAAAAACCAAAACAAAACATATAAAACTCTTTATTCAGCCAACATGATCACACATACAAAAATAGCTAATGAAATCTACAAAAAGCTACTAGAACTACTAAATGAGTTTACTGAAGTGCAGGATAAAAGATCAATATATGAAAACCAATTTTATTTTTAAATAATATCAACAAATGATCAGAATCTGAAATTTAAAAAATAATACCATTCACAATAGCATAAAAAGTATGGCATATTTAAGGATAAATTTGACCAAAGATGTAAAAAGATCTATACATTGAAAACTAAGCAATTTAACATAGTACTGAAGTCCCAGCCAGAACAATTAGGTAAGAAAAAGAAACAAAAGGAATTCAAATTGGAAAGGAAGAAGTAAAACTGTCTCTATTTGCAAATACAGTATTATATACATCATATATATCATATATACATATATACATACATATCATAATACGTGTGTGTGTGTGTGTGTGTGTGTGTGTATATATATATATATATATATATATATATATATATATATATATATAAAGCCCTAAAGACTCCATCAAAACAATTGGTAGACCTAATCAACAATTCTGTAAAGTTGCAGGACACACAACTGATATATAAAAATCAGATGTGTTGGGGCATCTGGTTGGCTAAGTTGGTTAAGCAGTTGCCTTCGGCTGGGGTCATGATCCCAGGGTTCTGGGATCCAGCCCCCTATCGGGTTCCCTGCTCAGTGGAGAATCTGCTTCTCCCTCCCCTCTGCTGCTCCCCCTGCTTGTGCTCTCTGTCTCTCTCTCTGCTAAATAAATAAAATCTTTAAAAAGAAAAAACAAAAACAAAGAAAACAAAAATCAGCTGTGTTTCTACTTAACAATAAAAAGTAGTTAACTAGTGTTAAACACTATAACATGGATAAATCTTAAAACAAATATGCTAAGGAAAGAAACTAGACAAAGTGCATATACTATATGATTTCGTTTACATAAATTTCTAAAAAAGGCAAATGTATACTGGCAGAAAACAGATTCATGTCTGCCTTTGGGGGTGTGGGGAGAAGGAATAGGGCTAGAGGAATTACAGGAATGAGGAAATTTTTTAAGAGTGATGAATATTTTCATTATCTCAGCTGTGATGGCTTCACTGGCATATACATATATCCCAATGTATCAAGTTTTATACTTTAAATATGTGTTTTATTTTATGTCAATTATGATTTAATAAAGTTATTTTTTAAATTAACCAAAAGCAAAGAGAAAAGAGTTCCTGTGGAAAGTTAATTTACCAGAAAGTATTATAATCAACATCTGGAAATAAGCCAGAATTAGATTAAAATCCAATAATTTTTTTTAACTGATGAAAATTTTGAAAGACTATAGTTCACTTATATTTACTTTTAAAGTTATTCTATTAGAAAAATCTGCTTCGTCCAATTAAGGCTTCATAAGTCCAATTACATTAATAAGATTTTTTTTTTTTTTTTTTTTTTTTTTTTACAAAATCAACATCTGGTTTTTCAGCCTAACAATTATAATACTTTGCTCTTGGCTTCTGAGTATTAACATATATTTCCTAAATTTCATAGTAGTTTGGAAATATAATTCTAATTTATATACTTCATTTTTATTAAGTATTTTGTATCAGGGGAAATCTGAAGTATAAGCACCTAACATTTTGTAATACAGATTATGCTTTAAATAGCATAAGAAATTCAATATCCAGGGTTAAAACCATCATTCAATATAAAATGAGTACAAACAAACCTCACTGTCTCTCACCACATTTCTGTATTTTACAGACAGAAAAATGGTTATGCAGTGTGAAGATTCCCAAAGGTAAAATTCAGCTCTCTTATAAATTCCAGGTATTTAATATGTACTTTTTATATGAAATATTGTGGGCTAGGGGCTATAAGGTATATTCAGTGGTATTATGTATTCTCTGCCCTCAAGGAGTTTATAATCTAACAGAGGAAATAAGATTAACACATAATAGTAAAATCAACAGGTGACAAGACAAAAATGAGTAATGTAATTAAGTGGCCAAGGAGTAATCTCTATGAGTTCAGAGAAGCAAGTGTTTGGGATGGTTTCTAGATGATGATGAGATGCAGGTTTATCATACTGTACCATAACTGCTTATTTACTTGTCAGATTCCCTATTACAATGTTAAGCTCCTTGAAAGCAGAGATCCTCTTATTATATGAGTTAAGCACTAAAGCTCATGCCTGCAAAAGCATGCACTCAACACACAGATGGTAAATAATGTATGAAAAACAGAACAAACCTTAAAAGACTTAGGCAAGGAGGATCTAAATACACGAATAAGAAAATTCAACTTTTGGCAGAGCTAGTAGTATTAAGCAATAGCATATGGTTGGAAAGAATGATTCCGCAAGAGTGGGTTAAGCCAATGTACCCAGAGGGTAGGATGCATGCAGAAAAAGCAGGTAAGGTAGAAATGGAATAGTTAGTACAACCTCAATTGAAACTGAATGTAATAAGTCTAATTAGGGGACTGAAATAATGCACACATAAACCAGAGAAGACCTAAGTCAAGATATGGGCAGTGGAAAAGGAAACTAGTTATAACCCAACATCAATTAGAAAAGAAAAACTGTACTTGCTTTGGTAGTACACACTAAAATTAGAATGATACAGACAAGATTAGCATGGTTGCTCAGCAAGGATGACATGCAAATTCATGAAACATCACATATTTTATTAAAAAAAAAAAAAAAAAAAAAAGAATTGCCAGCATATGTTGACTTAGTTGAGAAGGAGAATAAGAAAGCATGCAAAGTAAGGATGACCAAGCTTTCAACTTTTCATAACAGGAAATATGGTGGTGCATTTTCAACACAGGGGGGTTAATTTTGATTATTAATCAAATTATAAGTTGTTTTAATATTAAACTTGGATTTTTACACATCAAGAAATTCCAAGGAAAAAGTGTGAGATTTTCAGACAGACCATTGGAGAGATCAGGATTAGATATATTTCCTTAAAACCTTAATCAGAGCTTTTGGCTGAATCCAGGAGAGTAAATTTGAGCTGTGGGAAATATCCATAATGTTGAAGGACACTGGAAAAAAGAGAAAAAGACCAATGGAAAAAGACAGACACTCAAGATATTGCAGCACCAAAGAGGCTAAAAAGCAATCTTAAAGCAAGGGCTGATAACAGCGGAGATACTACCAGAAGGTTAAGGAGAAGGATTTGACCAGCATGGAAGACATCAATTACCTCTGAGAATTTAAATCAGGGTTAACATCTGGTTCTCAATTAAAAAGGAGAACAAATGCTGAAAACTTTGACGCAGCATAATATGTACAGAATACTGCCTCAAGAAGTGTGTATATTAAAAAAATTTTGATACTTAGCAATAAGGTGTGTGTGTGTGAGAGAGAGAGAGAGAGAGAGAAACCAGGAGGGGGAAGGAAGTGGCAGGGGAGTGGCAACCGGTGCACATTTAAACACAAGAAAATAAACGAATAATCAGAATCCAAGAATAAAATAATCAAGCTGGCAGACTGAATAACCAGTTGCTGACTTTTAAAAGCATTCTCAACAGCTCTTTAGACCTGTTCTGTCTAAAATGGTAGGTACCAACTACATGTGGCTACTTAAATTAATTAAATTAAAAATTCAGTTCCTCCTTCACACCAGCCACATTTCAAGTGCTCCACAGCCACGTGTGGATAGTGGCTATTGTACAGGACAATGCATCTATAGAATATTTCCATAATCCCTGGAATTTTAATTGGACAGCAATGTTTCATACCACAGCCTTTTGAAAATATATAAATTAACTCCAAATTTTTCTGAAATGTGTTTGTATTATAATGGAATAACGTATTCATCCTCTTTGGTCCTTCTCGAGGGTAAGCACAAGCACCCACATGCATGCACACATACAGCATTTTACTGAGAAAGACATAAATCAAAAACAGAATTCAACTTGCACAGAACCATAAGCATTGATTACAAATCCCTAGAAATACTACATGATGGTGAATGTCTTCTTTTTTAGTTGTTTTTCCTGACACATCAATTCATCAAGCATTTTCAATAAATACATTTCACAGATGGGTTTCACAGATGGGCAGACTGAGGCCTATCGTGAGGAACAGTTATGGGGAAGAGCTATGAGGAATGTCAGTTGCTCCAGTGTGTTTCTCTCTCTGAGGATTCTCATTTCAACAGCCACAGCTTAGTCGGCTCCCTCTCCATGTACTTCCAGAGATAGCATTTCCTTTAATCTCTCTGACAGGTGCCAAAACCTCACCCGTGCGCTATGTCAAATGCTAGCTGAGAAATCAACCATGGACCAGCTACCTCCTACTAGATGTGTACTATGTAGGTAGGTGGATATTTCATCTGAGACAATTATCCACTGCACTACTATGGCATACAAGTGCACTTGAAAACCCAGTTTTATACTGCTTTTCTGCCAAGGAGCCAAATGAAAACTGTTCAGAAAAGCATCTTCTTCAGTTCCCCTCTGTAGTCACTATAAATGTCATTACTCATATTTATCTGCATATGTTTAATACAGTTACATTCATAAAGGCAGATTGGACTCCAGCAAGTCATAAAAACAGGCCTGAATAACAGAAGGACACACATTTTGAAGGGACAGGAAGGATGGTAAACATGGAGGAAGAACTCAGAATAATTCCAACTTCCCCACTTTCCACAGTGGAACACTGGATTTTTCTGGTATACAATTCCCAGTGAAGTTCTATATGGCATTTCAGGAACTTGCAAGGATAAAGATGCTCAAGAGTACTCAACAAATCTGAATTATGCTTCCTGATGATTTTTTGACTTTCTCTTTATGTCCACTGTGTTGGCATCACTGCATCAGCCAGGTATATACGTGCAGTTACTAACAAAAGGGAATAGGCTCCACAATTCACTGGAATTATTATCTGATTGATCAAGACTTCTCAAGAACCCCTGTCCAATGACTCACATGATTATCATCCTAAAATTCTCAAATATTTCCAAAGATTTCCCTTCCTTCACTCAACAAACTCATGAAATTCAACATCCTCCAGGAAGTCTCTGTTTCAGTCAGTGGGTTTAGCAACTGATATTCTTTGCCCCTCTCCCCCACTTCCTGTCATTTCCATTTGGATCACAGCTCAAATATCATCTCCACAATGAGGTCTTGCTTGGTTATCCCCTGTCACCAACTGTCACTAAGTCACTGTCATATCATCATATTTAATTTTCATAATAGCATTTACCATTAGGGGAAATTATCTTTATATAGGTTTCTAATATGCCTATTTAATATATGTCTTCCCTAAAAAGAATTTGAGCTTCATGGGAGCAAGACTGTCTGTTTAGCTTAGTGAATTGTGACTGACACATTACAGACATTTATTTTTTTTTTAAGATTTTATTTATTTATTTGACAGAGAGACAGCCAGTAAGAGAGGGAACACAAGCAGGGAGAGTGGGAGAGGAAGAAGCAGGCTCCCAGCAGAGGAGTCTGATGCGGGACTTGATCCCAGAACGCCGGGATCACGCCCTGAGCCAAAGGCAGACGCTTAACGACTGCGCTACCCAGGCGCCCCACATTACAGACATTTAAACAACTATTGGATGAAAGCCAATCAAGCCTCTAGACCTAAATTTTGGTGCACAGTAAATTCAGGGAACAGGGGTACACATAAAATAACACCAAGAGGAAACAGGCAAATCAAGAATCTGGGAAATAATACATAGTAACTGACTTGAATTCTTCAATAAGTCAATGTTGTAGAGAAAACAAAGTGGGGGGATTCTGTTATGGAAGTGTTATTTTCTTAGAAATGATAATAACATTGTGGTAACTTAAGCAAATGTCCTTATTCTTAAGAGATCCAGACTGAATTATTAATGGGTGAAATTTTTTAATATGTGCAACTTAAACTTTCAAATGGAATGGCAAAACAGTGTGTGTGTGTATGTAGGGAGAGAGAGAAAGAGGAAGTATAGATGGTAAATCTTAAAGGATATTATATTGGTGTTTATTACTCTTGTCTTTTGACTTATTTGTATGTTTTATTACGAAAATTTTCAAAGTTGGGAAAAAACATTTGATGAAAGGTAACAAATTTCTACTGATTCTAGCCTACCTAATACCAAATGCTCAGGACACGCTATTCCTCCAATTTTTCATGATAAGCTTATTTAATAATCTAAGGCATCTTTCTATTAACTGATATATGTCTGTTGTATGTCCTTTACACCATTTGGTTCAATGACAATCCTTTGTAAAGTAAGAGCCCAGATGCTGGAAATCATGCCAGTCAATCCATTTCCACTGCCCATACTAGAGAGCCAAGCACAGAGAGATGATTAACAAATTATTTGGGGGAACAAATATATGCCCATCAGCTGCCCATTTAGGTAAGTCATGGATCTTGAGCATCTAGAGATTTTTAAACCAGTCCCAGGAGGGCTGGCCATGAAAGGGAAAGTGGTTAATCTATAAAATGAAGTTCAGTTCAGTTTCCAAATGCTTACACTGCAAATTCTGCCAAGCCTGCCTCAAACATCGTGGTCACTAAAAAGGGCATCTTGCAGGGCCCAAAATGACAAATGCAAACTAATGAATTCCTCATTTCCTTTGACTTTCCCAGATTGCTCACTAGAATATAAACTGCAAGAAAATAAGAGTTTGACTATTTGTTCATGCTGCTGTACTATCAGTGCCTAAAAAAGAAAGTCTAGAAGTTACTAGATACCCAAAATATTTGCTGAATGAATTAATGAACCAAATGCCAGCAGAACAATCATTCTCCAACTTTTGCATATATCAAAATCACCTGGGGCACTTGCCAAAACACAGATTGCTAGACTCCACTCCCAGAATTTCTGATTCAGTATTTCTAGAATGTGGCCCAGGAATATGCATTTCTAACAAGCTGCCATGTAATGCTATAACACAACTGGCCTGGGGACCACGTTTTAAGCAGCAGTGCTGTAAGAATTATTTCTTTTAACTCTCTCCTTGCTTCAAATAGCTACTACCTCAGAAGCAAACCAGTACTATGCAATCCTGTTGTATAAGATACCTAATGTACCTCATTGTTTATTTGACAAATAATCTTCTTATGGTATTACAGAAATATTTAAGCTTGAATTTAGGTTACTCAAAATTCAGACACTTTCCCATCAATCAAGCCAAATATTTACCATAGGTATTTTACTCCCTGCCAGGGGAAGCTGGAATTTCGTATTAGCAGCTCAGCATACTACTCCTCCAGCTCATTTTTGTGCATTTGGAAGAAGGCTTGGAAAATATACACTATCTCTTTGCAGCACGATTGCTCCGTGAAGCATGTCTGCCCCCAGAGAAATCAGGTGCCTCATGCACTGCAGAAATTTATGTTAAAGAAAGTCTGTTTATGAGAGGCGAATGTGTAACCCAAATTTATCTCCCAGTGACAACTTCAGAATCTGAAAATTTCCAACTTCCCCCCTTGTGAGTTGCTTGAAATTGCTGTTTTTTAAGTTAAGAACACCTGTTTAGTGTTTTTCTCCTCGCCCTCCCTGGTAAATGGAGCCACTAGGAAAACAGCATCTGAAGGTTTTAATGAATAAGAAGCACAAAGTATTGACAGATTTCAGCACATTATACAACCCTTACCCTGTCCCCCTAATGAGGTAAGATCAAAAAGGAAGAAAACAGTTGTGATATTGGGCTCTGGAGTTTGTTTTTAAACTGCTGCAAATGAGCTCAGATAGAGTACCATTCTACTGGGTACAGTCATAAGCAATTTGCACATTGCTGTGAAATAACATATACAGACATGACTGTGGTAAGTGAACAACTAAAGATTTGATGTTCAGCATCAGGCACACTTCCAAATAACTTTCCATCTCAACTATACGACACTCCAGCAATCAAAATTCCACTTGCACCTTTACCACTGGGTCAGATCTAACTACAAAGCAAAAAACAAAAAAACAAACCTTCAAAAAGCCTGAGCCACTTACTGAATCTTATTCTAATTCAATAGGTATTGAGTACCTACTCTATATAAATACAGATTTTGAGAACAGAAAAGGAAAATATTAATTATAGCTAGAGGGGATGATGAATCATCTGATAAACTATTATAAAGCACTTATTTTATGCTAGTCATTGACCTAGGTACACATTTAATGGTGGCAGTCCCCGTTTGTGGGTCTTGGGTCTAGTCATAAATACAAACAAACAGGTCAACAAATAAATGGATATGTAATTACAAGCTAAGAAAGGTACACAAAAAGAAATGAACAGAAGGCCTTTGATTCAACCAACATTTGCTATTCGGTCAGGTCCTATGGCTTGAACGATGAGTGGAATTTTGAGAACCAGATGAGGAAAAACCAAGGAAATGAGGGAGAAGAGTACTCTATGCAGAATGAATAACATGAAAAAATCTACAGGATAGGGAATTACAGGTGAGCCATCAAACAGAAGTAAAATCTCAGAAGGCTTTGAACTCTATATACAAGAGAATATGGGATTTATTCTCTAGGCCAGAGGTCTACAAATTGGGTTTTACAAAATAATAAAACCACTGAATGTAGGAAGAATACGATGGGTATTAAGGAGGGCACGTATTATAATGAGCACTGGGTGTTATAAGCAAATAATGAATCATGGAACTCTACATCAAAAACTAATGAAGTACTGTATGGTGACTAACATAACATAAAAAAAAAAACCTATTTACATTTCTTGGGGTGCCTGGGTGGCTCAGTCAGTTAAGTGTCCTAGTCTTGATTTCAACTCAGGTCATGATCTCACGGTTGTGGGATTTGGCCCTGCATCGGGCTCTGTGCCCAGCAGAGTCTCCTTATCCTTCTCCCTCCACAACTTCCCTTACCCCTGGCTTTCTCTCTCTCAAATAAATGAATAAATAAAATCTTTTTAAAAATCTATTTACATTTCTTAACTAATTTTTAAAATACAAAGATCAGTATGGCTTTCTTACTTGACCCATATGTTGAATGGACACAAATCTTGAAAGGAACCTTGACAGAGAGGGTCTATCTTGCCCTCACTTGCAGTGCTTATATAAGCTGCCCTCAGATGCTATGGATGTGGATAATTTAAATTAGTGGAGTTCTTATAATATTTTATAATAAGAAAAGAACTCATCAGGAACATCCTATATATCACTCAGTTGTTCGTTATCTTAAGGGAGAGTATTTAAACAAGTTATAGAGTTAGCAAATTAAAGATAAATTATACATTTTTCTTTTAATGAAATTGATTCTAAATTTGCAGGCCTTTTCTATGATGACAATAGATTTAAAATGTCATATGTGCTTTATCTGTTCCTTCAAGGTAAATGTAAATATTTTTATATAAGAAAGAAACTTCAGGGCACCTGGGTGGTGAGGTTGGTTAAGCATCCAGCTCTTGATTTTGGCTCAGGTGGTGATCTCAGGGTTGTGAGATCCAGCCCTGCCGTGGGCTCTGTGCTCAGCATGGAGTCCGCTTAAGACTCTCTTTCCCTCTCCTTCTTCCCCTCCCCCAACTCTCTCCTCTCTCTCAAATTATTTATTTTTTTAAAGAAAGTAACTTCTTTGAGGAGAGAAAAAAGCTATGGAGAGAACATTTAGAACATCAATGTTTGTGAATATTCCCATTTTTAAATTTTTTGTTATCAAATGACATAAGTAAGTCATGTATTTAAACACCTATTATCAACACATTTAAATTTAGAAATGGAATTCTCTAGTTTGTATATGAATCTTCTAAATGAGTTTCAGATGGTTTATGGCCATTTGTTAATAATACAAAAATGCCTGAGGATTAATTTACAAGATTAATTAATCTGCAAGAAAAACTGATTAATGTTAAAGATGGTAAAAATGTACATGTCAAATTTCAGTAAAAAACACTTTCATACAACAGAGCAGATTGAAAAATGAATATCATGACAGTGCAGTAAACAATATAATCTCTTATATGTATATTATGAGGCAACTCTTTTCAGTTGTAACATCTATAACAAGTATCAAAATAATCTGGATGTAGTCTGAGATAATGAATATTAGATCAAAGTGTTAAAACAGGGGCACCTGGGTGGCTCAGTCTGTTAAGTGTCTGCCTTTGGCTCAGGTCATGATCCCAGGGTCCTGGGAGTGAGCCTCAGGTAGGGGCTCCCTGCTCAGCGGGGAGTCTGCTTTTCCCTCTCCCCCTGCCCCTCCCCATGCTTGTGCTCTTTCTGTCTCCCTCTCTCCAATAAATAAATAAAATCTTTTTTAAAAAAGTGTTAAACCAAAATTTTCATAAACTAATGGTACATGATTTCATTACATTTCTATCACAGATAATATTAACAATTTTTACTGAGGAAGAGAAATTTTGTACCATAAACAGTATTTTAAAATATTTTGAAATCTTGTTTATTTCATCTTTTGCACATAATTTTAAATGTTTCATTTTCTTATAAGTATATAAAATATTAGTAAAATAGCATATGAACACAAAAATAAATAAAAACATGGGGCGCCTGGGTGGCTCAGTCGTTAAGCATCTGCCTTTGGCTCAGGGCGTGATCCCAGCGTTCTGGGATCGAGCCCCACATCAGGCTCCTCCGCTGGAAGCCTGCTAATTCCTCTCCCACTCCCCCTGCTTGTGTTCCCTCTCTCGCTGGCTGTCTCTATCTCTGTCAAATAAATAAATAAAATCTTTTTAAAAATAAATAAATAAATAAAAACATATTAATGCGTACACAAATTTGTACTGATAGGTTGGATAATTAAACAACATGCCTTATTGAAAAGGCTGCCAATGAAGCTTTTTGAAGAGAGATATAATACTGTACACCAGAGTCTATGGAGATCAGTATGCTAGCAAAGATTAGAGATGAGAAACCAATGGAAGAAAAAGTCAAAGACTATTGCAATGATCCTAATAAATGGGCCTGCAATAAAAGAGTCCTATTGTGATCCATAAAGGGAAAAATGGATATTATAGGTATTGTGACAGGCAGAATAATGTCCCCCCCCCCAAAAAATGTCTATACCCTAATTCCCAATATCTGTGAATATATTATATTAAATGGCCAGAGAGGATTAACATGGCAGAGGAATTAAAGTTGTTAACCAAAAAAAAAAGTTGCTAACCAGGTGACTTTATTTTTTTTTTTTTTAATGATTTTTTATTATATTATGTTAGTCACCATACAGTACATCCCCGGTTTCCGATGTAAGGCTCGATGATTCATTAGTTGTGTATAACACCCAGTGCACCATGCAATACGTGCCCTCCTTACTACCCATCACCGGTCTATCCCATTCCCCCACCCCCCTCCCCTCTGAAGTCCTCAGTTTGTTTCTCATAGTCCATAGTCTCTCATGTTTCATTCCCCCTTCTGATTACCCCCCCCTTTCTTTATCCCTTTCTTCCCCTACTGATCATTCTAGTTCTTATGTTCCATAGATGAGAGAAATCATATGATAGTTGTCTTTCTCTGCTTGACTTATTTCATTAGCATTATCTCCTCCAGTGCTGTCCATGTTGTAGCAAATGTTGAGAACTCGTTCTTTCTGATAGCTGAGTAATATTCCATTGTATATATGGACCACAACTTCTTAATCCAGTCATCTGTTGAAGGGCATCTCGGCTCCTTCCACGATTTAGCTATTGTGGACATTGCTGCTATGAACATTGGGGTGCATATGGCCCTTCTCTTCACTACGTCTGTATCTTTGGGGTAAATACCCAGTAGTGCAATGGCTGGATCATAGGGTAGCTCAATTTTTAACTTTTTAAGGGACCTCCACACTGTTTTCCAGAGTGGCTATACCAACTTGCATTCCCACCAACAATGTAGGAGGGATCCCCTTTCTCCACATCCTCTCCAACAATTGTTGTTTCTTGCCTTGTCTATTTTTGCCATTCTAACTGGCGTAAGGTGGTATCTCAGTGTGGTTTTGATTTGAATTTCCTTGATGGCTAATGATTTTGAACATTTTTTCATGTGTCTGTTAGCCATTTGTATGTCTTCATTGGAAAAGTGTTTGTTCATATCTTCTGCCCATTTTTTGATTTATTTGTTTCTCGTGTATTGAGTTTGAGAAGTTCTTTGTAGATCTTGGATACCAGTCCTTTATCTGTAGTGTCATTTGCAAATATATTCTCCCATTCCGTGGGCTGCCTCTTAGTTTTTCTGACTGTTTCCTTGGCTGTGCAGAAACTTTTAATCTTGATGAAGTCCCATAAATTCATTTTATCTTTTGTTTCTCTTGCCTTTGGGGATGTGTCATGAAAAAGGTTGCTTTGGCCGATGTCGTAGAGGTTGTTGCCTATGTTCTCCTCTAGAATTTTGATAGATTCCTGTCTCACATCGAGGTCTTTCATCCATTTGGAGTTTATTTTTGTGTATGGTGTGAGATAGTGGTCAAGTTTCATTCTTTTGCATGTAGCTGTCCAATTTTCCCAGCACCATTTATTGAAGAGACTGTCTTTTTCCCACCGGATGTTTTTTCCTGCTTTATCAAATATTAGTTGCCCAAAGAGCCGAGGGTCCATTTCTGGGCTCTCTATTCTGTTCCATTGGTCTATGTGTCTGTTTTTGTGCCAGTACCATGCTGTCTTTGTGATCACAGCTTTGTAGTACAGCTCGAAATCCAGCATTGTGATGCCCCCAGCTTTGTTTTTCCTTTTCAACAGTTCCTTGGAGATTCGGGGCCTTTTCTGTTTCCATACAAATTTAAGGACTGTTTGTTCCAGTTCTTTGAAAAATGTCCTTGGTATTTTGATCGGGATAGCATTGAAAGTGTAGATTGCTCTGGGTAGCATGGACATTTTAACTATGTTAATTCTTCCGATCCATGAGCATGGAATATCTTTCCATCTTTTTATGTCTTCCTCAATGTCTTTCAAGAGTGATTTATAGTTTCTAGAATATAGGTCCTTTACGTCTCTGGTTGAGTTAATTCCAAGGTAACGTATGGTTTTTGGTGCTATTGTAAATGGGATGGATTCCCTAATTTCTCTTTCTTCGGTCTCGTTATTCGTGTATAGAAATGCAACTGATTTCTGAGCATTTATTTTGTATCCTGCCACGTTACTGAATTGCTCTATAACTTCTAATAATTTGGGAGTTGCTTCTTTTGGGTTTTCCATATAGAGTATCATGTCATCTGCAAAGAGACACATTTTGACTTCTTCTTTGCCAATTTGAATACCTTTGATCCCTTTTTGTCGTCTGATTGCTGTTGCAAGGACTTCTAGTACTATGTTGAATAATAGTGGCGAGAGTGGGCATCCTTGTCGAGTTCCTGATCTTAAGGGAAAGGCTTCCAGCTTTTCTCCATTGAGAATAATATTTGCAGTAGGCTTTTCATAGATGGCTTTTATGAGATTGAGAAATGTACCTTCTATTCCTACACTCTGAAGGGTTTTAATCAGGAAAGGATGCTGTATTTTGTCAAATGCTTTTTCAGCATCGATTGAGAGGATCATATGGTTCCTGAGTCTTTTCTTGTTGATATGATGTATCACGCTGATTGATTTGCGGATATTGAACCACGCTTGCATCCCAGGTATGAATCCCACTTGATCGTGATGGATAATCCTTTTAATGTACTGTTGGATTCTATTAGCAAGTATCTTGTTGAGGATTTTGGCGTCCATATTCATTAGGGAAATCGGTCTGTAATTCTCCTTTTTGAGGGGGTCTTTGCCTGCTAACCAGGTGACTTTAAAATAAAGATCGTAATATGGATTATCTTTCTGGGCCCAATATAATCATAAGTGTTCTTAAATGTGGAAGAGGGAGGAAGAAGAATCTGTGGCAACGTGATACACTATGAGAAAGACACAATCACGCACTGCTGGCTCTGAAGATGGAAGGAGCCGTGAATCAAGGAATGCAGGAAGCCTCTAGGAGATGGAAAAGCAAGAAAATGAATTTTCCCTTCAGAGCCTCAAGAAGGAATGCAGCACTGCCAACATCTTGATTTTATCCCAGTAAGACCAATTTCAGACCATTAACCTCCAGAACCATAATAAATATGTGTTGTTTTAAGCCACTAAGTCCATAGTAATTTGTTACAGCAATAACAGGAAACTAATATAGGTATTATGGAAGAAACATGATGCATAGTAATTAGAAGAAAAACTAAAAAGTTGAAGATGAGTTGGATGTTTAAAGTTCAGAAGACTCCAAGAGCGAAGTTTACAATTACTTAATCAAAGATGAAAGAAGAAAAAAAAACAGATGTAGGGAGTAACCTAAAATATTATTATTAAGCCATCTGGGGTTCTAGTTTTATATTTTACCCTTAATACATACAAATCAGTTATAATAAAGAAACCATCCCCTATTCAGTGAAATTTTCAATAACCAATGTCATATTACACTTTTATTATTAGACATTTAATTATTAAAATTGGGAAAGATGTAAAATAAAGAAAGCATCTGCTTGACCAGTGATTAAATGCTACCCTATACAGAAACCTATCCTAAATACAATTCCAGTATCAAGAAAAAGAAAACAATACTAACATCTTTTCATTTTTCTTGTCTTTGGCTTCTTTTTTCTCCTGCCTTTAACGTGTTGTATTCCTATAAATAACAAGGTGCTTCTGTACCTAATTTAATACACTCACATCACAATACTGCTTTGGAATAGAAACAAAGAAATTATTAAGAAGACTGAAATGGGTTAGTCTAGTAAATGTACAAACAGATGCCTCTTTTCTGCTTTTTATATCATGTCCTCTGAGCTACTCGTTGAACTGCTTGATTGACTGGAAGATCAGTGAAGATCAGTGAAGAATGGATGCTACTGGAACCCAAAAAGCAAGTGTAATTTTGTATTAGAAAACAGGGCAACATGCAGAGTTTTTAGATGCTGACAGAGCACTTGTTGTTGAATGGACAGACTTAAGGAAGGAAATAAAGGGAACAGTCATTGCGCTGTAGAACTCTCCATTTCATTTTTGGCTGGAAAATCCGGGTAGTATTCAACTCAAAAATTCCCCATATGCTAGTAGTTTGGCAAGATGCTACAAGAGCACTTCAAAGTATATACCCTCTGACTTTATAATTCCATTTCTAGTACTTCATACTGAAGAACCGGGGGGTGGGGGGTGGGGAGGATATAGGCAGGGATGTGTCAGAATAATTTCTAGAAATGTTCATTCAATTTGGTCTTTCTATATTTCCACCACCTTCCCCAAATTTTAAGTAATGGCCAGGCTATCATCTGCTTCTTTACCTCAGGTATTTTTCAGGGTAAAAAGCAAAAGAAGCCCAAGTCTGAAGTTCTTTTTATGGATGGTAGATTCACAGAAGACATGATGCTAGGTGTAGGAAGGGAAGGAGAAAATGAAATTAAAGGGGCAAAGAAATAAGAAAAGTTTTCTCATACCAAAGTAAGAAGTGAGTACTGCAAGTCTTTGTTCACTATATATGCATCTCAGTTTTTACCCACCCAAGGAACTCAGACTGAATTTTCAACTCAGCTCTGCCACTGACATGATGGGTAATCTTAGTTAAACCCTGTTCCAGGTGCTGGAAATATAGGCCATGAACAAGACAGATAAGCCCTATCCCCATGGAAGACAAAACAAAATAAATAACTCATTCTGCCCTGGCAATGATGTTACCTAAAACCAGAAGAAAAATTAGTCAAAAGAAAATTTTTTTAATCCTCAACAATGACACAGATGATGTAACTAGTAGACAAATACACTAAATCAGCTAATATAACTATGTTCAGGTATTTATAGGAAACCACTAACATAATGAGAAATAGATGATACAAAATCTGCATGGAACTTCTAAACATGAAAAATACAATATCTGAAATGAAAAATTCCCTGGGAAGTCTTAGAAACTGCATTCTGCAAAAGAAAGGATCAAGGAACCTGAAAGCATAGCAAGAAAATGTGTCAAAACAAAGCACAAAGAGGAAAAAAAAAGCACACAAAACAACAACAACAAACCGGAACCACAGTAAACCGTAGGAAAATAACAAGCAGAAGAACAGAGGCAGAGACAGAAAAAGCATTTGAAGAATAATGGCCGCAAATTTTCAAATTTGATGAAAACTTTCAACCCACAGATCTAAAAAGATCAACCAAATTCAAGCAGGATAAATACAAAGAATACCACATCAATACACATAATAATTGAACTGCTTTTAAGGAAGAAAAAAAAATGCGATAAAGAGAAAATCTTAAAAGCAGCCAGAGAGAGAAAAATAAGGACATTTTATATACACAGGAGAAAAAAGTAATAAATATAAAAGACTTCTCATCAGAAACTATGCAAGCAGAAAGACAATGGAATGGCATCTTCAGAGAAAAATAAAGAATATCACCATTTGGTAAATCCCTAATAACAGATGTAGGCAATGATTATCTAAGTTGCTAACATCACAAAAGACAAACAACTTGTATTATTTGTCTCCTGATAAAAGTACACAAACCACCTAATATGTATTTTTGCCAAAAAATAAAATAAAAACCTGAATCAGGTCAAACTTCTAAATGCAAAATAAATTTATAAGAAATACAAGGGACAGAGGAGCATATTAAATGAAGCTTAATGGTTGCAATCAGCAAAATCCAGGATGAGGGAAATTCTACAAAACAATACATTTCCTTATCCAAATAAATATGAAGAAAATAAAGAGACTTAAGAACATATCAACCAAATTAAATGTGTGGATTTTATTTATATTCTGATTTTAACAGATTAACTATAATAAAAAAATTTGCACTAACTGAATATTTAATGATATAAAGGAATCAGATCCACACTAAAATATCCATGGTGTATGCAAATGTGTTCAGGGAGGGCATGAAGAGGATATACAGGTATAAATGAAATTACACTGGACACTATTTGATGTTTACTGGAGCTGGGTGGAATGGTACACAGGAGTTCATTGTTCTCTACTTTTACAAATTTACAGATTAAAAAAATTAAGAAAACGAAATAAAAAATGCAATGTTTTTCATATATCTAAGCTTTTGGAATAAAATTGATATTGTCCAAATTTACAGACATGTTATCTGCAGTGTCATAGAACTGAAATGGGGGTGGGGATAAGGATATAAAAAATGTATGTAATATGATCAAAATTTAATTTTAAGTATATAGGACTATTTACATATGCCTATAAATGAGAGAGAGAAAAGAGAGAGAGGGAAAAAGAATGTCAAAATGTTAGAATTATTTTCAAGCAGCATTCAGTAATTTAGTCCATTAAAATTTTATTTTCTGAATTTTCTATGTAATTTATTATCATAATTAAAGAAAGTATAGATTTGAAAGAGATCAAAACAAATGTATCTAAAATCAAAGTCGTATTAAGAGTTTGATTAAAAATACCGTCTGCCCTTTAACTTTGGAGTTTGTGAATAAAGGGATAATACAGAAATAGTCACAAATACCTGTGCATCTGCTATGATATCTTCCCTAGACAGGCTTAGTCCTTTCTCTGTCTTCTGAAAACACACTGTACATGTCTCTTTTTTTTAGTGCTTCTCATCATAATTATTAAGTGTCCCTCTTTCTGCTCTTGTTTAAATGTGGGACCCTAGAGACCACAGACCACGTCTTACTCATCTTTGTATCTCAGCACAGACACACAGAAGACGTTCACTAAATACATGTTAGATGAGTGAGTTACTGATGTGCTTTTTTTTAAAACATTAGCATGAAATTAACAGAAACAAGAGAAAACAGGAAAAAAAACAGGGACCCTCCTTACACCACAAGATCCTTTGATGAGATCTAATTACTAATTGTTTATTCACTTAAATAAATATATATTAAGCTTCCATCTTGTACTAGGTAGTTGAAGAAATAAAAGGAAATTCAATTATTTTCTCTCAAAGAGACTAAAATCACAAAAGGGAAAAGAGAGAATCATAAATAACTGCACTAACAAGATCATAAGAGAAAAAAAATGCATGAATGGTACCAAGAGTCCATCATAGAAGAAGAGAGACTATTTACATCCTATAGGGAATACCAGGGAAAGCTCTGTGGAGAAGATAGTACTGGCACTGTCTAAAAAGATGGTTGGGGAAAAAATACGTGGATAAAGAATTGCATGAGTAAAAGAAAGAAACATATGTATACTTTAACATTATCAGTAAAAATGAAAAAGGCAGAACTTGGATGAAACTGAGATGCTTCTGATTACTATATTTAGTAATTAAAAGCCAACAAGTGGCCAGGTATCAACTCTTCCAGTAAATATTTATTAAAAGATCCTGGGTATCGGGTACCTTCCTGGGCATCAGTTCACCACCATTATGTCTGATTTCTCTAACCTTTCTGCCTCAAATGTTTCTTTTCCCAACCACACATGCCATACCTTAGCCCTTCACCCTTCCTCCTTCTTATCACCCTCTCCCCACCTCCCTTTCATCCCTATCCAACTCATCCAACAAAACTCCACTTAGAAGTCACTTTTTTCAGGTAAATTAATATCTACTGCTACCTGAAATGCTTTGAGTGGGTACCCCCCCAACCACCACCATCATCGTAACCAGCACCAGCAGGACCACCAGCACCACCACTATGTATCACAATTAGATACTAATCAAGAACACCATTCCCTTCCAATATCAATGATTAATGCTTGATGTATCCATAATACATCAACTAAAAGTCAATGATAAGTTGACAGTTGAGAGAACAATGTTATTAATGGCAAATGAGTTTGTTAAGGAAATTTGGTAGATGAAGCCTCAACTGGTGTCTTATCAGTTCAACTTGCTGTATAGACAGCAAAAAATACAGAGGCAGAACAATGTATTGTGTGAAGTTTCTTTATTTCCTCCCTTATTTCTTCTATTTGTAGAAATGTGTAGGGGACGGAAGGCATCTGTAAACATCCTATCATGACTAAAAGTTTTTCTTTCAGAACTCCCACCCATAACAAACCTCAACAGACTTGGAAACTATTTTCTCCAGGCCAGTCAGGTCACTGGTACTCAGTTTCTCTTTATGGCAAAGTATCCTAATGGCATTTTGTGCTTTCCTTCACAAAAGGAGCCAGAATATCTGCCTCATTTTCTCCAAACTACTTACATCTCAGCTAGTGTCAGATTATTTCTTGCTCTCATGCTTGGCTACCTCCATGTTGTTGACTTAATAAATCAAACTTACCTGAATGTCCCCAAATGTGGCCATGAAAGAGAATCTAATTTTTTTTTTAAATAAGCACACACTCGCCAATCATTTAGACTCCTTTGCACTTCTAGAGCTAAGTAGACATTCCCATTACCTCCCAATGTCTCCTATTAGTTCTCTCTGGTTTTATTAAAACCTTTTCTCTTGCATTAAAATAAAAAGCCTCTGAAAAACTAGAGTTACAGATTTTCTGCAACCCACAATTTATGGCTGCTACTTGCAACCTTCAAAAGCTTTTAAAAATAGTATCGGCTCTATTATTCTATATTATGGTAATTGTAGTAAAGATTTAAGAGGCACTTTAAGACTTTTTAGCTCTACAGTATATTTCTGTTCCAATTTCTTGCTTAGGCATTTGGGAAAGAAGCCTTATTTAAAAGCTTTACCCTCTGCCCTCTGATATACAGCTTCCCTCTTAACTACAGTAACTAGACCTCACCACACAATTAGGGAAGCTAGGTCTCCAATTAAAGCTTAGCAAAACGTGGGGCAAAGCACATCTTTCCAGAAGCCCATTCCATTTATATGCACCTGACAATAATCAAAATTTTTCTCTTGTGCTACGTACCTTTGACCCCTTTGTTATGCTTCACATCCCCTTGTTAACTCCCTACCCCTCCTTTGCTCCCACAGGAAATCAGCAAAGATAATCACAAGATTAAATAACTCCAAAGCCACTGCTAAAATGTTCAAAGCCATTAATATAACAAACGCCCAAGTGGCCACAGGGATTTATGTAGTATTGAAATTAAACTGACCTCACACTATCTTCGACATAGATCTGTTCTATTTAACCTGTGTTTTTCTCTTGTTACCTAGTCTAGGATGGTTGCAATTCAAAACAACCAAGGAAACAGCTAATGGAATTTCCACAACTGTGAGCGTGCACAAAAATCCCAATCTGAAGGCTGCCCTGCCATTGTTCTTTGTATTCAATGCACCAAAGGGTATGAGCATTTTAAACATAATTCCCCTCCATACACCACATTACTAATGCATTTCTCTTGGGCATAAACCATATGGAAAAACCACACATTCCCTGCTCCTTCCCTTTCCTCCTTTAGGATTTCAGTAGCATATGGACGGCACAAATCTCTAACAGCCCCCAACTCTGCAAAAGATAGAGCCGAGTCCCAGACTTTCCTTGTTCTGACAAGAACCCTCCTTCTGCAGAGCCACAATCTTTTATTGTGTCAACAGTTATCAACTGGGGAGCTTTTCATACGAACTTCCTCATGGAGCACATTTTCCCCCAAATGCCAGCTTTCTTCCAAAGTAAAGGATAGCTCTATTCTATACCCACAGTAAATAATCTTAAGTGTTTCCGCTTTGTTTTGCCTTGTTCCAAGTTTCCATGTAAATTTCAGAATAGTGAAACACACAGTGATTTCTACACACTGGTATTTTATGATTTTAATTTGCTCAAAAGCTCTGAATTTCATTATATTTTCCCATTTGGTGCATGGGATTTTTACAGTTAACAGATGTTCACTTAATAGAGCCTCCTAGTGAGCAAATCAGTTTTTTCCCTCTGGTATTCATGTAACTTTCTAGTCCTGCGGTAGCTGTTGCTGGTGCCTGCCAAGTTATCTGGCAGTGGAAGCTCAAATGGAAAAGTGCAACAGCTCTTTGGAAATGTGTGTTCTCATTTCTTCAGTCCCACTCATTCTAACTTAACTCCTTCCTCATTAACACCATGAGAGAAAGCCCACAGGGGGAAACACCAGCATCCAACACCCGACAGGTTTCACTTGCAGATGCAAAAATGTTCTGCACCCACATAAATATTTCCTCAGCCTACGGCCACTGCAAATACCAAAATTTTTAATTCATCCAAGATAATACTGGAAGAGTTTTCCAAACAACTATCCTAGGCCAATCTCCTAACTTGCGAGTTGTTTGGAGTTTTTTATACAAATACATCTCACGACATTAAAATAAGTCAAAACACCAAAGGAAGATCTCTATCTAGAATGTTTATACACTGACCAGCTTTCAAGTCCGGCTGTGCCTCTGGGTTAGTCATCCTTCAGGACTCAGACAAATTGCCCCTCCTTCATGAAGTTCTTCCTGATCTTTACCCTTTATCCTCATCTGACTATCTTTTTGTCGCTGAGAAATCCTTTATTTTCCAGATGTCTTACTGAACAGGTAGGTAAGCTAAGGCCTTAATCTCTCACAGATGGCTAAACCCAGAGGCAAAAATTAAAGCCAGTGTCCAGGCTCTCACCTAAAGCACTTTCTACTATCTCAGTTACAAATCTCCTTTGTCTTAATTCTTTTATTTTTTTTACCTTCCTTACTATCTCTGTATCCCTAAGCATTCTGAGGCTTACTGAGCATCTCTTATATGTTAGGTGCTTCAAATGCATTCTTAATCCTAGAAATGCTAAAAAGTGGATTTATTAGTCACAGTCTAGTTAGGAAATCAGAAACCACTCTAGGTGTTTCAAACCAAGTGTATTTGACATAGAAAATCAGTTACAAAGGTGGTAAGAGAGTTACAAAGCCTAACCGGGATGTGAAAGCTACCAAGAATTTAGCCAAAACAGGAAGCTGTTACCTTAGGGCTGGAGGGACAAGGAAGAAGGCATATCACTAGAGTCCATACCACTGATGGAAGCTGAAGCCATTACTGACTTGTCATGGAGGAGCTGGAGCCCTGGAAGAGAAGAGCAGCTGCTAGAGGGACTCCAGGAAGCAGACAGAGGTAGAAACACTCTCGCTTCTCCCTTCCTCCAAACCTCTGCTCTCCCACCAGTGCTTCCCACAGGCCAACCCCAGAACAAGCCAGCTAACAAAGGAGCTTGCAGGGGTCAGGCCCCACTATGATTCTGGGCAGAGCAGTGGAAGGTTGAAAAATGCCTCTGAGAGCAAATAGGCAAATATCTGGCAAGTCAGTACCATCAATTCCACTTACTTCAGGAGACTTGGGCTGGCAGTTGAGGATACTTATCCAAAGTTAGATATCTAATAAGTGATGGATTCTATATTCCAATTTCAACACTGTGCAACTGATGCCAATGCCAATAACCTCTGAATGTCCTGCCTTCACCCTCATGTGTGAATGAGTTCATAGTAGGTGCTTAATGTGCAACCTGTGAGTTAGATGTAATGTTAAATAAGCAGCCTGGTTCTGTTCACATGTGAACGTCTCCCTATGTGAATTTCTAGAGGCTACTGATTCTGTCTAGGTTTAGAAAAAGTCCTACTTATTTCCCATTTGTTGAAAAGAGAGATGCTGTTATGGACTCACTAATTCATGAACTTTCATTGAAGATAGTTTTACAGCCAGTCATGAGTGGCTCATATTTTAAATAATAGGGAATACAGTTGTATGAGCAATTATGCAATTAGAATGAGCTATATACAAGCCTTTGCTTTGCCACTAACAGGCTGAGTGACCCTGGGCAGGTGAATTTCCCTCTCTGAGCATCAGTTTCCCAATGAGTAAAAAGAAAATAATGAAATCTACCATACACGGTTGTTAAGAGGACCAAATTAGGTCAGTTATAGAAAAGGGATCCTATGGTACCTACCCAGTTCAAGCACTCAACAAAAATTAAGCAAGATAATAATAATACATATTTGGAAAAACATTCCCCAGGAAGGAATCCAGCTTCACACTAACGGACTAAAGAGAAAAGCCTCTCTTGAGTACTCCAGCAAAAACTCGTGGTTCTATGGTGATTAAAGAGCAAGCTGGCAATAACAAGCCAGCAACACTGGTCATCAGCAAATCCTGGGGTCTGTACTACTACTGTGGGAGCATTTAAATGGTATTTTTGGCTCTTAATTGGCAACAAGTTAGTAACCCAAGAATTATAAAGAATTCATTTATCTGCATCCAGCTAATCAATATTCACTCAGCATGCTTCAGTTCCTAGCATCTCAGAGGAATAAAATAAATTGTCAGTCAGCAGCAGCACAAGTTTGTTGTGATGGTGGTGGTATTTTTTTCTTTTGCTAAATTATTCACCTTCTCGAAAAGCAATTTGATAAATGTTTATTTCTTCATAATACATTCTAACAACTGCTGATTTGTGACCCTCACTGTGGACTGAATTTAAATTGGGAAGGAGGTAAGGACTCCATGAATATGCCGAAACAGAATCACAGACAAGCTCAGGGGCTGTTTCTTTCTTGCTCTCACAGAGCACACTGGCTTCCCATGGCATAGGGGTACTAATTGAATTTAGAGAGTAATAAGTGAGAAGTGCACACAAACACAAAGTATACTGTGGGCTTGGCAGGATATTCTGTGGTACAGCTCAAGGGAGCAGCCCCACAGCCAGGCTGGACAGGGAGACTCGGAATTGTGCCGTAGAGTGGTCTAGGTGACAAGGAAACAGGACAAACGCAGGGAAGGCAGAATTCTGAGTACTTCCTGACTAGAAGATCGTATCTAAACAATAACAGAACATATATAAGGTTATTGTCTTTTGCTGCCTCTTCTGAAAAATCTCCACTGCCCCCTCCACTACTATTTGGATGCTCTCTCAGTTTGAGAAAAAGTAAATGTTCCTTGCAGGCAGCTGGGTAGAAAGGTGGTATGCCCAAGGGGCCCTTCTCCTAGTGCTTCCCTACCATCATGATACTCTTGATGGCAAATGACTGAAGGTTTCCACAGTCTTTTCTCCAAACATTTAAGAGGATTTAAATTAAGAAGAACTGAAGCTCAGTGTGCCAGGAGCAGCAGGACAGAGCGTTATTTTCCTTCACACAGGAGAAGTACAGAAGTTAACACATGCTGCTTGGCACTTGTCCCTGCTATGTAATCATGCGATAGAAATTCCCTCTCAGTGAAGGCCCACCACACACCTTGACTTTTGTCCTGCCTGCAGCATGAGGCAGATTGCTAAGATTTAGCCTGGCTGGGACCACAAATTTCTTTATCACTCACTCACATTTCCCATTTTCAAATTCTCTGACAGAAAATTCTGGGAAAGGACCCACACCAAATTCTTTAAGTAGCTGCTTCTGAGCATTAGGACTGTTTTTTTCCCCCAACCACCATGATTTACATATGTAACTTCTAAAATACCACAACAGAATCTATTTCTAAGTGAGGCAGGTTCCCAAGTTTTTGTATTCATGGTCACTACGTTTTAGTGCCAACCTCTGAGCATTTGGTGGGGTGGCTCATCCTTTAGATCAGGGATATAAATCCAAATACAGAGGTCAAGAAAAATCAATAATGAGTGAAGCCAGCCAGGTCAGGGAGTATAAAACAATGGTGGGAATTGTAGAAAACTTGAGAGCTCAGGCACATAGGGGCATCCAGAGGGGCAACTGCTACTTTGCTCCAGAAAACTACCTTTATGGGGAAGTAAAGTCTCAACATTGTCAGTTCTTCTAATTTTGCCAAAAAAATGCCAAATTCTTCTAATTCTTTAAGAAAAGCCGGAAATCGGGATTTTATGTAAAATTAATTGGCAAGAAATTCAATAAAAATAAAACAAACACAGTGTGTGCCAACACATACAGCTGTAGTCTGTGATGTTGAACCAGTATTATCCCCTTCCAAAAGACAAAACACTTTGTATTAGGCTGCAGTAGGAAATTAAACCAAATGCCTAGCAGCGCAACACAACAGAAGATTATTTCATGCTCATATAACTGTCCATGGCAGATCCAAATCATGGGTGGGGACTGAGGATGTGTGGAGTGGCAAGAGAGGTCACACATCATACAGTCATTCAGAAAACCAAGGAGCATGGCTCTGCACCTTCAGTATGTAACTTCCAAGGTCACCCTGAGAGCAACTCCATCCTAGTCAAATATTAGTTCCTTTCTCCCGTACCTTGTACATGAAGACAAGGGGGAACAGAGGTGAAATATGGGGGCAAAAGATAAAACCTGACTTTCTTCTAATATAACATGTTCTATTTAGGACCTAGGGGTTTTATTCCAGGAGAATTTACAGAAAAGCTGGCATTTTTTATCAGTGTTCTGTTCTTTTTAAGTGACAGATCAAAGATTTTATGATATTTGAAAGTTTGTCAAGGCATACATATACCATTCTCCACTTTCAGATGGAAAAAAAGAAAAAGTTAACAGTGACTGGCAATAATGGGTATTATTTCATGAACATCATAGAACATTAGAGCTGAAAGCATACTTAAAGATTTATCCCAGCCTCCTCAATTTCAAGACAAGTGTTTGTCAGCAATCACACAACTCATTTAAGGCAGATGTACAATTAGAAAAACTCCAAATCACTGTTTCTTCTACTACCTTATATATTATCCAAGCTACAATGTAAATCACTTTACCTCATACTTTAAAGGATTATTATTATAAAATGGTCCATTTTTTTCACAGATTTCAAAAGCCAAAAGTAAAATAAAAGGGCAGAGGTAATGTGATGGACATGTGTCATTTTTTGCCTTCCCAATATACCCTTTCTCTCTTCTTCTGATAACAGCACTCTGATTTTCCTTTGAGGAACTACCTGTCCCCCATTCTGAATGTTATATGACTCCATCCCCTCCCCCAGCTCCAGGAAAAAGCAGATGTCCCAGCAGACCAATCAAAGCATTCCTACTGTGGCCACAGAGTCTGATTCAGGGATAAACACATGTTCCAAGAGGGCAAACAGACTCAGTTCAGGGACTTCTGTTAGATTGCTTGGGAAGAAAAACAAGATTTCCGCTGGATTTGAAGATTAAAAAGAGGATGTTAGCCAGGAGCTAATGGGCCTATAAAGTAGAAAAAGCCCACCTAATCATGAAGCCAACAGAGAGGAAAACAGAATTACCTGATGGAAAGAAAGTCCCTCTGACATCATTTGAAGCTCTGGCTTAGTTGTATGTAACAGCAATCTGCGCCACCACCTCCAACTTTTTTTTTTTTTTTCTGCTTAAGTCAATTTGAGCTGAGTGATAAAAAGTTCTGCTAACAGAAAAAAGTATTACAGGGAAATCAGATACCATACCCAATGCTGAAAAGTCAAAACTGACAACTTATTTACTGCTTGCAAGTGAAGCTCTTTTGGGGAAGCAGAAAGAGAGATACAAAAGATAAATAACAGTCACAGTGCTAAGTACTCAGTAAATGTGAGCTCTGTCAGATGCTGCCCAAAAAACTTTACATCTATTAAATCATTTAAACTTCACAAGCCATGTGAGGTAGGCATTATCATCACCTCCATTTCACAGACGAAGGATTTCAGGTCTATAGAGGTAACCTGCCCACGGTCATAAAATTAGGAAGTGGTTGAGCTGGGAATCAAATCTTCATTCTATAAAATTCAAAGATGTAGAACTGATTCTTGCTGTCATAATATCTCGAAAAATATTTCCTCACTGAGGACATTGGTCCAAGAAAGTGGCAAGAGAGTTCCATAAGATGTTATTGGGAATACAACTGGTTGTTAAATTGATCTAAAAGGTAAGTCTTCCTCATTGAGGATTTTACCTAGTCTGCTAGACCATATGCACCTCTAAGCAAATGCAAGCTTGTTTCAGAACTGATAATCACAGTCATCCTCTCAGCCCAGTGCTTCTGTACAGTGTACCAACTGTACAACCAGAAACCGCAGCCCTGAGTAAAGCCCAAGACAGTTTAATGAACTGCTCAAAATCAAGAGACCTGGAAAACAACAGAGACAGAAACATAATCACAGTCTCAGATCAGATACTCCGTACCTACTCTGCTCCCACAAGACACAGTTAACCAAGAAGTGAAAAGTGAGAATATCAGTGCTAACTGCCAGAGATGATAGCAATGATTATGAGAGGAGAGAAAAAGCACTTTGTCAGCTGACAGTAGAGGGCAACTGGAAGAGAAAATGGAATAACCAAAAATACTTCTAAAACTTCCAGATAAAGTAATAAAGAAGTTCAATAATCTGGGTAAATGCTATTAGTTTGTACTTAAGTAGAAAAAAATACCTTTCCAAAGCCCAGTGTGGCAAATAACACTTATTGTTTTCACTCCAACAAAAAAGATGAAAGCAAATGTAATTCTTTCTTCAGAAAAAAAATGTATTTTTCTTTTTAGCATCCACTATGTGCTTTCTGTGATGCTACATATAACACAAACTTGTTCCCTATGAAGCTTATGCTTAGATGGTAAAAGACGACAAACAGAAAGAGCGGATGACTAACTATGACACAAATATTTTTACTTATCAGACACTTAATAAATTCAAAGACCACTAACTTCACAGGATAGAAAATCCTCTCAGACCTCCACACCTCCCTCCCCTTCATATCTATATTCAAGCAAACACCAAATCCCATCTTCTCCTCCTTCTCCATCTCTCTTCAACTCATTCCTTCCATCACCACTGCCTGTCCCCTGGGTGGGGGCACCAACATCTCTAGCCTTGACTACTTCAGGAGCCTTTGAAGCTTTCTTCCTTGCCCCCCCCCCATAGTTATCCTGGATTAGTGTTTTTTAATACAAATCGAAGTGCTTAAACTACTTTGATGATGCCCCATAGACTTCAGGATAAAAATCAAATGACTTTAAATAATATGAGAGTCCTTTGTTCTCTGCCTGCCTCTTCAGTCCTAATCTCCTACAAATCCTCCCTGTATTCAAGGCCAAACTGAACACTTAGTTCTCTTTTTTTTTTTTTTATTTTTTAAATTTTTTATTATGTTATGTTAGTCACCATAGAGTACATCATTAGTTTTTGATGTAGTGTTCCATGATTCATTGTTTGCATATAACACCCAGTGCTCCATGCAATATGTGCCCTCCTTAATACCATACCCATCACCGGCCTATCCCAATCCCTCACTCCCCTCCCCTTTTTTTTTTTTTTTTTTTTAAATGATTTTTTATTATATTATGTTAGTCACCATACAGTATATCCCCGGTTTCCGATGTAAGGCTCGATGATTCATTAGTTGTGTATAACACCCAGTGCACCATGCAATACGTGCCCTCCTTACTACCCATCACCGGTCTATCCCATTCCCCCACCCCCCTCCCCTCTGAAGTCCTCAGTTTGTTTCTCATAGTCCATAGTCTCTCATGTTTTGAACACTTAGTTCTCTTGTCTGGTCTTTAGTACATTCTCTTCTCTCTGCCCAGAATGACCTCATGCTCATTCACTTTCTTATGCCTAGATTATTCCTGTTCATCATTCTGTATTCAGCTTTAGATGTCGTCTCTTCCATGAAGCCCTCTCTGACCCCTCATACAAACAGAAAGGAAGAGATGTATACCACAATCCTAGTCGGTATTTCACCTAAGTACTCCTCTGAATAGTATATCTACCCTAATCATAGTATCATATTGGAATCCTGTCTGCTTCTCTGTCTCTCCCTTAGACTCAGAGATCACGGAGACTGGGAGCTCTCCCACTGTAGATTTTCAGGGCCCAACAGATTCTAACAGACATCAAGCACTCAGACAATACTTATTAAATGAATGAGTGGGTAGACTTGATGAGAAAGATGTTAGGGAGGAGATGGAATTCTAAATCAGTTTCAGAGGAATTTAAACTGGTATAATGGAATCGAAGGGACTTTCCAATAATTTTTATATTAAATAGAGCTTATTAAAATGCAAATATCCTTAATGGTCCACACTAGAAGGTATTAATTGTTTATCACCAAGCATGTTCCAATTTAAAATCAGGCTTTATATAAATAAAATGGAATACTGGAGGAGACAAACTTTTAGAGACTAGAAGAAAACAAAGCTCAGGAGTGCCTAGGTGGCTCAGTTGGTTAAGCATCTGACTCTTAATTTCAGCTCAGGTCACGATCTCAGGGATTTGAGATCAAGCCCCTAATAGGGCTATTTATGCGCTCAGCGGGGAGTCTGCTTGAGAGTCCCGCTCTCCATTTCCCTTTACCCCTCCCCACCGCTTGCTCTCTCTCAAATAAATGTATCTTTAAAAAAAAAAAAAAAAAAAGAAACTCATTCTCTCTAAACTAGATCCTTCCATTTTTGTCTGTTCACTATGCCAATAAGCAAAATTTTAAACACTTCAGTGGGAAAAAATGCCCTAGATGATAAAAAAAAATTTTTTTTCCAAAATTTTAAGTGCTATGACTGAAATAAAAAGCATGCCCCACAGAAAAACGTTCAGTAGCTCTTCACTATAGCATGAGCTCCAACTGTCGTAATCTGACACTTTACATTTCCCAATCTTCTTTTCCTTTCTTATCTCTTTCTGATTATTATTCTGTTCCGTATGCTGTGGAGTCCCATGGAATGTTATATATTCCCAGTAAACCATAGTTTTATTTTTATATATCTGCCTCTTCACATCTTGTAACTTTTTTTTAGAATACCCTTTCCCTTTACTGAGCTGGTGAACTCACTCATTAATTCCCAATTCAAATCCTTACCTCCTCTCTGAAGCCATTTCCATCCCCTCCAAAGGCGAATTAATTCTCCCATCTCCACTCTCCCATAGCTATCTCTATTCAAATACTTTCTGAGGAGTTCTAGACGCATGGAATATCAATAGGTCATTTAGGGACCAAGGGTTTTCATTTTCGTTAAGTTGTGAAATATTTAGCTAAAGAGATAGCATTTCTGTAATATTTCTGAGGTCTTATATGTGCTGTGAAACTTAAAAAGAGATTATAGTTTAATATATTTTCCAAATTTGTACAGTCATAAGTCTTGAAGCCAGGAATCCCATTCTTCACAAAATAATTTGTAGGGCCAGTGCTCTGCAGAATATTTTAGGTAATATGGCCTATTTTGTGATTATCTACATGTTAGTCTCCCTAAAGAGTCTGTGTGCTCATTAAGAGTAGAACTCTTTTCTTATGGTCTTCGCAATCTCAGTACACAGTAGGTTGTTAAAAAAGATCTCTTGAATTAATTTATAGAAAGAAGATAAGAGTACTAAAAAAAGGTAATAGGAATGGACAGTCCCATGTATCTCTCATGACAGAAGGTAATGCACACCTACATACATCCCCCTTCCTGTGCAAGACAATTTAAAAAGGACTTAGTTGCAGGTCACAGAAACCCAACTCAGGCTAACCTTTGCGCAAGAGAAACATGTTGCTAATGTAGCTGAATACTGGATTACATTGCAAAATTAATGGAAAAGCTGCAGAAATCTAGGATCTGGAGGAAAAAATGAGCAACTCTATGCTGTTGAGACACACATGTTCTCTCTGTGTCCATCTTCCATCACTGCAACACTGTTTCTCTTTGCATTTATGTGTCATTTCTTCTAAAATTAGAATGGCAGAAAGCATGGGAACCACAACCAAAACAAGTACTCCTATCAGAAAACGTGAACCTCTTTGTTCCAGTGTCTGTGTACCAATATCATTTAAGAACTCTTTGCATGGTTCATGAGCCCATGCTTAGAACTAATTACTGTTCCAAAGGAGATAGATAAAAAAAACCAAGGCCTGACCATAATTCTAGCCACTCCTTTGTTCAAGGTCCAAGCTTGGTAAACTACCCAAAAAGGAGAGATGGACAAACTTGATGAACAGATAAGAAAAGAGCTGCCACCATACACTCTAGTTGATTAAACATGGCTCAACTAAAAGGCCGCCCAGATATTTTATCCTTGCTAACACAGGAAAATAACATGTTGTTGTTATTGTTGTTGTTGTTGTTGTTGTTGTGTAGAGGGCAGTAACTCACTTTCTGTTCTGGCTTCCAGTACTCTCGCCCACTGTGAAGAAAGAGCTTTTCAAACGCAAAACAAAGGGACATGGAGAATATATACTTAACTTATTGAAGCAGAATGATGCTGGATTTGTCCTTAAAATGCAAATATTTGAACCCTCTTAAAACCCCTGGAAACTAGGTTACAAAAGAAACACCTCTCACCATGTCAATTTAGGTCTTTATTCCACTTTTTCTGGTGGAGAATCACAATTTGACCTTCAGACTACCCCTAAAATCTGGGTAAAAAGAAGCTGAGTTATACACAAGACTGTTAGAACTGACATAAATCTAACATTATTTAGTACTTATATTCTACTTTACCAGAAAAAAATTTGGAAGAACTACTTAGATTCTACTTCCCTTTACTGCTTACCTAGAGTTTTACAGTCACCAATAGAGCAGAGTTTAATTTTTTGAGAGAGAGAAAAATGAAGAATTAAAATTGTAATTAGAAAAATTGCCTCAATCAGAATTGCACTTCAAGATGCTTGAATGGATGGGCTAAATAAGTTCAGGCATCCATTAGTTTCCAAATTGAATTAAAATATATTGAGTGCTAATTCAAAAATCTGAAGGCAGCCAGCCGGAATAGAATGGGAATTATCTGGGTCTAAAAGGGTAGTGCAGATGACACAAAGTAAGGAAAGACGATGGCATTTTTGCTGACCTGAAAGAATGAAACAGAAATCTAAAAACCACTAGTAATTTATTACAGCCCATTATACTAATATCACTGTTTACTCCAAGCCTGCATCATGGGGGGTCCCTTTTGAGTCTGCACAGCACAATAATCCAATTCTAATCCTCTCTGCTCCTTCCCACAGGAAGCCCTTTTTCTCTGCCATTTGCTGTGTGCAGCACAGATGACCTGTGGTAATTGCTGAAGACATTTTCACCCATATTTTTTAGCAAATGTAATCTCCTTTTGATGCTGCCATGTCCTCTCCCCACCCTGCTGTGACAACGAACTCCAATAATCATGCGACTAACATTCAGATAGAGATCAAGTAATGCAGCCAGCTGTATCACAACTTTTGACTTTCGACTTTGTACTTACTCGGGTGCACATACTACCATTTGAGGAAATGAAAAACATTTTTTTTCTCTAATAAAAATAGCTTTTGGCCTGGGGTGAGGCTGGTGGTATTGTCCTGAGCTAAAAAAAAAAAAAAAAAAAAAAAAAAAAAAAAAAAAAAACTTCATATAATTTGGCTCTAACAAAAGTCTTAAAAAAAAAAAAGTGAATGCATTTTCAACATATTTTCACACATGACTGAAATACTCATTAATTATGGTCTTGAAGTAAACCTTGGTTTAAGACTATCTTTCAAATATTCTGAATCTTTGAAGAAATTTATATTTTGAAGAAAGAGAGGGAGGTACAGGAAAGAGGGGGGAGAAAGGGTTGCATAACTAGAATTACATAACAAATTATTCCAAAACTTAGTGTCCTAAAACAACCATTTGTTGTGTTCATGTATTCTGTGGGTCAGAAACCTAGGACACAACATGGCCAGCTTGATCCACTCCCTGTTGGCTTAAGTCTCTGCTGGAAGACTTGACAGATGAGGTCCAGAAGCATTTAAAGACTCACTCAGATGTCTGGCTGTCAGTGGTAGCTATCAACTAGAGAAGTCAGCTATAGTTCATGTCAGCTGGAATACATAATGCATGGCCTCTTTGTTTGGCTTGGGATTCCTCACACCATGGCAGTTTGGGACCAATATGACGTCCGTCTCCCCAAAAACAAAACATGCCATGCCTTATTATCACTTGCCCAGACACCTGATGAATTGATGGACTAACATTTCATTGGAGGCCAGCTAAGAAACAGAGTAAATCATTTGAGCCAATGTCACTTTCCCCATGACATCATCTCGGGAAAAAAGAAAAAAGGCTGCTTAAGAAGAAAAAATAGGGGGGCGCCTGGGTGGCACAGCGGTTAAGCGTCTGCCTTCAGCTCAGGGCGTGATCCCGGCGTTCTGGGATCGAGCCCCACGTCAGGCTCCTCCGCTATGAGCCTGCTTCTTCCTCTCCCACTCCCCCTGCTTGCGTTTCCTCTCTCGCTAGCTGTCTCTATCTCTGTCAAATAAATAAATAAAATCTTTAAAAAAAAAAAAAAAAGAAGAAAAAATAGGGGGCCTGGGTGGCTCAGTCAATTGTCTGCCTTCTGCTCACGTCTTGATATCAGGGTTCTGGGATAGAGCCCTGGGTCAGGCTCCCTGCTCAACAGAGAACCTGCCTCTCCCTCTCCCTCTGTCCTACTCCCTCTGCCCCTCTCCCCTGCTTGTGCTCTCACAGTTTCTCTCAAAATGAATAAATAAAAAACCTTAAAAAAAAAAAGAAGCAGAAATAGATTTGGTAAGTTCCTGAACTTTGAGCTATTTACCCAAAGATTGTTTTATCCTGGAAGAGATTAATTTTAAACATGAAGTTTAAATATTTTCTGTCATCAACAAAAATGGGAGTCCAAGAATAAGATGAGATCAATTATATATAACATAAAGAGAGCCACTTTATTTTTATGTTTGAGTTGTAGCACATATATGTGTGGCCCTACTAAACTAGGAATCTCTTTAAGTTTTCAATATGTTAAGAAGCAAGCTATTCCTCAGACCATAAGCTACACGAAGTCGTGAACTGTGAGTCCTTTCATCCACTTAATCATTTTTTATTGAACATCTACCATAAGCAAGGCATTCTAGTAGGCACTAAAAATACAGAAATGAATGGTATAGTCCCTGCCCTCAGGGACTCAGAATCTGTAGAAAAGCAACCCATTATTTTAATAGGGGAACTCCATAGGTCCAGTCACAAAAAAAGGGATCCCATACATGGTTTAAAAACCTCAAGACGGAATGCAAGAATCATCAAAGTTAAACACAAATTCAGAAAACATGCCAAATCCACAGATCATTTATTATTATCTGCTTAGCTCAGTTAGTGCAAACTAGCAACAAAGGGTAGTGGATTCATTTACTTTGTGGCCCAGTTAGCTCTGCATGTGACAAACTCGGTCCCAGAGCTATAAGCTATATTCCTATTTCCAGTCACTTGTCATGAAAATGCACAATTACGAGGACTGGTTCTCAAGTGCGTATGGTTAAAAGGCATCCATTCTCACTATAAGAAAATGCCTTAATATTTAAAAGCTTTTGAAGGTGGGGGCGCCTGGGTAGTGCAGTCGTTAAAGCGTCTGCCTTCGGCTCAGGGCGTGATCCTGGCGTACCGGGATCGAGTCCCACATCGGGCTCCTCCGCTGGGAGCCTGCTTCTTCCTCTCCCACTCCCCTTGCTGTGTTCCCTCTCTCTCTGGCTGTCTCTCTGTCACATAAATAAATAAAATCTTTAAAAAAAAAAAAAAAAAAGCTTTTGAAGGTGGCTCCACTCTATTAGGTCACTATGAAGCTAGGGAGATGAAAGAGAGGTCAACTGTAAATCACTGTAGAAACCTAGACATACCACATTTCACCAAATCAAAGACATCACCAATTATAAGATGCCCCATTATTTGATATACCACCAGGAAAGAAAAATGGTATCAAATAAACTATGACACTATGTTAAAACATTCTCAATTGCTGGTCATATCCCAAATTCAGAGATATAAAAAGTATTTTTTAAATTTCACCTTACAATGAATGCAATATGGTATATGAGAAGTCCTGATAGATCTCCAGGGAGAAGTGACAATGAGGCAAGTTCTGATAACTTTGGGATAGGAGTTCTTAAATAGGAATGGTCCTCAGTAGGTTTAGGATCCACACTCTTTGCCATCTTCTACAGAGCTCTATACAATCTGGTTTCTTCTGGGCCACCCTGCTCATTACTCACTCCTCCCCAGTCTCCCTGGCCTTTCAGGCTTATTCCTGGCTTGGTCCTGTACTTTGTGTCCTCCACTTGTAACTCTATTTCCTATTTCTCCCACTGATACAAGCACTTTATTAGCACATAGAAATTATATTTTCTCAATGTTAAAAGAATACCTGGCATAAAACAGACACGACATAAACATAATTTAATAAATTAAAAAGTCATCTAAAAGTAAAAAGAACTAAGGGTTTTAACCCAATCCTGAGTCTCTGATTAGCATAAAGAGGGAAAGAATTTTAAATACGAAATTAGGTGAATGCTATTTGAGTTACCCTCCAACAAAGTCCCTAAAAAGATTCTTAATTTTTTTCAAGGTTAGGGGCAATTAGAAATTTAAAAAGCAAATCAAAGCAACTTTCGAAGAGCCAAATTAAAAGGGTTAATTCTTGTGAATAGAGCATCCCTCTCTTCCCCACTTTGGGGACTCAATTGGCTTTGGAAATAAAGAGGTCACCACAGATGAAGACAGTGATAATTTATAGTGTAATGGAGTGACAGGGATCTATTAAGAATCAGAAAAAGGATATGAATAAAGAAACAAGATGCCACTGAAAGGTGCCAGAACCATCCACCACCATTACCACAACCATTTTCTAAGTGTTTGCAGGTACAGGGTACTACAGGTGTTGTAGAATGACTTGTATGGGCTAATTCCATTCATTTCCCACCTCTCCTAACTTTTCTTAGCTACCCCACAGAGTTTATGCAAATTATGCACTTTTTAAATGGGACACACACACAGCTCATTTATTTGCTATGTTAGAACAAAGGAGAAAAAAGATGGTAATATCACCTATCTCCAAATCCCCTTCACCTATTTGTCCATCCTTGGTTTCAAGAATCATGGAATTCATGCTTTGGGATAGATGTAGCTTACAGTGTGCCTGATGTTATGATTCTTCTAGAAACATTTTTCCCATCCCTGGAGGATCTACAGGACTTGAATAGATTTAGGATCCAAATGATATCAAGATCGTACTGGGTCTTTGGGCTTTTTCTTGATGTCATAGATGAATTTCAACAGCTCTAGTCTGTATCTAGAGTTCAGAGAATTTAAAGAACCTCTCTCACAATTCATGTTCACTTGAACAGGACCAGCTTCTCCCTGTGCCTTTCCTCCAAGGATTACACACCAGAATGAAGGGTAAGGAAAATTCCTCATGGGGTTATTTCAAGCTAAGACCCAAGAGAAAAGAGAGGCTAGTATTATTAGCTCAGCTACTTTATCTTATTTAAAGAGTCAGGGAAAAAAAAAAACTTAAGAGCATCACTCTGGCAGTAGTCTACTGACTGACACAAAATTATTTTTAATTCATTGGTATATCTGCAAAGTCACCATCAAAAGCCCTGGGCCTGAAGTATGACTAATTCATTTTCTTATATCAGGAGAAAAAATAAATTATAAAAGAAATTTATCATAACATTGGGCATGGTGCGGAGGCAAAGTGAGCTTAAACAGTTTGCTTTCAGAGTGAAGCACAGTTTGGGGAGAGGTACACTTAATCATTGCCCAGCTTATCTCCACCTCAAAGCTCTGTTTCTTACTGAAGGAGAAGGCAAACTAGTGCTTTGCAAATGCATCTCTCATAAACTCTCAATTGTGATTATTCAGACACAATGAGAAATTCAAAAATTAAGCACAATAACTGGCATTCTTCCCATTTTGTAGATCAAGACATGTTCTCAGGGCCACAGAGGTAGTAAATAGCAAAGTCCAAACTCAACAATCAGTTTGGTCTTAACCCTGAACTATCATAACAAAGGGCAACACACCAGAAAGAATGAAGGCCAAGGGCAGAGAACAAAGACTGACATCAGCAGCTGGTGACATGAGAGAACATAACATTTCAGAGCTCTACTGGGTGATGGAAGGGACTTAGAAAGAGGGGTTTCAGTGACTCAACCAGATTTTAAATATTCCAACCAATTATAAATCTTCAATTCAAACTAGACTCTAGGGTGTTTGCTTAAGGGTCTCTAGATACATCTTAGAGAAGAAGTAAGCATGAATTTTAACTGCCACCCCCCAAACTTATTTTAATTTGTTGGAAGGTGACAGTGTTACCATTAAAAATCAACATTGTATATACAACATATATTTTATAACATATAATGATATGTGTGTACACACACATAAATCAGGAGAATTAGACATCAAAAAATAAAGATTAAGTTTTGGGGGAGGAAAAGAGTGTTGTTATTATTATGGGTATCTTTTATTTTCCTTATTATATATTTCTATAATGTTTGAATTTTTTGAGATTGAGCACATATTATTTTTAAATTTGGAAGAAAACAAGGTGGTTTTAATATTTTGATCATTGCAAGAAAATGAAAGATCAGCAAAAATGTTAATATTAGAGTCATTAAAAAAAGGAAAAGATTTTAAAAGTTATAAACAGACGTGAAGACATTTGAGCTAAGGAAAAAGAACTGGTGTTCTAATTACCAGTATTCTAGTCTTTCATTTTCAGAAAAATAGATAAGGTGCAATGCAAAGGACATAGAGAAAAGAAAGAAGTCACTTTCTTATTACTTGGAGGAAGAGGATTCAAAAAGAACAAAGATGCTCATTGACAGGTCTAACTGTAGACATGTTATTAGAAGGGGGAAAAAAGGAGAATTCAGAATCATAGGCATCTGTTTCATCTGTCACACTTCCTTCTTCACGGAGACACAGCGAATTTGCAAGCCAGCTACTAAAGAAGAGTGGCCAAGTAAAATAGAGGAAACAGGAAGGAGCGATTCCCCCTAGGAACTCAGTCAATTAAATGCAGCCTGGAAGGGATCTAATCTAATATCAAAGAGGCTGTCAGGGGATCAGTTCCCCAGAGTTTAGGGTTAATGATGTAGAGCGTGGCAGCCTGGCCAGGAGCAGAAAAAAGAAACCTCACCAAGATCAGGTGTAACTAGAAAAGACCAAAATAAAATAAAATAAGCATTTTCCAGAGTAATGGAGGACCTTGAGCAAAACCTTCTGCAGACATGTCACAATATCCTCTGCTTACAGCAGTCTTCAAGGGGTTGGGTTCTCCAAGACCTAGCATGTTTTACTGTAAATCAAAGTTTTTGTATGTAAAATCATAATCAGCATTGAAAATGACCTCCCTCGATATCATTCTAGTAGATGTCCTAGTAGACCCAAAGTAAGTCCCTCTTCCACCCAGGGTTCAGTGGAAGCATCATATTAATCCTGAAGTTTTCATACAAAAGAGCTCTAAGGTGAAGGTCACTGGTAAAACTCTACCTAGAAATCTGAGGGTGAATTCATTAAATACCAGACAAGAGTCCACTTACTGAAAATCAGTGACCAGTACAAATGAGGGCAAGGTGAACTATTAAATGCTAGGCCGTCAACACACTGTCCTTTTAAAGAGCTGTGAATCTGTGAAAAGGTTCTCCCATCATTTCACAGGTGAAGTGACAGGTGACGTAAGAAAGAAATATTACCCATTAAAATAAACAGGCAGACAGACTACAGCCCATGCTTAGTATTTAATCTTAGTTACTAAAATTCATAAGCAACTTGCCTTTTTGTTTTCATACATTTCATTGCCAGCAATATGGCAGATTAGGTATCCTGAAAGTTCATTCCACCTGAAAGAGAGTTCCCCTCCCTTTCTCTCCTGCTCCTTACTAATCACAATCCAGGAGTTACCCTGAAAATTTGTATTTCTTTTAGCTGTATACACTGAAAAAAAAAAAAAAAATCCAACATGCCTTTAAGCCTTTGACAGATGCTATGCTTTTCATCTAATTCTTTTATTTAACTATTTTATTAAACACTTTTGTGATGTGACTTTTTCATAATCAGTAAATGTTAAGTGAGATAACAGAAAGGCAATATGAGAGACAGAAAGAGGACTTTGTTAGCCTCTCTGGAATTAGTCTCTGATGAAATCAAAGAACAAACGACTCAGTGATAGAGCTGTAATGGGCACTTTGGAGAGAAAATGGAAAGTATATTGTATTCCTCAAAGCAGTCATGGAAGCCTTACCATTACTTAGAGTTTAATGGGTCTGAAAATAGTAGTGAGAGAGGAATAAACCACTTTTTCCTTTTGAAAAAAATTGTTAACTCTTCTAGGATATCATTCACAGAGCCAAGAGAGCCAGTTTACTCAATGATGCATACATGGACTCTAAAAATTAACAGACCTTTCAGGGGTTGCTATTTATTACCTGATACTAAAGTCTAGGACTAAGCATTTTTGAGTGGAAAAAAAAAAAAGGTATAGAAACACCAAAGCTCAGGGCGCCTGGGTGGCTCAGTCGTTAAGCGTCTGCCTTCAGCTCAGGGCGTGATCCCAGCGTTCTGGGATCGAGCCCCACATCAGGCTCCTCCACTGCAAGCCTGCTTCTTCCTCTCCCACTTCCCCTGCTTGTGTTCCCTCTCTCTCTGGCTGTCTCTATCTCTGTCAAATAAATAAATAAAATCTTTAAGAAAAGAAAAGAAAAGAAAAGAAAAGAAAAGAAAAGAAAAGAAAAGAAAAGAAAAGAAAAGAAAAGAAACACCAAAGCTCACACTGGCAAAGTAAAGTAACTTTGAGTTTTGCTATAGCCTACTATCTAATTCTGAGAGTACCAATGGCTTTGTGGATGACATTTATTTAGCACTTACTAAATGCCACACATCAGGCTCATCCCCTTACAAACATTAGTGTATTTAATCTTTACAACAACCCTATAAAGTAGGTACTGCTATTATCTGCTTTACAGAAAGAAACTGAGACTTAGATTAATAAAGTAGCCCAAGAAATCCCCACAGAGGAAAATTTATGGGCACAGGAGAAAAAATTATATACTAAGCATTTCTGTTTCTGGACAATTGCTCAGAGGCTAAAAAGCCAGTATGCCTCTCAATATGGTACACAACAATTCAAAAATCCATCTCAGTGCACAATCTCAGGAACACCATGAAATCTTTTTTTTTAATAATAATTTTTTATTATGTTATGTTAGTCACCATACAGTACATCCCTAGTTTTCGGTGTAATGTTCCATGCTTCACTACTTGCGTATAACACCCAGTGCACCATGCAATACGTGCCCTCCTTACTACCCATCACCAGCCTATCCCATCCCCCCCCGAAGCCCTCAGTTTGTTTCCCAGAGTCCATAGTCTCTCATGGTTCATTCCCCCTTCTGTTTACCCCCCATCATTCTTCCCTTTCTTCTTCTACTGATCTTCCTACTTCTTATGTTCCGTAAATAAGTGAAACCATATGATAATTGTCTTTCTCTGCTTGACTTATTTCACTTAGCATTATGTCCTCCAGTCCCGTCCATGTTGCTGCACATGTTGTGAAATCGTTCTTTCTGATGGCTGAGTAATATTCCATCGTATATATGGACTACATCTTCTTAATCTAGTCATCTGTTGAAGGGCATCTCAGCTCCTTCCATAATTTAGCTATTGTGGACAATGCTGCTATGAACACTGGGGTGCATATGGCCCTTCTCCTCACTATGTCTGTCTCTTTGGGGTAAATACCCAGTAGTGCAATTGCTGGATCATAGGGTAGCTCAATTTTTAACTTTTTAAGGGACCTCCACACTGTTTTCCAAAGTGGCTGTACCAACTTGCATTCCCACCAACAGTGTAAGAGGGACCCCCTTTCTCCACATCCTCGCCAACATTTGTTATTTCTTGCCTTGTCCATTTTTGCCATTCTAACTGGCCTAAGGTGGTATCTCAGTGTGGTTTTGATTTGAATTTCCCTGATGGCTAATGATTTTGAACATTTTTTCATGTGTCTGTTAGCCATTTGTATGTCTTCATTGGAAAAGTGTCTGTTCATATCTTCTGCCCATTTTGTGATTTGTTTGTTTCTTGTGTATTGAGTTTGAGAAGTTCTTTGTAGATCTTGGATACCAGTCCTTTATCTGTAGTGTCATTTGCAAATATCTTCTCCCATTCCGTGGGCTGCCTCTTAGTTTTTTTGACTGTTTCCTTGGCTGTGCAGGAGCTTTTTATCTTGATGAAGTCCCACAAGTTTATTTTTTCTTTTGTTTCTCTTGCCTTTGGAGATGTATCATGAAAAAAGTTACTGTGGCCAATGTCAAAGAGGTTGCTGCCTGTGTTCTCCTCTAGGATTTTGATGGATTCCTGTCTCACACCGAGGTCTTTCATCCATTTGGAGTTTATCTTTGTGTATGGTGTGAGAGAGTGGTTAAAGGAACACCATGAAATCTAACCACAGAATTCAGAATAAACCACAAATAGCAATGAAGAATTTAACACCAAGGGAAAACCATAAGCAATTAATATTAATAATTTCACACAGACATTATAAAACCATATTTATGAGACTCAGAATCAGAGACCCTCAGGATCATGACCCCAGAAGTTTTTGTAATGGCAATAAAGCAGGATCTGATTAATGTGAAACTAAACTATCACATTCATACCCTTTTATTTCACAATCCATCATGCAAATGCAACAGAATTAAAACACAAATTTGTCAATGTTTACGGTGTTTGGAACTTCCCTACAGACCTAACACTTATAAGATCTGTCTGAAGTTTCTAACTACTATCAAGCTCCCAAGTCCTTAGAATAAAAAAGGTAGGACAGTCATTACAGTTGATCCTTTAGATTTGCATATTCACCAACAAAGGTCCTATGAACCCACCTGATTCATCTTTACCCAGGCTACCAAAGTACCTGCACAAGAGAGATAAAATTACTTTTCAGCAAGTGACTTAAATAACAGGATGAAATACAAATACACACATACACATGCATATATATATACACATGTCTACCCACACATGTGTTTTATACATACATGGTGTTAAAGAAAAGACTAACCTCTACATGATAATAATTTTGTCTATTTACATAAGCAACAAGCCAAATCCTAGAAGTCATCCACTTCAAGTGCCCTCAGCAGCAAACAATGCAATCCTCATCTTACTTCTCCAAACTGTAACCATCTAGACAGATGAAGAGATTGCCATATGAGCACTGCCTGCACAACTTGACTTGCTTTGGAATGTTGTAAAAGGACATAAATCTATTTAAGAAAAACAGATCAAGAAATGCATATTAAGGAAAATGTGATGTCTATTATTTAATGTTGAGGGGCGCCTAGTTTGTTAAGTGTCTGACTCTTGGTTTTGGCTCAGGTCGTGATCTCAGGGTCCTGGGATCAGCCCTGAGACATGGGTTCTGTGCTCAGCGGGGAGTCTGCTTGAGATTCTCTCTCTCCCTCTCTCTCTGCCCCTCCCCCTGCTCATGCTCACTCTCCCTCTCTAATAAATAAATAAATCCTAAAAAAAAAAAAAAAAAAAGGTTCATATAAGTCAAGAACACTAAGGAGGTCCAACCATTCTTTCCACTCTACTAGTAACACCACTCTAGCCTTTGAGAATAATAATCTGACAGAGAATAGATTGGTGGTTGCTACAAGCAGGGAACTGGGGTGGGAGAAATGGGTGAAGGGAGCCAAAAGGTACAAAATTCCAGCTATAAAATAAATAAGTCATGAGGATATAAGGTGTAGCATGACAACTATAGTTAATAACACTCTATTGCACATTTGAAAGTTGTAAGAGAGTAAACCTTAAAAGTTCTCATCACAAGAAAAATATTCTGTAACTCTGTATGATGAGAGATGTAACTAGACTTATTGTGGTGATTGTTTCACAATGTATTCAAATACTGAGTCAATGTGCTATATACTTGAAACTAATACAGTGTATGTTAAGTACACCTTGATAAACCCATAAAAAAGGATTTTAGATCATTTACTTAATGTCAGGAATAAAAATTACTATTTTGTTAACTACACTACAGTGTGTTTTGAAGTCACTGAGACCTGGATCCAAATCCTGCCCCCCTTCCTCTACCTTTCCCCATACCCACTCTTCCTACAAACATTAATAAGCACCGACCTCTGCTAAATATTGTGCTGGGTACTGGAGATTTAGCCATAAATTAAGACAACTGACAGTTTAGTTGTATGACTAGCCTAGTAGTTTTGAGTCTCAGTTTCACCACTGGTGAGACAGGAATAAAACCACGTATCATGGGGTTTTGTGAGACTGAAACAAAATGCTTAATACAATGCCTGGTATGTGCTCAACAAATGCTAGTTCTCTTTCATTTCCCTACCTGAATGAAGACTTAGGAGAGGAAGGGCTGCATTTGCCCTTCCAAATGTATAATACTTCTCTTAGATCCTTTGGTATGTTAAGAAGAAACAAAAATTGAGAAAAGTTAAATTATTAATCAGAGATCAGTCAGTAAATAAGGACATCACTGAATAAAGACCCTGTTTTTCCAATGTCTATCTCCACCAATACCTACTTATTTTTCATTATATTATATTTCAGACTATAGTATATGCATTAGGGATAAGCTCAGATAATTTGAAGAGTATTTATTTATAAAGGGTAGGTGTACAGAGATGTGGATATATAGAAGGAGAGTAGTAACCTGGATCTAAAAGCAGTGGGGATATTACCACCCTCAGGTCAAAGAAGGATTGGGAGAAGTTGCCAAAACCTGGAAGAAAAGAGGGTGATGTAGTAGAATCCTCCTTGAGTGACCTGTATTCGGGGGACACATCTAGCTAAAGGTGACCGTGCAAGAAGGAAACCAGAAGAACCACTCCTCAGGCCTCACTCTTCTCTAGCTCTCCACTCTCCTACAGAAGACTACATTAGCCTAATCCAGCTGGAAGCCAGAGGGCAACGGATCACCACTGATATAATCTCTATAGATCAGTCTCCTAGACACAGAGGAGAGAACTTGAAGAGTGGACATAAAGGAGCAGATGCAAGATCTGCTGAAAGATGTCCAGCACAAATTCCAAAGGTGCTAACTCAAATGTTCACCACTGTTGTTTATAACTGTGAATATAAATTTTTAGTGGTGACTGTTTTTTTCAACTAAGCCATAAAAGTCTATTAACTTCAAACATACCTGAAGAACAAAACTGTAGTGGTAACCCTCTCCTCCAAAGCAGTTGGGATAAATGGTTGATAAATAAATCACAAAAAGTCAGATAAAGTACAGGATTATTATGTTAACTTATAAACATATATTAATTGTGAATATTTGGTAAAGGGCCAAGGCCTTTTCTCTGGTGTGAGTCTACAAACAACTGAAATTGCACATGCTCTTTCCTTCATAAACGGCTCCCATAGTACGTCACCTTCGTTTCCTTGTATTTGTTTCTTTGAAGTTGTACGAGAACTTAAAAACACTTGTGTAGCATTACTGGCATAGAACACTTCTAGATTTTTAATAAATTTTCCCAATATTATGTACTCATCTTGCCCACCCCAATTTAATAGACATCTTTATATACTCCCTTCTTTGAGATTTTATAAAATATCCAAGGTAGTTTTTAACTCTTACTGTCTAATTTCATTAATTTGTGTAATATTTAATTAAATTATATAATTACAATAAAATGAAAAATGTCAAACAGATTTAGAAATAAAAAAACTGTCTTTTATTATACAAAACTCAAATGATGGGAGTAAATAGACACAAGTATAATAAAGAATTGCCGGCTTCCTGAGAGCCTTCAGGAAGCAAAAGAAACTTACAGTGAATTTTATAAGAAAAAAGGAAGTCGGATTAATCTGGCAAGTCAGCTAACAGAATCAGGTTAAGAAACAGTCTACTATAATAAATCGCACTAGTTTACCCAAATCTACCATTTGCAACACTGCCTCTTGGAGTCAATGTGCTTCCCTTAGTTCTATAAATACATATTTGCTGGATAAATGGATAAATGAATGGATGGATGAGTGGATGGAGAAAAGGAAGGAAAGAAGGGAGACAGGCATTTGGAGATTCAACTCAAACCACCTTCAAATACATGTCTTCTGTGTCAAGAAAACAGAAGAGGGGGAACAGCAGGGATGATTCTTACACCATCATGCATGTACACTGGAATTGAACAATTCAGTAAATAGATGGCACATGGTAGAAGCCAAGTCTGTCACTGTACAAATGGGAGGTTACAAACAAAAAGAGACTAGAATGATCATGTATTAATGGATTACAGATGGAGACATCAGTATTAACATGTTTACCTTGATATAATATTAATAGATACAAATAGAAGCATTTACAATATGTATGTACACACGATTAGTATACACACATATTATTTTCTTACTCTTATCAGTGAAGAAGGCCTAGAAGCAAGAACATATCTGTAGTAATGAGTAAATCTAAGGCTCAGATCTTTGTTTGTAATGCCATTCCTCAAAAAAAGTAATAAATGATCCTTGGAGAAACGACTGACTCAAGAGCTGAAGTAGAGAATATACAAGATGAGCCTGAAGAATCTTACAGTGCCAGAAGATAAAGTGCTAAAAGCAAATGAGCAAACAAATGCAAAAACAAAAGAACATAATAACAAGGGCAAGTCAAAGGACAGAAGCCAACTGAAAGGGCTCCCAATGCAAAGCTGGAACAGTGTGAGCAGCAAAATAAATAATAAATGGGGGGAAAGAAATAAATCTTCCATGCAGAAGAATTCTAAATACCTTATGTATGATATTCTACCCTCAAGAAAGCAAAGCATAACTCCCATTTCTTAAGTGTAGGCTGCTTATAATGACTTCTTTCCAAAGAGGACAGTACGTAAAGGGGTTTTTGAAAAAAAGCAACCACACAATTCAGAAACCTGACAAACACTATTTCAGCCAGAAGATAAAGGGTAACACCAGCAGCGAAAAGTCATGTTCGAAGTATGTGCCTTTTCATAATGTGATAAGAATGGCACTTTATATTCTTTGTACTTTTCCTCCCCAAAATCCATAACTCTAGTCCAGTCATGAGAAAAACACCAGACAAATTCCATTTGAGAGACAATCTACAAAGTACCTAATCAGTGCTCCTCAAAACTGTCAAGGTCATCAAAACAAAAAAAGTCTGAGAATTTGTCAAAACCAGGAGGAACTAAAGAGACATAACGACCAAATATAATATGGTATCCTTGATAGGATACTGGAACAAGAAAAAAAAGCATTAAGTAAAAACTAAGAAAATCTGAATAAAGTATGGATTTAATGAATAATAATGTATCAGTATTGATTTATTAATTGTGACAAATTCACCATACCAATGTATAATATGTTAATAACAGGGGAAAATGGGTATGAGGCAGAACTCCGTACAATCTTTGTAAACTTCTACAAATCTAAAACTATTCTAAAATTTAAAAATTTTTTTGAAAAACTTATTAAAAGGGATATTTTTTGGCAACCATGAACCTATAATCCCTACATTTGTCCAAAGCAAGGAAAAATAAAGCTTATCTTACTTACTTTTTCCAAAGCTCATCTCAATCAACTCTTTCTCCCCTCTAACAATGTCGGACTTCTCTTCAACGTTCAAGGATGACATTTCCTAAGACTCTGGACATGCTCTTCTACTGCCAGAAAAACTCTCCCCAGTTTTCACTTATCTGATACTTTCTTTTCTGTCTGAAGCAATCCACAAAACCTATCTCATATATAAGCCATCCAGAAAGAGGAGAGTGGCATACCTATCTTTCTTTGAATTCGGTAGGAATCAGCAGAAAAACAGCCCCCATTCATAACGCAAACAGGTAGTGAGAAATTCAACAAGAGGTAAAGAAGAGGTACTAACGTTAGGAAATGTAACTTCCTATTCCCTCTTAAGTTTAACTTTTGATGCCAACCAGGTTTTCCCCCTACCTAGAGCCCAAAAGCTCCTTTGCTCCTGTTTGCAACTAGAGAAGCAATGGAAATAACAAATTAAGAGGGTAGGGGCCACTTCAGGTGGAAGCTTCCGGTCTGCTCAAACTATGAAATTGACCCTAACAACTACAAGTAAGGACTGTTACTGGTAGCAGGCATTGTAGAATCCATATGCCCTTTTCTTGTTTAAGTACCAGGAAGTAGACACCAATACTTTTGTTTCCCACAAGTCCATAGAGGAAACATAATTCAAACTTGTCTAAAGGGATAATTCAAACTTGTCTAAAGGGATAAATCAAGAAAAAAAATACAAAATTATACCTAGCCACTTGGCAAACAAGGACTTATTTAAAAAGACAGGGCAAGTAGTAGAAGAAAGGTGGACATTATTTTACATGGCTTTTCTCCCTTTCAGAACCTAGAATAGGTAAGTGCCAAATTAAAAATTTTGTTGGGGCACCTTCATGGGGCAGTCAGTTAAGCATCTGACTCTTGGTTTCGGCTCAGATCTGATCTCAGGGTTCAGAGATCGAGCCGTACGTCCAGCTCTGCTTGGGTTTCTCTCTCCCCCTTCTCCTGCCCCTTCCCCCTGTGTTTTCTCTCTCTCTCTCTCCCTCACTGAAATAAATAAATCCTTTTTAAAAATTTTGTGAATTCCCTTTTCTTCTTGGTAGCACTCATTACACTTGTAATTATTAAGATCTGTTTCCTGCTATAATATTGCAGGGATCATTCCATTTTGTTAACTAAATCCCCACAACCTACCTTAGTGTTATTACGTAGTAAATGCTCAGTTAACAGACTTCTTGAATGATGAAATATTTATGCCTCTTATCTAGTTTCTGAACTATTTTAATGCAACCAGATATATATATATTTTTAACTCTACTTCTTCCTGGTCTTAATAAAGTACTTAAAATAAATCAATTTTCCTTCAGAGGCTCAACTATCTTACTAATGAAATTAAAAAACTGTTTTAATTATAATTTCTCAGTTTACCTTATACCCAATGACATAAGAGTTTAAGCAGAAATGTATTTATAATTAATTTGTCCTTTCTCAAAAAGGCGTAGAAAATGTCTGTCACTCACCTTTGAAAGACTTGGCTAACTGGCTCCTTCAACCTTCTGGTTAATCTAGCTACAGGGAATATTAAATATTTAGGAGTGAATTGGCATCTAGTTTGTCAGAACAGTTCCATTTAAATTATACTCCCTTGTAACCAATTGTAACTGACGATTTAATTAGGTGGATGGGGTGAGTTACAATGATTATTAACAAGCTGTGTTAATGTCATCAAAATTCCTATTCTCCAGAGTTGAAGGAATAGAAAGGGGAAAAAAAGAAAAACCTACCTTGTAAGAAAGATGGCCTATTTCACAAAATTCACTTTTTTTTTTGTCCATCCAGTAATTAGCCTTGTTTTGTTTGGTATGTTCACACTAATTACAGCAACAGCTTTATTTTTCTTGGTATAACAGACTGCTTCACTTGATAACATTTGTAGAAAAAGTATGCATTGCGTAGCTATTACAAAGTACCCAAAATGATAGTTTTGTATTCTTTTTCTAAGGTATTCATTCATAAAAGCTGTTCTTATTATTAAACCTGGGTCAAACAGAGTATAAGAAAACCAATATGCAAGTAAAATTAGGTTTTTAGAGACTATATAATTCAATGCCTTTTAAAACATTTTATTTTGGAGCCCATATGTGGATTCAAAAAAAAAAAATTCAATCCATCTTCTAAACAAAAACAGACATGGAATAATGTCTGTGAAGAATACCCTGTAGGACCCTGGATTTACTTCAGAGGCTAACAGCATCAGGAAAACTTCCTTGAAAAACAAAACAGAACAAAACAAAACCTTCCTTGAATCTTGCTCAGACCGCAGGCAGACAGTGATACTGAGTGGGAAGATGGAAACCTATATCCAGTGTGGCAGGACCCATTGTGATCTGCTGATCATACTGATTCTATATGACACCCACAAATGAAAGAGGCATTCACTTCTCATTTGTTATGTTGAAAGTGATCTCAGCAATGAAGAAATTCTATTTCAAACTCTCCGGCTATCTAAATGACAAATTTTATACCATTTGCTCATAGGAACAAGAGGAAAAATGGAAACAGGCTTAGTCCCATGAATAAGGAAAACAGCAGCCATGGTGGATCCTTTTAAAAAAAAAAAAAAAAAAAGCCCATATATCCAAAGTAACTCTCTTTAAACCCGACAAGAAACTCCCACAAAGGATTCATTATTTATAGGAGTTTCTGCACTGAAATGGATTAAGACTTACTTGTCCTCGATGAAAGAAACATAAGACAACTAATTCAATAGAAAGGATTAGTTTATCTCTTGAACCAATTAAAGCCACTATCACCTAAAAAAGTAAGGTAACCTGAAAAATGTACCACGAGGCTGGCAGCTTTTATTTGAGAGGAGGAGGAGGCAACATCAAGAAAATCCCAATCAAAGAATATAATCACAGAACACACTAGTAAAGTCCACCAATGACAGACACAATGGGCATTCATTCCTTCTTTCAACATCTTCTACCAAATATGCAATACATTCAAGGTCCTGCACTCATATGAAGTGGGAAGAGAACAGAATGTAGCAATGGATGAACACCACTTAAGTGCCAGCAGCTTTATGTGTGTTACCTTACTTCTGTCTCCTTAGAGCCCTGTTGTCATCTTCATTTTGAAAGAGAGGAAACAGACACCACACAGAGCATTAAGCAGGTTGCCCAAGATCACACATCTACAAAGGGGCAGAAGCAGCATCTAAACTTCTGCTGATACAAAATCCCCACACAAGTTCTTGAAGAAGAAATAAAGATGTCATCTACCCTCCAAAAACTGATCCCTGAACCAGGGAGAAAGAGCACAGATAAAGACCATGGGAGTAAGTATGTTTGTGACAGTGCTATAAGGAAGAGCACATGTAGCACATTAGGAGTTGAGAAATAAGGGAAGATTTGCAAGAAATGAAATTAAGTTGGGCCCATGGTAGACTGTAACATGTGACTCATGAAGCACTGCAGAAGAAAGAGTGTAAACAAAAGAACAGAAACAAAATAGTATAATGTAGGTTTGGGACACAACAAAAGGTTTGGCTTTGGCTTCAGAATAGGGTACAGGTAAGCAATGTGCTTGATTCACAATGCAAAGTGGTGATGTGCAGTATCAGCTCTGGAGGGAAGCTATCTGGATTCAAATTACAGCTTCACCCCTTGTTAGCTGTCTGAACTTGTGCAAATTATTTAAGCCCTCTAAACCTCAGTGTCCTCATCTATAAAATAAGGATAATGGTACATATCCCTAGATTTGTTTCAAAGATTACATGACATGTATATGTCAAGCTCTTAAGATCACATCAGGCACATAAAAAGTACATTAACTGCTATCAATAACTATTGTTATTGTGTGAGGAAGTAATGGGAGATAAGGCTGAAAATGAAGTTTGGGCCCACACTGAAGACTCGTGTGAATGCCACAGAGTTTAAATAATGTACTAAAGGTAAGAGAGACATAATACTGAAAGTTTCTGAGTCAAGCAATTTTATAAGAGCCTACTTCAAAAAGAATGTGTTGGTGGTATTCAGGACGGACTGGAAAAAAGAGACTAGCATTACTGAATAAATTAAGACAAAAGTCCAAATGAGCAAAGGTACAGGAAGATACCCACTAATCTAACACTACCATCTAAAGTGGCAGAATGGAAGTAAATATAAATAAAGACAACAAAGACAATATAGAACTAGCCCTCATATCCTACTACAGAGGCAGTCTGAGGTTACTGAGGCAAATATATTGATCCTCTAAACTTACGGCACCTGCACTAGTAAGAGATGCAGTAATGAGTTCCTATGGCAATAACTGACTATGTAATTCTACAAATATTAACTGAGTTTGTCCAGTTGCTCTGCAACAAATGTCTGCAATACAGTATTGAATATTAGGTTACATTATTCCCATCCTCAATGCACTCGGAGTCTAGTATGCTATCTAATGGAACATATATTAGTTGCCCAATAAATAGTGAATGGTAAAATGAAGTTTGGTCACATCAATGGCATTTCTGAGGTCAAACAGATCAGCATTAAAATCTCAGCCTAAACACTTATTAAATTTGTGAATGGGACATGGATTATTTAGTATTCCCAGCCCCATTTTCCTTATCTAGAAATAAGAATATTGAGAGTTACAGAGTGATAACTGTGGTGAGGATTAAATGAAAGCGTACATTTGAAGACTGTCAAGGCTAGAATTATATGATCTATAAAATAAACTAAATATTTAGGGGCATTTGGGTGGCTCAGTTCATTGAGCGCCGGACTCTTGATTTTGGCTTAGGTCATGATCTCAGGGTCATGGAATCAAGTCCACATCAGGTTCAATGCTCAGCAGGAAGTCTGCTTGAGATTCTCTCTCTGCCCCTCCCCTCCATGCTCACTCACACACACTCTTTCTCTCTCTCTCAAATAAATAAATCTTTAAAAGAATAATGTGTTTAAGGAGCTGAAAGAAAGGGAATTGGAAGCACAGAGGGAAAAAGACTTAAAAATATCAAGAACACTTGAAAAAGAATCAAAGAGAAGTGTCAGAAATAGAAAATATAAGTAAAATTTAAAAATATATTGAATCAGTTAAACAGACACCTCTGAAGAGGTGATTAATGAACTTTTTTTAAAAAGACAGAACTGAGGAACTAACTCAGAATGAAGTATACAGAGTCAAAGAAAAACAAAATAAAAAAGAAGTTAGAAGAAAGAAGATAAGGTGTAAATTCCAACACAAATTTGGTATTCCGGAAATAATGAGAAAAGCAGAGGAGAGAAAACATTTAGATGAGAACATTTAAGATTGCTTTAGGATAATAATACTTTGGTTTGAGAAAAACAACAAAGACTGCTAAGGAAAAGTCTAAAATCCAAGAAGAAATGTTAAAAAAATAAAGGGGAGGGGGTAACTATAGAGAAAAATTTACTCTAAGAGGTAGTGATAATGATGATGATGTCATCTACTTGTATAGTTGAAAAAACAACACAGAAGTAAAACAGCTGATAAATAATATATAAATTGAGAGTGGGCAGTATATGTTGAAGTATCTTTAAGTCCTTATAATGTTTGTAAAAAGACAGACTTACTTGTTAAATGAAATTGCAGAAATAAATCCAGGATCTTATTATTCATAATAAATGCAAATGAACTCTGATGAAAAGAAACAAAAAGAATAAAGTTGGATACACCAAGTAACTAACTATAAAACTAAATAAAATAAAGGAAATGAATTTATATAAGATAACTCACACCTTAA